>NC_053491.1:489120458-489720458 GCF_905171775.1 Rana temporaria
GTTATATGTTGACGGTGCAAGGAGAGCTCAGGCAGACTGACACTACTGTGCACCTCACTATCTGTTAAATTCTTGCAGCTCCGTGAGAACTCCCCCCCCCCTCTACAGGAATGGAAGAGGCTGCATAGGCTCAGCCTCCTCCCTCCCCTCTGTGCCCTGTCCATGCTCTGTGCAGCCCGTGCTCAGCCTCCTCCCTCCCCTCTGTGCACTGTCCATGCTCTGTGCAGCCCGTGCTCAGCCTCCTCCCTCCCCTCTGTGCACTGTCCATGCTCTGTGCAGCCCGTGCTCAGCCTCCTCCCTCCCCTCTGTGCCCTGTCCATGCTCTGTGCAGCCCGTGCTCAGCCTCCTCCCTCCCCTCTGTGCCCTGTCCATGCTCTGTGCAGGCAGCCCGTGCTCAGCCTCCTCCCTCCCCTCTGTGCCCTGTCCATGCTCTGTGCAGGCAGCCCGTGCTCAGCCTCCTCCCTCCCCTCTGTGCCCTGTCCATGCTCTGTGCAGGCAGCCCGTGCTCAGCCTCCTCCCTCCCCTCTGTGCCCTGTCCATGCTCTGTGCAGCCCGTGCTCAGCCTCCTCCCTCCCCTCTGTGCCCTGTCCATGCTCTGTGCAGCCCGTGCTGAGCAGTGTGTCTGAAAGGAACGTGTGGGCGGGAACATTCGAGCAAGTAGCTAAAGAGCCTGGAGACAGAACTCGTGTGAGACTGGGGGGCCATCCTGGAACATAAAGTGAGTTATCAGCACTGTGTCCAGACTCTTCTCTCTCCCAAATCCTTCACCCCCCTCTTTCCTCTGTTGTCCTCCAGCAGAGCCTTTCATTAACCCTATGCTGACAGTTGGCCCATTCCTTTAGCCAGGCTTTTCACTACTGTGTGATCATAGACATTGCATGTGATTCGCACCGCATTTCTGTGCAGATCACATGCGATGTCTGTGCGATGCAAATTCAGACATACAAACTGTATGGCTGAAATCGCATTTTCACCAAAACCTTTTTTTGGTCTGTGCTGGAATCGGATTGGATGGGTGTTTACACCTATGCAATACGATTTCTGCACCATTTCACAATTCTCACTGCGATCTGCCAACCGATCTGGGGGTGTCATTCATTTACATTGACACTCGTAGCAGTTTGCAAAGGACAGCGTGAACGGTCAACATGCAATGCAGGAATCGCATTGATTCCTGCATCGCATATATGTAAACCAGCACTCAAGTGGATTTACACTGATGCGTTACGGTTCAGTTGCAGTGCCAGTGTATACGCAGTTTTCCTGCCTTTACCTCAATTTTCACTACAGTCCCACAGACTTCTATTGGGGTACACATTTTTGCAACATTTTCTGAAAGCGCACCAACTGTCCTTACTGCGTATTTGGTGAGCTTTCAGAAAACACCGTAAAATTACACAAGCTAATAGAAGTCTGTGGGGCTGCAGCTAAAAATGGGGATTAAATGCAGAAAAACTGTGTATACCCCAGCACTGCGACAAACTCCAGGACACCAGTGTGAACCCAAAGGCTTCAGGGTGCTGTGTAATGTAAAGGGGTCCAGAGTTGCAGGGTGCTGTGTAATGTAAATGGGTCCAGAGGGTGCTGTGTAATGTAAATGGGTCCAGAGTTGCAGGGTGCTGTTTAATGTAAATGGGTCCAGAGGGTGCTGTGTAATGTAAATGGGTCCAGAGGGTGCTGTGTAATGTATAGGGGTCCAGAGGGTGATGTGTAATGTATAGGGGTCCAGAGGGTGCTGTGTAATGTAAAGGGGTCCAGAGGGTGCTGTGTAATGTAAAGGGGTCCAGAGGGTGCTGTGTAATGTAAAGGGGTCCAGAGGGTGCTGTGTAATGTAAAGGGGTCCAGAGGGTGCTGTGTAATGTATTGGGGTCCAGAGGGTGCTGTGTAATGTAAAGGGGTCCAGAGGGTGCTGTGTAATGTATAGGGGTCCAGAGGGTGCTGTGTAATGTATAGGGGTCCAGAGGGTGCTGTGTAATGTAAAGGGGTCCAGAGGGTGCTGTGTAATGTAAAGGGGTCCAGAGGGTGCTGTGTAATGTATAGGGGTCCAGAGGGTGCTGTGTAATGTAAAGGGGTCCAGAGGGTGCTGTGTAATGTAAAGGGGTCCAGAGGGTGCTGTGTAATGTAAAGGAGTCCAGAAAGTGCTGTGTAATGTATAGGGGTCCAGAGGGTGCTGTGTAATGTAAAGGGGTCCAGAGGGTGCTGTGTAATGTAAAGGAGTCCAGAGGGTGCTGTGTAATGTAAAGGGGTCCAGAGGGTGCTGTGTAATTTAAAGGGGTCCAGAGGGTGCTGTGTAATGTAAAGGGGTCCAGAGGGTGCTGTGTAATGTAAAGGAGTCCAGAAAGTGCTGTGTAATGTATAGGGGTCCAGAGGGTGCTGTGTAATGTATAGGGGTCCAGAGGGTGCTGTGTAATGTAAAGGGGTCAAGAGGGTGCTGTGTAATGTAAAGGGGTCAAGAGGGTGCTGTGTAATGTAAAGGGGTCCAGAAAGTGCTGTGTAATGTATAGGGGTCCAGAGGGTGCTGTGTAATGTAAAGGGGTCCAGAGGGTGATGTGTAATGTATAGGGGTCCAGAGGGTGCTGTGTAATGTAAAGGGGTCCAGAGGGTGCTGTGTAATGTAAAGGGGTCCAGAGGGTGCTGTGTAATGTATTGGGGTCCAGAGGGTGCTGTGTAATGTAAAGGGGTCCAGAGGGTGCTGTGTAATGTAAAGGGGTCCAGAGGGTGCTGTGTAATGTAAAGGAGTCCAGAAAGTGCTGTGTAATGTATAGGGGTCCAGAGGGTGCTGTGTAATGTAAAGGGGTCCAGAGGGTGCTGTGTAATGTAAAGGGGTCCAGAGGGTGCTGTGTAATGTAAAGGGGTCCAGAGGGTGCTGTGTAATGTAAAGGGGTCCAGAGGGTGCTGTGTAATGTAAAGGGGTCCAGAGGGTGCTGTGTAATGTAAAGGGGTCCAGAGGGTGCTGTGTAATGTAAAGGGGTCCAGGAGATGCAGGGTGCTGTGTAATGTAAAGGGGCCCAGAGGTGCAGGGTGCTGTGTAGTGTAAAGGGATCCAGCAGAGGTGCAGGGGGTTTTGTAATTTAAATGGGTCCAGGAGATGCAGAGGGTTTTGTAATGTAAAGGGGTCCAGTTGTGGAGAGGGGGTACACAATAGTGACAGAGATTGAAGGATGCAGGGGGCACATTGGGGGGGGGGTGCCAGATATAGGAGTCGCCCCGGGTGCCAAATGCTCTAGGTACGCCCCTGGCCTCTATGAGAGATGAGGAAGCTGGAGGCAGACATGTTATGTGTGTGTGCTTGCGCGCCATCTAGCGGGCAACGATAAGAGTGCAGGCTCAGGGTGACAGCAGTAAAGGACAGTCAGTAGGGTCGCTCGGGGTGAATGAAGTATCCTCCCCTCACAGGGCACTCGCTTCTACAGCAGGTGAGTGGGCTGACCGACAAAATGGTGGCGCTTTGCCTCCTCTGTCCCCTGTTAGTCGTACTGGCCCCAGTGGTGACCCGGCCGGCTGTACAGCTCTCAGTAGCGGGCAGCAGGTTCAGGAGAGAAGCCGGCAGTTTACTTCCTGGGAGGAGCAGAGCAGATATGCGGCTTCCTCTGTATAGGCCGAAGCCCCAAGCTTTCCTAAAGTGCTGCCCAGGCAGGAGGCTCGGGGGCCTGGGGAGGGAGAGAAGGTTCTTTTGGCGGAATACAATCGATACATGGATTTCTCTAAGGGCCATTTATTTTTCTTTCAATAAATTTGTATTGAGATTATAAATAGGGTTACAGCAATTACATAAGCGTCAAAGATAACAATTGCCCCAAGGGGCGAGGGTCATTTATTTGATTTTACACATACAGTATTTTTGCATATTAATGTTATTCATCAGCATAGTTGTTGGTGGGAATTTGGTGTTATAAAGGCCTACTCAATAAAGAGAGAATTGCAGGGAATTGTGATGAGAATTTTAAACTTTAAGCAGAAGTAGTGCAGCTGAATGGGAGAATTATTCCAACTCTGCTACATTGGTCTTAAAGGGTCACTAAAGGAATTTTTTTTTTTAGCTGAAATGATTGTTTACAGGGCATAGAGACATAATAGTTAACTGATTCCTTTTAAAAATTATTAAAAAATAGATAAAAAACAATCATATAATGTGCCTGCAGTGTAGTTTCGTTTTTGTTGTTGTTTCCTGGTTCTCTGATGTACAGAGAGCCACTAGAGGGCAGTCAGCCAATAGAGAGCAGTGATACTTTGTCTAAAACTCCTCAGCACCAATCCAGTTTTGTTTTACACACAATAATCACACCTCCTTGATTAGTGACCACCGTGAGAAATCTCCCAGCACTGTGGTTATCAGGAAACAGGCAACCAGGAAGTGTCCAGAACAGAGAGGATTTACAGCAACATTAAAAGCAAAAACGAACAATGAGGACATGAAACCAGGACTGCAGTAAGGTAAAGGAAGCTATTTAGCTAAAAAAAAAAATTCCTTTAGTGACCCTTTAAGTTTGAAATTCCAGTTTCAATTTCCTGTAATTCTCTCTTTATTGAGTAGACCCTATAATCTGATAAGTAGGCGAAGATTATGCGGAGTGGGTGGAGCTTCGGGGAAGTGAGTGTGGTAATTAATTAAAAGCTGTGCTGCAAAGTGTCCCTGGAAATTTTTTTCAAATGTTGGCAACTATGGCATTGTAGCGCGAGCTACAGTATGCCTGTCCCGATTTTTTTATCCCCGTACTCACCGTGTACTCGTACATCGAAGATACCGCCTCCCCTCGGGGAATGGGCGTGCCTATGGAGACGGAGGATGATTGACGGCCGGCTCTGGCGCGTCACGCTTCTCCGGAAATAGCCGAAATAGGCTTGGCTCTTCACGGCGCCTGCGCACAGGCTATGCGCAGGCGCCGTGAAGAGCCGAGACCTACTCCGGCTGTCTTCGGGGAGAGTGACGTGCCAGGGCCGGCCGTCAATCATCCTCCCTCTCCATAGGCACGCCCATTCCCCGCGGGAGCCGAAATCTATAATGTACGAGTACACAGTGAGTACGGGGGTAAAAAAATCGGGACAGGCATACTGTAGCTCGCGCTACAATGCCTGTCTCGATGGTAAAATCGTGTCACTGAGGGTGAACCACCGCTTTAAGTACTATACATTTTGGCTGCTTGGAACCTGGCACACATCATGATACAATGCAACAACATACACATGATACACGGTACCTGGGCTGGCCTCACCTGCTGCTGCCTGGGTCTGGCTTTGGGGTTCCTGGTTCCCTGATTGCAAGGGCCCAGATTCAGCATAGCTTGCGCTATATTTGCGGGGGAGCAGGGCAACGATTTTGCCCTGCGCCCCCGCAAATATTTTGCGCTGCCCTCGATTCACGGAGCAGTAGCTCCGTGAACTGCGAGGGCGCGCCGGCAAATTTGCCCGGCGGAAGCGCGCGCAAGTTAAATGATCCCGCCGGGGGCGAGAATCATTTAAATTAGGCGCGCTCCCGCGCCGAGCGTACAGCGCATGCTCCGACGGGAAACTTTCCCGACGTGCATTGCGGCAAATGACGTCGCAAGGACGTCATTTGCTTCAAAGTGAACGTGAATGGCGTCCAGCGTCATTCACGAAGCACTTACGCAAACGCCGTGAAATTCAAATTTCACGGCGCGAGAAGGCCGGCTAGACTTTAGCATTGGCTGCCCCTGCTATTAGAAAGGGCAGCCTTGCGCTAAAGTTGCCGTACGGAAACTCCGTACCTGTCTTGCACGGGGCCCACGCAAGCTTGTGAATCAGTGGTAGTATGCAATTTGCATACTACACGCTGATACACAATGGGAGCGCCCCCTAGTGGCCCCCGCAAGAATGCAGCCTAAAATCTGCGAGGCATAAGAGCCTTATGCCGCGCAGATTTTAGGCTGCAGCCGGTGTAACGATGTTCCTGAATCAGGAGCACTCGTTACACCGGAGCAAGTAAGCAATTGCGCCGTGTAACTCATGGTTACACAGGCGCAATTGCTTCTTGAATCTGGGCCAATTTCTCCTCTCTGACCAGGCTCAGTCCTCCACTCCACAGAAACCTTACAAGATAGGTGACGTCACTCACCGACCTGCTCGGGTAACTGGGGGAAGAGATGAAGGCGCGCAGAGGAGGGTAGGCGGAGCTTTAGGCTCCGCCTACGCTAGCTGGTAAGCCCAATCACTGGCCCAGATTCAGTAAGCAATTGCGCCTGCGTAACCATAGTTACGCAGCGCAATTGCTGACTTGCGCCGGTGTAACGAGTTCTCCTGATTCAGAGAACTTGTTACGCCGACTGCAGCCTAAAATCTGCGTGGCATAAGGCTCTTATGCCACGCAGATTTTAGGCTGCATTCTTGCGTTGACCGCTAGGTGGCGCTCCCATTGTGGTCAGTGTATAGTATGCAAATTGCATACTAACACCGATTCACATTGTTGCGCGGGCCCTGCGTACGCAAGTTACGGAGTTTCCGTACGGCATCTTGTTTTTAATCAAAACGACTTTTATTGAGTATAGAATAAAAGTAGATAAACAATCGGGTCAGAAGTGCAACATGCACTACAGGTGCAGATATTTTCCATTTGACATACATAGGGATATGCATAGTTGATACACTTTGGGGTAGGGGGACATGAGGAGTAAATGGTTTCAGGTAGGAGGGGGAGACGTATCACGGCCAGAGCGCGGGGGCGCCAGGCACCTGGGCAGAGAGAAGTCATTGCAACTAGAAGGGGACCAAGAGGGGAGGAGGATTGGGGAGGAGAGGATGGGGAGGGACAGGTAGCGAGTGGTGGTGGTGTCTAATTCTCAGAGGACCAAGTGGAGGGTTCTTCTAGCCATTTGTCCCAAATTTTGTTGTACTTTGTCGGGCATCCTCGACGGGAGTACATTACTTTTTTGTAGGGGAGGGTAATGTTGACAGCCCTAATCCACTGTTGCAGGGTGGGTGGTGCCCCTCTCATCCATTTCCTAGCAATCTGCATCCTGGCAAGGAACAATGTTTCCTCCAAAAATGTGTTAAGGTATTTCCGGCTTTCGGGGAGCGAGAGGAGCCCCAGCACGCATTGACGTGGGCAGAGCGATACGGGGGAGCCCATGCGGTCGTTGAGGAATCGGACCACCTGGGTCCAGTATCCCTGTATGGGCGGGCAGGTCCAGAGTAGATGGAAGAAGGACGCGTCGGGGTGGCCGCAGCTGGGGCAATTAGGGTCATGGTCTCGTCGAAATTTGGAAAGGCGGTGTGGGGTCAGGTATGATCTATGAAGGATAAATAGGTGAGTGAGGCGGTCAGAGAGCTTGGGGGAGACTGTCCTGCAGTTAGTGAGGGCCTCACCCCAGTTCTCGTCGGTCAGCGGGCCTAGGTCGGGTTCCCAACGTGCCTTCAAACGGTGGGCCGTAGCGGCCGCGGCCGGCCGAAGGAGATATGTATATAGCTGAGAAATTAGTTTTCGGCCGTCCGACCCCGATACTATATCCACAGGGAGGGGAATCTCAAGGGCCGGTATGGGGCCTTCAAACTGTGTATTGAGTGCGTGTCGGAGTTGAAGGTAACGAAAGAACATATGATTGGGCAGTGTAAATTTAGTTTTGAGGGACTGGAACGACTTGACCGAACCCCGAGCCACCGCCTGTGACAGGTAAATGACTCCCCTGTTAATCCACAGGCCGCGGTCAGGGATAGAGGCAAGCTCAGGCAGAAGGGGATTGTCCCAAAGAGGAGTGTGGGAGTGAGGGGAGGGGGCTGCACCGATGCGCAGAGCCAGCTGCCAAACCTTGCAGTGATGGAAGAGCATATGTCCGGCTGTATCCGAGCAGGGGGGGAAGGGTGCGGGGGGCACGGAATAGGAGTTGGAAGGGGTGAAACAGGGGGCCCGGGGCATGAGAGCAGGCCAGGGTGGAGTAGCGGTTCCTGTCGGATCGATTGATATGGAAGAAATGCGAAAGCTGGGAGGCTAGGTAGTAGAGAAGTAGGTCTGGGAGCGCAGCTCCGCCGAGTTCGGTAGGGCACTTCAGGACCTGCCAGGACAACTTGTGACGGGAGGGGCCCCAGATGAAGGAGTTGAGGATAGTTTGCATAGCCTTAAAGATGCGTGGTGGAAGATACAGTGGGGCTTGCCAGAAAACGTAGAGCAGTTTGGGGAGAAGGATCATCTTGATAAGGTTGATGCGGCCCGTCACCCCAAGGGGGAGACGGGACCAGACTTGTGTTTTGAGTTTGAGCAGAGTAAATAGGGGTTCAACATTAAGGGTGGTGTAGTCAAAGAGGGACCTGGAGATCGTGACACCTAGATATTTAATAGTGCTAGCTCTAACAAGGGGGAGGGAGGCCTGGTCGGCGGTGGGAGCGCCAAGGTCCAGAGGAAGGATTTGAGACTTAGACCAGTTTATCCCGAGTCCGGAATACAAGCTGAACTCCGTGATAACCTGGAGGGCTGTCCGAAGCGAGGGCCCCGCGTCAGCGAGGTATAGGAGCATGTCGTCCGCGTAGAGGCTGACAACCTCGGTCAGCCGACCACAGCGGAGGCCCTTGATGTCAGCGTGGGCTCTGAGGGCAATAGCAAGGGGTTCTACGGCCAATGCATACAGCAGGGGAGAGACAGGGCACCCCTGCCTCGTGCCACGGGAGAGAGAGAAGGGGGCTGAGATTCGGCCGTTGACCTGGATACGCGCCGAGGGAGAGTGGTAGAGGAGTTGGAGCCACTTAACGAAATTGGGGCCGAATCCGAAATTGTTCAGGCATTCCCACAGGTATGCCCATTCGACGGAGTCGAAAGCTTTGGCCGCGTCCAAACTGACGACCACCCTGGACCCGGTGTCCAGGTAATGCGCCTGGAGGTTCATGTGTAGTCGCCTGAGATTGAAGGCCGTGTTTTTGCCTGGCATGAACCCGGATTGATCCGGGTGCACGAGGCTGAGGATAACTTTGTTAAGACGCAGGGCTAGAATCTTGGCTAGGATTTTGATATCGAGCTGGAGGAGGGAAATGGGCCTATAGGATTCAGGGAATAAGGGATCTTTATCCGGTTTGGGTATGAGGACGATCAGTGCCTCGCTCATAGACGGTGGGAGGGAGCCCGTGTCGAATATGTGGTTGTACAGTTGACAAAGCCGTGGGACGAGGGTCTCGCTGTATTGTTTATAGAACTCGAGGGGCAGGCCGTCGGAGCCGGGCGTTTTGGACGTGGGCAGCGCCGACAGGGCCTCCGTGATGCATTTCTCGGTAACCGGGGCCTCAAGTTGGGCTATCTGGGAGGGTGAGAGCTTGGGGAAGGTGATACCGTTAAGGAAGGTCAGCAGCTCATCACGAGTGCGGTGGGCTGTGGATGAGTATAGTTCGGAGTAGAAGGATCGAAACTCCGTGGCCACCTGGTCAGGGTCAGTTACCCTGGCACCAGAGGCCAACTGGAGTGTAACCACCACCGGGGGCCTGTGTTCTAGGTGAGCTAAGTATGCAAGGAGCTTGCCAGCGCGCTCTCCAAACTCGTAGACACGCTGCTTACAGAAAAAGATGCCTTGCTTAGCTTTTTCAGAGTGAAGCTGATCCGTGAGTCTAGTTTGTACCCGAACACGGGCGGCGTTAGCCGCTGAAGGGTCGCTTCGGAAGTCATGCTCTAAGGCATCAAGGCTCTCCTCCGCCTGCCGGAGCAGCGCCTTGGAGGTGGCTTTGTGTCTATTGATGCGCGTAGATAGTATCAGGCGGGCATGCGATTTAAAGGCTTCCCAGACGGAGCCAAAGGAGGCGGAATTTGCATTTGTGTGGAAAAAATAGTCCCACTCGAGTCGGATCGAGTCCAAGTCGGGTAGGACAGTGAGCCAGAACGGGTTCAGCTTCCAAATCCGTGCGGCGGGGGGGGCCGGGAGCCGAATCTTGATCCAGCATGGGGAGTGGTCAGAAAGGACCCTAGTGCCAATTTCTGCCTCGAGGAGAAGGGGGAGGATAGGGGGGGTAGAAAGGATAAGGTCGATACGGGACATGGCGGAGCGCGAGGGGGTGAAGCAAGAGAAGTGCGTGTGCGTCTTGTGCATGTGGCGCCACGTGTCCGTAAGGGTGAAGTCTGCGAGGAATTTCCCGAATCTAGTAGTGTCAGGGGCTGGGGGGGTAGGAGCAGTAGGGCTCAGTCTGTCAAGGGACGGGGAGATCACCATGTTAAAATCACCGGCCCAGATGGCCGGCACCGTGGGGTGATGGGCCATGTAGGCCACCCCCTCCTGAAGCATAGTAAACTGGAATGGGGGAGGGATATAGAAGGCAAGGAGAAGGAGCTCAAGGCCCCCTACAGTTGCATGCAAGAACAATGATCTGCCCTGGGGGTCCGACTGCAAGGAATGTAGGCAAAACTGCACCGACTTAGCTACGAGAATAGCAATCCCCCGGGAATTGGAGGTGTATGGAGCCTGGTAAAGCCAGCCAACCCAGGGCCTCTTAAGGCATAGCTGTGTCTGGCCTGCAAGGTGGGTCTCGACCAAGATGGACACATCAGGTCGGAGGGTTTTAAGATGGGAAAGGACAGCAGTTCGCTTCACCTTGCCCCCAAGTCCCCGAACATTCCACGTTAAAAATTTAAGAGAAGCCATGACAAGCAGGGGGGAGCGTAATGAGCAGTCGAACACCCAGGGGGCAGCACAGTATCAAAGAAACATCTAAACGAATGCGGCACACAGTGTATCATAGCATGGAGGAGCCAGGCTGTTCCCAGTGCCGAGTGAGCACGTGGAAGGCCCGGGCAAAGGAGACATATCAAAATGGAGTCAAATAAAGCAAAGAAAACAATAAAAATCATATAACATATATACATAAGAGCCGAAGCTAAACAGTCTGCAGAAACACTGGACCAGCGGTGCAGCTCCAACACAGTGCCGATCACCAAACATGGGTGGGCAGAGGCTGGCCAGGGAAACCTAAGGTGGGTAACAGTGTGTATATATGGCGGGGGAGCCATGTCGTTGATGGAGTCGGGGGGGACGACCAAGCTGAAAAGCGCACAGTTAAGCAGGGGGGGTTGATGTAACCCAGCGACTCTGGTTGTAGGTACAGGTGAGCCGCCAGAGACCAGTAGAAGCAAAGGGGGAGAAGGGGGGGAACATCAAACACAAGGAGGGGACCAGCAGTGTCAGACAGCCCCGGGGCTGTGGTGTAACTTCCATCTGGGCACAACGGAGGGCGTACAAACAAAAAAGGGGGGATATCCTTGCACCAGGGTCGACTCACGGTTCTGCAGGGGGCCATAGAGGCGGAGGATGTCCATGGGGGAAAGGATCACGGAGATGACGGGTCAGCAGACAGTGACAACAAAAATGGCGGGGATCATGGCCGGGATCAGCGGTTCAAGTCACGATGCATGGTAGAGATGAGGGAAAGTTGCCGGGGAATTAAGCAAGGGGAGGGGGGGGAAGGGAAGAGGAGAGATGGACATCACTCAGCCTCGCGGGTACGGGATGGGACAAGGCCCCTCCGACTGCCCGTACAAGGTGGGGATCAACGGGGACCCTGGTGCCGAAGCAGATAACTTACGGTTCCGGAGGTGTGCCTGGGATGCAGGATAGCCAGGGAGCAGGGGTCGTCTGTTGCTGCGCGGCGGAGGCTGATAAGGGAGGCGGGTGCTAGGCCTGAGCCCAGCCGGGGGCTCCGTGCTGTTCGAGCCAGGTCAGGGCTGCCTGCGGGTCTTCAAAGAACTGGACCTTGCCCTCACATACCACGCGAAGCCTCGCGGGAAAAAGCATCGCATAGGGAAGGTGCCGGGCGCGGAGTTGACGCTTGGCCTCGGTGAAGCGTGCTCTCTTTTTCTGGACCTCGGCCGAGAAGTCCGGATACACCGCCACCCGCACGTTGCCAATGGGGATGTTGCCCTTCTCGCGGGTGAGCCGGAGAATTGCGTCACGGTCACGATAGTTTAGAAATTTCGCGATGAAGGTCCGCGGCGGGGCTCCAGCTGGAGGAGGCTTTGCGGCAAGGCGGTGGGCGCGCTCCACGACGAATGTCGAGGAGAAGGCCCCTCGTCCAAAGGTCCTGGCCAGAAGGTTCTCGAGGAATGTAGGGGGGTCGGCACCCTCCGATCGCTCAGGGATGCCCACAAAGCGGAGGTTACATCTCCTAAGACGGTTCTCCATATCGTCTTGCTTGGACAAGACGGCATTGAGCTGGTATTGTAGCTGCTCCGTGGTGACCTGGAGGGGGTGCAGGCCTTCCTCCACCTGGTCGACCCGGCGCTCCGTTTCAGACACCCGGTCGCGAAGCTTTTGGATGTCTTGACGGATCAGGGAGACGTCAATCTTCACCTCCTCAATTCTGGATGTGAGGGTCGTTTGGCACAGGGCAATTGCCTCCAGGACTCTGGCTGTGTCTCCCGAGGCCTGGGACTCCTCCGCACGTGGCGAGTCAGCGCCATCTTCCCCGTCCGTGTCGTTCCCGTCTTGACGGAGGTGAGCAAGTTTGGCAAGGGCCCCGGATCTCTTAGGAGGGGACATGGGTGTGTACCAGCAGGTAGGTCGTCTGGGGAGTGCAGGTAAGTTGTAATGAGGAAAAGATTCCCCCAGGATCGGTCAAAAGGATAGGTCTCCGGCGGAGCTCTCACTCTGCACGTCCTGCTACATGCAGCTCCAGACCACGCCCCCCCCCCCCCCCCGTACGGCATCTTTAGCGTAAGGCTGCCCCTTCTAATAGTAGGGGCAGCCAATGCTAAAGTTTACCCTCCGTTCCCGCGTCGTGAAATTTGAATTTCACGCCGTTTGCGTAAGTGATACGTGAATGGCGCTGGACGCCATTCACGTTCACTTTGAAGCAAATGACGTCCTTGCGACGTCATTTGCCGCAATGCACGTCGGGAAAGTTTCCCGACGGCGCATGCGCTTTACGATCGGCGCGGGAACGCGCCTAATTTAAATGATTCCCGCCCCCGGCAGGATCATTTACATTGCGCGCGCTTACGCCGGGCAATTTTGCCGGCGCGCCCTCGCAATTTACGGAGCTACTGCTCCGTGAATCGAGGGCAGCGCAAAATATTTGCGGGGGGCGCAGGGCAAAATCGTTGCCCTGCGCCTCCACAAATAGAGCGCAGATCTCTTTGAATCCGGGCCGTATTTTTTTCTAGGAAATGACTTAGAACCCCCAAACATACATATATATATATATATATATATATATATATATATATATATATATATATATATATATTTTTTAACAGAGAATCTAGAGAATAAAATGGCGATTGTTGCAATATTTTATGTCACAAGGTATTTGTGCGGCAGTGTTTTAAACGCAACTTTTTGGGAAAAATTTACTTTCATGAATTAGAAAAAAAATTAAAAAAGTAAATTTAGCCCAATTTTTTTGTAAAATGAGAAAGATGATGTTACGCCGAGTAAATAGATACCAAACATGTCACGTTTTATAATTGCACGCACTTGTGGAATGGCGACAAACTACGGTACCTAAGAATCTCCATAGGCGAGGCTTTAAAATTTGTTTTACGGTTACCAGGTTAGAGTTACAGAGGAGGTCTAGTGGTAGAATTATTGCTCTCGCTCTGACGATCGCCGCGATACCTCACATGTGTGATTTGAACGCCGTTTACATATGCAGGCGCGACTTCCGTATGCGTTTTCTTTGCTGCGCAAGCTTGCGGGGACAGGGGCGCTTTAAAATAAAAATCGTATTTATTTTATTTATTTTTATACTATAAAATTGTGTTTTTTTAACCACTTAAGTACTCCTTCACGCCGATGTGCTTCGGCAGAATGGCACAGCTGGGCACAATCACGTACCTGTACGTCCTCTTTAAGAGCCCAGCCGTGGAGTCGCGAGCGTGACCCCACGGAAGCTCCGGACCAAATCGCCACCGGTGTCCCGTGATCGGTCACAGGAGCTGAAGAACGGGGAGCAGTGAGTGTAAACACATCTTCCCCGTTCTTCACAGTGGCACTGTCAGTGATCGTGTGTTCCCTTTTATAGGGAAAGACGATCACTCATGTCACACGTCCAGCCCCGCCCCCCTACAATTAGAAACACATATGAGGTCACACATAACCCCTACAGTGACCCCTAGTGGTTAACTCCTAAACTACAATTGTAATTTTCACAGTAATCAGTGTATTTTTATAGCACTTTTCACTGTGAAAATGACAATGGTCCCAAAAATGTGTCCTAAGTGTCCACCATAATGTCGCAGTCACGAAAAAAATTGCTGATCGCCGCCATTAGTAGTAAAAAAAATATATATATAAAAATGCCATAAAACTATCCCCTATTTTGTAGACGCTATAACTTTTGCGCAAACCAATCAATAAACGCTTATTGCAATTTTTTTTTACCAAAAATATTTTGTAGAATACGTATCGTCCTAAACTGAGGATTTTTTTTTAGGGGATATTATAGCAAAAAGTTAAAAAATTTTTTTTTTTTCAAAATTGTCGCTCTATTTTTGTTTATAGCGCAAAAAATCAAAACCGCAGAGGTGATCAAATACCACCAAAAGAAAGCTTTATTTGTGGGGAAAAAAAGAATGCAAATTTTGTTTGGGAGCCACGTCGCACAACCGCGCAATTGTCAGTTAAAGCAACGCAGTGCCGAATCGCAAAAAGGGGCCAGGTTCTTAACCTGCATATTGTTCCGGGTCTTAAGTGGTTAAAAAAAATGTTGATCACTTTTATTGCTGTCACAAGGAATGTAAACATCCCTTGTGACAGTAATAGGAGGTGACAGGTCCTCTTTATGGAGAGATCTGGAGTCTATAATGAATGTAAACATCCCTTGTGACAGTAATAGGTGTCCCTTTGGTGTCATGTGACCAGAGCACCTTTTCCCACATGTTTGCTGTGTCCCCTCCCCCACATGTTTGCTGTGTCCCCTCCCCCACATGTTTGCTGTGTCCCCTCCCCCACATGGCTTCTCACAAACTATAAACAGGACTTCTTATGTCTTTATTTCTCCAATGTCTTTCTTCTTGTCACTCTTCCATAAAGGGCAGATTTGTGGAGAGACCACTAATAGTTGTCCTGTGGACAGATTCTCCCCCCTGAGCTGTGGATCTCTGCAGCTCCTCCAGAGTTACCATGGGCCTCTTGGCTGCTTCTCTGATGAATGCTCTCCTTGCCCGGCCCTGTCAGTTTAGGTGGACGGCCATGTCTTGGTAGGTTTGCAGTTGTGCCATACTCTTTCCATTTTCCGATGATGGATTGAACAGAAACTCCATGAGATCTTCAAAGCTTGGGAGATTTCTTTATAACCTAACCCTGCTTTATACTTCTCCACAACTTTATCCCTGACCTGTCTGGTGTGTTCCTTGGCCTTCATGATGCTGTTTATTCACTAAGGTTCTCTAACAAACCTCAGAGGGCTTCACAGAACAGCTGTATTTATACTGAGATTAAATTACACACAGGTGGACTCTAATTACTAGTTAGGGGACTTCTGAAGGCGATTGGTTCCTCTAGATTTTAGTGAGGGTGTCACGCCTTCAGCAAAGGTTTTCTTGTGTTCATTGGGGTGGATTCAGTAAGCAATTGCGTCTGCGTAACCATAGTTACACAGCGCAATTGCTTAGTTGCGCCGGCGTAACGACTTTTCTGTATTCAGAAAGCTCGTTACGCCGACTGCAGCCTAAGATATGCGTGGCATAAGGCTCTTATGCCGTCATATCTTAGGCTGCATTCTTACGCAGGCCGCTAGGTGGCGTTCCCCTAGTGGTCAGCGTAGAGTATGCAAATTGCATACTAACGCCGATTCACAACCGTACGCGTGCCCTACGTACGCATTTTACGTCGTTTACGTTCGTCGGGTTCCGCGTAAGGCTGCTCCTGCTATTAGCAGGCGCAGCCAATGCTAAGTATACCCGTCGTTCCCGCGTCGCGATGTTTGAAAATTACGTCGTTTGCGTAAGTGAATCGTGAATGGCGCTGGACGCCATTTACGTTCACGTTGAAGCAAATGACGTCCTTGCGACGTCATTTGCCGCAATGCACGTCGGGAAAGTTTCCCGACGGAGCATGCGCACTACGTTCGGCGCGGGAACGCGCCTAATTTAAATGATCCACGCCCCCTACGGGATTATTTCAATTACGCGCCCTTACGCTGGGCAGTTTTAAGGAGCGCCCACGCAAATTACGTAGCTACTGCTTCATGAATGAAGCGTAGCGCAGGTAATTTACGGAGGCGCAGCGTTAAAACGGAACGCTGCGCCTCCGTAAGAGGGTGCAAGTCGTACCTGAATCCACCCCATTGTTTATTCTTGTATATGCTAATAGTATTATATAATACATTGTAATGTTGCCATCTAGGGGCTCTTTTACATACTTAGTATTTGTGAATAATTTACTGAAGGTAGATAGAGATTGTTGCTTAACCACTTCCATACCGGGGGGCACTTGTACACCCTCCCGCCCAGACCAATTTTTAGCTTTCAGCGCTGTTGCACTTTGAATGACAATTGCGCGGTCGTGCTACACTGTACCCAAACTAAATTGTTATCATTTTGTTCCCACACATAGAGCTTTCTTTTGGTGTTATTTGATCACCTCTGGGATATTTATTTTCTGCAAAAAAAAATAAAAAAATTACTGAAAATTTAGAAAAAAAATGTTTTTTTTTGTTTCTGTTATAAAACATTGTAAATAAGTAAGTTTTCTCCTTCACTGATGGGCACTGATGGTACTGCACTGACGGGCACTGATAAGGTGGCACTGATGGGCACGGATAGGCGGCACGGATGGGCACGGATAGGCGACACGGATGGGCACTGATGGGTGGCACGGATGGGCATAGATGGGCACTATCGTATGCGTTGTACTAATGGATGCCAATCAGTGCCAAACAATGCCTGCCAATCAGTGATGCCCATTGTGGGCACTGATTGGCATCCATTGCGGCACTGATTGGCATTCATTTTTTGTGTCATTGTCATCCCTGGTGGTCTAGGGTGGCATACTTTTTTTTTTTTTTTTGCATCCCTGGTGGTCCAGTGGGCATCCCTGGTGGTCCAGTGGGCATCCTCGGGGGGGCTGTGCTGATAATCGATCAGCACAAACCCCCCCTGTCACAGGAGCAGCCAATCTGCTCTCCTCTACTCGCGTCTGACAGAAGATTACCGGCTTTTCCTGTTTACATCGTGATCAGCTGTGATTGGACACGGCTGATCATGTGGTAAAGAGTCTCCGTGAGAGACTCCTTACCTTGATCGGTGTTGCGGGGTGTCAGACTGACACCCTGCAACAACGATCGCCGCGATGCGCGCCCCCGGGGGAGCGCAGCGGCTCAAAATCCTGAGGACATCATATGACGTCCATTAAGGATTCTACAACCACTTTGCCAACGTCAATATGTCATTGGCGGGCGGCAAGTGGTTAAAAGACACAGTAGCTTCCCATAATTCCTGTGGACTATACCATGAGGTCTGAGAGACAGCCCCCAGTAGCCATCTTCCTTCTTCATCCATGAACCTTCTCCAGAGAACTCCACACCTATTCAGCTGTAATTCTAATGTCAGCCTAATGGAAACATTGCCGGTATGTTCATATCCCTTTCCCTAGTTAGACCAGTAAGTTAGGACTGTATATTTGTACAGTGTATGTTATTTATTTTATTCCACACTAGGGATGATCTCCAGCGTGTTCACACACTCCATGTGCAGAGCCTGCCAGTAAGTCGGCACAGCGCTGCACTTATCAGAGGCAGGGAGACATTGTCCTGGGGCTCGGCTGTAGAGATTGGGAAATGTCTCCTTGCCTCTGATTAGCGCAGCGCCGTGCCGACTTCCTGGCGGGCTCTGCACATGGAGTGTGCGAACACGCCGGAGCTCATCCTTACTGCACACCTATTCATCTGCCATTCTAATGTCAGCCTAATGGAAACATCGCCGGTATGTTCATATCCCTTTCCCTAGTTACACCAGTGTGTTAGGACTGTATATTTGTATATTGTATGTTATTTCTTTTATTTTTACTCTAACTTCCCTTCAATAAATGTTGAAAAAGGGACCCTGCACCTGCCTCAATGAGTTGTTAGGGGAGGAGAGTTAGCCATCTGTCTAATTATACCTCAGCCACGTATAGTGAGGGCAGAACAGAGGGGTATCAGAGTAAAGGAGGCAGAGTACAAATGCCCCCCCCCCCCACACACACACGCACACACTTTTCACATATTTATTTGTAAAAAATGTCTAAAAACAATTATCATTTTTCCTTCCCCTTCACAATTATGTGACACTTTGTGTTGGTCTGTCACACAAAATCCCCTATAAAAAACATTTGCGTGTTTGGTTGTAGCATAACACAATGTGGGGAATTTCAAGGGGTGTGAATACTTTTTCAAGGCACTGTAGAGGAAGTTTAACCCTGTATGGTCCAAGGTGGAGGCTGGAGTGTGACCACAGTCACTCCCAACTTACACAGGAGCTGCAGGGGACCAGTAAAAGCACTGCAGGGAATCTGCTGAAGAAAGGGACAAGGTAAAACTCGGTACACCCCGATCAAAATTCATCGGGTTCAGGGGGGGGGGCTGGATTTTGATCGGTGTGTAGTCCTCTCTTTTAGGCAGAAATTGAATGTTATATCATCTTCTACTGGAAATCCTTGTTCAGTCAGCCAAACGGCAGCAGTGCTGATCAGTGTATTCTGACAGCGGACAGTCCCCACTGTCAGAATACAATGTCCCAGTGAGGGGGGGATTCCCACATCCACCCCACTTGTGTGGATGGAGGAATATGTCAGCCACTTGCTTAAGCCCCATCTCGATCCAGCAATGTGCACAAGAGCAGTTGCTCTCTAGTGGACTGTTTATTTTTAGTGGACTGCTTTGCACTGTGTGTTTTGATTTGCAGCACTGGGAGTTTGGTTCCATATCTATGTGATTTATATACTGTAGTTCACTTGGTCATATTTGATAATGAAACATACACTGAATTTGATATAATTTATATAGGCACGGCCAGGCCCGGACTGGCCATAGGGCAGAGATCCCCCTGCCACCAACACAGCCCTAGATATAGAGAGTTGAGCAGGGTGATTTCTCCCCTCCCCTTGCTGCCCGCGGAACCAGTTAGAGGAGAGGAGCTGCTTCTACTCCTCCCCCTCCTCTCGTCCTCTCCTCATGTGTCTGCCCCGCCCACTCTCCCTGACAGACACTGTTCTGCTGCCTAAGGGGTGTGGGCGGGAATATTCAAGATAAAGCCAAACAGAAAAGAAAAGATGGAGTCTGATATCCATCCAATCAATCAGTCAGTCCCTCCTGCCTCTTTCTCTCTCCCTATTATCTATCTATCTATCTCGCATGCGGCTCATATTAGGGCTGGGTGCTTTTAGGCAAAAAAAAATTGCGATAAAAAAAAAACTTTATTCACGATACGAATCTAGTTTTTTCTTTTTCCCCATGGACACTGCGCCGATCCTAAGTTTTTAGGCGAGGCCGCGGCTTTGGCCTAGTCCACCGTGATCCTGGGAAAATGCTGCGGACTCGCCTAAAAAACCCTGCCCACAGCTCGCCGCGATCCTGGGAAAAGGCCGTGAGCAGCGTCCCGCCTCGCGGCCTTTTCCCAGGATCGCGCAGAGGATTTTTTAGACAGGCGAGGTGCCGGCTTCAGCCTAGTCCGCTGCGATCCTGGGAAAAGGTTGCGGACTAGTCCGAAGCCTAAAAATCCTTCTCGCTGCAATCCTGGAAAAAAGGCAGCGAGTGGCCTCGTGGCCTTTTCCCAGGATCGTGGCGGGCATGATTTTTAGGCGAGGCCACGGCTTCATCCACGGAACGCTGACCTATGGAAAAAAACGATTTGATCAAAATTTTAATCGATTTGCCCTCGAAACTCGATTCAAATTAATTTTTTCCCAGATATAGCTCATATGTGAACCCAGCCTGAGCCTCCCACCCCTTGGCAAGAGCACCCGAAAGCCACACAAAAGGAACACAATTCTTCTCCTCCTCACTCCTCACCTTTCATGTCTACTCCTGCTAAATCCCATGATCTCTTAACAGCCTACACTGACAGGGATGATGGTATAACAAAAGGTGACACAGGTCTTTTGAATATGTCTTCCAGCAGTACACCACCAGCTGTAGTGTATAGTAGGCAAATTTCTCTGCCCCAGCTGCAGCAGAGAAAAAAATATACTCCCTACCACCCACATGCCGAGTCTCTAAATTCCAGCTTGTCCAAAATTGCTGGCTTTACAACTCCTGTCTTTCCATCTAGTGGATTCTGCCCCCTTCTGTAAATATGCAGAATGTGCTGTACCACAAAGGCAGGTTGCCAGTCCCTATTTCTTTTCATGTTGGGCCATTCCAGCAGCATCACATGGAATGCAATGTTTTGGCATTGCTGGGCAAGGAAGTCAGCAGCAAGGTCCACATTACAGCTGACATGTGGTCCAGCAAGCATGGTCAGGGATAATATATTTTGTTCACAGCACACTGGATAACTCTGCTTGCAACTACGAAGAATGCAGGACACGGCTCAATGCTAGAGCTAAATTTGCCAACATGTCTCCATACAGCTGTTGGTAATTATGCAAGATCTGTCAGCTCCACCCCCTCCTCCTCCACGCCCTCCTCTGTTGAAATGTCCTATAAACAACCAGTACCCCCTAAGCATAAGGGGCTATTCAATGAGTCAGGCTAAACAATGCCATGCAGTCATTCAGCTGGACTGGCTAGGGGGACGGGAAACACATCAGAACAGAGATTTTGTCAGCTCTTCAGGGGCCGGCCCAAAGGTGGTTCACACCATGGCAGCTTGAGCTAGGAATGGTGGTGTGCAATAATGGCACTAAACTTCTGTCCGCCCTTCCACAGGGAAAGGTGACACATGTACCATGCCTGACACATGTCCTGAATTTGGTGGTGCAGCGTTTCCTAACCACTTAAGGACCGGACCAATATGCTGCTAAATGACCCAAGGGGTTTTTACAATTCGGCACTGCGTCGCTTTAACAGACAATTGCGCAGTCGTGCGACGTGGCTCCCAAACAAAATTGGCGTCCTTTTTTCCCCACAAATAGAGCTTTCTTTTGGTGGTATTTGATCACCTCTGCGGTTTTTATTTTTTGCGCTATAAACAAAAATAGAGCGACAATTTTGAAAAAAATGCAATATTTTTTACTTTTTGCTATAATAAATATCCCCCAAAAACATATCTAAACATTTTTTTTCCCTCAGTTTAGGCCGATACGTATTCTTCTACATATTTTTGGTAAAAAAAATCGCAATAAGCGTTTATCGATTGGTTTGCGCAAAATTTATAGCGTTTACAAAATAGGGGATAGTTTTATTGCATTTTTATTAATTATTATTTTTTTACTACTAATGGCGGCGATCAGCGATTTTTTTTTTCGTGACTGCGACATTATGGCGGACACTTCGGACAATTTTGACACATTTTTGGGACCATTGTCATTTTCACAGAAAAAAATGCATTTAAATTGCATTGTTTATTGTGAAAATGACAGTTGCAGTTTGGGAGTTAACCACAGGTGGCGCTGTAGGAGTTAGTGTTCACTTAGTGTGTGTTTACAACTGTAGGGGGGTGTGGCTGTAGGACTGACGTCATCGATCGAGTCTCCCTATATAAGGGATCACTCGATCGATACGCCGCCACAGTGAAGCACGGGGAAGCCGTGTTTACATACGGCTCTCCCCGTTCTTCAGCTCCGGGGAGCGATCGAGACGGAGCGGCTAGAAACGAATAGCCGCGCCGTCGTCCCGGATCGCTCCCCGAGGGAATCCGACCGCTGCAAGTAGCGGGGGGGGGGGGTCCCCCGACCCACGTCTAGGCAGGCACATACAGGTACGTTGATGTGCCTGTCCGTGCCATTCTGCCGACGTAAATGTACATGCGGCGGTCGGGAAGTGGTTAAACAGGTACCCAGGGTTACAAGATCTTCTAAGGCAAGCCAGAAAAGTCTGTAGTAATTTAATTTCATTTCATCACGTGAAACTCTACTTTGGCAAAGCTGCAGCAGCTGCACATGCAGCAGAGGGTCATCAATGAGTACCTGTGTATAGCACAAGGACAGGCTCAGTGGAGTTCAGCTTTTTTCCCCACGTCAGTAGTTGCTGATAAAGGAGCAGACTCTGGCCCAGATTCAAGAAGCTATTGCGCCCGCGCAACCATAGGTTGCGCGGCGCAATAGCTGTTTTGCTCCCGCGTAGCGAATGCCCCTGATTCAGGAACATCGCTACGCGGACTGCAGCCTAGGATATGACAGACATAAGCCTCCTTATGCCTTCATATCTCAGGCTGCATTCTTGCGTTGTCCGCTAGGGGGCGCGGCCATTGTGATCGGCGTATAGTATGCAAATTGCATACTACCACCGATTCACAAAAGTTGCGCGGGCCCTGCGCACGCAAGGTACGGAGTTTCCGTACGGCGACTTTAGCGTAAGGCTGCTCCTACTCATAGTAGGAGCAGCCAATGCTAAAGTATAGCAGCCCTTCCCGCTCGTGAAATTTAAATTTCACGTCGTTTACGTAAGTGATTCGTGAATGGCGCTGGACGCCATTCACGTTCACTTAGAAGCAAATGACGTCCTTGCGACGTCATTTGCCGCAATGCACGTCGGGAAAGTTTCCTGACGGAGCATGCGCTGTTCGCTCGGCGCGGGAGCGCGCCTAATTTAAATGATTCCCGCCCCCGGCGGGATCATTTACATTAGGCGCCCTTACGCAGGGCTAATTAGCATAGCGCCCGCGCAATTTACGGAGCTACTGCTCCGTGAATCGCGGGCAAATCGAAATATTTGCGTGGGCGCAGAGAAAAATCTTTGCTCTTTGCCCACGCAAATATTGCGCTGATCTACCTGAATCTGGGCCTCTGTGTGGCATTATAGACTTTCCTCTTAAGGCCCACTTTATGCGGACACCATTCTTGCGACGCCACAGAACACACAAGAGCAGAGGGAGGAGGAGGATTCTGGCAGTTTTGGAGGCATTGAAGCAGAGGAAGACATACATCAAACCTTAAGCGATGGTTTTCAGTCCCCATAAACCTTGGGAATAGTACATGACTGGGAGGAGGCAATTTCAGATACTATAATCCTCAATTTTTCCACACCAGTTACTTCAATCCAAAGTCTGCGAAAAGACACCAGACTTTATCTTAAACAAAAAATTGTTAATCTTGACCATAATTTGGCTTCTTCACATAAGGCTTGCTCACTGTGGTGCAAAGCTTTGTTTATTCCATCCAAAGTCTGACAAAGAATTTATCCAAAAAATCTTGAAACTTGTTCCGAGTGCACTAAATTGTGGCCTCATTATACAGACTGAGGCCCAGATTCTCAAAAGAGATACGACGGCGTATCTCCAGATACGCCGTCGTATCTCTGAGTCACGCCGTCGTATCTATGCGCCTGATTCTTTGAATCAGTTACGCATAGATTTCCCTTAGATCCGACAGGCGTAGGTCTCTTACGCCGTCGGATCGTAACTGCATTTTTCCGCTGACCGCTAGGGAGGTGTAAGCTGATTTACGCGGCGAAATATGTAAATCAGCTATATACGCGAATTCCCGAACGTACGCCCGGCCGACGCAGTAAAGTTATGCTGTTTACGTCAGGCTTTTCCCGGCGTATAGTTGTCCCTGCTATATGGAGGCATAAGTGCGGCGTAACAATGTTAAATATGGCCGTCGTTCCCGCGTCAAATTTTGAAAATTTTGCGTCGTTTGCGTAACTCGTCCGTTAATGGGGCTGGACGTAATTTACGTCCACGTCAAAACCAATATGTCCTTGCGGCGTATTCGGAGCAATGCACACTGGGAGATTTCCACAGACGGCGCATGCGCCGTTCGTGAAAAACGTCAATCACGTCGGGTCACAGTACATTTACATAAAACACACCCCCTGATCCAAATTTGAATTAGGCGGGCTTACGCCGGCCGATTTACGCTACGCCGCCGCAACTTACGGAGCAAGTGCTTTGAGAATACAGCACGTCTAAGTTACGGCGGCGTAACGTAAATCGGATACGTTACGCCGCCGCAGAACTACGAGAATCTGGCCCTGACTTTGCAAGCCGTTGTTTACAAAATAAAGAAAGCTTGCAGGGAAAATCAATTAAATTTTTTTTTTTTTATAAATGTCAGTTTTGCTGCAGCAGGTTCTATACATGGTAGAGATGCACCACTTTAGGGGCAGACTAAGAGGACCCCCAGGCAATATATTTAAAGGAAATTGTATTTTTAGTGTTTTACTTTAAGCATCAATAAAATCAATGTTTCTTCAACGAAAATCTTTTTTTTAAAACTTTTTTTTGCATTGATACATGCCCCCCATGGTTGTACCAGGGCTTCCATACCCTTTTAACCACTTAAAGACCGTCTATCGCCAATGTACGCTGGGCACAATCACGTAAGGGTACGTCCCCTTTAAGTGCCCAGCGGTGGGTCGTGCGCGCCGCCGGCGTGCGTCCGCGACCCGGTCACAGGATCGGTCCCGTGATCGGTCACAGGAGCTGAAGAACGGGGAGAGGTGAGTGTAAACACACCTTCCCCATTCTTTACACTGGCAGTGTCACTGATCGTCTGTTCCCTGACATAGGGAAAGATGATCAATGATGTCACACGTCCAGCCCCGCCCCACTACAGTTAGAAACACATATGAGGTCACACTTAACCCCCTACAGCGCCCCCTAGTGGTTAACTCCTAAACTGCAATTGTCATTTTCACAGTAATGCATTTTTATAGCACTTTTTGCTGTGAAAATGACAATGGTCCCAAAAATGTGTCAGAATTGTCCGATGTGTCCGCCATAATGCCGCAGTCACGAAAAAAATCGCTGAACGAGTAGTAAAAAAAAATATTAATAAAAATGCCATAAAACTTTCCCCTATTTTGTAAACGCTATAAATTTTTCGCAAACCAATCGATAAACGCCTATTGTGATTATTTTTTACCAAAAATACGTATCGGCCTAAACTGAGGAAAAAAACGTTTTTTTTTTTTTGTTTTTGGGATATTTCTTATAGCAAAAAATAAGAACTATTGTTTTTTTTTTCAATATTGTCGCTCTATTTTTGTTTATAGCGCAAAAAATAAAAACCGCAGAGGTGATCAAATACCACCAAAAGAAAGCTCTATTTGGGGGAAAAAAAGGACGCCAATTTTGTTTGGGAGCCACGTAGCACGACCGCACAATTGTCAGCTAACGTGACGCAGTGCCGAATCGCAAAAAGGGGCAAGGTCCTTTAGCTGCACAATGGTCCGGGTCTTAAGTGGTTAAGGGTCAATAACTTGCATACAAGCCTTTGAAAAGGGGGACCTTTGATTTTGCACAAAGAAAGGTCCATAAAGACATAGATGGGCGAGTTTGGGGTGGAGGAACTTGACTGGCCTCATCCCAATAGAAAACCTTTGTAATGAATTACAGCAAAGAATGCAAGCCAGAGCTTCTCATCCAACATCAGTGCTCCTGACCTCACAAATGCGCTTCTGGAAGAATGGTCAAACATTCCCATCGACACACTCCTAAACCTTGTGGACAGACTTCCCAGGAGAGTTAAAGCTGTTATAGCTGCAAAGGGTGGACCAACTGAAAGCTGTTATAGCATATCAGTGCGGCCTGTCAGTGCCCACCAGTGCAGCTTCATCAGCGCACATCAGTGAAGAAGGAAAATTACTTATTTGCAAAAAAACTTTTTTTAACCACTTGAGACCCGCGCTATTGACAAAAGACGTCAACAGCGCGGCTCTCAAGTGCCAACTGGACGTCTTTGGACGTCATTTGAAAGCATTACCCCCGCGCCACTGGGGGGCGCGCAGCGGGTAAACACTGTCCCGGCGCATCGCTTGGGAGCCGATGCGTGTACCTGGCAGCCGCGATGTCCGCTGGGGACACGCGATCGTCGGTAAGACAGCAGGGACGTGGAGCTCTGTGTGTAATGATGGGGTGTAAACACAGAGCTCCGCGTGCTGTCAGAGGAGAGGAGACCGATCTGTGTCCCTTGTACATAGAGACACAGCATCGGTCACCTCCCCCAGTCACTTCCCTCCCCCCACACAGTTAGAACACACCTAGGATACACATTTAACCCCTTCCTCACCCCCTAGTGTTAACCCTTTCCCTGCCAGTCACATTTACTCAGAATTAGTGCATTTTTATAGCACTGATCGCTGTATAAATGTGAATGGCGCCAAATTTGTGTCAAAAGTGTCCGATGTGTCCGCCATAACGTCGCAGTCCCAATAAAAATCGCAGATCGCCGCCATTACTAATAAAAAAAAATAATAAAAAAAAATCATAATTCTGTCCCCTATTTTGTAGGCGCTATAACTTTTGCGCAAACCAGTCGCTTATTGCGATTTTTTTTTTTTACAAAAACACGTCGAAAAATACGTATCAGGCCTTAACTGAGAAAAAAAATAGTTTTTTTTAAAAAAAAAATTGGGATAATTATTATAGCAACAAGTAAAAAATATATATATATATTTTTTTAAATTGTCGCTCTTTTTTTTGTTTATAGCGCAAAAAATAAAAACCGCAGAGGTGATCAAATACCACCAAAAGAAAGCTCTATTTGTGGGGAAAAAAGGATGTCAATTATGTTTGGGAGCCACGTCGCACGACCGCGCAAATGTCAGTTAAAGCGACGCAGTGCCGTAAGCTGAAATTTCGCCTGGGAACGAAGGGGGTTTATGTGCCCAGTAAGCAAGTGGTTAAAAATGTTCCGTCTTTTTTTCATTTGTTTAACAAAAAAAAAAAAAAACAGCAGTGATTTAATACGACCAAAAGAAAGCTCTATCTGGTCTCAAAAAAATTATACCGTTTTCTCATCAAATGTGTTTATTTTAATTTTTTTAAATATACTGTAACAAATATTGGCAGTTGAAGTACATACAAGGATGGTGGTACAAAATTCAAATAGTAATAAAGCTAAACATATCGATTTATAACCAGGATGAGTATATGACAATGTAAAAATGTAACGTGTAGAGCAACGAATAAACCAATAAAGTTTTACATCGAAAGCATTAGAAAATTCCACCAGAAAAAGTAAGCTGGTGACTAATGGTTCATTTTGAAAGAGCAGTAATAAGGAGATCAATCTAATAGGTATATAATAAAAAACTGAAGAGATAATGGCCCGGATTCACGTAGCACTTACGCCGACGTATCTCGAGATATGCCGCGTAAGTGCACATATGCGCTGTCGTATTTATGCGCCTGACTTTGAAAGCAAGATACGCCTGTAAATAGGCTTCATCGGACCGACGTAAGTTTCCTACTCTGTCGTATCGTGGGCGCATATTTTTGCTGGCCGCAAGGGGCGCTCCCATTGATTTACGATTCGAATATGCAAATGAGTGAGATACGCCGATTCACGAACGTACTTGCGCCCGACGCATTAATATACGCGGTTTACGTAAGTCGTACGTCCGGCGTAAAGTTATTCCCCATCTATGAGGCGCAACTCATGAAAAGGTATGGACCAGGGAACAGCCGTCGTATTTTACGTTGTTTACGTAGTAGTACGTGAATAGGGCTGGGCGTAGGTTAAGTTCACGTCGTAGGCAGTGATTTGACGTATCTTAGGGAGTATTTTCGACGTGATTCTGAGCATGCGCACTGGGATGTGTCCACGGGACGGCGCATGCGCCGTTCGTTCGGCCCATCATTTGCATGGGGTCACGCTTCATTTAAATGGATCACGCCCACTTCCACCCACTTTGAAGTAGGCTGGCTTACGCCTACTAATTTACCTTACGCCGGCGCAACGTTGGGAGCATTTGCTTTGTGAATTCCATGCTTGCCTCTCTGCGTTGCGTAAAAGAGATACGCTATGGCGGCATATATATGCGCCGATGTATGTGAATCCGGGCCAATGTAAGTACCACACAATATTAAAAGACATTTAGAAAAAAAAATAGGAGTAGATAAAGAGGAAAGCAGGGCTCAAGTCCTGCGGGAACGCGTGGTCACGGAGTTCCTGCACTTTTTTCACAGCAGGAACGCAGTTCCCTTTGCAGGACGAGAGCAGCCAAGCCACCCGAGCCAATCCTTCACTAAGCGGCGATGCCCAGCTCAAGTCAGGGGCAGGCAAACCTTAGTAATCCTTTATGTTACTGGCCGCTTCCTGTATATGGATTCATCAGGTAGTATGCGGGTATTCCGTCACTTCCTCGATGCCGCAATGTCTCCTGGGAGCTTTTGTCATTGTTCCCAGGAGACATTGCGGAGGTCTGCCGCGAGTTATTGCGGGATTTAGAAAGAACTTGCTTGCTCCTGGGAACAATGACAAAAGCTCCCAGGAGACATTGCGGCATTGAGGAAGTGACGGAATACCCGCACACTGCCTGATGAATCCATATACAAGAAGCGGCCAGTAACATAAAGGATTACTAAGGTTCAGTGGATCGAAGAAAAAAAACATGCAGTTTAGTAATTATGCATATGAGCGTATAATGTGGATAGTGGATCTTGGGTGGGAGTTCCCACACTTTTTTTCCCCAGGACTTGACCCCTGGAGGAAAGGGTAGAGAAGGGGGAGGTGAGGGTGGTTACAACTGGTGATGCAATCCCAAATGAATAGAAAGTATAGTCAAGGCAAATAAAGTAAAATTACAAAGACAATAATATTATTGTGTGTCATCAATATCTGAAGGTAAACAATGCTTAACCCAAGGAAGCTAGAGTTTCTCAAATTGACCAATTCAATCTCTTTCGATAAATGATAACATTACATATGGGTACAGTGTTACATGGCTGTGCAATTCATTTCATTCAAAGTGTGACAGTGCTGAAAGCTGAAAACAGGCAAGTGATTAATGTAGGTTGCACCTATGGACTGAGTGTGTGCCGGGACCTTGTGAGTAAAGCCTCTTTACCTGTGCTAAAGTTTCTTCAGTCCCAGTCTGCCTTTACCTATGCTCAGAGGTGTAGCTACAGGGGTCACAGGAGTCACAAAAGCGACCCAACCCCATGCTCTAGGGGACACATGCGGCTGCCTCTGTACACCTGAATAAAGAAGTGTGGCAGCCCATAGAGGAACCAATCCCCTCCTGCAGCCGCTGAATGCCTGATTCTCCTCCTTTCCCTCGCACAGGTATTCAGTGGCTCCAGGAGGAAGAAGGAGGCAACCGATTCCTCTATAGGCTGCCACCCCTCCTATCCAGCTTCCCTCTGGTGCTCCCAGGCCTCTGCACTTTCTCTGCGATAGGAAGGGGGAGTTGTGCTTGGGAGGAGGATACATGCTGCTAGGATGAGGGGGTTATGCTAAGAGTGGGGATTTGGGTGAGGATTTATATTGTGAAAGGGGGAGGGAGGAAATTGGACTAAGAGAGGGGATTTGGGGTTGGAATTTGTGCTAGGAGGGGGATAGGAGGGAGGATTAGTGCTGCTAGGAGGGGGTGAGGGAATTTAGGCTAATAGGGGGGTTTGAGGGTGGGTATTTGTTCTAGGGTAGGAAATTTTGAGGGGAAAGGGGATGTATGCTGTGGGTGATTTTTTGGGTGGGGAGATTTTTGCTAGGAGGAGGGGTTGAGGGGGATTTGAACTAGGTGCTGGGATTGGGGGGGGCAAATATGTGTGCTGAGAGGGCGGATTTGGAATGGAAGGATCACTGACTCTGTACATTCATAATTAAGGCATAGTGAACCATGTTTACTATGCTTTAGTTTCAGTGGCAGCCTGTAATCCCTATCCATGCATCCGGACCCCTAATCTACATGCGGGGCTCCGGACACATATATTTAAATGTGTTTTTTTGTTTTTTTAAGCCCGTGATTAGAGCCAGAGGCTCTAATAGGCTTCACAAAAGGATGGGCTCGGGCGCAGTGCAACTTGTGAGACAATTGAAAATTAATATTTGCTGATTCTCCTCCCAGATAATCATGAAGGCAGGTCCTGAGACCCATTACCTGATTAGCCAAAAAGCGAGAGGCGATCAAATTGGCCGGCTAGAAGGAGGAGGGAGGAGATGCACGGCACATGGAGGACAGGAGGGAGGAAACACATGGCATGATACAGGGGAGCAGTGGACATGAGAAGCCCATAGGAGCGCTGTTTGTGACCTAGATGGGATAAGTGCCGGGTCAGCTGACCAAGCGGGGGGTGGCGAGAGACCCCAAAAAAAAGAGATTTTTAATACAGCTTACCTGTAAAATCTTTTTCTTGGAGTACATCACGGGACACAGAGCGGCATTCATTACTATATGGGTTATATGGAGTACCTTCAGGTGTAGACACTGGCAATCTCAAACAGGAAATGCCCCTCCCTATATAACCCCCTCCCATAGGAGGAGTACCTCAGTTTTGTAGCAAGCAGTATGCCTCCCAAAATGGTCCTCAAAAAAGAGGGGTGGGAGCTCTGTGTCCCGTGATGTACTCCAAGAAAAAGATTTTACAGGTAAGCTGTATTAAAAATCTCTTTTTCTTTATCGTTACATCACGGGACACAGAGCGGCATTCATTACTATATGGGATGTCCCAAAGCAATGCTTACAATGAGGGGAGGGAGAACATCTCCAAGACAAAAGGATTTAATTTAGAGATATACTCAAATTATAATAAATCCAACTTAGTTGAGAAAAATAATCTTAAATTTTAAATTTAACTCAAAAAAGAGGAGCCCCCGGAATCCGAGGGTCTCAAACTGCAGCCTGCAGCACTGCCTGCCCGAAGGCAGTATCAGTATTCCTTCTTACGTCCAACTTGTAGAATTTTGTAAATGTGTGGACAGAAGACCAGGTTGCCGCCTTGCAAACTTGAGCCATAGAGATCTGGTGGTGTGCTGCCCAGGAGGCGCCCATGGCTCTAGTAGAATGAGCCTTTAATGATACTGGAGGAGGCAACCCTTTCAAGCCGTAGGCCTGAGTGATTAATTGCTTAATCCACCTAGAAATGGTGGACTTTGCAGCTGCCTGCCCCTTCTTGGGCCCATCCGGTAGAATGAACAGCACATCTGTTTTCCGGATCTTCTCTGTAGCTTTAAGATAGGCCTTCATGGCCCTGACAATATCCAAGGTATGCAGCAACCCTTCCTTTCTGGAAGTAGGTTTAGGGAAGAAGGATGGTAATACCAAATCCTGGTTCAAATGAAAACTGGATATGACCTTCGGTAGGAAGGAAGGATGAGGGCGGAGAACGACCTTGTCCTTATGAAAAATAAGATATGGTTCCTTACAGGATAAGGCCGCCAGTTCCGAAACTCTTCTTGCGGAAACTATGGCAACCAAAAATACTAACTTCCTTGTCAGTAAAACCAAAGGAATTTCAGCCAACGGCTCAAACGGTTGTTTCTGTAAACTTGACAGAACAAGATTTAAATCCCACGGACAAAGCGGGGATTTAACTGGAGGTTTAATACGTAAGACCCCTTGAAGGAAGGTCTTAACCAGCGAGTGGGTGGCCAGCGGCCGCTGAAACCACACTGACAGGGCAGAAATCTGTCCTTTGATTGTGCTTAATGCCAATCCTTTATCCACTCCTAGCTGGAGAAAACTTAAAACTCTATCGATGGTGAACTTGCGAGGAAGCCATAGCTTGGACTCACACCAGCCTACATAGGCCTTCCAGACCCTGTGATAAATCACCCTAGAGACCGGTTTCCTGGCTCTGATTAGGGTAGAGATTACTTTCTGAGACAGACCTCTACCCCTGAGAATCAGGGATTCAGCTTCCAGGCCGTCAAATTTAGATGCCGTAAGGCAGGGTGGAGGATCGGACCTTGCGATAGCAGGTCTGGCCTTAGAGGCAGAGTCCAAGGGTTTCCCACTACCATCCTTAGGATTAGTGAGTACCATGCCCTTCTGGGCCATGCTGGAGCTACCAGGATGACTGGTATGTGCTCCACCCTGATCCTGCGCAGCAGGCGGGGTAGTAACTGGAACGGGGGAAACGCATAAAGAAGTTTGAACTGATGCCAAGGGCAAACCAGAGCATCGGTTCCGCAGGCCATCGGATCCCTTGAGCGGGACATGAACCTGTCTAGCTTCTTGTTGAGTCTCGATGCCATGATATCCACGTCCGGCACTCCCCATCTTTGGCAGAGTGCTTGAAAGACTTGTGGATGCAGAGACCATTCCCCCGGCCATAGAGTCTGGCGGCTTAAGAAGTCCGCCTGAAAGTTGTCCACTCCGGGAATGAATATTGCCGATATGCAGGGCACATGAGCCTCTGCCCATAGGAGAATCAAGCTCACTTCTCTCTGAGCGGCCTGACTCCTGGTTCCCCCTTGGTGATTTATGTATGCCACGGCCGTGGCATTGTCTGATTGAATTCTCACCGGGAACCCCTGCAATTTTGACGTCCAAGCCCTGAGGGCTAGACGAACAGCTCTGAGCTCCAAGATGTTGATGGGTAACAGCTTCTCTGGCTTTGCCCAAGTACCTTGGCGAGTGCAACCATCCACAATTGCTCCCCAGCCCGTCAGGCTGGCGTCTGTGGTCACTATCTTCCAAGCCACTGGGCTGAAAGACTTCCCCTTCAGTAGATTCTGAGGGTCTAACCACCAACACAGACTTTGCCGGACTCTTGATGAGAGTGGCAACGGGATATCCAAGGCCTGTGGCCTTCTGCTCCATGCTGACAGGATGGCTGCCTGCAGGATGCGAGTGTGGCTCTGGGCGTATGGTACCGCCTCGAATGTGGCCACCATCTTGCCTAGTAATCTCATACATAGGCGAATAGTCGGTTCTTTCTTGCTTAGAACCAGTAGGATTAATTCCTTGATGGCTTTGACCTTCCTCAGAGGTAGGAACACCCTTTGTTGTTCTGTGTCTAATCTCATGCCGAGATATTCCAACTGCCTTGTGGGCTGGAATGCTGATTTTTCTCGATTTAGGACCCAGCCGAACCTCTCGAGGTATTGGACCGTGAGGGCCACTGCTCGCTCCAAGCCGGGAGACGAGTGGTCTATGACTAGGAGGTCGTCCAGGTATGCTAGGATCGTGACCCCTTGGATCCTTAGCTTGGCTAGGATTGGAGCTAGGACCTTCGTGAACACCCGGGGGGCCGTAGCCAACCCGAAGGGAAGTGCCAGGAATTGGAAATGACGCAAAGCCACCATAAAGCGTAGATATCTTTGATGTGGCTGATAAATTGGAACATGAAGGTAGGCATCCTTTATGTCTATGGACGCCATGAAGTCGTCCTTTTGGAGTGTGGCAGCTGCTGACCGCATGGATTCCATCCGAAATGAGCGGACTTTTAAGTATGCATTTACCATCTTTAGGTCCAAAATTGGCCTGACATCTCCATTGGACTTTGGGATGATGAATAGGTTGGAGTAGAAACCCAGCCCCTGTTCCAGGACTGGTACCTCTACTATTACTTCCTGGGAAAGTAGATGATCTAAAGCCGATCTTAATGCGGCTCCCTTCTCCAGATCGTTTGGAATCCTCGACTCCTGGAAATGAGGAGGAGGAAACCTTAGGAACTCTAGTTTGTAGCCTGTGGCCACGGAAGACCGTACCCACTCGTCGGGAATGCTGGCTTCCCAAATCTCCGAAAAGAGTCGCAGCCTTCCCCCCACCTTCGTGGGTGGGGGCGCCCCTTCATAAGGTAGACTTGGGGGCTGGTTTTGCTGGTTTGCGAAACCACTGCCTCTTGCCTCTAACAGCCTGTCCTTGTGATCTGCTGTTGAAGCCGAAGTTTGCTCTTGCAGGAGGCCGTCGATACTGCTTGGCATTAGAGGGCCCCTGCCCAGGGGAATGCTGTCGTTTAAACGCAGGCCCCTGAACCTTCTTCTTAGTTGGCAAGAGAGTACTCTTGCCGCTTGAAATGGTCTGAATGTATTTATCTAGGTCCTCTCCGAAGAGCCGTCCTCCATGGAAGGGGAACCCTACCAGGAGCTTCTTGCATGGGGGCTCAGCCTCCCAGCTTTTTAACCATAAGAGTCTTCTCATATGGATAAGGGATAACGATAAACGTGACGCTTGCTGGATAGAATCCTTGATTGCGTCTACCGTAAAACATATGGCTTTAGGGACATCCGAAAATTCTTCTGCCTGCTGGGCAGGAATAAGTTCAAGCATTTGCTTAAATTGATCCGATAATGCTTGAGCGACCCCAATCGCAGCCACGGCTGGCTGTACTACTGCCCCCGCAGAAGTGAAGGAGTTCTTAAGTAGTGCTTCCAAGCGTTTATCAACTGGATCTTTGAAAACCTGTATGTTTTCTACAGGGCATGTTAACGACTTGTTAACACATGAGATGGCTGCGTCTACTGCAGGAGAAGCCCATCTCTTGGAAAATTTTTCTTCCATAGGATATAAGACAGAGAATTTTTTAGGTGGTAAGAAAACTTTGTCTGGCTTGTTCCAATCTTGGAACAAAACTCCCTCCAATAGAGGATGGATCGGAAACACAGCACTGCTTTGAGGCGCCCTCAGTGAGCCCAAAGCTGAAACTGTCGATACCTGGAGATCTGGTACAGGCAGGTTGAATGCCTTATGGACCAAGTCCGTCAAGCCTTGAATCCACCAGCTCTCCCTCAGGGAGACTGCCCCAGACTCCTCTGTATCCGGATCTTCGATCCCTGAACCTACTTGGTCCTTGTCCAAGAGGTCGTCCAATTCCCCTGAGGAAAGGACCTCCTCCTCGGAGAGTCCGCGCACGGGTGACGGAGATCTATTCCGCTTACTACCCCGCATAGCTGCGGCTATCATTTTTCCCATGCTTCTCTGCATCTCATTTAAAGAGGTGAGTAACACCTCCTCCGTGACCATCTTAGGGTTGGGTTGACTCGCGTCAGCTCCAGCCCCAGATCCCGATGGCCCAAAGGCTCCCTGTGGGGAAAGCAGCGGCATAGCTTTGTCCGAGACCTCAGACTCTGTGGGGGAATCCCCACCTTTTGTACCCTCTGACTTGTTCTTTGATGCCATGGTACAATACCGAGGTACACCTGCTACTTATTGGTACCTGGGACTTATAAATAGTTAAATGCCCAAACACCTGTTTGGGGGATAAAAAATGTTTCCTCTCCCCTAGATGACACTTTTTTTTTTTTTTTTTTTTTCAAATCTAGGCAAGAAAAAACATTCTGTCCCCCTGAGTAGTATTGCAAGAGAAAAGACTATGAGATGGAAAAGAAACAGCCTATTCCTAGGCTAAACCACAATCTTCTGAAGACTGTAGTATTCTTTCTGGCCACTGTGTGTCCTCGGCGCCCCGTGCTTCACTCCAGTCTTTCCTCCCTCAAACCAATGTAATGAATGAGCTGTGGAACATCTAAGGAAGGGCCGCCCCTTCCTTAAACCACTGACCCGCCCTTCCCCCCCAGCTAAAACGGCGCCAAATGCGCCTATAACACGTGAACGCGCGCCGCGCGCGCGCCCGCCGACAGGGGGGGGGGGGTTGGGAGGAAGGGCCTCTCTGTTCCTGCAGCCGCAGCCTGGAACACACGAGGAGGTCAGCGTTTTGCCTGCCTTGCAGGCATGAGGAAGAAGACTGGATGGAGCATCGCCTGGAGGCTTGCAGGTAAGCACAGCTCTCTGACACACACATACACTTTGTACACAAAAGGCCCCACTCACAGCTTTTCCAACACTACCAGGGAGGTCACATTTTATGGGGAATAATACATATAGAGCCATCCTATCTTCATGATATGTGACTGGTTTGCCAGATGCAATGCATAACCTTAGGCATGTCCCCTGTGACCTCCCAGAAAAAACTTGCTAAGAGCCAAGTTCCGCAAGTTTTCCCCTTACTTACCTGCTCCATGCCGCAGGACTTTGCCAAGCAAGAGGCCCAATCTTCCCCCATCTCCGTGGGGATGTCTAGACCTTCAGGCCCTGGGAACCTTCTTCTTCCATGAAGGATCCACTGTCCTGGACCCATACAGCACCCTGGCAAACAGAAAACATTAGGCACCCAAAGGTTTTCTAAGTTCTGGGCCCAGGGTCCAGCTCTCTTAAAAAGAAAGCATTATGGGCTATACCCCAAGGGTTTGGGGTCCGGTTACTGACCACTTTAGCGCTGAGGCTTTTTTGGACAGAACCGGTTAGCTCACCTAATCCCAAGGATGCGGAGGCAAGCTAAACCATGACTAACACCTAAGACACTGGCGTAAAAACTGAGGTACTCCTCCTATGGGAGGGGGTTATATAGGGAGGGGCATTTCCTGTTTGAGATTGCCAGTGTCTACACCTGAAGGTACTCCATATAACCCATATAGTAATGAATGCCGCTCTGTGTCCCGTGATGTAACGATAAAGAAATATACCACCAGCTGCCACTGTTCAGTTTGTGAATGAACAGGTAGCTCTGTACAGAGCTATTACTGTCCATTTATTCTGTGCACCTGAGGCTGCAGATATGGAAATTGAGGGCTGTGTCCTCAACCTCTTCTCTCTGTCTCAAAGGTGAACCATCAGAGTTCTGTTTAGACCCCTGATATTTCACTAAAGCCCCCTAACGGGGCTACTGAAAGTTAAAAAAAAATGATATTGTAAAAACAAAATAATCTACTGACCCCAGTGGCGGAAATACCAGGGTCGCAAAGGCTGCACTTCCGACCGGGCCCTGGCATTCCACCACCGGGCTCGGAGGGAAGGGCCCTGGCTTTGTTTAAAGCTAGTAAAGAGGCAAGGTTTGGCCCAAACCCATGGGAATCTGTCAGAAGATATCAGGTTGCTAGCTCAATCAGCTGTGGCCAAGGATATTTCTGCCCTTCAGCCATTGGTAACAAACCGGCAGGGATAATTAAATCATTGACCTAATATGGCTACCTGGTCATATTTGGCCAATGTCACTAAGATTTCACTGACTTCAGTCGTTGGCTCTACAATGAATCAATCCCACCACCCCCTCCCTGTGTTATCACCAGACTCTGACTCACATCTTCCAATTTCCCCCACATATCTTTATGCAACCTCCCTTTATACCTAACCCAGCATGGAGGGGCTCAGTGAAGGTGGTGGTGAAGGTGTAGAGGTGTCGGATCTCGTCACACAGATCATAAAAGGAGATCTGCCCGGCCTCATAATCCAGATATATCCTGACTCTGTTACTGGAGATATTGTTGGGTAAGAAGATCTCTTTATTGTCATGTCTCACAGAACACTGATTATCACACCTGAGCAAACCCCAAGACTTGTTATCCATTCCTATTCCTGTCTGAAAACCCCTCCTCTCTATACTGGGGTAACACATCCCGAGTCTCCATAAATCAGATCCCCCGACATCCACATGCCAGTAATGTTGTCCTGAGGAGAAACTCTGACTTCCTAACACCAGAGGATAATCTGTAAATCTCTCTGGTGTTTCTGGGCGCTTCTGGTTCCTATCCGACCAGCATACAGTTTTCCTGTCATCTGATATATATAGATAATTATGAGCCGAGTTTACATCTAGTAATATGTCTGCAGCTTTCTGTTTAGAGAAGTATACATTTACCTCTGTTATTATAGCAGATAATGTGTGTAATGTATATAAGACCCCCGCCACATCTAGACACCCTCCATTATGGAGGAGCTTCTCATGTCTCTCTCTGTCCTCATTATCTCCATCCTCAGTATCACACAAGTCACCTGTGTCTGATTCCTGTAAGACAGTCAGTGGATCCGTCATGTTACACAGCTCCTCAATGTGACGCATCTTCCTGGACAGATCCTCCTTCTTTATTTCCAGATCCCGGATGGAGATGGAGATCCGCTCTGCCCTCCCGGAGATCTCCCTCAGGAGTCTCTTCTCCAGGTCATCCAGACGTCTCCTGAGATCTCTAAACAGGACAGTGACTCTCTCTGTGTCACCAGCTGCTTCTTCTTCTACTTTCCTCCTGTGTTCCTGCAGACTCTGGACTCTTTCCTCCGTCTCCTCTCTCTTTGTCAGAAGTTTCTGCTTAACATTTCTCAATTGTGTTTTCTTCTTCTCAGAAGCCTCATCCAGTGTTTCCACCTGGTGTCCTCGATGTTCTCCAGTCCACTTGCAGGATGCACAGATATAGATATCATCCTTGATGCAGTAATATTTCATGCGTTCATTATGAGTGGAGCATTTCCCGATTTGAGAAGAAGTGGTGGGATCGGATAAGACATGCTCTGGTGCCGCATTGCGGGCTCTCGGGTGTTTATTATACAGAGAGGCTTCACCATGTAGAGGGGATCTAACAGCAGGTACAAGAGAGTCCACACAGTAAGTACGGTAGACCTCAGACTTCTTCTGATATGGCTGCACTCTGCAAGTACTTGATGTGTTCCTCGACAGTGCGGGACGTCTCGGGAAATGTGTTCTGCATTTAGGACAGGAATATCCTCCAGACCTCCCCTGTGTATCCAGCTTACGATCAATACAGACCCGGCAGAATTTGTCTCTACATGGCAGCATTACAAAATCTGTATAATTCTTCTTACAGATGGAACATTTAAGCTTGGCTCTCAGATCAGAAGACGCCATCGCTGACAGCAGAAGAGAGGAGTGAAAGTTTCTGATGTTCTCTGGTCTTATCTAGAAGTGCTTTCATGGACCTTTGGATATTGCTGTAAATTAAAGAAAGATAAATTCATGATTGGATGTTCTTACAGGACATAAGTAACATAAACATGACATTCTTCTATAGTAAGGTGTCAGTTGACCACACTTTTTATGCCCCATGTTGTACTCACCCAGTCATCACTGTACTTTGCAGTGCTGTACAGCTGATTGATCAGTTCAAAGTGAACCTGTCCTGAGTCATTTGGGGCAAATCAACAGTAGAACCTAATTTCCATCCTCCCCAGTATCACATACAGTATATACCTTACCGTATTTGCCGGCGTATAAGACGACCTTTTACAGTTAAAAATGTGGCTCAAAAAAGGGGGTAGTCTTATACGCTAGATTCAGACTGCGGGCGTCCATTTTTTAAAAGCCACGCCTCCTCCTCGTGGTGTTCTGTGATAGGCGGAACAGTCAGTTTCCCAGAGGAGCCTGTGTTTAGCTTTCCGCCTATCATGGACATCATCTCGTCCTCGGACAAGAGGACGTCCGTGATAGGCTGTACCTGTCAAAGCCTTGGTGACCGGATCCCCAATGGTTCATTCAAGTCTCCTGGACAACCTGCTTTTGGGTTCTCCCTGAGCCGATCCCCCACCGTTCAGCCTTCAGCTTAGGATCCTCTCAATAAAGTTGGGGACCCAGTAAGCCACTGGGGCCCTTCTCAACATCAGGATGGAGTTCTGCGTAGCATGCGACTCCGGCCAGGTGGGCCATGCTGGCGGGGTCCGTGGACGCACACACCCTGAAGGTGGATGCCGCACCCGAAACCTGGACCCCGCGAAGAGAACCAAGAATCATGGCATCTGTCACAAATATACCCTCCCCCAGCATGCCTTGTGAGGTCCAACTCCTCTAATTGGCTGCTGGGGAAAAGTGGCTCTGCCAGAACTCCTCTAGCGCCACCTGTCGCCCAGGGATGTACATCGCAAGAAACTGTCTGTTGTGCTTTTTTTTACACTTTTAGGGTGAATGGATAGGGGTACAATTTACCTGAAACCCATTCACATGGGGGGGCAGGATTTGGGGGCTTTCATATTCCGAGAAAAGGCCATTGTCCCCATTAAGTGCCCACCCCCCCACGTTGAGGGCATGTGGCCTGTTATAGTTCAAGAGGGGGCGCTCGCTCCTAACCTGCCATGCTGCATGCTCAGATCTGGTATGGATTTTGGGAGGGACCCCAAGCCATTTTTTTTAAAAGTTCCCCTTAAAATTCAAACCAGACCTGAAGGGCCTGGTATGGGCTGGGGGGACCCCATGCCATAATTTTCATTGATTTTTCATTGTGAGCCGGCAATAGATTACAGCCGCAAGCAAGTTTAGAATTTTTTTTTCCTTTAGAACTTTAGAAGTGTAAGAAGACACTTGACGACAGTTGACAACATGACGAGGTAACATCCCCAAAGCAATGCAAGTTGGGGTGGGGGCCCCATGCCAGCTCGGGGCCCCAATCAATTGCTTGGTTTGCCTGCCTTGTCATGACCGGCCTGCCCCCAGGCAATATATTTAAAGGGATTTAAAAATGTTATTGTTGCACCTTAAGTGTTTTTTTTTTTAAATGCATTGATACATGTCCCCCAGGGCAGTACCCAGACCCCCATACCCATTTTATGGACAATTACTTGCATATAAGCCTTCAAAATCGGGGCTTTTGATTTTTCCTGTTTGGCTCCCATAGACTTCAGTGTGAAGGTGAAAAACCCCAGCCAAGCATGATCCAAAGTTTGCTACAGCAGGGGAAAAAAATTCTGTCTGGTGCCTCGAGAGGCAATCAGAATTTTCCCTGGATCAACTTTACCTATAAATAATAGTACCCAGTATACCACTGCTGCCACCCCCCTTTAAGTACCACTGCTGCCACCCTCCATCAAGTACCATCTCTGCCACCCCCCATCAGGTACCACCATTGCCACCCCCTCAAGTACCACCTCTGCAAACCCCCCTCAAGTACCACATATGCCACACCCCCTCAAGTACCACCACAGCCACCACCCCCCTCGAGAACCACCGCTGCCAATAATAGAGTATAGAAATCTTGCTTTTCGGGGGGCCCTGAAGTTTCTAGTTACACCTCTAACGTTATTCCACTGCATAGTTTGGTGTCATTTGCAAAGACTGAAAATGTTACTTTTAATCCCAGACCCAATATCATTCATAAAGATATTTAAAAGTAAGGGTCCCAGCACTGAACCTTGGGGTACACCGATGATAACCTCTGACCATTCAGAGTAAGAATCATTAACCACGACTCTCTGAATTCTGTCTTTTAGCCAGTTTTCTATCCATTTACAAACTGATATATCTAATCCTGTAGACTTTACCTTACACATTAGTCGTGTGTGGGGAACTGTGTCAAAAGATTTAGCAAAATCCAAGTATACGACGTCCACAGCCATGCCTCTGTCCAAGTATATCACATCCACAGCCACCCCTCTGTCCAAGTATATCACATCCACAGCCACCCCTCTGTCCAAGTATATCACATCCACAGCCACCCCTCTGTCCAAGTATATCACATCCACAGCCACCCCTCTGTCCAAGTATACCACGTCCACCGCCACCCCTCTGTCCAAGTATACCACATCCACAGCCACCCCTCTGTCCAAGTATATCACGTCCACCGCCACCCCTCTGTCCAAGTATACCATGTCCACAGCCACTCCTCTGTCCAAGTATACCACGTCCACTCCTCTGTCCAAGTATACCACGTCCACTCCTCTGTCCAAGTATACCACGTCTACAGCCTCCCCTCTGTCCAAGTATACCACGTCCACCGCCACCCCTCTGTCCAAGTATACCACGTCCACCGCCACCCCTCTGTCCAAGTATACCACGTCCACATCCACTCCTCTGTCCAAGTATACCACATCCACATCCACATCCACTCCTCTGTCCAAGTATACCACGTCTACAGCCTCCCCTCTGTCCAAGTATACCACGTCTACAGCCTCCCCTCTGTCCAAGTATACCACGTCCACCGCCACCCCTCTGTCCAAGTATACCATGTTGTAACGCCGTCAGCGTTACTCCTTTTACACGGAGCGCAGGCTTGTCACTTTTGACAGCTGCGCTCCATTCAGACACACGTCCGCGTCACTTCCGGTGCGCGGACGTCTGCGCTCCACGTTGGAACGCGGAAGTGCGTTCCAGCGTGTGGCGCCCAGCTCAGCCCACAGCCCGGGCTATTTAAACTCCCGGGAATGGCGGCAGGGTGTTCGGATATTCCTGTTGGACCCTGCCGCCATCTGGGAACCCTGGACAAGCTGCAGACTCTCTGTAGCACCTCTCTCCACAACAGACCTCTTCAAAGTCCTGTGTGTTCAGTACTTACTGGATAAAGTCTCACCACTTGTGCGTACTACATTCTGGATACCATCACCACCTGTGCGGACATCCCTGGTATAGACTACCTCCTGAACTGCAAGTATATTTTGTGATACATTTGCCTATATGTCTCAGTGTACTGCTCCCTGCTAGCCATATGGGTTAGAGGTAGAAAGGAATTTCATGTGTGATTCATTCCTCTAACAGGTTATTGACGTGCTAATGTCCCCTCACTATTCTAAAGGTTAATTGATCTATTGTGTTGTGTAAAGAAGATCTGTTGGTTGTGAGTGTCACCGGCGCAAAAGAAAATAAATAAATAAATGTGAACTGTGATCTGCTGCAGTACTGTGTGCCCTTAGTGGGGGTCAATAGTGCATGAGGAAGAAAAGTGTTACTGCGCTGATCTAATTATCCAGAGGTATTAAATCTCTGGGAGTATGGACATAAGTGAAATATCAGGGCCACAATGTACCCAATCTTAAATGTGAATAACCTGGATACAAACAATATATAAAAAAAATATATAAGAAATATATGAGTCATACAAATGTGACACAGTGATTTCAAACTTGAATCATATATCTAGATCAGTGTGTCAGCATACAATCCATATGCCACAGTGCTTCTATGAGAAAAATGGCTGTTGCTGCTACTGACCAACCAAATAGTGAAAACAATACGAAAGATATTACAAAAAATATTGTGTATATATGTGTATAAAACCACAATATGCAGTATGCCAACTGCACCGTGAGTTGTTCAATAACCGATATTGGAACAAAATAAATATCAAAAAAGTTAAATAATTATCAAACAACCATACAAATGTGCAATGTGCTGACTGCACTTAAAAATAGTCCAAATGGCAGGCAATCTTGCTCTTATACAATAGGTTCCAGCAAACACAAGGTTCAATGTTGGTAGTACTGTGTAGAGGAAAGTGCCGCTAACTCTTCCACCCGACAAAGATGTGCCACCATCACCAATGGTTAAAATCAACACTCACCAGACCCCAGATATTATTAGGCTCCAAAGTGGTGTCTTTTCTTTGTCCGTCAGTGGGTGTTGCCTCCTTTTCCCTTTTACAAGGTCTCATCAATTCCTCAAAAACAAGGGGCTCATCATGGTGTAGTATATTAAAATATGTATTTATTTAAAAAAGGTAAAAAAATAACACTTACAATATAAAGTGCCTCTGACCGGCACTGAGTGTCTTTGGCAGTGTCAACCGTTAAAAGCCGCTGACCATGTGCGTGTCCAAACAGCCTCTGAGGCTGTTTGGACACGCACATAGAGGGTGCAGCACACCAGCGCGCCCGGACCCCTTGTAGCAATACATGCGGAGCACAGCGGGGCAAGCACACCTCTTAGGACGCCATTTAAATGCTGGTCAGCGGCTTTTAACGACAAAGAAAAGACACCACTTTGGAGCCTAATAATATCTGGGGTCTGGTGAGTGTTGATTTTAACCATTGGTGATGGTGGCACATCTTTGTCGGGTGGAAGAGTTAGCGGCACTTTCCTCTACACAGTACTACCAACATTGAACCTTGTGTTTGCTGGAACCTATTGTATAAGAGCAAGATTGCCTGCCATTTGGACTATTTTTAAGTGCAGTCAGCACATTGCACATTTGTATGGTTGTTTGATAATTATTTCACTTTTTTGATATTTATTTTGTTCCAATATCGGTTATTGAACAACTCACGGTGCAGTTGGCATACTGCATATTGTGGTTTTATACACATATATACACAATATTTTTTGTAATATCTTTCGTATTGTTTTCACTATTTGGTTGGTCAGTAGCAGCAACAGCCATTTTTATCATAGAAGCACTGTGGCATATGGATTGTATGCTGACACACTGATCTAGATATATGATTCAAGTTTGAAATCACTGTGTCACATTTGTATGACTCATATATTTCTTATATATTTTTTTTATATATTGTTTGTATCCAGGTTATTCACATTTAAGATTGGGTACATTGTGGCCCTGATATTTCACTTATGTCCATACTCCCAGAGATTTAATACCTCTGGATAATTAGATCAGCGCAGTAACACTTTTCTTCCTAAAGAAGATCTGTGTTTACCCTTAAAAGATGTGTATTGTATCATCAGGCTAAATGATTAGAGAAGTAGTATGTTAATTATTCTGATTGCTTCAGTGTAGTAATTAACTCCAGTGATGTCTTTATCTAAAGAAACGTGTCTGCATGGTCGGCTCCGACTTGTCTCCTATAATCTGTATGGGAAACCCCACTGTGTGAGGGGGGCGTTGATAACAGGCTGTAACCACATATAAGCTGAGTTTTTGTGTCAATAAAGTGTCTTGGTTCCAGCATCCAGTCTTGACTCATGTGTGGGGGAATCCTGTGATGTTCTTGTATGGAGAGGAGGGAATGCTTGACGGGGATATCATACCGATACCGTCACAAATTGGTTGGCAGCAGCGGGATCTTCCCTTCTACTCTCCTTCACACCCGGATTCCAAGCAGACACTGGAAGAACTACTGGAAGGATTGCTAGCAACAAAACCAAGCGGGTCATCATAGCGGAATCAATGGAGATAGACCAGGAGGACGGGATTGCAGCAACGCCAGCAGTACAAGAGATGGATACACCAGTGATTCAGGAGGAGGAATCGCCAGCCAACAAGCTAATGAGAGAGAAGCTAGCGTGGTTCGGCCCGAACCCAACGCCGGATGTGGTGCTGAAAGTGATGGACCTGTTAGCGGAGGAGGCTAAACAAATAAGGGACGCAGAACTACAGAAGGCTAAACAAATAAGAGACGCAGAACTACAGAAGGCTAAACAAATAAGGGACGCAGAACTACAGAAGGATAAACAAATAAGGGACGCAGAACTACAGTTAAAACTGGCAGCAGTCCAACAAGCAGCCGCACCTTCTCCGAACAGTGAGTACAGCACAGCAGACGCAAGGAAGATTCCGTTTAGCGCTTTTAAAGCTTTTGATGAAAAGGACTGTGAGATTGATAACTACCTGGCGGATTTTGAGCGACAATGTAACCTGCACCGAATAGCTAGAAGAGAGTGGGTTGCAATATTGTCAGGCAAACTGTCAGGCAAAGCTTCTGATGCTTTCCGGACCGTGCCAGATCAGGATATCCATAGCTACACCCGGGTTAAAGAAGTGCTCCTGGCTCGTTATGCAGTAACCCCAGAGTCCCACCGACAGAAGTTCAGGGACTCACGCAAAACCACGAAAGACTCTTACGCAGAATGGGCATGCCAGCTGTCCCTGTCGGCCTCTAACTGGGTTAACAGCAGCCAGGCCACCACCGCAGAGGACATTTTGCAACTAATGCTCCTGGAGCAATTTTACAATCACATCCAGACGGATGTCAAAGATTGGGTGAGAGATCGCAGGCCCATGACTCTACCAGAGGCCGCGAAGTTGGCGGATGAATATGCGGATACTCGCAAGACAAACCAGGTCACACCACGGGTACAACCTCCACGACCAACGGCGCCCTCACACCCACCAGCCGCTAGATACCAACCTCCTAACAGACCGGTGACATCTAGCCCTCGCTATCCACGCCAGGAGGACAACGAACAACGCTGCTTCCGGTGCAAACAGTTGGGTCACTTCAAGCAGAATTGCCCCATGAATGACAACACCAGGTCAAATTGGTCTCAACCTGGGTACCGCCCACCAGCAGCAGCCCATTGTGTAGACTCGGCTTGGGATCCCCAGGAGCGGGGTCGGGAAGAACCATTGGGCACCCCTTTACGAAGCCCTCATGGTACAATCTGCTATTACGGACAACAGGGAACCCCATTGTCAGCTGGTCATGGGCTCCAGCCCTGAGCCGGAGGGGCCCTGGAGGGAGCTGGGCAGAAAGAGGCACCGCCGGCCACCCTTCAAGAAGAAGAGGTCCTGGAAGTCATATAACCAGCGGACCTGGGAGGAGAAGAAGCGACTGGAGGAGAGGGAGTCGCAGCGGGCGTCCCAGATGCGGGCCGAGATGTTCGCCAAGGGCCCACCGGTGGCCCCTTACACCACCACCCAGTTCCTGATGATGAAGGACCACGTGGAGAGCCTGCAGGACATGAGCAAGCAGGATCTGATCCGTGAGTACATAGAGCTGGAGGAGTGCATAAGCCGCATGGAGGAGGAGAACAACCACCTGAGGTCACAGCAGGCTGACCCCCCCAGGCTCCATGAACTGGAGATGGAGCTGGAGAAGCTCCAAGAGGAGAACCGGCGGCTGCGGAGGGAGCAGGGGGTGGCTGACCTTATGGGGCTCTGAGTCACCTCTCCCCCCCCCCCCCCCCCGGACTCTGAGCACCAGTGCTACAGCAGTTCAACAAATATAACTTTTCCTTTTTATGAATCTCCTGTGATTGTCACTTCAGAGCCATAACCTGCCCCCTCCCATAGCGGGACACCTAGACGGCGGCGCACCGACCCATTCGCTGGCTTCACACTGACTTCTGGTGACTCTGCAGATCGCACAAAGACTTGGGGACTGACCGGCGTGTGATCTGACGACCCGGTGACATACCTGAGTCTGAAGCAGTTGCCAAGGGAGGTCAGTCATGCCAAACGGAGTTAACCTCGGACTAAAAGCTCTGAACCCGTCAACCCTACTGGACCAGGGAAGGTCCAACCGGGTTTGCCGGAGCAGGGAGCAAAAGGGGGGCCATTGTGATACATTTGCCTATATGTCTCAGTGTACTGCTCCCTGCTAGCCATATGGGTTAGAGGTAGAAAGGAATTTCATGTGTGATTCATTCCTCTAACAGGTTATTGACGTGCTAATGTCCCCTCACTATTCTAAAGGTTAATTGATCTATTGTGTTGTGTAAAGAAGATCTGTGTTTACCCTTAAAAGATGTGTATTGTATCATCAGGCTAAATGATTAGAGAAGTAGTATGTTAATTATTCTGATTGCTTCAGTGTAGTAATTAACTCCAGTGATGTCTTTATCTAAAGAAACGTGTCTGCATGGTCGGCTCCGACTTGTCTCCTATAATCTGTATGGGAAACCCCACTGTGTGAGGGGGGCGTTCCTAACAGGCTGTAACCACATATAAGCTGAGTTTTTGTGTCAATAAAGTGTCTTGGTTCCAGCATCCAGTCTTGACTCATGTGTGGGGGAATCCTGTGATGTTCTTGTATGGAGAGGAGGGAATGCTTGACGGGGATATCATACCGATACCGTCACATATTTAAATACCAAACTACTGCTGTATAAAGATACCACCACCACCTGTGCGGACATTCCCGGTACAGACTACCTCCTAAACCGCAAGTATATCTGAACCCAGCTTCTTACAATAACAGTGATTCCTAGTATATCTCAGAACTGTGTCTCTCACTCTATACTTGTTATTATATACTAGCACCAGATACAGCAGAGATATTTCACTCTATTGATACCAGTGTGGTGATATCCTACAATACCTGTAATACTACTACCCTTAATTGTTGAATTTACTTAGACAAGACTTTATACTTGTAGTATCCAGATTGTATTCATTAGTTAAGCTTAAGACGAATTAAGCTATTACTCTTGTGTTTTGTTCCATTAGAGGATATGATGATATAACCCCAAACTCTTATTGTTCAGTGAGAGTGATCTGGTGGTTCATTTCTGATACGCCTCTACAGCTGCGGTCTAAACTTTAAATAGAGTCCTCTCACTGTCAGGGTCTTAACATAATATCCGAACCCCAAAATAAAGGAAAAAAGGATATATATATATATATATATCTTTAAAATGGATCCAGCTGACCTTGCAAATCATTTAGTTGCACTCTCTCAAAGGGTTGATAATCTTACCACTAACATGAATGAGTTACGTATGCAGAATGATGCTTTAAGAGATCAAAATTTTGCACAAGCCAGGGAAAGACCTGAACCCAAGGCCTGTTCTCCGGAACCTTTTTTTGGAGATAGAAAAAATTACCTACTTCTCAAGAAACAGCAAGGGCTTTTGTATCTAATATTCTTAAATTACATGGTCTTCCATCCCAGATCATTTCGGATCGTGGGTCACAGTTTATTTCCAAGTTTTGGAGAGCCCTTTGCCAAACATTACAAATAGATCATCGCAGGTCAACTGCTTATCACCCCCAAACAAACGGGCAAACGGAACGTGTCAATCAAACACTTGAACAGTATTTGCGCTGTTATTGCACTCATCTTCAAGATGACTGGTTTGACTTACTTCCACATGCAGAGTTTGCATATAACAATGCTTCCAATTCATCTTCTCAGTTTTCACCCTTTTACGCAAATTATGGGTTTCATCCTAATAGTTTACCATCTACTTTTCTTCCAAATAATGTTCTGGCTGTTGAGAATTTCTTCTCAACCATAAAAAACACTTTAAATACTCTTCGTTCTAACCTTGAAGCTGCTAAAATTAGACAGAAGAAATACTATGACTCTCATAGAACAATATCACCTTCATACAAGATTGGAGATTTGGTATGGTTATCCACTCGGAACCTGCGACTTAATATTCCTTCAAAGAAGCTTGGTCGTCAATACACAGGACCTTTCCCAATTTCTCATGTCATAAACAAAAATGCTGTTAGATTACTTCTACCTTCAGATTGGAAGATTCATCCATCTTTCCATGTTTCACTAATTAAGCCTTACAAACCTAATCCCTTTCCAGATAGAGATCCACAACCTCCTCCTCCAATTCAAGTTTTTGGTGAAACTGAATATCAGGTAGAGAAGATTCTTGATTCTAGGAAGAGAGGATCCTCTATTCAATATTTGATTAGTTGGAAAGGCTATTCTCCCACAGATGATTCCTGGGAATGTTCATCAAATATTCATGCTCCTCGACTCATTAAGCAGTTTCATCATAAATATCCTAATAAGCCATCTCTTACTGGGCGCCCCGGAGGTGCCCCCTTGAGGAGGGGAGTATGTAACGCCGTCAGCGTTACTCCTTTTACACGGAGCGCAGGCTTGTCACTTTTGACAGCTGCGCTCCATTCAGACACACGTCCGCGTCACTTCCGGTGTGCGGACGTCTGCGCTCCACGTTGGAACGCGGAAGTGCGTTCCAGCGTGTGGCGCCCAGCTCAGCCCACAGCCCGGGCTGTTGGACCCTGCCGCCATCTGGGAACCCTGGACAAGCTGCAGACTCTCTGTAGCACCTCTCTCCACAACAGACCTCTTCAAAGTCCTGTGTGTTCAGTACTTACTGGATAAAGTCTCACCACTTGTGCGTACTACATTCTGGATACCATCACCACCTGTGCGGACATCCCTGGTATAGACTACCTCCTGAACTGCAAGTATATTTAAATACCAAACTACTGCTGTATAAAGATACCACCACCACCTGTGCGGACATTCCCGGTACAGACTACCTCCTAAACCGCAAGTATATCTGAACCCAGCTTCTTACAATAACAGTGATTCCTAGTATATCTCAGAACTGTGTCTCTCACTCTATACTTGTTATTATATACTAGCACCAGATACAGCAGAGATATTTCACTCTATTGATACCAGTGTGGTGATATCCTACAATACCTGTAATACTACTACCCTTAATTGTTGAATTTACTTAGACAAGACTTTATACTTGTAGTATCCAGATTGTATTCATTAGTTAAGCTTAAGACGAATTAAGCTATTACTCTTGTGTTTTGTTCCATTAGAGGATATGATGATATAACCCCAAACTCTTATTGTTCAGTGAGAGTGATCTGGTGGTTCATTTCTGATACGCCTCTACAGCTGCGGTCTAAACTTTAAATAGAGTCCTCTCACTGTCAGGGTCTTAACACATGTCCACATCCACTCCTCTGTCCAAGTATACCACGTCCACATCCACTCCTCTGTCCAAGTATACCACGTCTACAGCCACCCCTCTGTCCAAGTATACCACATCCACAACCACCCCTCTGTCCAAGTATACCACATCCACCCCTCTGTCCAAGTATACCACATCCACATCCACTCCTCTGTCCAAGTATACCACATCTACAGCATCCCCTCTGTCCAAGTATACCACTTCTACAGCCTCCCCTCTGTCCAAGTATACCACGTCCACCGTCACCCCTCTGTCCAAGTATACCATGTCCACATCCACTCCTCTGTCCAAGTATACCACGTCCACATCCACGCCTCTGTCCAAGTATACCACATCTACAGCCTCCCCTCTGTCCAAGTATACCACGTCCACCGCCACCCCTCTGTCCAAGTATACCATGTCCACATCCACTCCTCTGTCCAAGTATACCACGTCCACAGCCACCCCCCGTCCAAATATAACACGTCCACTGCCACCCCTCTGTTCAAGTATACCGCATCCACAGCCACCCCTTTGTCCAAGTATACCACGTCCACAGCCACCCCACTGTCCAAGTATACCATGTCCACCAATGCAGCCTGTCAGTGTCCACCAATGCAGCCCGCCAGTGTGCATCAATGCAGCCAATGTGCCCATCATGCTGCCTGTGTCCTTCATGCTACCTATCTGTGCCCATCATGCTGCCTGTGTACTTCATGCTGCCTAGCTGTGCCCATCATGCTGCCTGTGTACTTTATGCTGCCTATATGTGCCCATCATGCTGCCTGTGGTCTTCACGCTGCCTATCTGTGCCCATCATGCTGCCTGTGTACTTTATGCTGCCTATCTGTGCCCATCATGCAGGGGAACAGAAGAGAGGAAGTGGATTCCGGGTTGATGATGAGAGCACTGAGGAACATCACAGCTTCCATTTCAATTGCTGTGTGTTCCCGTCGCTCGGTGTCACATACAGCCCCGCCCCCTGGCCGGAGAACTTTGATACACATCACTCGGGTGCTCTGTATATCAAAGTCCCGGGACAAGGGGGCGGGGCTGTGTGTGACACACGGTAATTGAAATGAAATCTGCTAGTGATGTTCCAGCCGCCTGCTCTTCTCTCTTTCCCTCCGTGAGTGCTGGGAGAAGGACTCCCATACAACCCCGCCTGCCGGTGATGCTCACCCCCCCCCCCCCCAGGCAGCCCTTCTGTGCCAACCCTCAAAATCCACTCGCAAAATGCGAGCAGGTGAGTGGAATTTTTGAGGGCTGGTCATATATCCTTATAATCAGAGGCAGTCCGTCCATAGGGGGCTCATGGGTGCCGCTCCCCCACCCCCAAATCCTGTAACAAATAAAATCAATACGTTTGGCCCTTTAAGAAAAAAATGGTCATTTAAGTGCACTATGTTCGGGGCAGGCGCCGGGCACAGTGCCCTATTGAAGCGTCATGCCAATGTAATCCCATGATTGCAGACAAGACGCAGGTTTTTTTGATGCTCTGTGGCTCTCTGCAGTGCACCTCTCCAGTCACTCTCCACTCTCATTGGGTCATTAAATTCATGTCTGCACCGCCAGAGGAAATGGGCGGTGATTTCCCCGGGCGGCCGTATAACTTTCGGTTTCGGCTCCGTGAATGGCTCCCGGGTTCGGAGGTAGGTAACATGTCATATTCAACACTTTATTAGTCGTATTGTCTGTCCAGTTTTCACCCCATCCATATACAGCAGCACCTTGTGCTGTATGTATTGTCAGCCTGTGATTGGACTGAGAGTGGATGGTGGAGGGAGGAGGGAGGAGGGAGGGAGCCGTGCTTCACCCCGCAATCTGCTGGAGCATTCATTACACATCTCCTGTATGTGTGACTGAGGGGCTCCCAGCACTGCATCCTACAGTCATGCTTTACAGGTCTCTCTGTCTCTCTCTCCCTCTATTTATATATCTATCTGCGTGTGTCTCTCTATCTATCTGTCTGTCTCTATCTATTTAAATGTCTGTCTCTATCTATCTATCTATCTATCTATCTATCTATGTGTCTGTCTTTATCTCTCTCGCTCTCTCTCTCTCTCTCTCTCTCTCTCTCTCTCTATCTAATTATATATCTATCTGTCTGTCTCTCTATAGCTGTCTGTCTAATTATCTATCTATCTTGATCTATCTGCCTGTCTGTCTAATTATCTATCTATATATCTATCTATCTATCTGTATGTCCAATTATCTATCTATCTATCTATCTATCTATCTATCTATCTATCTATCTATCTATCTATCGATCTATCTATCGATCTATCTATTTATCTGCCTGTCTCTCTCTCTCTCTCTCTATCCATATATATCTAATTATATATCTATCTGGCTCTCTATAACTGTCTATCTATCTATCTATCTATCTATCTATGTCTATGTGTCTGTCTGTCTCTCTCTCTCTCTCTCTCTCTCTCTCTCTATCTCTCTCTCTATCTATATATCTAATTATATATCTATCTGTCTGTCTCTCTATCTATATATCTAAGTATCTATCTATCTATCTATCTATCTATCTATCTATCTATCTATCTATCTATCTATCTATCTTGATCTATCTGCCTGTCTGTCTAATTATCTATCTATATATATCTATCTCTATGTCCAATTATCTATCTATCTATCTATATCTATCGGTCTGTCTAATTATCTATCTATGTCTATCTGTCTGTCTAATTATCTATATATCTATCTATCTGTCTGTCTCTCTATCTATCTAATTATATATCTATCTGTCTGTCTCTCTATAGCTGTCTGTCTAATTATCTATCTATCTATCTATCTATCTATCTATCTATCTATCTTTATTGATCTATCTGCCTGTTTGTCTAATTATCTATCTATCTATCTATCTATCTATCTATCTATCTATCTATCTATCTATCTGTATGTCCAATTATCTATCTATCTATCTATTTATCTATCTATATCCATCTGTCTGTCTAATTATCTATCTATGTCTATCTGTCTGTCTAATTATCTATCTATATATCTATCTGTCTCTCTCTCTCTCTATCTATCTAATTATATGTCTATCTGTCTGTCTCTCTATAACTGTCTATCTATATATCTATCTATCTATCTATCTATCCATGTCTATGTGTCTGTATCTCTCTCTCTATCTATCTAATTATATATCTGTCTGTCTGTCTCGCTATAGCTGTCTGTCTAATTATCTATCTATCTATCTATCTTGATCTATCTGCCTGTCTGTCTAATTATCTATCTATATATCTATCTATCTATCTGCATGTCCAATTATCTATCTATCTATTTATCTATCTATATCAATCTATATCTATCTGTCTGTCTAATTATCTATCTATGTCTATCTGTCTGTCTAATTATCTATCTATATATCTATCTGTCTGTCTCTCCCTATCTATCTATCTATCTATCTATCTATCTATCTATCTATCTATCTATCTATCTAATTATATATCTATCTGTCTGTCTCTCTATAGCTGTCTGTCTAATTATCTATCTATCTATCTCTTTATTGATCTATCTGCCTGTCTGTCTAATTATCTATCTATATATCTATCTATCTGTCTGTCCAATTATCTATCTATCTATCTATCTATCTATCTATCTATCTATCTATCTATCTATCTATCTATCTATCTATCTATATCAATCTATATTTATCTGTCTGTCTATCTGTCTGTCTAATTATCTATCTGTCTGTCTAATTATCTATTTTTCTATCTATATCAATCTATATCTATCTGTCTATCTATCTACAGTATATCTGTCTATCTAATTCTCTCTCTCTCTGTCTGTCTGTCTAATTCAGTGTTTCCCAACTCCAGTCCTCAAGGCACACCAACAGGTCATGTTTTCAGGATTTCCCTCAGATGAAACGGCTGTGGTAATTACTAAGGCAGTGAAACTGATCATATCACCTGTGCAAAATAATGGAAAGCCTGAAAACATGACCTGTTGGTGTGCCTTGAGGACTGGAGTTGGGAAACACTGGTCTAATTATCTATATATCTGTCTCTTTCTCTCTCTATCTGTCTGTCTAATTATCGATTTATCTATCTATATCCATCTATATATATAACTGTCTATCTATCTATATCTATCTGTCTATCTAATTCTCTCTCTCTGTCTGTCTGTCTAATTATCTATATATCTGTCTCTATCTCTCTCTATCTGTCTGTCTAATTATCTATTTATCTATCTATATCAATCTATATCTATCTGTCTATCTAATTCTCTCTCTCTCTCTATCTGTCTGTCTAATTATCTATCTAGTCATCTGTGTGTGTGTCTATCTATCTATCTGCATATATGTTTATCTACTATATCTATGTATCTATCTATCTATCTATCTATCTGCATATATGTTTATCTACTATATCTATGTATCTATCTATCTATCTATCTATCTGCATATATGTTTATCTACTGTATCTATCTATCTATGTATCTATGTATCTATCTATCTATCTATCTATCTATCTATCTATCTATCTATCTATCTATCTATCTATGTATCTATCTATCTATCTATCTATATGTTTATCTACTGTATCTATCTATCTATCTATCTATCTATCTATCTATCTATCTATCTATCTATCTATCTATCTATCTATCTATCTATCTATCTGCATATATGTTTATCTACTGTATCTATGTATCTATCTATCTATCTGCATATATGTTTATCTACTGTATCTATGTATCTATGTATCTATCTATCTATCTGCATATATGTTTATCTACTGTATCTATGTATCTATGTATCTATCTATCTACATATATGTTTATCTATCTATCTATCTATCTATCTATCTATCTATCTATCTATCTATCTATCTATCTATCTATCTATCGGCATATCTATCTGTCTGTCTAATTATCTATCTATCTATCTATCTGCATATATGTTTATCTATCTATGTATCTGTCTCTGTCTCTATCCTGACAGTTCCCCTTTAATTGAAACACGGCTCTACACATAATACGTCTTACATTGTTAGTCAATGGGAAGAATACTTGTTACATTGGTGGTCACTAGGAATAATAGTCCTTACATTTTTGGTCAGTGTGAAGAATGCTCCTTACATTGGGCGGGCAATAGAAAGATTTCTCCCTATAACAGATAAGTAAAGATAGGACACACAGTATATTCTCCTCCTTCATACCTGACTCTGCGTCCTCTGGGCTCAGGGGTTATCTCGCTGTGTGACGGCAGATCTAGGAAGTTAAACCTTACAAGGTGTTTTCTTTAAGTTTAGTTTCATTTCCCAGCTCTGCCGTCAGATCCACCCCTCCCCTCCTGTTTCCTCCATTGTGTATTGTTCTCAGACTTGGCTCCGTGTTCTGACACGCTGGTTGGTGGTTCTTCATAACGTCTCCACAATAATCACACAGACACCCCAACACCTACACACACCATTCACTAAAGCAGGAAAGACTTGTAGCGCCGGGCTACTTTCAGGGCCAGTGCTATGTTAAATTTAGGGGGAGAATTCAGAGAAATAGTTGGCTCTGAATTAGTTTGATTGTTTAAATTTGAGTCTCTGCTCTAGCTTGGCTGTACTGTGGGCTAACCTTTTGTTCAGGGACCCACGTCACCCTCTGGACGGCAGGTGGCAGCAGTGGGGTTAAGTAAGGGGGTGGGCCGCCCGCTGTGCATGCTGGGGGGTATAAAGGGGCAGACACCATTTCCTCAAGGCTCTTCTTTCTTGTGTGGTGCCCACCGTTGGGGTAGCCACTCCACAACACCCCTGCATATGGCCCTCCTGGCTGGGGTGTGCTTGGGCAGTGTTCCTGGTTCCAGGACCACGTTAGCCCGGAGCAATTGATCTACTGTGTCCCCAATCTAGAGGGGGTCCCGAGCTGTCCGTCCAATTGGAGGAAGCTGACCGATGGGGAGTCTGTCCGAAGGATACCAAGCAGGAGGCCGGTGTTCCAGGAGGGGTCTGTCCATTCATCAGGGACAACTTGGGATCTGACAGGCTGGATGTTGGTCTCCTGTCGGTCACTAATTTTGCAAAACTACCTGAAGGAGATCCGGGTGCTGAATCTACTGAGAGAAGATTCCGGACCATAATTGTCTCCAGTCTTTTGGGAGGGTCTGTGGCAGAGACTCGATGCCGAGTTCGAGTGACACTCTGGCTGCCAGGCTTGTGAGAGAGGCCTGTCCAGATGCACTATACCCTCTCCAGTTGGAGTGGTGAAGTAAAGTGTCGTTGGAAGCAGGACTGTTTCCCCGTATGCAGTTACACCTGAATCTGCTGTCTCCTTTCCTTACTTCTCTGTATGAGGGGTAGGAGGTGTGACCAAAACTGGGTTTATCACTCTACATCAGGGGTGTCCAAACCTTTTTTCACAGAGGGTCAGATTTGATGAAGTGAACACGCTTGAGGGCCGAATATTACTGTCCCAAGTGAAAGAGCCGCTTTATTCTTTCAACACAAATCACACATATAAGACCCACAATAACAGGGGTAACACACAATTATAAGTCCGGTGTGGTTGTACTGGGAGTCTGGTTAGGGCAGACCAGACTGGGGTTCTCAGGCCATCCTATGCCCCTAATAGACAAATGACTTTCACATAAGAGGGGCCGGGGGAGCTGGAAAATAGGTTTCCAGAACTCTCTAAGGTAATCTGGGTTGCACGGGCCCCCACCCAAAATGACCCCCATCACAAATACTCCTAAGACCATTTCTCTAATGAAATATGCTCAGAAACATAAAATACCTGCAGGTTTAATCTCAGTCGATGAGTAAAAAGCATATGACCGAGTGAACTGGGAGTTCCTTAAGGGATCTCTCCAGCATATAGGATTAGGACCTAATATACTCTAAAAAAACTAGGCTCTCTACCATAAACCCTCTGCTCGAGTTATGTCTAATGGGTTTCTGTCCCATCCTCTAAAAATTTACAACGGTACTCGACAGGGTTGCCCCTCTCCTTTGCTATATATTCTCACAATGGAACACCTTGGAGTTGGAATTCAAGAAAATAAAAATAAAATAAAATAATTAAAGAGATTGAGGTAGGCTCCCGTCAATACAAATGATCACTTTACGTGGATGACCTACCTCTATATACAACAACTCCATATGTCGCTTCCCTCCATAATACATGAATTTGAGACTTTTTGGCAAGTGAAAATTTTTAATGTTTACTATGACAATACAGAGGTGTTAAATATCTCATTATCATGGCAAGCAATTAAAAATGTAGGTATTTATATTCTACGGGCCAGATTCACAAAGGACTTACGACAGCGTATCTTCACGTACGCCGTCGTAAGTCCGAATGTGAGCCGTCGTATCTATGCGCCTGATTCATAGAATCAGTTACGCATAGATTTGGCCAAGATACGAGCAGCGTAAGTCTCCTACACCGTCGTATCTTGGGTGTATATTTACGCTGGCCGCAAGGGGAGCTTCCGTAGATTTACGCGTCAAATATGTAAATTAGGCAGATACGCCGATTCATGAACGTACTTGCGACCGCTGCACCGTTTATGTTTGGCTTGCGTCTGGCGTAAAGTTACCCCTGCTATAGCAGGCGCAGGTAATGCAAAGTATGGACTTCGGAACAAGCGTATCTTTTTCCGTCGTTTGCGTAAGTCGTACGGGAATGGGGCTGTGCGTAGGTTACGTTCACGTCACAGGCATTGAACCGGCATAACTTAAAAATTCATCCTGATACTGAGCATGCGCGTGCATGCGCCATACGATCGGCGCTTCATTTACATGGGGTCACGGCTCATTTCCATAGAACACGCTCACCTCTTACACATTTGAATTAGGCGGGCTTACGCCGGCCAATTTACGCTATGCCGCCGCAATTTACAGAGCAAGTGCTTTGTGAATACAGCACTTGCCTCTCTAAGTTGCGGCAGCGTAGCGTAAAGAAGATACGCTACGCCCACCTAAAGATATGCCGCCCTACGTGAATCTGGGCCTACTTGTTTATCAGCAATTGCAGATTTGAATTATAGACCCCTTCTGTATACAATCCGTACGTTCATCTTGGTTTGGACACATAAATATTATTAAAATGGATATATGACCCAAACTTCTATATGTATTTCAAACAGTTCATGTCTCCTCTCCCCCTGGATTTCTACGTAGTATAAATAATCTTATTAGTAAATTTATATGGGTAACAAAAAATCACAGATTAAGTTACCTACTTTATCATTACCCAAGTATAGGGGAGGTGTGATATTTCCCAATGTTCTGTTATACCTTCATGTATCATCTTTACTTCATATCATGGATTTGTCTCATAATGAATCAACTAAACTATGTTTTTTTTTAGAAAAATACCTTATTGTTCCAGACCTTACTTCTTTGTTATATGGACCTCGTCAGCTCAGAAACCGCTAGTAGATTCTTTACCAGCCTAAGTTACATATACATTAAATGCTTGGGGCCATTATTTACATAAGGGTCAATTGTCTACTAGACCAAGTCCCTTGTCACCAATGTTTGGTGATTCTGCATTTCCACTGACTTTGCACACATCTCCTTTTTTATCCTGGACTAAGACATCTAGAGTGTTCTTAAAGTACACTCTGTTACAGGGTTCATTACCCCCTTTCTCCTTCACATGCGTGGCTTGAATACCTGCAGCTTGGTCACTATTTTCAAGGTATTCAACATGCGCTACTTTACAGGCATACTATAGACACCCAGCAGGTACGAAATTTAAAGGAATATTTCACTTTTATTGTTTCACTTTAAGCATTATTAAAATCACTGCACCCATAAAAATGGCCATTTTGAAAACTTTTTTTTGCATTGATACATGTCCCTTTGGCAGAACCCGGGTCCCCAAACACTTTTTATGACAATAACTTGCATATTAACCTTTAAAATTAGCACTTTTGATTTCTCCCATAGACTTTTAGTGGGTGCACTGCGGATTTAAAATTTGCTACAAACACACCAAATTATTGTTATATGGTGAATGGGCGAACAGCCAATGTTCAAGTCAAACTTATGTTTGACCCAAACATAAAGCTCATCCCTAATGAATGGGAGGATGGAGGGTGGAGATTAGTATGGAGGATGGAGAGTAGTATGAGAGCAGTAAGAGGAATATGTGGTCTGTGTGGCGGTATTAGTGATTGTTCCAGTCAGCTTTTTTTATTCAAACCAATGATAACCAAGTACAATCCGCCCCTCTTGAGTTTCTACCACTGCACATATAGAACAATAAAGTGCACCAGTGAAGCAGCCACTTTTAAAAAAGAATATGTGAAATAGTATTTTTAACTCGAAAAAAGTAAATAGTGTATAAAAATATGTAGCGCTTAAATATCCATAAGGAATGTCTGTTTTTATAGGCCTTCAATGTGAACAAAGTGTTAACCTATTACATCAATCACCCTGTGACATTTTTGAATAAAATATATATATATATATATATATATATATATATATATATATATATATATATATATATATATATATATATAAACTAGAAAAGCTACAATTTCTGGGGATATTGTGTGACATGTTCTTGCCTCCACCAGTAGTCTACAACTGGAGTGGGCGGAGTAACTGGGTGGAGGGGCTTGAGTAACTGTTGTGTGGTTGGAGTGGCAAGACTAGAGTAACTGTGGAAACTGTAAATCTGTAAAAAAATTGAAGTGAGAATATTTGGAAAAGTAGGAATGGTTTATTTTTTCAAAAATGTTTTTTTTTTTTTTCACATCAAAGTTTATTGAGAAAAAAGAGTATTGCATGTACAAATACAAATACAAATGGAAGTCATATTCAGAACAGCACAGATAAAACCTTATATGTTGGTTATATAGAAACAGGTAAATCATAATACAATGTGAGGGAAGCATGAGTATCTAGTTTACACCGGTCCAGGAACGTGTCCCGGATTCCGGTGGGGTGTATGATTTTCCCCTCATATGGTCGTAAGAATCTTCCAAAGGGCGTCGGTGTAAAGAGAGGGTAGAGAGATAAGAGTCAGAAAGAAAGATAGACATTGGGGAGAGGGGGGGTGAGGAGGGTAGGGGGGGTGGTGGGGTTCTACTTTTTGAATTATTATTATACAATGGATAGTGGCTGTGTGAGCACTTCAATGGTTGTAGTTAGGAAGGGTAGCTGGTTGTGAATCTTACATTTATACCTAAGAGAAAACTCATATAGTGGTTACAATTCACGAAATCGCAGGGGTCACAATGTTGGGTGAATCAATGGGCTAAGAGACCAGACATCTAGGGTATCTAGGCATAAGATTGGTGCAGGTCAAATGGCTTTCTGTATACAGGAGTGGGTGGGTGTTCCCACCAATCCCACTTTCAATTCTTCAAAAGGGTTTCACACTCTTTGGAATATCTGAAGGCGAACCAAGGAGACCACATCTCGTGATATCTTTCCACGTTTTCAGTTGACTGGGCTGAGGTATCCTCCATCTCACAGGTGTCAATCACTTTACGCAACCAATCTGACACCGTGGGGACCTTTGTAGACTTCCAGTGTAAAGGGACCAGTGATTTGGCCGCATTTAGCAAGTGTCTCGAGAGGGACTTTTTATAGGATCCCAGGGAGAGGTGTGAGATATGCAACAAACAGCACGCTTCGTCTAGAGAAAGCTTGGTCTCCGTGATCCGCCTCACTATTTCTCTGACCTCAAGCCAATAAGGTTTTATCATGTCACATTGCCACCAGATGTGCAATAGGGTTCCCTTCTCCCCATGGCATCTCCAGCACCTGTCCGAGGACTGGGGGAACCATCTGTTAACTTTTTCCGGCGTGGCGTACCATTGCGTTAAGAGTTTGTAAGCTGTCTCTTGTATTCTAGTGCTGAGTGAGCACTTGTGGGACAATATGCATGCTCTGGACCATTGGGTTTCTGTGATCTGGGTACCCAGGCTCTCCGACCATTTCTCCCTGTGTCTACTCGGGCCAGTGTTTGTCACGTCTTGTAGCCATGAATATGCCATTGAGGTTGATCTGGGGACCTGTTCCCCCCTGTCACATACCCTTTCTAGTTCAGTAAGGTCTCTGGTCAAGTGCATTTCGTGGGCCGGTTTAGTAACAAAGCTGCGGATTTGAAGATATGACCACCAGGGTAGGAGAGGGATCGCATTGTCTGTCCTGAATTGTGTCAGATCTTTCATTAAACGTTTGTTAAAGCAGTGTCGTGCGAGAAGGGGGGCCTTAGTGCTGTCAGATCTCAGGAATCCGTTCTCCATTCCTGGTGGGAACCCTGGGTTGTTCAGCAATGGTGTGAGAGGGCTCAAGGGGGATGAGAATTTGGTGTGCTTAGTCAATTGGTGGAAGATGTTAAGTGTAGTGCTTACCAGCGGATGTATATGCAACGACTGTGGGTAGGAGGTCCTAGACATCCAAGGTGAATATTGCAAGGGGATGGAAATGAGGAGAGACTCAATCTCTACCCAGTCTTTGCTGGCGGAGTGGCAGTGCCAATCTATAATTCTACCAATATGCGAAGCATGATAGTAGGCCTTAAAGTCCGGGATACCCAGTCCTCCCTGCGCTTTGGATTTAGTCAGTAGGTTCGATTTTATGCGGGGGGGTTTATGTGCCCAAATAAATTTCATCTGGATGGAGTGGAGGTTTTTGAAGAAGCTGCCAAACCATGAAAAATGACCAGGGTGCCAAGTCTTCAGGTCTTGTTCAATGCTTTTAAAGAGAGGAGGAAAATTCCTCTCAAAGATTGACTGAAGCCTGGGGGTTAGCCAAACACCAAGGTATTTTATGGCAGAGGTCTGCCATGTGAAGGGATTGTTGTTTTGTGCCAACTTTAGGGTTGCCTCCGACAATGTAATGTTTAAAGCTTCAGATTTAGAATAATTAATTTTGAGATTCGCTAGTTTACCATACAGCGAGAATTCCCTCAGGAGTGATGGTAATGTTACATGTGGATCTGATAGAAAAAATAAAAGGTCGTCGGCATAAGCCGCGACCTTAAACTCCCTACCATCCAGCTGAAAACCCCTAATGGCAGTATTTGCCAGAACCCGTCTGATGAAGGGTTCCAATGAGATTATAAAAAGTAAGGGTGACAAGGGGCACCCCTGCCTAGTCCCGTTGTTGATGCTTACAGTATTTGAGAGTGAGCCATTGACTTTAAGTTTGGCTGAGGGATTCTTGTACAGCGCTGAGATCCAGGCCATCATCTGTGAGCCAAGGCCCACATGTCGACAGGCCTCCAACATGAAGTCCCAGTCTACTCGATCGAAGGCCTTCTCCGCGTCCGTCGACAGGAGAAAGCCCTCGATCTTTCGTTCCCGGGCTGCGTGAATGAGGTTCAGGGATTTGGTCACATTGTCTCTGGCCTCCCTGCCTGGCATGAATCCAGCCTGGCACGGGCCTATCAGTTTGTGTAGTAGGGGTCTCAATCTGTTGGCGACAATCTTCGCCATCAGCTTGACGTCTAGGTTTAGCAGGGATATCGGCCTATAGCTTGCACAGTGTAGTGGGTCTTTGCCCGGTTTGGGCAGTACTGTAATATAGGCCGATAAGAAATCAGGTGGTACCTCCCTATGAGTGGATAATGAGTTCAGGGCGTCTTTGAGAGGGGCGATTAGGATGTCTGTGAATGTCTTAAAATATATGGCACTAAACCCGTCAGGTCCGGGGCTTTTGCCCGTTTTCAGGTCTTTAATTGCGGACCGTAACTCAGAGGCGTCAATGTCTTTTTCCAGTAAAGAGGCATCTTCAGGGGAGAGTGAGGGTAAAGCTGACTCAGTTAGATAGTCTTTAATGGCCTGCGATTTAGACTCCTTGGACCCATGGGGCGTTTGGTGTGTCGGTAGATTATATAGGTTGGTGTAAAATTCTTGGAAGTGTTGCGCAATCTTGTTTGTTTCCCTGTCTATCCTACCAGTTTTGTTCTGTATGCCCGCTATGTTGCAGGGGTCTGCGTCCGGGGTGGCATTGTGTTTGAAATATTCGAGAAGGGCCGAATTGAGCTCAGGAAGTAAGGTCGGATCTGTCAGTAAAGAGGCATTCAGTCTCCACATTGGGGATCTAGACTGGGGTACCCCAGGATTCCAAGTGAGAGAAATTGGTGCGTGGTCTGAGAGGCTCTGGGTCCCTATGTGTGCACCTGTTATTGCATGTAGGTCCTGTTGTGAAATAAACAAGTAATCGATCCTGGAGTATCGATTATGCGGATTGGAGTAGAAGGTGAAGTCTGTGTCGTCTGGGTGCAAAAAGCGCCAAGTATCAATTAAGTTGAGGGAGTGTAGGAGTGTTTTGATCCTTTTCAGGATTCTGTAGGTGATACACGTCTTTCCAGCTGAGGTGTCTGAAAGGGGGTTCAAGGGGACGTTGAAATCCCCTCCGAGGATCAGACGTCCGGAGCTGAATCCCTTCAATTCCCTGACCAGTCTCTGGCAGAAGGTCAGGTGTGACGTGTTTGGGAAATAAGCGTTGGCTAATGTAATTGGGGTCTCCCCACATTTTCCCTTAAGAAATATGAACCTACCCCCTGGGTCGACTAGCTTGTCTGTTAGCTCGAAGGACGCGGTCTTGCTGACTAAAATGGTTGTCCCTTTAGTCTTGGAAACATCATTGGTAGCGTGATGGGCCTCTGTAAAATATGAGTTAGTGAGTTTTGGGATCTGACCTGTCCTAAAATGTGTCTCCTGTAGGAAGACGAAGTCGGGCCTGCTCCTTCGGAGTTCCCTCAGCAATGCAGAGTGTCTCTCAGGGATGTTCAAACCTCGTACATTGTGAGAAATCACAGAAGGGCTGCGCCCGAGACCTGAGTAAGCCATAGCTGATCACAGAAAGAAGGGAACCCCCGCACTATGAGAAGGTCCCAAATAACCTGCCAATATACTGAGTGCTTAATCCACCAACTACTTTTCAGGAGGGGGGGGGAGAGGATATCAAAAAGGTGGGTAGTTATAAATCAATGTATCTGAGGTGAGGCGATAGGTAAAGGGGGTGGGGATATAGGCAGTAGAGTGTAGGAAAAGAGAGATAAGGAGAGTTTGAGGATCACTTCTCCCAAACGTTTATAACGTCCCGGAGAACTCAAATTAGCGCACCGAGTTGAGCCCTGAGGCCCACCACCGTGCCCTATGGGAGAACGCGGAGTGCGCGCCAAACAGACGGCACACGTATCTGTGTCTCTCGTACACAGTCAACACAGAAGGTGTAAGACTAGATCCGAGAGTGGTCGGGCAACGGCCCTTTCAAAAGGCAAATTTTATGCTTAACCACTTGAGATCCGCGCTATAGACGAAATACGTCCGCAGCGCGGCTCTCAAGTGCCAAGTGGCCGTTTAAAAACGGCCTTTATGTGCATTACCCGCGCGCGCCACTGGGTGGCGCGCGGCGGGTAAAAACTGTCCCGACGCATCGCCGAAGACCCGATGCGTGTACCTGGCGGCCGCGATGTCCGCCGGGTACACGCGATCGTCGGTGACACGGCCGGTAACAGCAGGGACGTGGAGCTCTGTGTGTAAACACAGAGCTCCACGTGCTGTCAGAGGAGAGGAGACCGATCTGTGTCTCTTGTACATAGGGACACAGCATCGGTCCCCTCCCCCAGTCACCCCCCTCCCCCCACACAGTTATAACACACCCAGGCTACACAGTTAACCCCTTCCTCACCCCCTAGTGTTAACCCCTTCACTGCCAGTCACATTTATACAGTAATTCGTGCATTTTTATAGCACCGATCGCCGTATAAATGTGAATGGCGCCAAATTTGTGTCAAAAGTGTCCGATACGTCCGCCGCAATATCCCAGTCCCAATAAAAATCGCAGATCGCCGCCATTACTAGTAAAAAAAAAAAATAATAAAAAAAATCATAATTCTGTTCCCCATTTTGTAGGCGCTATAACTTTTGCGCAAACCAGTCGCTTATTGCGATTTTTTTTTTTTTTTTACAAAAATACGTCGAAAAATACGTATCGGCCTTAACTGAGAAAAAAAATAGTTTTTTAAAAAAAAATTGGGATATTTATTATAGCAACAAGTAAAAAAAATATATATTTTTTTTAAATTGTTGCTCTTTTTTTGTTTATAGCGCAAAAAATAAAAACCGCAGCGGTGATCAAATACCACCAAAAGAAAGCTCTATTTGTGGGGAAAAAAGGACGCCAATTTTGTTTGGGAGCCACGTCGCACGACCGCGCAATTGTCAGTTAAAGCGACGCAGTGCCGGACGCTGAGATTTCGCCTGGGAACGAAGGGGGTTTATGTGCCCAGTAAGCAAGTGGTTAAGAGTCTACTCTGCAACGGTAGGATCAATATGGCAAATAGTCAAAAAGTTTGTGTTTACTTAGTCTTTCAGAAAGAAAGAAAGAAGGTCGCCAAAGGGAGCGATCGGTCTCTGCGCTAATGAGCGTCTAGATTCTAATCGCCACCCCTCGCGCGAAACACGTGGGATCTATAACAGTTTAACAGCAAGAAGTATATAATAAAACATCCATATATGGATAAGCAAAGAGGTTGGGTTAATAGCAAACATTTCAGGTATATGACTGCATGTTCCCCTTAGGCTGTTGTCCTAGCCCACAGTCCGTGCCCAAAAACAAGCACAATCGAAGCGGAGGTGCTCGAGTGTGTATCCATCATCCAGCCCTGTATATGTGGAAAACCGCCCCCCCCCCTCCTCCCCATGTGTCCACAACAAGTGAGCCGACATACTGGTATAGCTAGTGCATGTAACCACGGCAATGTAGGGGATGTTTTACGTGCAGAAGCACACTCAGTCAGGGGGGGGCCGTATGACAGCTCAATTAGCCTCCTGTGGGGCGAGTGTTGTATACGGGGGGGATGAAAGGGGGGGCATAACACAAAGTGAAAGGCGTAGGAATAGTTACCAGCTGGTAGGCGATGACGCTCCGGTAACTGGCGTGTCTGACCCGTGCAGCTTGGCAGCGAAAATACAGTCATGGCGCGCTTCGTAGCCACGTGACCAGGCAGCCGTGTCCATCGATGCGGGCTAGGGGTCCTGTGAATCAAACATGGGGAAAGGGCGAAATGCCAACTGTGCAGTGCGCAAACAAGGCGCTAACGACCCAAAAATAACGGCTTGCTGCAAACAGATGGGGCAATGCTGGATTAAGAGGTTCACGCTTCCATCAGGTTCCTGGAGGGGTGGGCGCGGATGCCTGGGGATCCCAGTGGGTGACCTTCCTGGCGGGCTGGTTTCTGCCTCTTGGAGAGTTGTTTCTCTGGCGTTGTCAGGGGGATCTCATCGGGCTCCTCTCTCTGGGTGGTATAGCGTATTCATGGTACCAATCTGGTAATTCCACCCGACCCAGCTGCAGTGCATCACAGAATTTGGGGAGGTCGATAGGGGTGCGGAGTGTATGCTGTCTGCCTCCATGAGTGACTAGCAGGGCGAAGGGGAAGCGCCAAGTGTAACATAGATCCCTCTCCCTTAGCTTGTCTAATAAAGGTCGCAGGGCCCTGCGGTTCTTGAGAGTTATCTGGGAGAGGTCTTGGAACAGCTTGATGTTTTCCCCGTTGAACACGATGTGTTCATTCCTGCGGGCCTTCTGCATTATCTCCTCCTTTAGGCCAAAGTTTTGCATGCAGCAGATTATATCACGGGGTGGCTGTGTGTCTGGGCCTCTGGCTCTGAGCGCCCTGTGCGCTCTTACAAAGTCGATTGCCGAGTCCTCGGGCCGCTCAAGGAGGCTATTGAAGACCCTCTGGAGAACGGGCACTATTTGGTCTGTGTCAACCGATTCCGGTATGCCGCGTACCCTAATATTGTTCCTCCTCCCCCTATTATCGAGGTCTTCCAGGTGTCTGCTTACCTCGATGAAGTGGAGTGATTGTGTGGTAACGACCCTGTCGAGCCTCTGGATTGCTCTGTCCCTGTGCCTTCCTTCCGTTTCTGCGGTAGCCATCTTCTCCTGTAGGACAATGAGGCTTGTTTTCAAGTCCGTGATTGCGGCAGAGAAGGAGGCCTTGATATCTGCAGCGAAGCCAGACATATCTGAATACGTGAGCGGGTGATCGGCCCTAGTGCTTTTCCTGCCATTGTCCTCTGTAGCCGATTGGGAATCCTCGCTGTACTCTTCGTCAGCGTGGACCGGCGCCATCTTGCCCCCTGCTGTGAGCTTCAATACCGCGGCTTGATTTCGGAACAGATCCGAGATGTTCCGCCCTGTATTAGCAGCCGATGGTCGCCTGGAACGGGTGTGGTGAGGGTGGCGACCTTGTTTGCTCATCCTCGGATGATCTCCGTGCAGAGAGACGGGTTAGGGCCGCGGTGCCGACGGAGCTCTCAAGTTAAGCTGCCATCTCCTTCGCGCGCTAGACCACGCCCCAAATGTTTTTTTTTTATTCAAAAATAATTCTTTAAAAGGATGATTTTTTTTGAGGATGATTTGTTTTTTTATTTTTGTTTTCAAAATCATTTTTTTCAATTTTTTTTAAAAACATTTTTGTTTTTATAAACTGTACAAAATATCAAACTGTAAAGATATAGCCAGATAGCTGAATATTTTGTGAACATTTAAAAGTTTGTTTGGCGTCCTATAGGTGAAAGTATGAAGGAGCTGAAACTCCTTCCTACGGGAGAAAATTTTAAGGATTTTAAGCATGCTTTCATTGACTTCAATGTTAAAAAAAGTGTTAAAAAGCTTAATTTTTAAAAGTTATAAATAGTAGAAAAAAAGTTGAAGAAGTCCCATCATTAGCTGAAAGAGCTGAACTCTTTAAAAGTTGAAATGTTTTAATTGCTGAAAGTATGCAGAAGTTACGCAGAGCCAAAAAACTGAGCCAATTCCCATCAGTGTTGTGTGGGAGGAGCTATATTTCCTCTCAGAGCTGTGTGTGAGGAGCTGTAATTCCCCTCAGAGCTGTGTGTGAGGAGCTATAATTCCCCTCAGAGCTGTGTGTGAGGAATTATAATTCCCCTCAGCGTTGCCAGGAAATCATTGGGGTTGATTCAGAGAGCAATTGCATCTGCGTAACCATAGTTACGCAGCGCAATTGCTTACTTGCCCCGGCGTATCGAATGCTCCTGATTCAGGAACCTCGACTGCAGCCTAAGATATGGCTGGCATAAGGCTCCTTATGCCGTCATATCTTAGGCTGCATTCTTACGCAGGCCGCTAGGTGGCGTTCCCGTTGTGGTCAGCGTATAGTATGCAAATTGCATACTAACGCCGATTCACAACCCTACGCGAGCCCTGCGTACGCAGTTTACGTCGTTTGCGTACGTCGGTTTTTGCAGGGGCAGCCAATGCTACGTATACCCGTCGTTCCCACGTCGCGTTTTTGAAAAATTACGTTGTTTGCGTAAGTGAATCGTGAATGGCGCTGGACGCCATTCACGTTCACTTTGAAGCAAATGACGTCCTTGCGACGTCATTTACCGCAATGCACGTCGGGAAAGTTTCCCGACGGAGCATGCGCACTATGCTCGGCGCGGGAACGCGCCTAATTTAAATGATCCACGCCCCCTACGGGATCATTTAAATTACGCGCCCTTACGCCGGGCAGTTTTACGGAGCGCACACGCAATTTACGGAGCTACTGCTCCGTGAATCAAGCGTAGCGCAGGAAATTTACGGAGGCGCAGCGGCAAAACGGTGCGCTGCGCCTCCGTAATAAATGGGCAAATGTACCTGAATCTACCCCAATGTTTATATGCAGGCTCTAAGCACAGACCAGAGTTTTTTGCTTCTCCTGAATACTTGTCATTCTTCAAAATGTTGTATTTTAAAAACTATAAATCGTACAGTAAATAGCTTTATATTGTGAGAATCACAAGACCCATACCTACATTTTGATGCATATTATGTCTCCGAAATATTAAAATTGAAGGCAGAGTTGCAGTTTAGATAATTAGCCTTCAAATTTTCGGTGTCTAGACTGTAATTTCAATGGATGTCAATGGATGGCATGAGTTGCAAACATGGCTAAGCCATAGACATGTGTAGTGGCAGCAGGGATAGCTGAACGTTTAGATATAAGATTTGTGTAGGTCGGCTTGAAAATGAGGGAGTGGTGGCAGTTTAGAAATCATGTCCTGATTTTTCAGCTTTTGTCAGCTCACACTCTAGTTTCGCCATTCATTCCTTTGGGAAAAATGTTGCCGCAAAAATTATGATATTCGGCAAAATGTTCCACAAAGTAATAGCACACAATCGGGAACAATCTGCACATTTTGATATATTACTTGTCTATGTAGTGTAAAAACTGTGGGAGGAGTTAGGGTGGTTAATTTTGGCTATAAGAATAATAATATATGTGAGATAACAATAAGTGATCTTGCTATGCAAGAACACTTAAAGTGTTTGTAAAGCACACCACTGTGGTAAGCTGTGTGGACTCATCTGAACAGGGTATCTCCACACATGTCCTTTTATTTAACACATCAGGACTAGAGTTGAGCGGACACCTGGATGTTCGGGTTCGGACCCGAACCCGGACATTGAAAAAAAAGTTTGGGTTCGGGACCGAACCCGAACTTTGATCCCGGACCCAAACCCCATTGAAGTCAATGGGGACCCGGACTTTTGACTACAAAAATGTCTCTAAATAACTAAGGGAAAGGGCTGGAGGGCTGCAAATGGCAGCAAAATGTCGGGAAGAGCATGACAGTAAATGTGGATAGAGAAATAACTCAAAATGGCATAAACAAAATAAAAATTAAAACAAAATTTAAATTTTGCAAAATGTTGGGAAGAGCATGGCAAGTACTCTGAAAATAAATGTGGATAGGGAAATAACTCAAAATAACATAAAAAAAAATCATTTTGCAAAATGTCAGGAACAGCATGACAAGTACTCTTAAAATAAATGTGGATAGGGAAATAACTAAAAAAAAACATAAAATAAAACATAAAAAATATAAAAATAAAAAATAAAATCATTTTGACCTAGGAGGACGAGGTCCATATGTATTAGGGGGTTGAGGTGGATGTGGCGGTGTAGATGGAAGCGGCAGAGGAGGAGGAGGAGGTAGCCAACACAGCAAGTTTTGGTTTTTAATATATGTATTTTTTAAATTAGGGTAAACCCCAAAAGAGTGAGAAAAATCTAGGGTTGCTACCTCATCCCTTTAAACCAGAACACAGAGTAATTACACAGGTTCTGGGGCTAATTTACTGTCGATAAGGCACCAAGTGAGTCTAATTAGCAGCAACTTAATCAGCCAGAGAACCTGTGTAATTAATATGTTTTTGCTTTTAAAGGGATGAGATGGCAACCCTAGAAAGATCAGAAAAAAAACAATGGCTGGGTAAGGCCGGCCCGGTGTCTATTCTGCACAAGCTATGGACAAGTCCTGTGGGATCCATGCCTGGTTCATTTTAATGAACGTGAGCTTGTCCACATTGGCTCTGGACAGGCGGCTGCGCTTGTCTGTGATAACGCCCCCTGCCGTGCTAAATAAAGGTTCAGACAATACACTGGCCGCAGGGCAGGCCAGCACCTCCAAGGCGTAAAGGGCAAGCTCAGGCCATGTGCCCAATTTGGAGACCCAGAAGTTTAAGGGGGCATAGCCGTCATTCAGTACGTGTAGGCGTGTGCACACATACTGCTCCACCATGTTGCTGAAATGCTGCCTCCTGCTAAAACGTTCCATATCAGCTGGTGGTGCGGTTTGTTGTGGTGTGCTGACAAAGCTTTTCCACATTTCGGCCATGCTAACCCTGCCTTCTGAGGTGCTGGCGGTGCCCCTGCTGCGTTTGGCGACCTCTTCTTACTCCTCTGCCTTCGCCTTCTGCTTCCACTGTGCCCCCGCTGCCTGGTGGGAATTGCACCAGCAGCGCATCTACCAGCGTGCGCTAGTACTCGCGCATCTTGCGTTCACGCTCCAGTGAGGGGATTAAGGACGGTACATTGTCCTTGTAACGGGGATCCAGCAGCGTGGCCACCCAGTAATCAGCACCTGTCATAATGTGCGAAACACGCCGGTCGTTGCGGAGACACTGCAGCATGTAATTGCTCATGTGTGCCAGGCTGCCCAGAGTCAACGAACAGCTGTCCTCTGTGGGAGGTGTATCATCTGTGTCCTCTGTATCCCCCCAGCCACGCACCAGTAATGGCCATGAGCTGGTCTGGATGCCATCCTGCTGTGAACATGGTTCCTCCTCCTCCTCCATGTCTTCCTCCTCCTCATCCTCCAGAACTGTGCCCTTGCTGGACAATTGTGTACCTGACCTTTGTTGGTGCACAAACCCACCCTCGGAGCCACTTGTGAATGACTGCCCTGAAAGCCTTGCAAATGATCCCGATGATTCCTCCTCCTCCTCCTGTGCCACATCCTCTTCCATCATCGCCCGTAGCGTTTTTTCAAGGAGACATAGAACTGGGATAGTCACGCTGAGAGCGGTGTCATTGGCACTGGCCATGTTGGTGGAGTACTCAAAACAGCGCAACAAGGCACACAGGTCTCGCATGGAGGCCCAGTTATTGGTGGTAAAGTGGTTCTGTTCCGCAGAGCGACTCACGCGTGCGTGCTGCAGCTGGAACTCCACTATCGTCTGCTGCTGCTCGCACAGTCTGGCCAGCATGTGCAAGGTGGAGTTCCACCTTGTGGACACATCACATATGAGGCAGTGAGCGGGAAGGCCTGAAGTTACGCTGCAGTGCTGCCAGGCGAGCAGCAGCAGGGTGAGAACGCCGAAAGTGCGCACAGACGGCCCGCACTTTCTGCAGCAGCTGTGGCATATCGGGGTAAGTTTTCAGGAAACTCTGCACCACCAAATTCAGCACATGCGTCAGGCAAGGGATGTGCGTCAAACCGGCTAGGCCCAGAGCTGCTACGAGATTTCGCCCATTATCGCACACCACCAGGCCCGGCTTGAGGCTCACAGACGCCAACCACTCATTGGTCTGTTGTTCCATGTCCCTCCACAACTCCTGCGCGGTGTGTGGTTTTTCCCCCAAACAGGAATGTTTTAAAACTGTCTGCTGGCGTTTACCCATGGCTGTGCTGAAGTTGGTGGTGAATTTGTTACGCTGACTGGATGAGGAGGCGGTAGAGGATGAGGAAGCGGAGTAGAAGGAACAGGAGGCAAACTGAAACGCCCTGCAATCCTCGGTGGTGGAAGGACATGCGCCAAACTGCTATCCGCCTCAGGCCCAGCCGCCACTACATTTACCCAGTGCGCTGTTAGGGAGATATAACGTCCCTGACCGTGCTTACTGGTCCACGTATTCGTACTTAGGTGGACCTTGGCACAGATGGTGTTGCGCAGTGCACACCTGATTTTGTCCCCCACTTGGTTGTGCAGGGAAGGGATGACTCGCCTGGAAAAGTAGTGGCGGCTGGGCACGACGTACTGTGGGACAGCCAATGCCATCAGGCTTTTAAAACTCTGCGTCTCCACCAGACGGAATGACAGCATTTCAAAGGCCAGTAATTTTGAAATGCTGGCATTCAGGGCCAGGGATCGCGGGTGGGTTGAGGGGTAATTCCTCTTACGCTCCAGTGTTTGGGAGATGGAGAGCTGAATGCTTCCGTGGGACATTGTGGAGATGTTTGGTGACCCAGGTGGTAGTGTTGCTTGCCGGTCCTCTAATTGAGGGGTGGCAGGTGGCACAGTCACTACGGAGGTGGATGAAGAGGCAGAGAGGCCCGAGACTGATGCAGAAGAGGAAGCAGGAGGAGCCAGAGACCTTTCTTGGTTTTTGAGGTGTCTACTCCACTGCAGCTCGTGCTTTGCACTTAGATGCCTGGTCATGCAGGTTGTGCTCAGGTTGAGAACGTTTATTATGCCTCGCTTCAGGCTCTGATTGCACAACGTGCAAACCACGCGTGTCTTGTCATCGGCACACTGGGCCAGATTCATGAAGAGATACGACGGCGGATCTCCTGATCCGCCGTCGTATCTCTGAGATCCGATGGTCGGATCTATGCGACTGATTCATAAGAATCAGTTCCGCATAGATCTCCCTTAGATCTGACTGGTGTAAGTGACTTACACCAGTCGGATCTTAGGCTGCAATCTACCGCCGGCCGCTAGGTGTCATCGCGTTTTTTTACGCGTCGGATATGCAAATGAGGAGAACCGCCGATTCAAGACCGAACGCCTGACCGTCGTTTGCGTTCGGCTTTTTCCGGCGGATAGTTACCCCTGCTATATGAAGGGTAGCTAATGTTAAGTATGGCCATCGTTCCCGCGCCAAGATTCTAATTTTTACGTCGTTTGCGTAAGTCGATCGGGAATACGGATGGCCGGAATTTACGTAGCCGCCGAAAACAATGACGTCCTAGCGACGTCATTTGGAGCATGCGCACTGGAAATTTCGCCGGCGGCACATGCACAGTTAAATCGGCACAGGTAACGCGCCTGATTTAAATTGTACACTCCCCCTAGCCGCGGAATTTGAATTCCGCCGGGGGAGTTACGATCCGACGGTGCAATTTTCGAGGTAAGTGCTTTGTGAATACTGCACTGGCCTCGATAAATTGCACCGGCGGATCGTAAATCACATAGATTAGGCGGATCTAAAGATCCGCTAATCTATGTGAATCTAGCCCATTGTGTGAAGAACTGCCACGCTAGGGAACTCCTTGGACCTGGCTTTGGTGTGCTCAGTCCCTTGCTGCGTTGGGCAGTAGCAGGCGTACTGTCTAGGGGATGGACACTCTGCTTTGGCACCCTGCTCCCTCTTCTGCTGTGCTGGTGGCTCTGTGCGACCACCGCCTCTTCCTCCGAACTACACGGGTCGCCTGCATGAGGTTGATTCCATGTCGGGTCGCGGACCTCATCTTCCTGCACATCATCTTCCACCCAGTCTTCACCACTGCCCTCCTTGTCGGTCTGCACAATTTCAAAAGCACCAGCAGATGGCAACTGTGTTTCATCATCATCCAAGACGTGCTGCGATGGTCCCCCCATGTACTCATCTTGAAATATAAGTGGTTGGGCATCAGTGCACTCAATCTCTTCCCCTTCTGGGGCTAGGCTAGGTGGATGGCCCTGGGAACACATGCTAACAGACTCATCAAAAAGAAGAAGAGACTGCTGCATGCTTTGGGGCTCAGACTGCTTGGCTGATTTGCAAGGGGGTGAGGTGAAAGACTGATGGTGGACATCGGCTGCAGGCGCCAACTCTGAACTTTCAGCACAAGACTGGTTATAAAACAATGTGAAGGAACTGGAGGCACTGTCAGCAACCCAATCTACTACCGCCTGTTCTGCTCCTGGCCTCAACATTCGTAGAGCTGGATTTGGCCCGACCAAATACCGCTGCAGGCTCTGTCGGCTACTCGCACCTGAGAAAGGTGTTTCACTTGTGCTTGTAGCTGGCACAGATCGACCACGTCCTCTCCCTGTAACAGGAGCTCCACCAGCAGCACCACGACCGCGGCCACGTCCATTATTTGAAGTTTTCCTCATATTTCTCAAATTTAGGGTCTTGCCCTAATTTTGAGAAATTTTAAATACAAAAATAGTGTAATATGGTGAAATAGGCAGAGATTCACCTATATATTTCTCTACCTATAGCAAGAAGCAGGAACCCAGCCCTAATCAATGTACTGGTGGAGTGCTGGGCATAGATTCACCTATATATTTCTCAAATTTAGGGTCTTGCCCTAATTTTGAGAAATTTTAAATCCAAAAATAGTGTAAGCTGGTGAAATAGGCAGAGATTCACCGATATATTTCTTTACCTAGAGCAAGAAGCAGGAACCTAGCCCTAAACAATGTACTGCACAGACAGTATATCACAGGGGACAGGTAGAGTGTGCTGGTGAAATGGGCAGAGATTCACCGATATATTTCTCTACCTAGAGCAAGAAGCAGGTAACCCAGCCCTAAACAATTGTACTGCACACACAGTATATGACAGAGGACAGGTAGAGTGCTGGTGAAATGGGCAGAGATTCACCTATATATTTCTCTATCCTGTAGCAAGAAGCAGGTAACCCAGCCCTAAACAATGTACTATATGAAGCAGATGTCACAACTGTCTGACACTGTCCCATAAGAATCAGTCAGCAGCCTTTCCATATCATTACTAGAGCAGAGTTCAATGAATAAAGAATGCTTGTTTAGATGTATGAAGCAGGATCAAACCTCGCTGACACTGTCCCTAAGAATCAGTCAGCAGCCTTTCCCTATCATTACTATAGCAGAGTTCAATGAATAAAGAATGCTTGTTTAGATGTATGAAGCAGGATCAAACCTCGCTGACACTGTCCCTAATGCCGCGTACACACCATCACTTTATGTGATGAAAAAAAATGACGTTTTTAAAAACGTCACTTTAATTGACTGTGTGTGGGGGAAAACGTCGTTTTATGTCTTGTAAAAAACAACCAAAAAAAATTGAAGCATGCTTCAATTTTATGTGTCGTTTTTCAAAAGTGCACTTTTTACTTCACAGAAATTGACCGTGTGTAGCAAAAAACGTCGTTTTCTAAGACGTTTTTTCATCCACGCATGCCCAGAAGCTACTTATGAAGCAAGCTTCAATGGTAAAACGTGGTGGAACGTAACCTCGCTTTGCAAGAACATTGTGGGAAAACGATGGTGTGTAGGCAACTTCGTCTTTGAAAATTGAAGTTTCAAAAACGTCATTTTTTACTTCACAGAAAGTGTCGTTTTTTTTCATCACATAAAGTGATGGTGTGTATGCGGCATAAGAATCATTCAGCAGCCTGTCCCTGTCATAACTAGAGCAGAGTTCAATGAATAAATAATGCTTGTTTAGATGTATGAAGCAGGATCAAACCTCGCTGACAGTGGGGTAGATTCAGGAACAATTTCCGCCAGTGTAGACTGAGATGCGCGGCGTAAATGCCAATTTGCGCCGGCGTATCTCCGCGCCGTATTCAGCAAACAATATTACGCCGTAACGTAGATTTTTTTTTTCGTTTGGACCTTTCCACGCCGGTGCGGCGTGGGCGCCCATTTACGCTGGTCTGAACTAGCGCGGCCCTGGTTTTTCTATTTTAAATATGCAAATGAGGGAGTTGGTCCGATTCAGCAAATTACGAATTGCCGGCGCAGGCTACTCCCGGTGCGTGTAACTCTGGTTTGCAGCGGAAAGTTACCCTTTATAAAGCAGGGGTAACTTTACACCACACTTGCACAGGTCATTTGGAGAGCAGATAAAACCACATCGCTACAGACGAACTGAGCTGCAAGTACACTTGCTGGACAACACCTGTGTGCCATCATGCCAGGGGCAGCCGTGGTCCTTGCACTTCTGCGTCGACGGGCACGTAGGAGGGAACAGGAGATAATCTTCCGCACACGCATTAATGTTTTTGGCATGGGGGACGCAGAGGTGTATCGCACCTACAGGTTCAGCCGTGAAGCCATACTGGAAATCACCAGATTCCTGCAGGATGACCTCACAAGCCCCACACTCCGCACACATGCAGTGCAGCCACTGGTGAAGGTATTAGCCACACTTCATTTCTTGGCCACTGGTTCTTTTCAAAGGACAAGTGCACTGTCGGCTGGGATGTCACAACCCACCGTGAGCAGGTGTGTTCACCAGGTGATACCAGCAATATTGAGACACATGTCCCACCTCTTCATAAAACCCTCCCAGGAGGTCCAGCGGATGAAGACAATGCAAGATTTTTATGCAATTGATAGATTTCCTGGCACAGTGGGTGCAATTGATTGTACACATGTGGCACTTCAGCCCCCCCGTGACATCGAGCACATTTATTGTAATCGAAAGCACTGGCATTCGATTAATGTGCAGATTATAGTAGATGCCCAAGGACTAATATGGCACGTCCGTGCCAAACACCCCGGCTCGTGCCATGATAGCTTTATTTATCGTCATAGCAACATCCCAGATGAATTTGACCAGAACGTCTACGGGGACAGCTGGCTGGTTGGTGAGTGACATGGGTGTCAGGTATGACTGTCCCCCCCCATGATATAGACATCACGAGGGGCACATGCATGAGTAACATCCTCCTGTCTTTTCCCTTACAGGTGATGCAGCATATGCACTTGGACCACATATGATGACCCCATTCCGGAACCCCCAAACCCCAGGAGAGAAGAGATACAACCTAGCCCATGCACGGACCCGTGGAGTTGTGGAGCGAACATTTGGTCTGCTGAAATCTCGTTTTCGCTGCCTGGATAAGTCTGGGGGGACCCTGTTATATTCCCCTGAATTTGTTTGCAAAATTATCGGGGCTTGTTGCATTCTCCATAACTTTGCAGTGAGAAGGGGCCTGGAGATTGAGCTACGTGAGGACCTGACCCCCCAACCACATAATCCCCCCCTGCCAGAGGCTAACCCGTCTGCTGAAGGAAGAGCAGTCAGGAGTCGCCTCGTCGAACGTTATTTTTCACGATTAAATTAATGTTAATGGATGCATGCACATCACTGTGGTCCCTAACACATACACCCCACATTCACACAGAATTGGATTAGACCGAAGTACCACCCATGGTACTAGGGAGCAGCAACGCCCCGCCAAGGCTCCAATTATGTTGCTGTCCATTCATACATCTTTATGAATAAATCATGCACTAACTCCCGTGTGCATATAAAATAATAAATAATTCTCTCACTTGAGAAAATAAAAATACATTTTTGCAATACATGAGTAAAATGGAAAAAATATTCTCATAACCTGAGTAGAAAAATAAAAAAATTTAAATAACATGACTATAAAAAAAAAAAACCTGAGTATAATTAAATTTAACCAAAATCAACGGCCCTGTCGTGGGCTCTTTCTTGGCCCTCGGCTCCTGGGGCGCAGTTGCCTGCGGCGAGCCGGGGCTGGTGGGGCCGGGGCTGGTGGGGCCGGGGCTGGTGGGGCAGGGGGTGGTGGGGCCGGGGCTGGTGGGGCAGGGGGTGGTGGGGCAGGGGGTGGTGGGGCCGGGGCTGGTGGGGCAGGGGGTGGTGGGGCCGGGACTGGTGGGGCAGGGGGTGGTGGTGGTGGTACCTCCCCCAGTCTCTCCCTAGCTGCATCCCTGCCCTCCATTGCCACGGCTAACCTATTAAGGTAGATATTAGTTGCAGCCTGCATCCGCAGCCGGCGGGTCACATTGCTGCGCTGCTGGCGCCGTGTCAGCCTCCCCTCCTCTCTTACTGCACCTGCCAGGCTGCGGTCCTCTGCCACCAGCTCGCTTGTGGTGGCCTGAAGCTCACCCAGAGACGTGAGAAGGGCTGCCCCGTTACCCACCACGTCCTGGAGGCTGTCGTTTATTAGTAAACTCTGGCCAGCCTGCTGAGTAATGGCCTCCTTCATTGCCAGAGTGCAGGCAGCCTGGCTCTCTGCAGAGGACTCCAGGCTAGCAGCCACCCGTGAGAGATCCCCCGCAAGAGACCCCATATAGCGGGTCTGTTTAGTTTGGTCCCTTGCCAGAGACACCTCCAGCTCGTCATGGACTCTCCTCCTTTTTTGACGAGCCATCCTTGGGGCAGGAGTAGATTGAGGACGGCTGGAGGGGCTTGGGTCCTGTGAGGGCCCGGCCTGGGAGGGGCTTGGGTCCTGTGAGGGCCCGGCCTGGGAGGGGCTTGGGTCCTGTGAGGGCCCGGCCTGGGAAGGGCTTGGGTCCTGTGAGGGCCCGGCCTGGGAGGGGCTTGGGTCCCTAGGTGGGGAATCCCTGATAGGGCTAGAGAGCCCTGAGGGGGTAAATGTCATGAGGGGGGAGGTGGGGGAGGGGTCAGGAATGGGGGTCTCCAAAAATAAAATAAACGTTTCCTCCTCCTCTTCTACGGGCTGCTCCTCCACCACTTCCTCCACCACAGAGGTAGGGGCAGTCTCCACCCTGGATGTGGTGGGTCGGTCGGCAGCCGATGATGGCCCAGCTCCATCCTGCACATCTGTGGAGGACACAAAATATTCAGATGTTGGTGGACCCACACAATTGTCACTTGTTCCCTCCCCCCCACACACACATGCAACACACCAGAAAGAAGAGAAAACACACTTACCTGTCCTCAAGGGCTGCTCTCCAGAATCAAACCCATCCAGGCCCTCCACCACCGAACGATCTAGGAACCTGGCCACCACAAGGTCCTCTGATGTCAATGTAATTTTTTTTGCTGGCCCACCACCTGTTCCCCTGGCATGTTTACGCATTGCCACCAACTTGTCTTTAACCAGTTTGCGCAAATCATTAATTTTTTTTCTGATATGTTTGGGCTGCCTCTCCGCAACCCCCAAAGCATTGACCTGGTTAGTAATGATGGCAAAAATTCGCTCTTTATCAGATTTGCCAGTGTGCCCACTCTGTGGCCCATAGAGGCGGTCCCCATGTTGGGAGAGCCCCTCAATAATTACTGCCCTCTCCTCAGGGCTAAAGTTGGTCATCCGGACACCTGTTGCTTCTTCAGCAGACATAATAATGCACAGACAATAGCAAGAGCAATAGCAAATTACCTAGCAGTTGATAAAATTGCTTGGGAACATTTGCACCTGTAGGGCGGAACTCTGGTCTGATTTATGGCCTGGGCGTAGGCAGTGGGCCGGCGTAGCGCAGGTGTCACGCCGGGGGGCAGTTCTGAGCATGGGCAGATTGGGGCATTTGCCCCAGGGAGCACACTGCGCATGCGCGGCCGACTCTGCGCCCCGCCGTGACCCCTGCGCCACGCTCCCCGCTTCATTAGCATAGGGAGCCACCCATTTTATTCTACCCCGCCTTACGCCGCGCTACGCCGCCTTACGCCATGTAAAATCCGCCACGCCGGGGCAAGAGACAGGAAAAAAGTTTCCTGAATCACTAGCATGCCTCTCTGCACTGCTCCGGCGCAGTGTAAAAAAGATGCACTGCGCCGGACCAAAGATCCACTGATGTTCCTGAATCTGGCCCACTGTCACTAAGAATCATTCAGCAGCCTCTCCCTGTCATAACTAGAGCGGAGTTCTATGAATAAAGAATGCTTGTTCAGATCAAACCTGACTCAGCAGAATCAGCAGCCTTTCCCTATGATAACTAAAGCAGAGTGACAATCTGTGCTGTGTGCCTCGATCTAATATAGAGGCTGGTCACATGCTGGGTCACATGCTGCACTGGCCAATCACAGCCATGCCATAAGTAGGCATGGCTGTGATCAGTTCCCAGTCACAGTAGTAAAACGAATGGCGATTGGCTGCCGTGCAGCGCGCCAAAACATACCCGAACTCCGAACCCAGACTTTTTCCAGCTATTCGGGTTCGGGAGCAAAAAAAAACCCAAAGTCCGTACCGAACCCGAACTTTACAGTTCGGGTTCGCTCAACCCTAATCAATCAATCCTTTCCAATCAGACGGCGCAGCGCCGCTCGCGAATGCGCAGTGGGTGCCCGGCCGTGAAGCCGAAAGCTGTCACAGCCGGGTGCCCACAGTTGAAAGGAAGACGCCGGCCGGGGAGGGGGGGAGAGGAGCGGAGCCCCGGCCGGCGCGTCGCTGGAACGCTGGAGCAGGTAAGTGTATGTTTATTAAAAGCCAGCAGCTACACTTTTTGTAGCTGCTGACTTTTAATAAACATAAAAATTGTCTGGAACACCCCTTTAAATGTTTTCAAAACATGAGGTCAGCCAGAATTCAATGTCATGATGAAATTCTCCAGTGAACAGCTATCAGAATATACATAGACAAGTTATTAGTGGAGATATATTTAGTCCAAGCTTGAGTGATGTTCTTATTAGGCTGCATTCACACCTGAGCATTTTGTCGCCTGAAGCGCGACAATCAAAAACGCTAGAGGGTAAAAAATACATTATTCTCTATGGAGATGGTTCACATCTCCACTCCAAAATGCTTGACGCCGAACGCCTGAAGCTCAAACAAGTTCCGGACCCTTTTTTGACGCGCGAATCGGGCGGCTTGGGCGTTTTGCATTGGTGATCATAGACTGTACAAAATTGCGTTAAAAAACGCCGCGTTTTGTCATGGCAAATCACGGTAAAAAACATTGCAATTTGTCGTGGCAAATCACGGTAAAAAACGCCGCAAATTGCTACACTCAGGTGTGAATTCCGCCTTATTGTTATATTGCAGTGTGGTGTGTCTGAGGTCACCTGATCACATATGCACAATTCCTATATTACCAGGATGTGTTATGTGGGAGAGGTGTGGATCTCTCACTTTTTATACTTACACCCAGTAAGGCTGAATGAACTTAGGGCTGGTTCACATTAATGCGCTGTACGAGATCGCAAGTGATTCGCACCGCACTGCTGTTCAGATCACATGCAATGTCTGTGCGATGCGATTTCCGCCATACAAACTGTATGGCTGAAATTGCATCTCATTTGGAACAAACTCGCACAGGACCCTTTTTTTGGTCCACACCAGAATCGCATAGGTGTTCACACCTATGCGATCCGATTCATGTCCTGTCAGTTTGCAGTGCGATATGCGAGCTGAAATGGGGGTGTCATTACCATTGTATGACACTCCCAAGCAGTTCGCAATGGCAGTGCGAGTCGGGTGCGATGTGGGAACCCACAGTGGATTCGCAGGGTTCTCGAATCGCACCAGTGTGAACCGAACCTTGGTGGGAGCAGTCAGGTGACATTTGTAGGCTGTATGCTTTGAGGCTTGGTTCACACTGGTGCGATTCGGGAACCCTGCGAATCCACTGCTGGTTCCCACATCGCACCCAACTCGCACGGCAGTTCACACTGCAATATGCTGGGAAGTGCCATACAATGGTAATGACACCCCCATTTCAGCTCGCATATCGCACTGTGAACTGACAGGACATGAATCGGATCGCATAGGTGTGATGCGTGTTTGGTCCGAATGTGATGCGATTTCAGCTATACAGTTTGTATGGCTGAAATCACATCGCACAGACATCGCATGTGATCTGAACATCAGTGAGCTGCGAATTACAGGAATGCGTAGGGTACAGAGGTGGGTAGTACATGCAGGATGGTGTCAGGAAAGTGGACAGTGTCAGATATTTTTATTTTATTTTACAATTTAATATTTTTTGTTCCCAAAAGTTTTTTTGGGACCAGTGGATTTTTTTATTTTTATTATTTTTTTTAAACATTTTTTTTTACAATTTATTTTTGTACTATTGATGAGAGGGTGGGGTTTTATTTTTTAAATATATTTTTTCACAGTGCTTTTGGGGAAGGGGGTGGGCGATGTCACTGGGGTAGTGGACGGTGTCAGTGGGGTAGTGGACGGTGTCTGTGGAGTAGTGTCAGTAAACGGTGTCAGTGGGGTAGCGGTCGGTGTCAGTGGGGTAGTGGACAGTGTCAGTGGGGTAGTGGACAGTGTCAGTGGGGTAGTGGACAGTGTCAGTGGGGTAGTGGACAGTGTCAGTGGGGTAGTGGACAGTGTCAGTGGGGCAGTGGTCGGTGTCAGTGGGGTAGTGGACAGTGTCAGTGGACGGTGTCTACTACTGACACCGACCACTACCCCACTGACCACTGCCCCACTGACACCGACCACTACCCCACTGACACCAACCACTACCCCACTGACACCAACCACTTCCTCAGTTTAGGCCGATACGTATTCTCCATATTTTTGGTAAAAAAATCGCAATAAGCGTTTATTGAATGGTTTGCGCAAAAGTTATGGCGCCTACAAAATAGGGGATAGTTTTATGGCATTATTATTACAGTTTTTTTTACAAGTAATGGCGGTGATCAGTGTTTTTTTGTGACTGCGACATTGCAGCGGACACATCGGACACTTTTGACACATTTTCGGGCCATTGTTATTTTCACAGCAAAAAAAGTGCTATAAAAATGCACTGATTACTGTGAAAATGACACTGGCAGTGAAGGGGTTAACCTGTAGGCGCTGAAAGGGTTAATTGTGTCCAATTGTTTTTTTTTACTGTAGGGGGCGTGGCTGGACGTGTGACATCACTGATCGTTATTCCCTATGATCAGTGACAGGCTTACTAGAAAGCACGGGGAAAGGTTTGTTTACACTCCCCGTTCTTCAGCTCCTGTGACCTGATCGCGGCACACTGGCGGCGATCGGGTCTGCGGGTGTGGTTACTGGATTTCGGATAAGTTGCACGCTCACGACCCATGGCTGGGTTCTTAAAGGGGACATACCTGTACGCCCTTGTGCCCAGCCGTGCCATTCTGTCGATGTATATCGTGGTGCGGCGGTCCTTAAGTGGTTAATGGACTTATGCTTTATATACACTTTGTTTATATATATTTTATTCACAAATGTCACAGGGTGATTGATGTAATAGGTTAACACTTTGTTCACATTGAAGGCCTGTGAAAACAAACATTCCTTATGTATATTTGTATAAGCGCTACTTATTTTTATACACCATTTACTTTATAGAGTTAAAAATACAATTTCACTGCTTTTTTTATTGAGAAACTAGAAGAAAAAATTCTCGCCATGAATGAGTTCTAATAATGAGTCGGATCATCATCATCATAGTAAGTATTGATAATATTGGAAAGTGCGGAATCCTACAGAGAGGAGAAGAGGGAATTCACAATGGGAGGCAACCATTATATCCATGAAGAGTAGAAGACTTTCCTTTAGAAGATTGCAGAGAAATCCGAGGTGTCGGTGAGTACATCCTCTATACATGGAAGAGGTCCAGCAGACCCAACACCGGGACACAATCACCAGACAAATCTCTGGCCGTCTACAAGAGATAATTGTACAATTACACTGAGATATTACATTGTATACATTCCACGAAATGTTTCATCAATACATATATATGTGAATGTGATGTGTATATCATTCCATGTTACACAGGGACTCGGTCATATCAGTAATTTGGCTACTTAACATCCACAGAAGAATTGGGATCATGTGACCCGAGGAAGATCTGCAGATCCCAATATCAGTAGCAGAGCCGACCGAGGAGACGATTGTATTCAGAATATTGAAGGTCAGCCCCATTCCCATCCCTGGAACAGCCAGGACGGGTTTTATTATTTTTCTGTTCTCCAATATTTACAGGATTTTTTTTTATTGTTTCACTTTAAGAATCATTAAAATCACGGCTCCTTCAAAAAAAATTCCCCCAGGGCAGTAAGCAGCCCCCATACCATTTTTATGCCAATTACTTGCATATAAGCTTTCAAAATGGGGACTTTTTTGCAGTTTGTGTCCCATAGACTTCATTGGGGGTTTGCCGTTCGGGTCCAAACAAGGGGGTGACAATATGTAATGCTCTGCAGTAGGATGGGTGAATCACCATGCTTTGAGGAGTGAAACACAATGCCCTGGGAGGGGATGACACACAATGCCCTGGGAGGGGATGACACACAATGCCCTGGGAGGGGGTGACACACAATTCCCTGGGAGGGGGTGACACACAATTCCCTGGGAGGGGGTGACACACAATTCCCTGGGAGGGGGTGACACACAATGCCCTGGGAGGGGGTGACACACAATGCCCTGGGAGGGGGTGACACACAATGAACTAGGGGAGGGGGGGTGGCACAGTGAACTAGGGGAGGGGGGGTGACACACAGTGAACTGGGAGGGGGCGACACAGAATCTGTCTGGAGGGGGGTGACACAGAATCTGCCTGGAGGGGGACGTGACACAGAATTTGCCTGGGGGGGGGGGTGATCAGGGCCGGCCTTTTGGGTGTGCGAGCTGTGCAGCCGAGGGGGAGGGGGTGCAGGGGGGTGCAGGGTGACACCGCGGCACCTACCATCCCCTCCTCTTGCAGCCACGGGCTGCCTGTCTGTGTGATCCCGGATGTCACACAGGCACAGCCGAGTGAAGCTGCCTCCTCTCTTTTTATGTGTAAACAGGGGGAGGGGACCAGCTGCGCATGTGCCGCTGCGCTGATCTGAGGTCCTGAAGGGGGGGCTGCACTGAATGGGGGGCTACACTGAAGGGAGGCTGCATTGAACGAGGGGGGCTACACTGAACAGGGGGGCTGCACTGAAGGGGGGTGCTGCACTGAAAGGAGGGCTGCACTGAACGAGGGGGCTGCACTGAACGAGGGGGCTGCACTGAATGGGGGGCTACACTGATGGGGGGTCTGCACTGAACGGCGGGTCTGCATTGAAGGGGTGGATACACTGAAGGGGGGTCTGCATTGAAGGGGGGGTCTGTGTAACATGCAGGGGGTCCAGAGCTCTAGGGTTCTGTGTAATGTAAAGGGGTCCAGAGGCACAGGGTGCTGTGTAATGTAAAGAGGTGCAGGGTTCTGTGTAATGAAAAGGGGTCCAGCGATGCAGGGTGCTGTGTAATGTAAAGTTAAATTAAAAATTAGACTTACCGGTAACTTGTTTTCCAGAAGTCTTTCAGGACAGCACCTTGAGATAGTGACTCCTGCCTCTTCCTCAGGAAACACCTTCTTCCAAATCTTTAAATGGAGGCAACTCCCCAGAACACTCAGTTGTCACAGAGAAACCTCCGGCCCTGGCTGGAACACATAAACACATACGTTAGTCACAGCATGGCACATCAAACCAATAGGGCGGGTCGTTGCTGTCCTGAAAGACTTCTGGAAAACAAGTTACCAGTAAGTCTAACTTGAATTTTCCCAAAGCGTCTTTTAGGACAGCACCTTGAGAGGATACCACTGACTTACCACCTTAGGGCGGGATGACAGCTTGTAGGACTTTCCTGCTGAACGCCTGATCACCAGCAAAAGTGAGGTCCAACCTGTAATGCCGCACAAACATGCAAAAGCTTGAACACATAGCCGCTTTGCAGATTTTCTCCGGGGTGGCACCAGCTCTTTCTGCCCATGAGGCTGCAAGCGCTCACGTTGAGTGAGCACAGATCCCTTCTGGTGGAACCTCATCTGCATGCAAGTAGGCCTCCCGAATAGCTAACTTCAGCCATCTAGCCAAGGTACCCTTTGATGCTTGGTACCCTTTTTTGTTACCCCCAAACAAAACAAATAAAGAATCTGCATGCCTGAAGCACTTTGTTATTTCAAGGTAACATAATAAAGTCCTTATCACGTCTAGCATATAAAAAAAAGTCTCTTTTTCCCCTGAGGGATTTGCGCAAAAAGTAGGTAGAACAATATCTTGAGAATGATTAACTACCGAAGCTACCTTCGGTAAAAACGTAGGATCTGTTCTAAGAACAACTCTATCTTCAAATAAAACTAAATAAGGTTCCCTTATTGACAGGGCATGTAATTAGCTAATCCTGCGTGCTGACGTTATAGAAATTAGGAATAAAGTCTTAACCACTTAAGGACCAGCCCATGTACATATACGTCCACAATATGGCACGTACAGGCACATGGGCGTATGGGTACGTCCTCGCCTATTAGCGGGTGGGGGGTCCGATCGGGACCCCCCCCGCTACATGCGGAGGTCGGGTCCGCTCGGGGAGCGATCCGGGACCACGGCGCGGCTATTTGTTTATAGCCGCTCCGTCGCGATCGCTCCCCGGAGCTGAAGAACGAGGAGAGCCGTGTGTAAACACGGCTTCCCCGTCCTTCACTATGGCGGCGCATCGATCGCGTCATTCCCTTTATAGGGAAGACACGATCGATGACGTCATTCCTACAGCCACACCCCCAAACAGTTGTAAACACATACTAGGTGCACCCTAACTCCTACAGCGCCCCCTGTGGTTAACTCCCAAACGGCAACTGTCATTTTCACAATAAAGAATGCAATTTAAATGCATTTTTTGCTGTGAAAATGACAATGGTCCCAAAAATGTGTCAAAATTGTCCGAAGTGTCCGCCATAATGTCGCAGTCACGAAAAAAATTGCTGATCGCCGCCATTAGTAGTAAAAAAAAATAAAAATGCAATAAAACTATCCCCTATTTTGTAAACACTATAAATTTTGCGCAAACCAATCGATAAACGCTTATTGCGATTTTTTTTACTAAAAATAGGTAGAAGAATACGTATCGGCCTAAACTGAGGAAAAAAAATGTTTTTATATATGTTTTTGGGGGATATTTATTACAGCAAAAAGTAAAAAATATTGCTTTTTTTTCAAAATTGTCGCTCTATTTTTGTTTATAGCGCAAAAACTAAAAACCGCAGATGTGATCAAATACCACCAAAAGAAAGCTCTATTTGTGGGGAAAAAAGGACGCCAATTTTGTTTGGGAGCCACGTCGCACGACCGCGCAATTGTCTGTTAAAGCGACGCAGTCCCGAACTGTAAAAACCCCTTGGGTCTTTAGGCTGCATATTGGTCCGGGGCTTAAGTGGTTAAAGGTAAGATCTCTAAGGCCGGGTACTCACGAGCAAACATGTGCGGTGAAACCGGTCCGTCGGACCGTTTTCACCGTACATGCCTGCCAGAGGGCTTCTGTACGATGGTTGTACTAACAATCCTACAGAAGTCCGCGCGTAAACACTACGCGGGGCGTGTCCGCGTCGTCGCCGCGGCGATGACGCGGCGACGTGGGCGGGCCTGCCATTTAAAGGCTTCCACGCATGCGTCGAAGTCATTCGACGCATGCGAGGGACGGCGGGCGCTCGGACATGTACGGTAGGTCTGTACTGACGACCGTACATGTCCGAGCGGGCAGGATTCCAGCGGACGGTTTTAAAACACGTCCAGGAATATTTGCCCGCTGGGAAAAGGCCCGGCAGGCAAATGTTTGCTGGAATTCGGCCCGCTCGCGCCTACACACGACCGAACATGTAGGCTGAAAAAAGGCCCGCGGACCAGTTTCAGCATACATGTTTGGTCGTGTGTACGGGGCCTAAGAGAAATATCCTTTAAGGGTTCAAATGGCTTGCCAGCCATGGATTTTAGCACTACCAAGAGATTCCATTTTGGGAAACCCCTAACTTGGGTCGGTCTAGATCTTGTGAGGGCTCTAAAAAATCTACCTACCAAGGGTTTTGAGGCTATAGGCCTTTCTAGGAACACTGCCAAAGCGGATACCTGAACTTTTAGAGTGTTGACCTGCCAGTCCCTTATCCGCCCCTTCCTGAAGAAATTCCAAAATGGATTTAAGGTCGTTAGGATCCTGATCCGACAAGGTACACCAGGTCGAAAAAACTTTCCACACCTTCGTGTAGATAGCCCTTGTCACATTCTTCCTGCTGTAGAAACTAACCGGTCCGAAAACCCTTTTCTCTTCAGAAGTTGCCTTTCAGAAACCATGCTGCAAGGGAGAGAGTGGACACATTTGGATGAAACACAGGGCCCTGCGCTAACAGATCCTGCCTGAGGGGTAGATGCCAACATGGCCCGGCTGCCATACCTAGGACCGTTAAGAACCACGCTCTCTTTGGCCAGTATGGAGCGATCAGAATGACTGGTGCCTTTTCCCTCTGAATTTTTCTTAACACTAGGGGAATCAACTGGAATGGGGGAAAAGCGAAGCACAGGCGAAACCTCCAAGGATGTGCCAGAGCATCTATACCTAAGGACTCGTCCAGCCTCCTTAGGGAAAAGAATTGAGGCACCTGGGAGTTCTCCCTCGAGGCAAAGAGGTCTACTTCTGGGAGACCCCACCTGTTGGAGATTTCCCCAAAGACTTCCGAGTTCTGAGACCACTCTGACTCCCGTACCTGATGTCTGCTTAGGTAATCCACCATCCTGTTCAGGGACCCCTTTAGATGTAATGCTGACGGGGACCGAAAATTATTTTCTGCCCACAGCAGAATGTCTGCATCAAGAGTCTGCAGGGCCCTGCACCTCGTGCCCCCTTGCTGGTTTAGGTATGCCACTGCTGTAGCATTATCTGTTATCACCTGGACATGGCGATCCTGGAGAACCGGTGAAAACTTTTCTAGGGCCAGAGCAATCGCCTTTAGCTCTCTCCAGTTTGAGGACTGTACTGACTCCTCCTTCCTCCAAGATCCCTGGATGAAGTCTCTTTCCAAGTGGGCTCCCCATCCCCATGCACTGGTGTCTGTGGTCAGTCTTTTCTCCACTGGAAAAGACCACTCTAGGCCCTTCGAAAGGATCTCCTGATCCTTTCACCAATAGAGGGATCTCTTCACTCGGGCCGGGACCTTTATCTGGGTGTCCAGGGAGCTGAGCCTGTGATCCCAAGACCTCAGAAGAAAGATTTTCCCACTGAATAGCCGTCATGGTTGAGGTCAAAATCCCCAGTGCCGACATCACCTGCCTTATAGTTATAGGCTGGTTGGACTACAGCTGCACTACGACGTCCTGAACCCTGGCCTTTTTCTCTAGGGGATCATTCTGAACTTTCCTGTGGGTTTTCTTACCAGGAAGATGTGGGAATAAAATCCTAGACCTTGCTCTGCTGGTGGAACCTGTGTCACTACTCCCTGTTGCATGAGTTCTTTTAAGGAGGACCTCATGGCCAAGGATTTTTTACTAAAAACCTCTCTGGAGGAGACTCTGAAAATGATATGGCATCTGCTCCCTCCATGGCAGATGACAGTGCTTCACCTGTGGCTTACAGCATGCTTCCGGGCTCCTATAATGCCGCTGCGCCGGACCGGAAGCGGAAATAGGTCCCAGCCTCCATCCTATCCTTTCCTCCTGTGGACACGCCAGAAATAACGCAAAATCTCAGCGACCGCATACATCCTGACCACGGCAAAATGGCGGCGGAACACGCATGCGCGTGTCCACCAAGCGGACCGCCGAGCACTTCACTGGCTCTCACCAAGTACCATGAAGGGAAGGGGAGCCCGAACACTACCACTGCCGAGCGGGTAGGATGGGAGGACGGACGGTCTCAATGGCATACACCATAAAAAGAAAGGTAGGAGGGAAGCCGTCTTCCAGGTGCACCTGTTAGATATAGACTCCCCTCCAAGAAGATGTTCCCTCCGGCCGGACTAAACACAAAAACTGAGTGTTCTGGGGAGTGGCCTCCATTTAAAGATTTGGAAGGTGTTTCCTGAGGAAGAGGGAGGAATCACTATCTCAAGGTGCTGTCCTGAAAGACGCTTTGGGAAACAAATTATTTGTTACAAATATTTTTTTCCTCTTTATGTATGTTTAGGTGACCAGGGGGCGAGATGGGGGGGTGCCACATGATTAGCTCGCACAGGGCACCTGAACACAAGGTCGGCCCCCGGGGGTGACACAGAATCTGCCTGGAGGGGGGTGACACAGAATCTGCCTGGTGGGGGGGGGGGGGGTGACACAGAATCTGCCTGGTGGGGGGGTGACACAGAATCTGCCTGGTGGGGGGGTGACACAGAATCTGCCTGCTGGGGGGGGGGGGACACAGAATCTGCCTGCTGGGGGGGGGTGACACAGAATCTGCCTGCTGGGGGGGTGACACAGAAACTGCCTGCTGGGGGGGTGACACAGAATCTGCCTGGAGGGGGGGGGGTGACACAGAATCTGCCTGGAGGGGGGGGGTGACACAGAATCTGCCTGGAGGGGGGGTGACACAGAATCTGCCTGGAGGGGGGGGGGTGACACAGAATCTGCCTGGAGGGGGGGGTGACACAGAATCTGCCTGGAGGGGGGGTGACACAGAATCTGCCTGGAGGGGGGTGACACAGAATCTGCCTGGAGGGGGGTGACACAGAATCTGCCTGGTGGGGGGGTGACACAGAATCTGCCTGGAGGGGGGTGACACAGAATCTGCCTGGAGGGGAGGGGGTGACACTGAATTTGCCTGGAGGGGGGGAGACACAGAATCTGCCCTGGGGGGTAACACAGAATCTGCCCTGGGGGGTAACACAGAATCTGCCTGGAGGGGGGGTGACACAGAATCTGCCTGGAGGGGGGTGACACAGAATCTGCCTGGAGGGGAGGGGGTGACACTGAATTTGCCTGGAGGGGGGTGACACAGAATCTGCCCTGGGGGTAACAGAGAATCTACCCTGTGGGGTGACACAGAATCTACCTTGGAGGAGTGACACATAATCTGCCTGGAGGGGGGTGACACAGAATCTACCTGGAGGGGGGTTACACAGAATCTGCCTGGAGGGGGGACACAGAATTCTGGGTGATGATGGTTAAAATAAAATAAAATTCCAATGAAAATTAAGTCAGTAAAATGTATTGTCAGTAAACTTTGACATAACAGGACCGTGTCTTGTATGAATAAAGTTTGTTGTAATGTTTGGTCATCAGTGATCTGATGTCTGGGCCCCTGTACATGCGGTGCAGCCTGTGTGTCACCACAGGCTTGTAGTACAATAAATGGGAGCGTGCATGCGCGGGTGTCCCTATCAGATCAGCGCTGTGAAGGGGGCACTGGTCACACAACAACACAGGAAGTGGACAATACTGAGCAGAAATTACACCATTTAGAAGAGGAAAAGAACACAAAGATTATTATTACTGGAATTCTATATTTAAAGGAGTTGTAAATGAAAAAAATGTTTTGCCTAAAATGAATATCTGCAAGGTAGACAGACAGAATAGTGTAATGATTCTGATAAAAAAAATGAGTAAATACCTATTAAATTCCTTCATCTATATCACCTCCGGCGTTCTAGTTTCTGTTCTCTCATTCACTTCCTGGTTTGCATTACTTGTTCATGTAAGAACTACATTTCCCAGTATGAATTGCGGCACGCCCAGTAATTCACACCTCCTTGAAGTCTCTAACATGTAGAGAGCGTCCTGCCACACAGATGTAGTTCCCAGGAGGGGCGAGCACGTTACTGACCACCGCAGTAAAGCCTCCCTTCACAGTGGTCAGTAAAACCAGACAAGCAGGAAGTGAACAGAACAGGGAAGAAATAGAGCAACTTCTGAGCAAAAACGAACAATGAGGAAGTGAAAAGAGGAATGTCTGCAGGTAAAGGATGCTTATTATGAACATTTTTTTTTTCCTTTACAACCCCTTTAAGGATCAGAAAGAGAAAATAAAATGTGAGAGTTCATATCACTTTACTCTGATATCATTCCATTCTGGACATTCTCTTCATATCAGGATCCGTGTATTACCTGAGACGGGGAGGAGCCATGTATTACCTGAGACGGGGAGGAGCCATGTATTACCTGAGACGGGGAGGAGCCATGTATTACCTGAGACGGGGAGGAGCCATGTATTACCTGAGACGGGGAGGAGCTCCCACACACCATATTCTTATCTTCTTCTGTCTATAGATACATTCCAGGTTCCAAACCTTCATAGAAGAATAAAATGAGTGTTAGAGGAGGAAATGTTGCTGTGATGATGGAAAAGGGGGAGGGGCTCATACTGTGCTCTGTAAGAAATGATGGAAAAGTGAGGGGTCCTCACCATGGCAGGGGCCACACACTCATGGCCATCCAACCATTGGAATAGCAGACTGTATGCCGGGTGTGCTGTGTACAGGATGAAAGCTCACATCTGATTGGCTCAGTTATACTGACACATTGGATAGAAAGCGGAGGATGGGGGGTGAAACCTTGTGGAAGATTGTAGGACCTGACTAAGATTATTATTGGTGGATCTGATTTTTCCATCCCCCATCTGTAATGATAAAACTTGGGATGAGGAATAAATTCTCCATAATCTGGGAAATCTCAATCATCTCTCTCATTATCTGTATAACTACAGAGACCTCCAATGGGTTCTACAGAAATTGTATAGAATGTTTGTCACCCCGTCCTTCAATTTTCATTACAGTGCCAGTGTCAGAAGACCTCCCAACAACGTCCCACATCACCACCCAATGTTCTCTACATTTTACTATTCACATTCTAAGACTAATGCCGCATATAAAGTTAGTTTTTCGGTATGAACAAAATAAAGGGCCATTTCCATGCGGAAGACGGCCTCCTTTTGCTGATATCGTGTTACTGAGTGTTAGTAAAAGTTTGGTGAGAGACGATTCGCGCTTTTCAGTCTTCGTGCTTTAAATTTAGTTTTCTGTCGTACAGTTTGTGCTTTTGGGTTCGTATCTGTCTTTCAGTGCTTGTAGTCAGTTTCGTATTTGTTTTTGCATTGCGTTCTTGTCTGCTCATTACTGGTTTTCAGGTCGTTCTTCAGAGGCCTTTCTGTTCTTCAGGGTGTTCTTTTTAGTCAGATCTAATTAGACAACCATTTTCTAGCCATGTTACGGGTACGTTCTTGTCGCCAAAATCGTGCTGTGCTTGGTGCAGGGATTTGTGTTTTATCCCGGCTCCGGTCCATGAACAGGGTGAGAGTTTGTGGGCCAAGAATTGGTTTCTCCGCAGGGACCAGTTCTCTCATATGCCTCTGCTGCGGGAGATCCAAGAAAATAACCCTGATGATTTCAGGAATTTTCTGAGGATGTCTGACCCCCGTATTCCAGCAGCTTTTGGCTTTGGTGTCACCATATATCACCAGGCAGGACACCGTTATGCGGGAAGCCATCACTGCTGAGCAGCGGCTAGTTGCTACGTTGCGCTACTTTGCAACAGGTAGAAGCCTTAAGGACTTGAAGTTCTCAACGGGCATCTCCCCCCAGGCTCTGGGCGTCATAATCCCGGAATCCTGTTCAGCCATAATCCAGGTTCTGCAGGAGGACTATATTAAGGTAAGTTGTGTCCTTAAACCTCACAAATTATGTATTTTTTGCTTTTTTTTTATTTTCCAATCAGTCCCTAATTAACCTGTTTGTAATATGCTGTGGATTTTCCCTTTGTTCCCATGCATGCTGTAAGCTTGTTATGGTTTTTTTTTTGCCTACATGCATATTTCCAATAGACAACCTCTCCAGCATTCTATTCTGGGCCCAAACACACCTAGTCTAGTCACTTCCCCCATTTTTTTGTCTCCATTGTAGTGCTCCATTTGGTGTCTCCCTATATCCCCCAGTTTTTTTGGCCTCCGTTGTAGTCCTTGTCCACCCCCCCCCCCTAAATGTGTGCATTTTTAAAATGTTGTTTAATTCAGATAGAGTGCATTTTTTGTCGTGTTTTTGAAGTCCCCAACTCATCTCACCTACCTCCACGGAGCACAGAGCGGGAGGACAAGCAAGGCCAGGAAACTGGAAAACTTGCAGAAGGTGACCCTGGAGCTGAACACCCTCGGCCATGAAACAAGGACATGGAAGGAGGTCCAGAAAAAAAATAAATGATATGCGTCGGCGTGTCAGGGAAAAGCTGGCAAAGATAAAGAGGCCAAGGGAGGCGGATCAGCTAGTACTTTAAAGCTGACTGCTGAAGAGGAGGTCATAGCCAGCTGCCTGAAGCAGGAGCAGGTGGAGGGCCTGGAGGGATTTGACTCCAGCGAACAGGACTTGAGGGCAGGTAAGTGTGTTTCATTCCCCATCCGGTGTGAAGCATGTGAGGGGGTGCAAGGGAACATGTGACAAGTGTGTGGGCCCACCAACATGTGAATGCTGTGTGTCATCCCCAGATGTGCTGGAGGAAGCTGGACCACCATCTGCCTCTGGACGACCCACGTCAGGCAAGCAATATGTTCCTCAGTCTGACCCCCTGGGAAGCCACGAAGCTGGGCAACACGCTGTGGCTGCAGCAATGATGGAGGGGAGTGCACACACATGTGCATTGGAGATCGTTCTGGATGAGCCTGTGGACATCCAACAGGAGGACTGCCTGTACCTTAATGATGAGGATACCATCTGCGCCAGACCCTCCGAGACGGTGGAAGTCGCAAACCATCTAACGACCTCGACACCCATCAGGGGAACCCCCCCCCCCAGGGCCACCCCGGCCAGAGGAACGCCTTCAAGGGCCACCCCGGCCAGAGGAACGCAACCAAATGCTACTCCCAGGAAGGCCCTGAGCAAGACCAGGGGTGTAGCCAGATCGGTCCAAGAAGGGCTCGAGAGGGAACATTGCCATCGACCTCCACCGTGACAGCCTAGCCTCCTTTGTCGGGTCCTCGGCGAAGGCACAGGCTGAGTGCTGGTTGTGCAGAGCACCGTAGCCACAATGCAGCAGTGCCTCAACCATCAGGCCAAACACACCATGGCCATCTCTGACTGCCTGCAGGAGGTCAATGCCAATTGTGCAGCCATGGCCACATGCCTGTGTGACCAGTCACAGACCCTGGATGGCATGTACCAGCACATGGTAGCAGGGGGTCCGTCAACATCTGAGGACCAGGGATCGGACATGCAGGCGACCAAGGAAAATAACACCACTACTAGAGAGGAACTGCAGGCAACAGCAGCAGGGATCGTGGCGGAGGTTAACAGCCTGGGCGTGATAGTGCAGGCCAACACGGCCACCATACAGTTCGAGGGTCACCAGAACAGGCGCCTACAGCGCCAACACAATGGCAGTCAGAGGCAGTTGCAGGCTGAAAAACAAATGGCGTGCTGACCCACATTGCCATTGCCTTGGAGGAGATGCAGGCAACATATCAAACCAGCTCCAGGAGCGTCAGCCCAGGGGATGATCCGCCACGAGATGCCCCACCCGAGTCATCGCCACGACAACTGTGGAGTAGAACCCTGGGCACGAGGCATGGGCCGCGAGAGGGCAAGTGACTGCCCCGAGGACAATGGCAACACGAGTGCAGCTCAGAGTCTGAGCTTTTATTTTTTTGATGGGTGACGTGCACAGAGGCATGTGCTGTGCACCTGTAAGGGCTTGCCATGGCGGATAATTGCATGGTCCAAATTTTTTTTCCTTTTCACGGATGTCACAGCACCATCGGACTGCACACGGTCAGGAGTGCAGAAGTGTTCATGGTGACTGGACACCAGTTTGCAGGGGCAGGGTTTGCCCAGTGATGTCAGTGCTACGGTGTGACTGGTGTGTGAGTATGTGTGTGTGGCCAATGTGTTCAGATAGGCACAAGGCCATTTCTGCCAGCACTGCATGTCAACTGGCAGGGGTCACCTTGGATCGTCGGGGAGGTGTTATCCCCACGACCGTGTGGATGTGGTATGAATGTACAGCAACATCATTCGTGCCTTGGCGTGGCGTTGCTGCTCCCAAGTCCTGTGTGGTGGACTTGGGCTAAACCAATGTGATGTGGATGTGGTGTGTGTGAGTTAGGGACCACAGTGGTGTGCATTGTTCGTGTGCCATGATGAATGTGTGTGTTTAACGTGCAAAGATGTGTTCCACGAGGCAACTCCTGACTGCTGTTCCTTCAGCAGACGGGGTAGCCTTGGGCAGGGGGGGGGGACTGTGTGGCTCAGGGGTCAGGTCATCACATATGTCAATCTCCAGGCCCTTTATCATGGCGTAGTTGTGCAGCACACAAAATGCACCAATGATCTGACACACAAAGATTGAGGAATACAACAGGGCCCCCCCCCGGAATTATTTAGGCATCGGAAACGGGACTTCAGGAGGCCAAATGTGCGCTCCACCACTGCACGGGTGTGTATGTGTGCAGCATTGTATCTTCTCTCTCCTCTGGTTTGGGGATTCCGGTATGGAGTCAGGAGATGGGGCCCAAGTGCATATGCCGAGTCACCTGGAAGGGAAAAGACAGGAGGATGTTAGCCGTGCATGTGCCCCTCGTGATGTCTACATCATGGGGTCGGACAGTCATGCCTAACTCCCATGTCACTCACCAAGCAGCCAGCTGTCCCTGTACACGTTCTGTTTGAATTCCGTTGGGATGGTGCTTTGACGGTAAATGTAGCTGTCGTGGCTGGCCCCGGCATGTTTGGCACGGACGTGCCATATGAGGCATTGGCTATCACCTGTACGTTGATGGAATGCCATTGCTTACGATTGCGGTATATGTGCTCTGTGGCACGGGGGGGCTGTAGTGCCACATGTGTGCAATCAATGGTGCAGACGGTGCGTGGGAATCCGGCAATTCTGTAGAAATCCTGCATTGCCTTCTGCCACAGGTGCTCATGGGTCAGTTTGATGATGTGGGACATGCATGTGAGGATTGCGGGGACAACCTGGTGCACACATCTGCTCATGGTGGATTGTGACATCCCAGACACGACTCCACTTGTACGTTGGAATGATCCACTAGTGAGGAAATGGAGTGTTGCCAGTACCTTGACCAGTGGCTGCACTGCATGTGAGTGTCCCGTCTGGCTGGTGATTTCATCATGCAGGGCTGTGGCTAATTCCAGGATGGCATCAGGGCTGAATCGGAAGATGCGATACACCTCCGATTCCCCCATGCCAAAGATGTTCATGCGCGTTCGGTACATCCTCTCCTGTGCCCTTCGTGCCTGTTGACGCAGTAGTGCTATGACCATGGCTGCCCCTGGCATGTTGGCATACGGATGTGTTGTCCTGCAAGTGTGGTTGCTCTGCTCGTCCCTAACGGTGCTGCTGCAGCTGCTCTCCAGCTGACCTGTGCATGTCTGTTGCCGGGTTGCAACTCATTTATGGGGAATAACTTTACGCCGGACGTACAACTTACGCGCACCTAGCGCAGCATGCGTCGGGCGCACGCATGTTCGTGAATCGCCGTATTTCCCTCATTTGCAAGTTTGAATGGCTAATCAATGGGAGCAGCACCGTGCGTCCAGCCCATATTTGCACCCACGCTACGCCGGCGTGTGCAAGCTACATCGGCGGGGTGTAGCCTGTTTTTAGGAGCATGTGGGTTTGTGGGTCTGCCGCACACATACACAGGCGCACATTTGCACTTACGTTGGCGTAACGTACTTCACGTCGGCGTAAGTGCTTGGTAAATCTGGGCCTATGAATTTATGAAGACAACAAATAAACTATGTACCTTTTTTTATACACAGACAGAGCAAAGCCAGGAGGAGGCAGAGCCCACAGGGAGGCAGGAGGAGGCAGGCCACACAGGGAGCCAGGGGGAAGCAGGCCACAAAGGGAGCCAGGGGGAGGCAGGCCCCACAGGGAGCCAGGGGGAGGCAGGCCCCACAGGGAGCCAGGGGGAGGCAGGCCCCACAGGGAGCCAGGGGGAGGCAGGCCCCACTGCAAGACAGGAGGTGGCAGAGCCCACTGGGAGCCAGGGGGAGGTAGGAGGTACGTCATCGTGATACCATCTCACGGATTCCTCCTCTCCGTACTCCGACACAAAGGGCCAGGAGGCTTCTCCAAATGGAGGAGGAGACCCAGACCCTGCTTTGTGAGGCAACTGCAGCCCTCCAAGAGCATCTCAGAGAAGAAGAGGGTTTTGCAGCACTCATCGCAGCCAAGCTCCATAATCTGGAGCGTGTGCACTGTGAAACCCTCATCTTTAAGGCCATAAGCCGTTGGGGCAGCTCGATGATGACACCGACATTGTGCGGATTGCTCCTCCTGTCCTTTGCTGCTCCTCCTGCTCCTAGTCCTGCTCCTCCTCTTCCTGAGCCTGCTCTGGGTCCTGCTCCTGGCACAACCTCGCCTCCAGGAACCCAGCCTCCGAGGACTCGGTCTGCAGGGAAGACTGCATGGAAGACTACAGGGAAGAAGACTACCAAGTCCAAGCATTGAGCGATGTGATGCCCCTAATGGTCTAATTTTTTTTGCTTACAGCCTTGTTTGTTTGCTTTGGGGACCCTTGTCATTACAAATGCAAGCACGCTCTCCAGTGCTGCCTTCCTTGGCTTTTTTTAAGTTTAATTATACCAGAATAAATGTTTTTTTTGGTTTGCTGACAAAATTTGACCATGTTTTTCTCTTTAAAATAGAGAGATCGGTAGTGAGTAGGCAGAGACATTACTAAAAATAACATTTTCGAATTAACAAGGGAAACTAACCTAACCTTGTGGGTAAATTATAATAAATAATTATGTTGTTGTAGTAACTTAACACACTCCAAAAAAAAAATGTAAAGCAGTCTAAAATATTATCAAATTAATAACCAAAAAAGAAGAGCTACATTAAAATATTAAAAATATTCATTAAATTTTTTAGATGGAGATCTGGCTAAAAAAACAAACAAAAAAACATTAGATAACAATAAATAATAAAGTAAAAAGCTTGTCATAACTATGTAACAATATCAGCAGCAAAAAATGAGGATTAGTGTAGCATTAAAAAGAAGAAAAGAATGTGCTGCATTACACAATGCAATAATTTCAAACCTAACAAATGTGCTTACTCCATTCTGAACGAGCGCTCCCGTCTCATAACTTGCTTCTGAGAATGCGCAGCTTTTTTACAAAGTTTTAGCCCACACACGATAATTTTTACAACCCGAAAAACGACATTTTTAAAAACGACGTGAAAAATGCAGCATGTTCGAATTTTCTTTGGTCGTTTTTCAGAAGATGAAAAACAATGTGAAGCCCACACACGATCATTTTAAATTAAGTTTTTTTAAAACGATCGTGTGTACACCGCATAAGTCTGTGTGTTTCCTCCAATAGAACAGATCTTACCATTCTATATCCACAGAGAAGCCGACATTCCGGAGGACCTCACAACAACGTCCCACTTCTGCCTCTGACATCTCATCATCATCCAATATTATCTTCAGGTAGGTCAGAGTTTGGTTTGCGGGGATAACGGAGGAAAGATCATCACAGCACCGCATTGTCCCTTTACAGTACAAAATCCTGGAGGGAGAAGCAGTAAAGAGGTGAAATGTTCTTCCAGGGAGGGGCAGAAGTAGACACATCCAATGAATAATCAGTGGGCGGAGTCTTCAAAAATGAAATGTTTTTCCAGGGAGGGGCAGAGGTAGACACATCCAATGAATAATCAGTGGGCGGGGTCTTAGAGAATGAAATGTTGGGACATTTGGAGGGATGATGTCATGGAATATTGGTTGGACCTCCCCTGTGAAATGGAGGTAAGTTGTCACCCACCTGAAAAGTCTTAGGGCTAGATTCAGGAAGGAGAGCGGATCTTTCTTCCGGCGTAATGTATCCCATTTACGTTACGCCACCGCAACTTTTTCAGGCAAGTGCTTTATTCACAAAGCACTGCCTGTAAAGTTGCAGCGGCGTAGCGTAAATGGCCCGGCCTAATTCAAATTCGGCGGGTAGTGGGGGTGTAGTATTTAAATTAAGTGCGTCCCCGCGCCGGACGAACTGCGCATGCGCCGGCCGTTAATGTATCCCAGTGCGCATGCTCCAAATGACGTCGCAAATTGTCAATGAAAACGACGTGAGCGTAACTTACGCCCAGCTCCATTGTGAATCGACTTACGCAAACAACGTATAGCAGGGGTAACTTTACGCCGGGCGTAAGCCTTACGTAAACGACGCAAGTAGATACGCCGGTCAAACGTACGTTTGTGAATCAGCATATCATGCTCATTTGCATATTTTATACGGGAACACCACCTAGCGTCCAGCGTAAATATGCAACTAAGATACGACGGCGTAAGTGACTTATGCTGGTCGTATCTTAGCAACATTTAAAGCGGGGGTTCTCCCTAAAAAAAAAAAAATTCTAGCATGCCATTCAGCATACTAGCGCGAGCTACAGTATGCCTTTATATATTTTTTTGGCGCCGTACTTACAGTTTAATCACGTAGTAAAGTTTCAGACTCCTCGCGCGGAATGGGAGTTCCTATGCAGAGGGAACGTGATTGACGGCCGACTATGGCGCGTCACGCTTCACCAAAATAGCCGAAATAGGAGTTTGCTCTTCACGGCGCCTGCGCAGTCAGCTCCGATGTCTGTGTGCAGGCGCCGTATAGCGCCGTGAAGAGCCGAGACCTACTCCGGCTATTTTCGGGAAGCGTGACGCGCCATAGCCGGCCGTCAATCACGTTCCCTCTGCATAGGAACGCTCATTCCCCGCGGGGAGTCTGAAACTTTACTACGCGATTAAACTGAGTACGGCGCCAAAAAAATATATAAAGGCATACTGTAGCTCGCGCTAGTATGCTGAATGGCATGCTAGAAACTTGTTTTTTAAGGTGAAACACCGCTTTGAGCGTATCTCATTATGAGCATACGCTTAAATTTGCGAGGGCTGAGATTAGGACTTACGATGGCGTATCTACTGATACGCCGTCGTAAGTCTTTGTGACTCTAGCCCTTAGTGTGGAGTTACACTGTTGCGGGTACATTGCAGCGTACGTGGTGACGCACACATTGGAGGTGTGAATGGCTCCATACAAATTCCCTTTCACACTAAACTGCGGCACATCAATGGGAACCGGCCACATAGGAAATAATGGGATTTCTACTTCACATGCGTCTCCATGCAGGAGGATCGCTAAACGCACTGACAAGCAATGATAATATTTCAGCAGATCAACCAATCATTGGACAGGCGACCCTTGGGCGGAGTCGGGTGATGTCATTTCCTGCCTGGAACTGAAGCAGGAAGTGGTGCTGGTGAGTGATATTATCTACTGCTCAATTGGTTGCTTGATATGCTGACATATAATTGGTTGTCAGTACATTTATTGTAAATAGACAATTGTTTTGAAGGACGTACTTCACTATTGGTGGCATTTTTGTTTTGTTTGGAGTTCTATATCCATCCTATCAGGAGGGACCAGATCCCTTAAAGGGACCCAACACTTGTGACATCTGATCTTATGGGATGTCCCCTGGGCCCATTGAGCTCCCCAGAGGGGGGACAAGCACACGACACCTATACTGTATATGGGGCCAATCAGTGCTGTGTTCTGGCCTAGGCCAACTAGGAATAAAAGCCCCCCCGGAAAAAAAAGCACCCGCACCCTCCCCCCGTACACAGTGACAGCTCTGCTCCATTTACCAGAGAACTCGGCAGCGGCGCTGTGATAGGGGAGAGGAGAGCTGCAGACTGTCTGTGTATTTCCCCCGCTCACCTCTCTCCATTTTCTCCTGTCAGCCAAAGAGAGAGCGGCTCTAATCGGGGTCGTCGCCCACTCAGAGAAGAGTATATGCTCTGACCTCCCTCCACTCTCTTGTATGTGTGTCAGTGGAGACACCATGTCCTAGGAGAGGTGAGTGATCAACACCCCGTGCACAGACACCCGACATCATTGTCACCTTCCTCCTCAGACTGGGGTCTCCTCTAAACCTCCCCTCACTTGTTATCTGTCATCTGTGCCTGCTCCATGCAGAGTGTGTCACCTACCTGTCCCCTCCCCCCTCCACTCACCTAACTGCCCCACCCCCTCCATTCACCTACCTGCCCCCTCCACTCAGCTACCAAGGACCCCGTACAACCAACAGGAACACTGCAGAGCTACCAGGGACCCCACACAGCCATCAGGGACCCGGGAACCTACACAGCCACCAGGGAACCCACACAGCCACCAGAGACCCCGCACAGGGACCCCACACAGCGACCCAATACTGCCTCCAAAGAACCTGCACAGGAACCCTGCACAGCCACCAGGGACCCTGCACAACCACCAGGGACCCCGCACAGCAACCAGGGACCCCACACAGCCACCAGGGACCCCGCACAGCGACCAGGGACCCCGCACAGCGACCAGGGAACCCACATAGCAACCAAAAACCCTGCACAGCCACCAGAGACCCCACACAGCCACCCTGGACCCCATACAGCCACCAGGGACCCCGCACAGCCAACAGGGACCCCACACAGCCAACAGGGACCCCACACAGCCACCACGGGCCCCACACAAGGACCATGCACAGCAACCAGAGACCGCACACAGGGGCCCCCGCACAACCAACAGGGACCCCACACAGGGACTCTACACAACCACCAAGGACCCCCCACAGCCACCAGGGACCACACACAGCCACCAGGGACCCCGAACAGCCACCAGAGATGCCGCACAGAGACCCTGCACAGCCACCAGGGACCCTGCACAGCCACCAGGGACCCCACACAGCCACCAGGGACCCCGCAAAGCCACCAGGAACCACATACAGCCACCAGGAACCACATACAGCCACCAGGAACCACGCACAGCCACCAGGAACCACGCACAGCCACCAGGAACCACGCACAGCCACCAGGAACCACGCACAGCCACCAGGGACTCTGCATTGCCACCAGGGACCCCACACAGCCACAAGGGATCCCACACAGCCACCAAAGATCCCACTCAGGGACCCCACACAGCCACCAAGGACCCTGCACAGCCACCAGAGACTCCACACAGAGAGCAGAGACCCCACACAGTCACCAGAGACCCTGCACAGAGATCCTGCACAGCCACCAGGGACTCCACACAACCACCAGAGCTAAATGTGGCATGGATGGTTCTGATAGATGGTGTAACGGAATGGCCCGTGACACCCAGAGACTTTTGAAGGATGAGGGGTACTCCCGTGCCAGCGTCACTGATGACTCTTGGGTCTAGCGTCACCCTGTGCCCCTTTTGGGCATAGGGTGATTGAGAAATAATAATTCATGTATTGCAGGATATCTGGACATATTACAGGTGATTTCATTCTGACCCCCAACCGGTCAATAAGAGTGTCTCCTTCAATGCTAACACATACTTTTGAGATGCTAATTAAGTCTACCTGGCTGTAGTGATTACATACTATTGTCTATTGTGTGATGCTAATGACACGGTTTGTGTGAAAGTCTATGGATGATTAGGTGTGGAATGTGACTTCTCAGGTGTAGTAATTAGGTCATTTTAATTATGTCAGACCGGTGCCAGAGGGCCAGATTGACAAAGAGATACGACGGTGTATCTCCAGAATTTTTTTATGTAGTTTGCGTAAGTCGTTCTCGAATACGGATGGACGTCGTTTACGTAAGCGTCGAAACCAGCGACGTCAGTGGGAGCAATGCACGCCGGGAAATTCCGCGGACGGCACATGCTCATTTAAATCGGCGCGGGAACGCGCCTGATTTAAATAGTACACTTGTAACTATATAAGACTGAGAGTTTCCCATTAAAAGTGTTCATACATTTGACTCAGAGAATGGAGCTTGTCTCGTCTTTATTCTGGGAAATGGAATGGATCGTGTCTGCTGGTTTGTCGGATAAGCTGTCTTGGGTGGGATGATGGAAGATCGTAAACGGTGGTGACTGTTACAGATGGGGATTGGATTTTTAACACCAGCATGTTGGTCTGATCCCAACAAGACCAATCACTGCTTGTCTGGTGTGATCAGACTCCATAGAACCATTCTGGGGGTTTCTCCTGAATTCTATCCTCACTACACATACAATGATATATGTACATGTACCCCAACATGTGTACAATCAGGAAGAATTATTCCCATTTCTCTGCAACTAATATTTTATTTTGTATGAGAGATAAAATAGATTCCTCTGATCTCTGACATAAATCAATGTCTGGCAGACAGTTCCCCCAACTTCTCACTGTATCGGCCTCATCCCCTGCTGGGCTTGTAGATGAAATGACTAGGACTTCTCTTTGAGGCTCAGTGAGGTGACCATTTTATATCTACAAGGATGGGGGATTTTATTGGCATCTAGGGGTCACTTCTGGTCTAGAGATTTGCTCTGTCCTTCCAGATTCTAATTGAGGACCATCTGTCTATGATTGGTCAGTGAATGAAGAGAATACGGAGTCTTGTGTGTCTTCTGGTCAATTTCAGGCCCAAATTCAGCCCAAAATTTGGTTTGAAATCGGACCGGAAATGGTGAATGGAGATGCACCGGACCCCCTGCTGTGAGCCGCGGTGACCTCCAGTGTGACCCCAGCCAAAGTCTGATCTCTGATAGTCAGTGGAGGGGGAGGGGGAGGGGATGAAAGCCAATAACAGCGAGTGACCAGAAAGACTATGATGGTAACTCCCAGTTTAACCGGCCAATCAGAATTCTGTCTTTGTATAACTTTCATTGCATCCATACCGTTTTGGCTTTCCGTCTCTGCCTGCTCTGCAGTATTTGCCGTTAGGCTCTCAACTACCTACTATACCAAGCTACAAAAACAAACATCAGTGTACCAGGTAACACTGTCTTGCATCTGTTAATATATATATTTATTCATTACTATTATTATTTTTTTTTACATACAATGTTTTACTTTTACATTTCTTGATATTATTTATATTTTTCGATCGTACACACTATTTCTGCCCAATTTTATTATTGGGTACACGTTTGTTTTCACTTATTCACTTTCACCCCATTTATCTCACTTATATATTTATTTTGATTTCCTTATTTTATTTTACATTTTTTATCTACCTATTTCATTGGCAGTCTGTCACTTGCATATTGCAGCACCTTTATTATCACTATTTCACATTACACTTATACACCGTAGTATGTTTCATACCATGTTTAGTATTTCTACATCTATCACCCTACATTTGATTACCCTTTATTATTTATTTTTTATTGTATAGTCAATTCCTTCCTTTTCGGAACATTCAGGAATGCCTTGTCTATTATATTTCAGCCCTTTATTTCTCATACAAATATACAAACTAGCCATCAATTTGATAGGCCTGTTTGTAATTACTTACTCAATTATCTAATCATGGCTATTCTGGGTGTCCATTACAGGTGGCGGCTCCTCCCCCGCCGGTGGGGTGTCACTTTTGAGGCTCCTTGAAGACCCATATGGGTGGACTTCTCACCCTCGGGAATGCGGGGGCTTCCCATAGGTCCCTTCGGCTTATCCAATGGCTTCAATATCTTCTATTCCATGTTCTCTTTATATTATATTAATTTTATACTTCTGTGATATACCTTTTAGAAATAATTATCCCCCTAAAGAGACCCCAATTGGTCGAAACGCGTCGGGATCAACATTGTACTACAATATGGAATATTATATCATGTGTAATGATTATGCCTAATGTACCATGGAATGTGATATTTTACCACTACATCTGTTTTTATACATTGTGATTTCTATATACTGTGACATCTAAGCCTTTTTTTAGTTAATAAATACTATTTTTATATAGCAACCAGTATTTTACTGCTTTGACATTGCTGCCTAAAAGCCCCACAAAAAACGGGGAAACCTTTCCATTTTCTGTATAATATTCATCTAGGTGACATGCCTGGATCCCTCACATGGAAGATTTATACCGGAATCCTGCAGAATATTATATAATTTATAGGATAATACTCACTCCAGCCACTGCAGAGTACAGCCAGGATCTCTGAGCCCCTCACATAGAAGTTTTATTCCAGAGTCTTCCAGATTATTCTGTGATACATCCAGTCTGGTGAGGGATCGATTATTGATAAGAATGGATCTGAGATCATCACAGCCAGAGGAAGTCACACCACAATTCCACAACCTGCAGAGACAAATCCAGACACATGATATTATATTATAAGATGAATATGAGGTATTATTCCCATTTAGTGAAAAGTAACATAACATCACTAGAGCGGAATATCAGGATATACGGAATGTTATACAGAGGAAATATCTTGTTATTTGGAAAGATGATAATGGTGAAGCTGTTGTAGTACTTATGTCTACACAGTATAAAGAGGGGGCGCTGTGACAGCTCAGTCACACCCTTATGTACCCGGCAGGGGCGGACTGACCATTCGGTGAGTCGGGCAGTTCCCGAGGGCCCGTGGGGAGGGGGGCCCGGCCGGCTCAGTCTGTCCCTGAAGGTCCCCGAAGCAGCGATGATTATTATGCACACTTAAAAAAAACTGTACCCCCGAGGAAGCAGTGCTATGGAACCATTGGCTGTGGCTGTGTGAGCAGCTGAGAGGTGTTTGTTGGCTGGGATGGATGGCTCATCAGAGCCCTGAGCCGTGCGGGGATATTCTGAGACAGGCGCTCCAGCCACCTCTCCCCCTGCTCTCTCCTGGGGAATCCAGCTGAGGGGGCGGGGCCATAAGTCTGCCGTGGGTTACAGTCTGTGAAGGAGCTGGAGCCTTTGAGGCAGAGAGCACTGCACATAGAGGAGAGCTGACTGAGTCAGCTTGGACTGATGCAGGTCAGTGTGATAATGAAATCACTGCAGTTACTGTGTCTGTGTGTTGTTCTAAGAGCCATGCTGAGTGTTACTTCCTGGTTCCTTCCTTCTTGCCCTGTGCTGTGCCTATTTACCAGTAGTGTTGCTCACGAATATTCGCATTGCGAATATTCGACTCGAATATAGCATATTCGAGAAATCGCGCTATATTTCGAATTTCGCTGTGAATATTCGCAATTCCGAATATTCGCATTTTTTCAATTTGATTTTTAAAACAGATCACATCCTATCGACGTCTAAAAGCATTGCTGGTATGATTAGAGACCCTGGGCCGAGTAGCTAAGCTGAGGCGATCCTTTTATGTTGCCGAATTGAAAAAAAAAAATTGCGAATTTTCGCTAATGCGAATGCGAAAATGATTGCGAATTTTCGATAACTGTGGTAGGAGAACTCTGATTGTCTCTGATGCAAAAGGGGGGGCTTTGTGTATGTTTCTGTTATGAATATTTGTATGTTTGATATTATTTTTTTTTGAAGGAAAAAATTGCGCATACCTTAAAAAAAGGGGAGAATACAGCAGCAACTCAAAAATGTTATACAACATAAATTAATACAAGACAGAAAATGGAGTCGCTCTACAAGAATAAAAAATATGTCTAGTGACAAGACATGTGGGCAAATTATAAAATAAGCAAGCGCAAATAACTTGTGAAATACACAGTGAAACAAATATATAAAGAAATATAGTCCCAATAATAGAAAAATAATCTTTCATAAAAATGTCTTTGATATGTGAAGTGAAAAAAAGTCCAAAGCATGCAGCATGAACGTGTTCAATCTTCAAGGTGTTTGATTGACAAACGGCTGTGACAGATGGATAGAGTAAAGAATCACCACCAATGCAAAACACTTTTTATTTTCTATTGTAAAATATCACGAATATTCTGAGCCAATCAGAGTGCTCCTTCCGCATTTGCCGAATATTCGCAATTATTTTGTATTGTAAAATATCAAGAATATTCTGAGCCAATCAGAGTGCTCCTTCCGCATTTGCCGAATATTCGCAATTATTTTGTATTGTAAAATATCAAGAATATTCTGAGCCAATCAGAGTGCTCCTTCCGCATTTGCCGAATATTCGCAATTATTTTGTATTGTAAAATATCACGAATATTCTGAGCCAATCAGAGTGCTCCTACAGCATTTGTCGAAATTGCGCAATAAATATCGCATTCGCATGTTGCGATATTTCGATAAAATATCACGAATATTCTGAGCCAATCAGAGCGCTCCTCCAGCATTTCTCGAAATTGCGCAATAAATATCGCATTCGCATGTTGCGATATTTCGATAAAATATCACGAATATTCTGAGCCAATCAGAGTGCTCCTACCGCAGTTATCAAAAAATCGCAATTATTTTCGCATTCGCAATAGCGAAAAATCGCAATCATTTAATTTCGATAAAATATCACGAATATTCGAATTTAGCGAATATATCTCGAATATTCGAATATATATTCGAGATATATCGCGAAATCGAATATGGCATATTCTGCTCAACACTATTTACCAGATCAAGTGCTATTCACTAATGCACACCGATATCTGGTACAGCACTCAGTGTATAGATATCAGTGTTTATATATATATATATATATATATATATATATATATATATATATATATATATATATATATATAGGGAATAGCACTTAGCTCTGGTTTACATAGGAGCAATTTGCCATGCGATTTGACATGTCAAATCGCATGGCAAAGGCACTACCTGAATCAGTGCGATGCCCCATTTGTGGCCCTGCACCGATTCCCAAAAGTAGTTTCTTTACAACTTTTGCTGACTTCGGGGTGCAATTTCCATCGACATCTGTGCAGCAACCCGCTCAGATGTCTCTGAAATCGCCCGCCAAACCCGCACTGACATGCGGGTATGAAATCGTGCGAGTTTAGCTGAACTTGCATGATTTAATTCCTGCTGTCAGTGTAAACCTGGGCGTAAGTGAGTGTTATTCCCTATATATGAATTACATAAAATCATTGAAATGTATACACCGAATGCTTTTCCCTAAGTCCCCTTTCACACTGGGATGTTTTTCATGCGCTTTTGGTCTAAAAATAGCGCCTGTAAAGCACCTGAAAAATGTCTCCCCTGCAGTGTAAATGTGAAAGCCAGATACTTTCACACTGAGGCGATGCGCTAGCAGGACGTTAAAAAATGTCCTGCAAGCAGCATCTGTGCCAATTGAAATGCAGCGGCACTTTGCAGGTTGTTTTATCCATTTTTCAGACACTAGTGGGGGTTAAAAGCGCCCCACTAGCAGCCGAATATCTCCACAAAAATTACGGTAAGGCGCCGCTAAAAATAGCGGCGCTTTACTGCTGCCGCCGCCCCAGTGTGAAAGCGGCCTGATACTGTCATCTGTACACTAAGAATGCACCTTACATTGGTGATCAGTGGGAAGAATGTTCCTTACATTGGTGATCAGTGAGAAGAATGTTCCTTACATTGGTGATCAGTGGGAAGAGTTTCCCTTACATTGGTGATCAGTGGGAAGAATGTTTCTTACATTGGTGATCAGTGAGAAGAATGTCCCTTACATTGGTGATCAGTGAGAAGAATGTCCCTTACATTGGTGATCAGTGGGAAGAATGTCCCTTACATTGGTGATCAGTGAGAAGAATGTCCCTTACATTGGTGATCAGTGAGAAGAATGTCCCTTACATTGGTGATCAGTGAGAAGAATGTCCCTTACATTGGTGATCAGTGGGAAGAATGTTCCTTACATTGGTGATCAGTGGGAAGAATGTTCCTTACATTGGTGATCAGTGAGAAGAATGTCCCTTACATTGGTGATCAGTGGGAAGAATACTCCTTACATTGGTGATCAGTGAGAAGAATGTTCCTTACATTGGTGATCAGTGGGAAGAATGTCCCTTACATTGGTGATCAGTGGGAAGAATGTTCCTTACATTGGTGATCAGTGGGAAGAATGTTCCTTACATTGGTGATCAGTGGGAAGAATGTCCCTTACATTGGTGATCAGTGGGAAGAATGCTCCTTACATTGGTGATCAGTGAGAAGAATGTCCCTTACATTGGTGATCAGTGAGAAGAATGTTCCTTACATTGGTGATCAGTGGGAAGAATGTCCCTTACATTGGTGATCAGTGAGAAGAATGCCCCTTACATTGGTGATCAGTGAGAAGAATGTTCCTTACATTGGTGATCAGTGGGAAGAATGTCCCTTACATTGGTGATCAGTGGGAAGAATGTTCCTTACATTGGTGATCAGTGGGAAGAATGTCCCTTACATTGGTGATCAGTGGGAAGAATACTCCTTACATTGGTGATCAGTGGGAAGAATGTTCCTTACATTGGTGATCAGTGGGAAGAATGTTCCTTACATTGGTGATCAGTGGGAAGAATGTTCCTTACATTGGTGATCAGTGGGAAGAATACTCCTTACATTGGTGATCAGTGAGAAGAATGTCCCTTACATTGGTGATCAGTGGGAAGAATGTTCCTTACATTGGTGATCAGTGAGAAGAATGCTCCTTACATTGGTGATCAGTGGGAAGAATGTCCCTTACATTGGTGATCAGTGGGAAGAATGTCCCTTACATTGGTGATCAGTGGGAAGAATGTCCCTTACATTGGTGATCAGTGGGAAGAATGTTCCTTACATTGGTGATCAGTGGGAAGAATGTCCCTTACATTGGTGATCAGTGGGAAGAATGTTCCTTACATTGGTGATCAGTGGGAAGAATGTCCCTTACATTGGTGATCAGTGGGAAGAATGTTCCTTACATTGGTGATCAGTGGGAAGAATACTTATTCTGAATCGGCTGCAAAGGCTATGAATGTATTTTTCAGTAGCACATGGAGCTCATTGCCCTGAAGAGATTATCCATCCCAAATCACCTTTCCAGATAGCTTACTCAGTCACAACTCACATGAAAGAAGATCTGGCGATGTTTATTCGTCGTATGATCCGTAGAATGCAAGTTACAACAGGTAAAAGAACGATTCTTCCATGCAGGTAGAAGAAACATACAGGTCACATGAATTACAGCATTAAAATGACTGATACAGAAAAGAGGGGGAGGAGACTGAGCAGCATGGAAACTACGGAATGCCACAAGAGACAAACTAAATAGACATTAAAGAGACAGTACATAATAAAATAATATCATGTAACATGACACTCCCCGCCTGAAATCTTTAGATTTCAAAGTCTATTACATATATAAAGATAAGTCCAACTTGAACCTGTAGGGGAAGAAACGTTAAAGGTAAAACTGGTGTGTAAACCATAGATACGAGATACCCGCAAACACAAGAAGATATGCAGTAAATGAACAATGAAACATGACGTCCAAAAAACAGATGGCTTGAGTCCTGTAGTCTATCGTTTATAATCGTGGGACTTCAACAGTAGCACAGTCAATAGTGATAGTGATATTCTCCCCGCCATAGCGGGTATAGCCGGTACTCCTGCCTAAGTCACTCACTTGGGAGAAGAAGCACCAATTCCGTGATTGGTCGTGAGAAAGTCCGAGCAGAACCTCCTTTAAAAACAATGGGCAATGTGTATCAAATAAGCAACGGCCCTAACAGCAGATGACCAGGTTGAGAAACGTCCAAAACGATGCGACTTTAGTTTTTGTTCTGAACTCGCAGAGGTACACAGTGTGGTGTACATAGACCTGATTTCTTTATCATCGTCAGGATGTACCAGTTCATAGGTAGTGTCCGTGGAAATTGAGTAGGAGTTTTCAGAAAGAAATCTTGGAGGCGACAGCCACAAGCAGTCGAGGAGAGCTACTGGAGATATAGCTCTTGTCCCACAATCGGCAGGATTAAGGTCAGTGGGAATATGATGCCATTGCTTTGGCAAGGAGAACCTTCTGATACGTTCTACTCTATTGCTGACGTACACGTAAAATTGTTTAGTTTGGTTGTAAATGTAACCAAGCACTATCTTGCTGTCTGTGTAAAATGTGAAGGAATCAATGTTAATGTCCATTTCACTCTTTATGACTTCAGCTATTTCCACTGCTAGCACAGCTGCACAAAGTTCAAGTCTGGGTATGGTATGTGCGGGTTTTGGTGTTAGCTTTGTCTTGCCTAGAACAAAGTTGCAGTGTATGTCTCCATTAACTCCTGAGGTCTTCAAATAGGCCACTGCAGCTATAGCTTCAACTGATGCATCAGAGAAAATATGGATTTCCCTTTGGAGCTGTTCTAATGTCTTCAGAGAACCTCTCCATTTCTCCCATCTTTGTTGTTTCTCAATAGGTAACGGAGTGTCCCAATCTATGTTATCAGTAGTAAGCTGTCTTAATAACATCTTACCTTGGATGGTGACTGGGGCTATAAATCCCAGTGGGTCGTAGATGCTGTTCACTACGGACAAGACTCCTCTCTTGGTGAAGGGTTTGTCACAGGTTGACACCTGGAAGGTGAATGTGTCTACTTTGATGTTCCACAGCAGACCTAGACTTCTCTGCATAGGGGGTGTGTCTGACCCAAGGTCAAGGTCTTTCACACTGGCAGCATAGTCCTCAGGGTGAAATGCATTCATTAGCTCTTGGCTGTTAGATATAATTTTGTGAAGTCTCAAGTTTGCTACAGCTAGCATCTCCTTTGTTCTGGTAAGAAGATTAATTGCTTCTTTAGCAGTAGGAAAGGATTTGAGCCCGTCATCTACGTAAAAGTTCCTTTCAACAAATTGACGAGCATCGGATCCATACTCAGCTTCTCCAAGCTGAGCTGTCTTTTTTAGTCCATAGATTGCTACAGCTGGGGAAGGGCTGTTCCCAAAGACATGTACCCTCATTCGGTAATCAATTACCTCTTTGTTGATGTCGTTGTCCTTGTGCCATAGAAACCTGAGGTAATTCCTGTTATCTTCCTTGACGATGAAGCAGTGGAACATTTGTTGAATGTCGGCCATCACCGCTACAGGTTCTTGACGAAAGCGAATTAGGACTCCAATGAGGTTGTTGTTCAAGTTGGGCCCTGTGAAGAGCATGTCGTTAAGTGAGAAGCCTTCATGTTGGGCACTGGAGTCAAAGACAACTCTGATTTGGTCTGGCTTTCGTGGGTGATACACACCGAAGGAAGGGAGGTACCAGCATTCTTCTCCTTCTTTCAATGGGGGTGCGGGTTCGGCATGACCCCTGTCAAAGATATTCTGTATGAAGTCCACAAAATGTCTTTCCATCTCTGGCTTCCTGCTTAAGGTACACTTTAAGGAGGAGAATCTTTTGACTGCTTGATGTAGATTGTTTGGTAGCTTCTCTCTCGGGAGGCGAAAGGGTAGGGGTGCTACCCAGCTATTGGAATCTTCCTGAAAGAACTCATTGTCCATTACTTTAAGGAATTCTTTGTCTTCTGCCGAAGGAGCCAACTTGTCGTCTTCACTGCTTACATTGAAAACTGTAGAACCAAAGCTGTCATCGTAGGTGCGGGAAAGGTTTGTGTTGCGATGTTGCAACTTGCAGCTAGTTACCTTCTCCTTTACCCAGTAGTGATGTGGGCATGGCTCAAAGTGAGTATTACAACCATTTGGCAATACATTTGTCTTGAATGAAGAAATGTTAGTAGGCCTTTTCATTTTGCCTATACAGACGTTGCCTATGATGACCCAGCCTAAGTCCAGGTACTGGGCGAATGGGGCCTCTGGAGGTCCGCTGACCTGCCTGTGTACCTTGTGGATCCTTAGAATATCTCTTCCCAGCAGAAGAAGGATTTTAGCATCTTTGTCAAGTGGTGGGATTTCACTGGCTATTGACCTTAGATGAGGGTGGTAGAAGGCAACTTCTGGTGTAGGTATTTCTTCTTTGTTGGCTGGTATCTGGTTACACTCTACAAGTGTAGGTAAGGGTAATTGTAGGTTATTTTCTAGGGAGGACACAATAAATCCATGAGCCCTTCTTCCAAAAACCTCTGTAGTTCCACTACAAGTGCCTAAGGTGTAAGGGTGAACCTCTCCTTTTGTGCAAAATAGATCGAACAGTTCGGATCGTGCAAGCGATCGATTGCTTTGATCGTCTAAGATAGCATACACCCTTAAAGTCTTTTCTGGCTGATCCTTGTGATGAATATTCACTAGGCATATTTTAGCGCAAGATTTGTCACAGTGGTCTTCCCCACAGACTTCAGTGCACGAAGAAAATACCATGGTGGAATTAGGTACGTGATCTGTACTCTTCCCGCTGTGGTTCTGTCCAGGAGGAAGGTCTGCATGTTGTGAAGGATTGGACTCAAGGGGATGGAGTGCTTGCACATGGTCCTCGGAACCGCACTCTATGCACTTGATAGGAGTTTTACATTCCTTGGCAAAGTGATCGGTGGAAGCACAGCATCTATAACATACCCCAAAAGTCTTTAGGAGTTCCTTTCGTTCTTGTAGGGGCTTCTTTCTGAAACCGATACATTTTTTGAGGGGATGAGGCTTCTTGTGGATGGGACATAATCGGTTTGGGTTTTCGATCTTGCCGCTCTTGTTTGAGGCGGGAGTGGGAATAATGTCTGTCTTCCTAACAGACACGGGACCTCTGCGGTTCCTGTAGCTAGTATGTAGGTTATCACCTTTAGGTGGGGGAGTATTGAACTCGCTGAATGCAAAACTAGGATCGTTCTTGGTGTCAGCAATGTTCCTGACGAAATTGCAGAAGTAGGAGAACGGGGGAAAGGAAACCTTGTTTTCCCGTTTGTATGATGACCCAACTTGGATCCACTTTTCTTGTAGGCCATGCGGAAGCTTGCAAACGATAGGGTTAACTCCTCGAGCAGTGTCCAGGTAACTGAGGCCAGGTAGCTTAGGGTCAGTTTTGGCAAGCTGGACTTCGAGAAGAAGGTCGCTGAGTCTCTGGAACTCTATATTGTCCTTACCAGATATCCTTGGGAAATTTTCCAATCGTTTGAGCAATGCATTCTCTATGGCTTCAGGACTACCGTAAGTCTGTTCTAGACGCTCCCATGCTGCGGTGAGACCTGCAGTTGGATTGTCGATGTAAACTGACCTGAGGCTCTTGACACGTTCTGTAGACTGTGGGCCAAGCAACCCGATCAGCAGATCCAGCTCACGATCGGCAGTAATACCGATACCGCCTAATGTAGTTTTGAAAGCGGCTTTCCAGCTTCTATAATTTTCAGGATGGTCGTCGAAGTTTACTAGGCCTGACTTGGCGAGCTCATGTCGAAGTAAGTACTTTACTACCTCTGTTGTATCGGTTGGCTCTGACTTTACATAGGAGGTTGCTGGTTGATTGTTGTGGATTGCATTGTTTATGGTATCGTTGCAAAGAGACGTGGGAAGATATGGTGCAGCAAGGGCATTCAGCTGAATTGTTGGGTGAAGGTCTGGAACAGTACTGTTAGCAGGAGGCTGGCGACTTGCTTGCGGATTAGTGTGCCGTTTTGTGACATATGCGGGATCAGCATGACAGTCGGGAGCTGCACTGGGGTGGGTTTGCATGTAGGAAGTGGCTGGAACAGCTTTTACCTGATGATGTGGTGAAGTCCTTGCGTTGCCGTGAAACGTGGAGGTAATTGAGTGTTCACTGCTGTGGTTTAGAACATAGTTCTTAGTGCGTTCAAAAGGATCTTCTACATCTGCCTTGACGCTGACCCTTTCGCTAGCGTTTTCATCTGCACCGATAGCTTGTTCCAAAACCTTTAGTTTTGCTGCAGCTGCCTCGTAGTTGCTCTGTTCCTTTAAAGCTTCAATTGCTGCCCTTTGACGTGCCGTTTGAGCTTCTATTGCTGCCTTTTGATGCGCTGCCTCGGCTTCCATTACTGCCTTTTGATGCGCTGCATCGGTTTCCATTACTGCCTTTTGATGCGCTGCCTCGGTTTCCATTTCTGCTCTCTTTTTTGCATATGCGGCCCGTACCTTGATAGCCTCTGCTTCGGCGCGGGCATTTATTAGCTGTTCACTAAGCGTTGAGTGCCTTGAACTTCGGGATCTAGAGGAACCTTTAGAACGTCTGGTGGATACAGATTTGTGAGATACAGTGTCCCGTGGCAGCATTAATTTTGCTTCTGCCTTTGCTTTAGTTCGCTGGATAAAGCTTTCTCTTTCCTCATTAAGAAGCTGGGCATTGTTAAGTTGCTCTAAGGACTCCTCAGTGTTGATGCTTTGCAGAATAGTTTTATATTTCTTGCTTGTAGTCTGGTACAGTTCATATGAAGCAGAGAGATGCTTTATGGCGCCCTCTAGTTGCAGTACCTCATGGCTGGGACATGAAATCACATCAATGTGGGTGAGGATTTTATCCCAAATCTGCTTCAAACTGGTTGCTAGTTCAGTTCTCATGGATTCATAGTTCTCTTTAACCTTCCAAGTGGGTTTCACAGAGCGTTTGGTCAATGCAGTGGACTCTGGGTCCTCATCCTGACTTTCTCTGTGTGAAGCATGCTGTGGTGTTTCATCACACACTGAGCCCTTTCCACTCATGATGGCCTGCAGTACACAGGCTTGACTGTAGCAGTGAAGAGTGTCTGTATACTGTGAGGAGCTGTAACAAGCTGTGCTGGGGTTGTATGCAGAATTCTCATGCAATACACACAGTTACACTTCACTATGATCTGTCCTGTGACGCAGTTATCTCTGTGCAGGCTGCTGGATACGTTCTTTTACTATTCTGAATCGGCTGCAAAGGCTATGAATGTATTTTTCAGTAGCACATGGAGCTCATTGCCCTGAAGAGATTATCCATCCCAAATCACCTTTCCAGATAGCTTACTCAGTCACAACTCACATGAAAGAAGATCTGGCGATGTTTATTCGTCGTATGATCCGTAGAATGCAAGTTACAACAGGTAAAAGAACGATTCTTCCATGCAGGTAGAAGAAACATACAGGTCACATGAATTACAGCATTAAAATGACTGATACAGAAAAGAGGGGGAGGAGACTGAGCAGCATGGAAACTACGGAATGCCACAAGAGACAAACTAAATAGACATTAAAGAGACAGTACATAATAAAATAATATCATGTAACATGACAATACTCCTTACATTGGTGATCAGTGGGAAGAATGCTCCTTACATTGGTGATCAGTGAGAAGAATGCCCCTTACATTGGTGATCAGTGGGAAGAATGTCCCTTACATTGGTGATCAGTGGGAAGAATGTTCCTTACATTGGTGATCAGTGGGAAGAATGTCCCTTACATTGGTGATCAGTGGGAAGAATGTCCCTTACATTGGTGATCAGTGGGAAGAATACTCCTTACATTGGTGATCAGTGGGAAGAATGTTCCTTACATTGGTGATCAGTGGGAAGAATGTTCCTTACATTGGTGATCAGTGGGAAGAATGCTCCTTACATTGGTGATCAGTGAGAAGAATGTCCCTTACATTGGTGATCAGTGGGAAGAATGTTCCTTACATTGGTGATCATTGAGAAGAATGGTCCTTACATTGGTGATCAGTGGGAAGAATGTTCCTTACATTGGTGATCAGTGGGAAGAATGTCCCTTACATTGGTGATCAGTGGGAAGAATGTCCTTTACATTGGTGATCAGTGAGAAGAATGTCCTTTACATTGGTGATCAGTGAGAAGAATGTCCCTTACATTGGTGATCAGTGGGAAGAATGTCCCTTACATTGGTGATCAGTGGGAAGAATGTCCCTTACATTGGTGATCAGTGGGAAGAATGTCCCTTACATTGGTGATCAGTGGGAAGAATGTCCCTTACATTGGTGATCAGTGGCAAGAGGCAAGAATTTAATTCCTATAATAAACATTTATTTTGAACATTGTGTAGAGAAATTATTTGCAATGTGGGCAGTGCAATATGTAGGTGGGACTTTGTGTGGCTATAGCTTGAACGTGGGCGGGGACACAGGGGGCCCCATGATCTTCTTTTGCCCGGGGGCCCCATGAGCTGTCAGTCCGCCCCTGGTACCCGGGTATTAAGCAGGACCTCACACAGTGTCTTATACAGGGGCTTCTGAAATTGATAAAGGAAAGGATCTGGGGGGGGTTTATGAAATAAAACAGAATTTCTGATGGTGGATACCCCAGTGACCCCAATATTCCATCACCTTCCTAAAGTCCGCAAATCAGGAGTTCCTATTGAAGGTCATCGGATTGTGTCAGGAATAGGATCCCTTATAGAGAATGTAGGGGGAGGGGTGGATATACATTTACAGCCTTTAGTGCTGAGACTTCTGGGATATATTAGAGATACAAGTACTATATTGGTGGATATTCCACATTTACAATGGGATTCTACATTCACATGGGGGACACTTCACATTAAAGCACTTTATTCTTCCATCCCCCATTCTTTAGTGTCTCCAGCAATCAGATATCATCTTCATAGATAGAGATCATATACTAGGATGTTACAGGAATTATTACAGAGGATGGAAAGGATGAAGGTTTTTTACCTTAACCACTTCAGCCCCGGAAGGTTTTACCCCCTTAATGACCAGAGCACTTTTTACAATTTGGCACTGCGCTGCTTTACCTGGTAATTGCGTGGTCATGCAATGCTGTACCCAAATGACATTTGCATCTTTTTTTCCCACAAACTTTCTTTTGGTGGTATTTGATCCCCTCTAGGATTTTTATTTTATGCGATATAAATAAAAAGAGAAAAAAAAAATAATTCTACTCTTTGTTAAAAAAAATCGAATAAACTCAATATTAGTCATACATTTAGGCCAAAATGTATTTAGCCACATGTCTTGGGTAACAAAAAAATTCAATAAGCGTACAGTGGAACCTTGGATTACGAGCATAATCCATTCCAGGAGAATTCTCGTAATCAAAGCGAGTTTCCCCATAGAAGTCAATGGAAACAAAAAAAATGTGTTCTGCATTGACTTCAATGGCATGCAATACCGCATGTGGCCAGAGGTGGGGGAGCATCAGAGAGCCTCGGAAATGATTGGAGACAGCTCGGTTGACCTCCGAAACTCTCGGAAAGGCTCATAAACATTTGGGAACAGAGTATTTCCAAACAGCTCTGATCAGGTCTGCTCGGCTCTGTTCCGGCGCCCCCGCACCTCAGGCAAAATGCTGTACTGCACACCCCATTAGCTTGAATTCTGCACAACACTCGCAAACCGAGTCAGAATAAAAAAAAAGTTGCTCGTCTTTCAAAATGCTCATTAGCCGCGTTACTCGAAAAACCGAGGTTCCACTTTATATTTATTGGTTTGCAGAAAAATTATAGTGTCTACAAACTATGGTACATTTACTGGAATTTACACAGCTTTTTGTTTATGGCGGCCTATCTCATTTCTTGTGGTAATAAAAGGACAGGACAGTAAAACCCCCCAAATTACCCCTTTTTTGAAAGTAGACACCCCAAGGAATTTGCTGAGAGACATGTTGAGCCCATGGAATGTTTTATTTTATTGTCACAAGTGATTGAATAATGACAATCCCTATGTACACACTATAGAAGGATATACTTTGTTCATTTCTCATTTCCGAAGTTTACAAGAACTTTCATTCTGAGTGTGTAACTATAGAGGAAGGAGGAAAGAGGAGGCTCCCCACAGGGGGTAATACACAGGTAGGACAAGGAACAGATTATGAAGTGTTAAAAAAACACAATGGCCTGGATTCACAGAGATGGGCGCATATTTATGCCGGCGTAGCACACACACAGTACGCTATGCCGGCGCAGCGCGGAGAAGCATGCACTGTATTCAGCAAGCTATTGCTCCCAACTCTGCACTGGCGTAGCGTACATTTTGAAGGCGCAGGCCGGCGTAAGTGGAAGTAGGTGGAAGTGGGAGTGACTCCATGCAAATGATGGTCCGAGCGTGGCGCAGAGGTTTACGTCTGGCGTAACGCAAACGGTGCATGCTCACAACTACCAACTACGGCCGGCATAACCCCTAAGATACGGAGGAATCGGGATCATTTCCAAGGCTTTCAGGGCAGTCATTCACAAGTGGCTCCGAGGGTGGGTTCGTGCACCAACAAAAGCCAGGTACACAATTGTCCAGCAAGGGCACAGTTCTGGAGGATGACGCGGTGGAGGATGACGAGGTGGAGGACATGGAGGAGGAGGAGAAACCCTGTTCACAGCAGGGTGGCACCCAGACCAGCTCATGGCCATTACTGGTGCGTGGCTGGGGGGATACAGAGGACACAGAGGACACACCTCCGACAGAGGACAGCTTTTCGTTGCCTCTGGGCAGCCTGGCACACATGAGCGATTACATGCTGCAGTGTCTCCGCAACGGCCGCCGTGTTTCGCACATTTTAACAGGTGCTGATTACTGGGTGGCCACGCTGCTGGATCCCCGTTACAAGGACAATGTACCGTCCTTAATTCCCTCACTGGAGCGTGATCGCAAGATGCGCGAGTACAAGCGCACGCTGGTAGACGCGCTGCTGGTACAATTCCCACCTGGCAGCGGGGGTACAGTGGAAGCACAAGTTGAAGGTAGAGGAGGAGGAAGAGGTCGCCAACGCAGCAGGGGCACCGCCAGCACCTCAGAAGGCAGGGTTAGCATGGCCGAAATGTGGAAAAGCTTTGTCAGCATGCCACAACAAACAGCACCACCAGCTGATATGGAACATTTTAGCATGAGGCAGCATTTCAGCAACATGGTGGAGCAGTATGTGTACACACGCCTACACGTACTGAATGACGGCTATGCCCTCTCCAAATTTGGCACATGGCCTGAACTTGCCCTTTACGCCTTGGAGGTGCTGGCCTGCCCTGCAGCTAGTGTATTATCTGAACGTGTATTTAGCACGGCAGGGGGCGTTATCACAGACAAGCGCAGCCGCCTGTCCAGAGCCAATGTGGACAAGCTCACGTTCATTAAAATGAACCAGGCATGGATCCCAGAGGACTTGTCTGTACCTTGTGCAGAATAGACACCGGGCCGGCCGTACCCAGCCATCGTTTTTTTCTGATCTTTCTAGGGTTGCCACCTCATCCCTTTAAGCCCTGGTTCACACTGGGCTGCACGAGTGAAGCTGTGCGAGTTCAGCTGAACTCGCACGGCTTCACTCCCGCTGGCATTTCCGATTTTGGCTGCGATTTAAGAGACATCTGTGCAGGTTTCTGCACAGATGTCAATGTAAATCGTGGCCTGAAATCGCAAAAAGTAGTACAGGAACTACTTTTTGAAATCGGTGCAGCGCCGCAGATGCGGCGTCGCACCGATTAGGAAGGTGTCATTGCCGACAATTGCCGCCGATTTGAGATGCGATTTCACATGTGAAATGGCATCTCAAATCGAAGCAAATCGTACCCAGTGTGAACCTGGGCTAAAAGCAAAAACATATTAATTACACAGGTTCTCTGGCTGATTAAAGTGCTGCTAATTAAACTCACTTGGTGCCTTATCGACAGTAAATTAGCCCCAGAACCTGTGTAATTACTCTGTGTTCAGGTTTAAAGGGATGAGGTAGCAACCCTAGATCTTTCTCACTCTTTTGGGGTGTACCCCAATTTAAAAAAGAAATCAAAAACCAAAACCTGCTGTGTTGGCTACCTCCTCCTCCTCCACCGCCACCTCAACCTCCTACTCCATATGGACCTCGTCCTCCTAGGTCAAAATGATTTATTTTTTTATTTTTTTATGTTGTTTTAAGTTATTTCCCTATCCACATTTATTTTCAGAGTACTTGCCATGCTCTTTCTGACATTTTGCTGCCATTTGCAGCCCTCTAGCTCTTTCCCTTAGTTTTTTAGAGACATTTTAGTAGTCAAAAGTCCGGGTCCCCATTGACTTCAATGGGGTTCGGGTCAAAGTTCGGGTCAAGTTCGGGTCCCGAACCCAAACTTTTTTCTCAAAGTTCGGGTTCGGGTCCGAACCCGAACATCCAGGTGTTCCCTCAACTCTAATAGCTATGTGTTTTATGACGTTACACCATCAGCACACCACTCTAAATTGAGTGCCACATGTGTGCCTGTCAATCAAACTCCATACGACTCTCTGTGCTAAGATATTCATATTGCTGAACATAGCAGAAATGAATGTATGCCATACAAGGGTCTAAGTCTGAACAGTATGAGGTCACAACGTTCATTTGTAACATATATGAATGAATGAATGAATGAAAAATTTATATAGCGCGGCACATGCGAACTGAATCGCTTCTGGGCGCTAGTTGTTGGTGTCTCATGCCTTTCAGAAAAGCAGGGTTTTGATCTGCCTTCTGAAAGACAGGTGGTTTTGCTCCAACCGAATGCTGGTTGGCAAAGCATTCCAAAGCCTGGGGCCCTGGAAAGCAAACCTTCTTTCTCCTTTGGACTTGTATTTGGTTTTAGGAACCTTGACCAGATTTTGGTCGGTGGATCGCAGAATGCGGTTGCAATTGTGCGTTTTGATCTTGTCGCAAAGATATCGAGGAGCCTTCCCATGGATGCACTTATGTGTCAGGCAGAGTGCTTTGAATGCAATTCTGTCTTTCACTGGCAACCAGTGAAGGGATCTCAGCGAAGGTGAGATTGATTCCCAAGATTTTTTCCCAGTCACAAGTCTAGCGGCCGTATTCTGTACGACTTGAAGACGAGCGATTTGGTACTTGGGGAGCCCGAGGTAAAGGGCATTTGCATAGTCCAGTCTGGAATTCACGATTGTTCCCACCACGACTGCTATGTCTTCTTTGGGAATAAATGGAATAAGTCTGCGTAGAAGGCGCATCAAAAGGTGCGTCCCGCTGACTACTGACCCTATTTGTGCGTCCATTGTCATGAAGGTGTCAAACGTGACTCCTAGACTTTTGACTTTGGAGCTAGGGGAGATGGTCTGACCCAGGATGGGCGAAGGTGTCCAGTTAGTTGTCGGTTGTCTCTTCCGACTGGCATTGAACATAAAGAGTTCTGTTTTAGCGCTATTGAGTTTGAGATAACTCTTAGTCATCCAGTTTTCTATTGAAGAGAGACATTTCTCTAATCTGAGATGATGATCCTTTTTTTGGCAGATGCGAAAGTACAACTGCGTGTCGTCTGCATACGAGTGATAGAGTAGTTCTTGGCTACTGATAATATCAAAGAGAGGACGAAGATAGATATTAAACAGCACCGGTGATAGGGGGGATCCTTGGGGGACCCCACATGGCACCGCGCGTTTTTCTGACGTGAAAGATCCCAGTTTCACTGTTTGTGAACGGTTTCCGAGAAAAGAGGAGAACCATGGTAAGGCATCTTCTGAGACTCCGGCGACTTCTGTTAGTCGTCTCAGTAGCAATTTATGGTCTACTGTGTCAAAGGCTGCGCTTAGGTCCAGCAGAACCAGGAGACACGATTCTCCTTCGTCTGCGGCCTCGAGCGCATCATCCCATATTTTCAGTAAGGCCGTTTCTGTCCCGTGTCCGGGACGGAACCCGGATTGAAATGGATCGAGTAGGTTGTGGGTATCCAGATGCTGTTGCAGCTGATTTACCACCACTTTCTCCATTATCTTGGACAGAGCATTTAGACCTGTTATGGGACGGCGGTGAGTTGGGTCCATAGGATCCAAATTAGGTTTTTTCAAGATCGGCAGGATTGTGCCCTCTTTCAGCAGGGAAGGCACTATGCCTTCCTTAAATGACTGATTTATAAGCTGTGTGATCGGAGGCGCCAGGATGTCGGCACATTCCTTCAGTAGCTTGGTGGGAATGATGTCATTGGGTGCTGTGCTGTTGCGCAGCGCACCAATGAATTTTTTTGTGGTATCAATGGAGATGGGTTCCAAAGTGAACTTAGTTGATTGTAGAGGCGTTCCGTCGGTGTTTTGATTGAAGAGGGGGCTGAGTGGAGTATTGTTTTGCCGAATACTTACCCGAATTTTTTCAATTTTGTTGATGAAGAAATCCGATAGTTCATTGCAGAACTCTTGGGTGTCTGAAGTGGGGACTTCAAGACATCCCGGATTCATGGTCTGGGTGACCATCCTGAAGAGTTCACGTGGGCGATTCATTGCGCTGTTAATCACCGTGGAAAAGTGAAGTTTCTTGGCTTTGAAAATTTCCTTGTGATATCGTGTAGTTACTGCTTTGTAGAAGTTGAGGCGGTCTTCTGAAGGACTTCTTATCCAGGCGGCTTCCGCCCTTCTGCGCTCTTGCTTCAATAGCGACAGCTGGTTATTGAACCAGCTGGACTTTTTTGCCCGGCTGCGGACTTTGCGCTTTGGTGCTGCTAAGTCGGCTGACTGTAGCAGAGCTGCATTTATGGCATCCAAAGTATCTGAGGCTGCTAGCTGAGGAGGAATAGCCCCAATTCGGTTTCCCAGGGTAGATCTGAAGAGTTCCGAGTGGAGCTTCCTCTGAGATCTAGCCCAGTGTATTGTCACCGGCTTGGGTACTTTCATGACTAGTGGAATTCTGGGAATTATGAAGCTAATTGCATGGTGGTCTGTCCATGGCAAAGGTTCAATACCCAGAATGTTTATTTTCAGATTTTGTCTGAAAATTAGGTCGAGAGTGTGACCTGAAGCATGCGTGGGTCCGCATATAAGTTGCTGAAGACCTAACCCTTCCAGGTGGTCGATGCAGGCATCCGCGATGGGATCCTGTGAGGAGTTGGCCCACAAATTGAAATCCCCGAGCAGCAAAAGATGATTGCTGTTAAGGGAGTAAGTGGATATGAACTCCGTTAATGCTGAAATCAAATGCGATTTGGGCCCAGGGGGCCTATAGCAGAGGAGAATGTGAACGGTCTCCTGAGAGTGAGCTTGAAGTTGAAGCGTAAGAGTTTCCATAAAAGGTAGAGGATTTTGAAGGACCGGTTTAGTGATTGCAATATGAGACTTATGAATCACCGCCAGGCCTCCTCCTCTTTGCCCTATTCTATTTTCCGTTAGGATACGATAATTTGCTGGTACCAGTTCTCCAAGAATGGTGTTGCAATCGTCTGACAGCCAACTTTCTGTAATGAAGAGGCAGTCCAGATCGTTTTGTAGTAAGAAATCATGGATTTCTGATCGGTGTTTAACTGCTGATCTAGTGTTAAGCAACGCACATGATATGTGCTTGAGCTGTGTTGAATGGTTGAAATTTTTGATGATCGATCGTCGATCGATTCTCAAAAGTTGATCTGATTTTAAGGCTTTTTTGGTGACGGCAGGTAATATTGTTGCGAATTGTCTCAGACCCCAAATGGTTTCCGCAGAGTATCGCAATTTAACCATTGTTGCCAGTCACCGTGGGCGGGGGTGCGGGTGATCGGTGAGAGAGGATTCGGAGAATCCTCGCTCTCAGCAGTCCTTGGTCCAGAGGAAGGCAAAAAAACCCTGGGCAAGCTGGCCAATGTGCTGCGGCAGGGAAAAAAATTCCTTCCTGATCCCTAAAGGCGATCGGCTTCAAGCCCTGGGTCAAAGACTGCTGAACTTAATGAGGGGAAAAAGAGGGGGGGGGGGGATGCTGGGTGTCACTGTTGCTGGGGTGCACCAAGATGGCCGCCAGGCAAAGATACAGGACCCAGGCTGGGGGGGCAACCAGGTTGGTAAGAAAATGATTCCCCCAATCTGGTTGCTTAGCAGGGGGGTGGAGGGGACCTCTGGGGGTGCGGGGGCGATAATCAGAAAGACCCGCACTATTGGTGGCAGGCGCAGGGAGAAAACGGACGGAGCGCCGGTAGGCCGCGGCTGAAGCCGCGGACTTTCCTGAGGCGCGGCGGCCGCGGAAAGTAGCAGGCTGGCGCGGGCGTGTAAAAAACGCCGAGAAGCGCCGAGAATACACCCAGGTGGGGTGTCTAGGGGCCACCACAATCGTGGGTGGCCGTGCGAGTGGGGATGCCGAGCCCAAGAGGGGAATAGAGAGCCGCAGTGAGGGGTCCGAGTGACGGCTGCCCTGAGAAGGACGGCCGTCAGTGGTTCCCCTGGATGGTAGGCCCTGAGAGGCAGGGTCTTACCTGCGGCGAATGAAGGAGTCCACGAGGAGAGAAGAGAGCTGGATTCCTGGTTCCCAGTAGTTCCTAGTAGCTGTTCCCTGTGCAGGACAGGTAATGGTAGTCTGCCTAGTAGCTGACTGTCAGGTCTGGGTGGGAGCAGGCTCGTAACGGAAGGTCCGAAGCACCCTACTCCACCTCTGACACTGACTGACTGACTGACTGACTGACTGACAGCTTTGCTTTAAGAAGGCTAATCACATTTTCATCACACACTTACACGACACACGGACACACACTCACTCACTCCCACTTTAAAAGAGAACACTGACATATTTACTCAGACGGACGAGGAGAACAGACGAACAGAAGAACGTAATTTCCTGTTCCTTCTTCACTTTGGAAAGTCTCAGAAGACAAAATGGAGACTGAGACAGCACACATACTTTCATAAGCTTGCTACAGCACTATCGATTCAATCTCATATTTTCATCTACAAATTACTGAACTGTAATATGTAGTCTTTAGATCTGTATAGTATAGTCCTCTCCGATTAGATAATTGATGTTTAGATATTAGTATGCTGATTATAAATTATGTTGTTTCGCAGCAACTCAGATTCTCCAGAGAACACAAATTTAATTCAACAACTTCAATACAGAATAAAGACCAAATTCCACAGATGATACAAAAGTCCAACAGAGTATATAATTCAAATCTCTACCTGTGCTTCCATACTCATACAGAGAGAATACCGGGAATACATTCTCTGAGTGACAACCAGAACTCCCAGAATATATATCCTATTAACTGAATAGCTGAGCAATTTGATTGGTCGTCTTTGATCTTAAACACAGGAACCACGTCCTGTCTTCCAGAGTGCCAGGTAATTGTCACTCCCGGAGTCACTAATTAGCTCTCTTTTAATAAGTAATTAGATTACCTGTGGCCTAAGTAATGGTTTGATGTGTAAACTAGACTCCATCCTGTCTCTCTACCTATTAACAACTGACAAGTGTCTTTTAACTTGTAACATGTAATTACAGGTTTGATGTGTAAACTAGACCTCCTATCTTTTTATCCATGTGACAATGGATAAGTGTCTTTTGATGTGCAACATGTAATTACAGGTTACTGAAATCTGGCCTGTATATGTTGGACTTATACAATACATATACTACATATATATACAGTATATATAGTGACAGGAAGTCAGGTAAATCTGTGGGTGTTGTCACAGACGGGAGATACATTTCTGCCTTGTTTAGACAATACACCAATTATAACTGGGCGTCAGCTGCAGAAATAGCCAGAAAGGTTTAGGGCGTTGGAAAAATTCAGCTGTTCAGAATGAGGTAATTAAAACCTCTATAAATCATCCAAAAGGACGACTACTGATTTCTGCTTCCTGAGGCCTTTGAGTGAAAGAGAGCAGTGACTTCTGAAGAGGTGAGGTGCTTGTTGATATTTCTGTGTGATAAATATCAGAGACTTTTTGTTTTCTGCTGTATGACCAGCAGTGTCTGCCCATCAGTAGGCTGTGCCAGACTCCATAGGTAGGTTCCTGTGTTGGGAAGGTAGACGCCCCAAGTGGCCAGGGTTTATTTTATGTTTTGTTTTGATGCTTGCACTTGTTTCCAGCAATATGAAAAAATAAACCATATCCTTTGTGTTCAACCCTCCTCAACTGCCTTTCTGTACAGTTCAGTGTGTAGTGAACCCATCCAGGGGGTCACACACACCCGCTACCTAGCTAATTGATCACAATATATTAGATATATATACATCTATATCCCCATACATATATATACACACATACAACACCCAACATATTACTACATATACTACAACATAATACTATTTTTCATCGTGTTTATGATGCCACCTGTGTGATAATAAACTCACACGTTATTTTCAAGTCAACCTGACTATGAATACTGTTCATTCAGAAAAGCCCTTGAGCTATAAGAATATTAGAAATATTAACTATTCTTCAGACTCCCTAAACCTAAAAATAGTATTTTTATTTCAAATGTTTAAACAATCAACACGTTTTTTAGCACAATTATACAGGAATATTACAATGTTATAAAAAAACAATAGAAGTAAGATATCTTCAAAGTGTTCAATATTGCAGCATGATGAGTGAGACCACCCAAACTTTAGCAGACTATGTACATGAAAAAAAACCTACTATGTGGTTGGCCTCTTATGATTGGTGATGTGCAGCGACACCTTCCTTACAGGATAGATATAAAGATAGCTGTGCAGCATCAGAAGTGAGACTCCCTAAACCTAAAAGTGTTAATATTTACACATTTCAAACAAACAACACAAATATACATGATGAAGCCCCGCCTAGGGGGTAACGTGTAAGGTGGAGACGTTATCACGCCTGTCAGATACACTAGGAGAGCCGCTGCTATACTGTTATGAAGGAGAGGAGGGTCGCCGGCTGCTCTGTGCATTCTTACATGGATATATTGTGATCCTATGTGAGGATATATTACATGTTATTAGTGGGAATGCTTTAATAAGCATTCCCAGTATTGATATTCGTTTTTTATTATTAGTGGGAATGCTTTAATAAGCATTCCCAGTATTGATATCCGTAAATTTATTATTCTTAATTAGTGGGAATGCTTTAACCACTTGCCGACCTCCTGATGTAAATATACGTCAGCAGAATGGCACGGACAGGCACATGCACGTACCTATACGTCCTCTGCTTGACGTGGGTCCGAGCGGGCCCCCCCCCCCCCCCCCGTACATGCGGCGGTCGGTAAGCCTCGGGGAGCGATCCGGGACGACGCGCGGCTATTCATTTATAGCCGCCCCGGAGCTAAAGAACGGGGAGAGCCGTGTGTAAACACGGCTTCCCCATGCTTCACTATGGCGGCGCATTGATCGAGTGATCCCCTTTTATTAGGGAGACTCGATCGATGATGTCAGTCCTACAGCCACACCCCCCTACAGTTGTAAACACACACAAAGTGAACCCTAAATGTTACAGCGCCCCCTGTGGTTAACTCCCAAACTGCAACTGTCATTTTCACAATAACCAATGCAATTTAAATGCATTTTTTGCTGTGAAAATGACAATGGTCCCAAAAATGTGTCAAAATTGTCCGAAGTGTCCGCCATAATGTCGCAGTCACGAAAAAAAAAAAATCGCTGATCGCCGCCATTAGTAGTGAAAAAAATTAAAAAAAGAAAAATGCAATAAAACTATCCCCTATTTTGTAAACGCTATAAATTTTGCGCAAACCAACCGATAAACGATTATTGCGATTTTTTTTTACCAAAAATAGGTAGAAGAGTACGTATCGGCCTAAACTGAGGAAAAAAATAAATTATATATGTTTTTGGGGGATATTTATTATAGCAAAAAGTAAAAAATATTGCATTTTTTTAAAAAATTGTCGCTCTATTTTTGTTTATAGCGCAAAAAATAAAAACCGCAGAGGTGATCAAATACCACCAAAAGAAAGCTCTATTTGTGGGGAAAAAAGGACGCCAAATTTGTTTGGGAGCCACGTCGCATGAGCGCGCAATTGTCTGTTAAAGCGACGCAGTCCCGAACTGTAAAAACCCCTTGGGTCTTTAGGCAGCATATTGGTCCGGGGCTTAAGTGGTTAACTAGAAAATGCATTTCCTGAGGAAAATGCGAGTGGGAATGCTGAATAGCTGAATTGCTGAGCCCGCACCAAAGCCAATTCACCATAACCACTACACTATCTTTAGGACACACAGCTCCTTTCTCTATCTGCAAAGTAGAGAGTATCCTGACTTCCTGGTCGCCCCTCCCCCCTCAGGAGGTTCCCCCCCCCAGGTCAGTGAGGAGGAATATTGCACTGAAGTAGAAAGCTATTTATGGAAAGAAATACCATTACAAAACGCCTTTTAATTCACAGACCAAATACAAACAAACAAACCTTAATAAATCCACAACAGTACATGCGATTGATACAGCGACTTCACCGTTTGAAACACAAGGCTTTTGTGAACGCATCAATATGAAATTTATGTTGATAAACTTAAAAATGTGGCCATGTCAGCGATTTAGAAAAGAGCGTCTTTGTGTGTTTTGCAGAAACATTTTAAAGTCTTTTTAACATTACAGTCAATGACAGAAATGTTGTCGCTCTTGTCCTTTAGAAGCTCCTGGAACTAAAAGTCAAATGCCTATCACAAAACTGATCACATTGCCTGAAACCAGACAAAAATACCTACGTTTTGATATATAAATTGTGTATGACAAGTAGATCTTGTGGGCGTGAGAGCAATTTGTTTCCCCTTTTTTTTTAAAGATAATTTTTTTTCAATGATCTCTCAACACTCTAAAACTGTTCCATAGGATTACATTATAACCGATTACATTTTCTGAAAATATCACTAGACGTAAATTGCGTTTTCACAAAAACCGTAAAAGATATCAATCTGAAAAGTCATAGCCGGATAGCTGAATATTTTGTGACCGCTTTAAAGTTTGTTTGGTGTCTGTAAGTGAAAGTATGAAGGAGCTGAAACTTTTGGCAGCATGTGTGATTTGAAGCGGTAAAAAGCATGTTCTCATTGACTTCAATGTTAAAAAAAAAGTGTCTAAAAGCTTAATATTTTAAAAAGTATAAATAGTACAAAAAAACTTGAAGAAGTCCCATCGTTAGCTGAACGAGACGAACATTTTAATAGTTGAATGGTCTCAATAGCTGAAAGTATGCAGAAGTTACACAGAGCCAAAAAAACGTATGGAATAAAGGATAAGAATAAAAAGAATAATAAAAAACGAATATCAATACTAGGAATGCTTATTAAAGCATTCCCACTAATAATAAAAAACGAATATCAATACTAGGAATGCTTATTAAAGCATTCCCACTAATAACTAGGAAATGCATTTCCTGAGGAAAATGTGCGTGGGAATGCTGAATAGCTGAATTGCTGAGCCCGTGCCAAAGCCATTCACCATAATCACTACACTATCTTTAGGACACACAGCTCCTTTCTCTATCTGCAAAGTAGAGAGTATCCTGACTTCCTGGTCGCCCCTCCCCCTCAAGAGGTTTCCCCTCCCCCCCAGGTCAGTGAGGAGGAATATTGCACTGAGGTAGAAAGCTATTTATGGCAGGAAATAGCATTACAAACGCTTTTAATTCACAGACCAAATACATGAATTAAGCCTTCAAACAAAACGTAATAAATCCACAACCGTACATGCGATCGATACAGCGACTTCACCGTTTGAAAGACACGGCCCTTGTGAACGCATCGATATGAAATTTATGTTGATAAACTTAAAAATGTGGACATGTCAGCGATTTAAAAAAGAGTGTCTTTGTGCGTTTTGCTGGGAATTTTTTTAGACGTTTTAACATGAGAGTCAATGGGAGGGATTTTGTCGCTCTTGTCCTTTAGAAGCTCCACGAACTAAAAATAAAATGCGTATCACAAAACCGATCACATTGCCTGAAACCAGACAAAAATACCTACGTTTTGATATATAAATTGTGTATGACAAGTAGATCTTGTGGGCGTGAGAGCAATTTGTTTCCCCTTTTTTTAAAGATAATTTTCTTTTTCAATGATCTGTGCTGTAAAGGTCACATGACACACTCTAAATCCCCTCCATAGGATTACATTATAACCGATTAAATTTTCTGAAAATATCACTAAACGTAAATTGCGTTTTCACAAAAACCGTAAAAGATATCAATCTGAAAAGTCATAGCCGGATAGCTGAATATTTTGTGACCGCTTTAAAGTTTGTTTGGTGTCTGTAAGTGAAAGTATGAAGGAGCTGAAACTTTTGGCAGCGGGTGTGATTTGAAGCGGGAAAAAGGATGTTCTCATTGACTTCAATGTTAAAAAAAGTGTCTAAAAGCTTAATATTTTAAAAAGTATAAATAGTACAAAAAAACTTGAAGAAGTCCCATCGTTAGCTGAACGAGACGAACATTTTAATAGTTGAATGGTCTCAATAGCTGAAAGTATGCAGAAGTTACGCAGAGCCAAAAAAACGTACGGTATAATAAAAATAACTAGACAATGCATTTCCTGAGGAAAATGCGAGTGGGAATGCTGAATAGCTGAATTGCTGAGCCCGCGCCAAAGCTATTCACCATAACCACTACACTATCTTTAGGACATACAAGCAGTGTTCCTTCAGTACTTATAAAGCCTAATATCACACAGCTCCTTTCTCTATCTGCAATATAGAGAGTGTCCTGACTTGCCTGGTCGCCCCTCCCCCCTCAAGAGGCTTTCTCCACATGAGGTGGGGGAGGAGGACTGCACTGAGGTAAGGAAAGCTATTTATGGAAAGAAATACCATTACAAACGCTTTTTAATTCACAGACCAAATACATGAATTACGTCTTCAAACAAACCTTAATAAATCCACAACCGTACATGCGATCGATACAGCGACTTCACCGTTTGAAAGACACGGCCCTTGTGAAGGCATCGATATGAAATATATGTTTATAAACTTAAAAATGTGGCCATGTCAGCGATTTAGAAAAGAGCGTCTTTGTGTGTTTTGCAGAAACATTTTTTAGACTTTTTAACATGACGGTCAATGGGAGGGATTTTGAGGCTCTTGTCCTTTAGAAGCTCCTGGAACTAAAAGTCAAATGCCTATCGCAAAACTGATCACATTGCCTGAAACCAGACAACAATACCTACGTTTTGATATATAAATTGTGTATGACAAGTAGATCTTGTGGGTGTGAGAGCAATTTGTTTCCCCTTCAATCAATCAATCTAAAAAGTCATGTTTGGATAGCTGAATATTTTGGATCGCTTTAAAGTTTGTTTGGTGTCTGTAAGTGAAAGTATGAAGGAGCTGAAACTTTTGGCACTGCGTGTGATTTGAAGCGGTAAAAAAGGATGTTCTCATTGACTTCAATGTTAAAAAAAAGTGTCTAAAAGCTTAATATTTAAAAAAGTATAAATAGTACAAAAAAACTTGAAGAAGTCCCATCGTTAGCTGAACGAGACGAACATTTTAATAGTTGAATGGTCTTAATAGCTGAAAGTATGCAGAAGTTACGCAGAGCCAAAAAACGTACGGAACTAGACAATGCATTTCCTGAGGAAAATGCACGTGGGAATGCTGAATAGCTGAATTGCTGAGCCCGCGCCAAAGCCATTCACCATAACCACTACACTATCTTTAGGACACACAGCTCCTTTCTCTATCTGCAAAGTAGAGAGTATCCTGACTTCCTGGTCGCCCCTCCCCCCTCAAGAGGTTTCTCCTCCCCCCCCGGGTCAGTGAGGAGGAATATTGCACTGAGGTAGAAAGCTATTTATGGAAAGAAATAGCATTACAAACGCTTTTAATTCACAGACCAAATACATGAATTAAGCCTTCAAACAAAGCTTAATAAATCCACAACCGTACATGCGATCGATACAGCGACTACACTGTTTGAAACACAAGGCTTTTGTGAACGCATCGATATGAAATTTATGTTGATAAACTTAAAAATGTGGCCATGTCAGCGATTTTAGAAAAGAGCGTCTTTGTGTGTTTTGCAGAAATTTTTTTCAGACTTTTTAACATGACGGTCAATGGGAGGGATTTTGAGGCACTTGTCCTTTAGAAGCTCCTGGAACTAAAAGTCAAATGCCTATCGCAAAACTGATCACATTGCCTGAAACCAGACAACAATACCTACATTTTGATATATAAAATTGTGTATGACAAGTAGATCTTGTGGGCGTGAGAGCAATTTGTTTCCCCTTTTTTTAAAGATCATTTTTTTTTCAATGATCTGCACTCTAAAGGTCACATGACACACTCTAAACCTGCTCCATAGGATTACATTATAACCGATAAAATTTTCTGAAAAAATTACTAAACATAAATTGCGTTTTCACAAAAACCGTAAAAGATATCAATCTGAAAAGTCATAGCCGGATAGCTGAATATTTTGTGACCGCTTTAAAGTTTGTTTGGTGTCTGTAAGTGAAAGTATGAAGGAGCTGAAACTTTTGGCAGCGGGTGTGATTTGAAGCGGGAAAAAGGATGTTCTCATTGACTTCAATGTTAAAAAAAGTGTCTAAAAGCTTAATATTTTAAAAAGTATAAATAGTACAAAAAAACTTGAAGAAGTCCCATCGTTAGCTGAACGAGACGAACATTTTAATAGTTGAATGGTCTCAATAGCTGAAAGTATGCAGAAGTTACGCAGAGCCAAAAAAACGTACGGTATAATAAAAATAACTAGACAATGCATTTCCTGAGGAAAATGCGAGTGGGAATGCTGAATAGCTGAATTGCTGAGCCCGCGCCAAAGCTATTCACCATAACCACTACACTATCTTTAGGACATACAAGCAGTGTTCCTTCAGTACTTAAAGCCTAATATCACACAGCTCCTTTCTCTATCTGCAATATAGAGAGTGTCCTGACTTGCCTGGTCGCCCCTCCCCCCTCAAGAGGCTTTCTCCACATGAGGTGGGGGAGGAGGACTGCACTGAGGTAAGGAAAGCTATTTATGGAAAGAAATACCATTACAAACGCTTTTTAATTCACAGACCAAATACATGAATTACGTCTTCAAACAAACCTTAATAAATCCACAACCGTACATGCGATCGATACAGCGACTTCACCGTTTGAAAGACACGGCCCTTGTGAAGGCATCGATATGAAATATATGTTTATAAACTTAAAAATGTGGCCATGTCAGCGATTTAGAAAAGAGCGTCTTTGTGTGTTTTGCAGAAACATTTTTTAGACTTTTTAACATGACGGTCAATGGGAGGGATTTTGAGGCTCTTGTCCTTTAGAAGCTCCTGGAACTAAAAGTCAAATGCCTATCGCAAAACTGATCACATTGCCTGAAACCAGACAACAATACCTACGTTTTGATATATAAATTGTGTATGACAAGTAGATCTTGTGGGTGTGAGAGCAATTTGTTTCCCCTTCAATCAATCAATCTAAAAAGTCATGTTTGGATAGCTGAATATTTTGGATCGCTTTAAAGTTTGTTTGGTGTCTGTAAGTGAAAGTATGAAGGAGCTGAAACTTTTGGCACTGCGTGTGATTTGAAGCGGTAAAAAAGGATGTTCTCATTGACTTCAATGTTAAAAAAAAGTGTCTAAAAGCTTAATATTTAAAAAAGTATAAATAGTACAAAAAAACTTGAAGAAGTCCCATCGTTAGCTGAACGAGACGAACATTTTAATAGTTGAATGGTCTTAATAGCTGAAAGTATGCAGAAGTTACGCAGAGCCAAAAAACGTACGGAACTAGACAATGCATTTCCTGAGGAAAATGCACGTGGGAATGCTGAATAGCTGAATTGCTGAGCCCGCGCCAAAGCCATTCACCATAACCACTACACTATCTTTAGGACACACAGCTCCTTTCTCTATCTGCAAAGTAGAGAGTATCCTGACTTCCTGGTCGCCCCTCCCCCCTCAAGAGGTTTCTCCTCCCCCCCCGGGTCAGTGAGGAGGAATATTGCACTGAGGTAGAAAGCTATTTATGGAAAGAAATAGCATTACAAACGCTTTTAATTCACAGACCAAATACATGAATTAAGCCTTCAAACAAAGCTTAATAAATCCACAACCGTACATGCGATCGATACAGCGACTACACTGTTTGAAACACAAGGCTTTTGTGAACGCATCGATATGAAATTTATGTTGATAAACTTAAAAATGTGGCCATGTCAGCGATTTTAGAAAAGAGCGTCTTTGTGTGTTTTGCAGAAATTTTTTTCAGACTTTTTAACATGACGGTCAATGGGAGGGATTTTGAGGCACTTGTCCTTTAGAAGCTCCTGGAACTAAAAGTCAAATGCCTATCGCAAAACTGATCACATTGCCTGAAACCAGACAACAATACCTACATTTTGATATATAAAATTGTGTATGACAAGTAGATCTTGTGGGCGTGAGAGCAATTTGTTTCCCCTTTTTTTAAAGATCATTTTTTTTTCAATGATCTGCACTCTAAAGGTCACATGACACACTCTAAACCTGCTCCATAGGATTACATTATAACCGATAAAATTTTCTGAAAAAATTACTAAACATAAATTGCGTTTTCACAAAAACCGTAAAAGATATCAATCTGAAAAGTCATAGCCGGATAGCTGAATATTTTGTGACCGCTTTAAAGTTTGTTTGGTGTCTGTAAGTGAAAGTATGAAGGAGCTGAAACTTTTGGCAGCGGGTGTGATTTGAAGCGGGAAAAAGGATGTTCTCATTGACTTCAATGTTAAAAAAAAGTGTCTAAAAGCTTAATATTTTAAAAAGTATAAATAGTACAAAAAAAACTTGAAGAAGTCCCATCGTTAGCTGAACGAGACGAACATTTTAATAGTTGAATGGTCTCAATAGCTGAAAGTATGCAGAAGTTACGCAGAGCCAAAAAACGTACGGTATAATAAAAATAATAAATTTACGGATATGAATACTGGGAATGCTTATTAAAGCATTCCCACTAATTATTCTTCTTCTTAATTAGTGGGAATGCTTTAATAAGCATTCCCAGTATTGATATTCGTTTTTTATTAGTGGGAATGCTTTAATAAGCATTCCCAGTATTGATATTTAGTGGGAATGCTTTAATAAGCATTCCCAGTATTGATATTCGTTTTTTATTATTCTTCTTCTTAATTTTAATTTTAATTTTATTCCGTACGTTTTTTGGCTCTGCGTAACTTCTGCATACTTTCAGCTATTGAGACCATTCAACTATTGAAATGTGCGTCTCGTTCAGCTAACGATGGGACTTCAAGTTTTTTTGTACTATTTATACTTTTTAAAATATTAAGCTTTTAGACACTTTTTTTTTAACATTGAAGTCAATGAGAACATCCTTTTTCCTGCTTCAAAACACACGTTCTGTCAAAAGTTTCAGCTCCTTCATACTTTCACTTACAGACACCAAACAAACTTTAAAGCGGTCACAAAATATTCAGCTATCCGGCTATGACTTTTCAGATTGATATCTTTTACGGTTTTTGTGAAAACGCAATTTACGTTTAGTGATTTTTTCAGAAAATGTTATCGGTTATAATGTAATCCTATGGAGCAGGTTTAGAGTGTGTCATGTGACCTTTAGAGTGGAGATCATCCACAAAAAAAAATTATCTTTAAAAAAAGGGGAAACAAATTGCTCTCACGCCCACAAGATCTACTTGTCATACACAATTTATATATCAAAACGTAGGTATTTTTGTCTGGTTTCAGGCAATGTGATCAGTTTTGTGATATGTATTTTAGTTTTAGTTCCTGGAGCTTCTAAAGGACAACAGCCTGAAATCTTCTCTCATTGACTCTCATGTTAAAAAATGTTCCTGCAAAACACACAAAGACACTCTTTTCTAAATCGCTGACATGGCCAGATTTTTAAGTTTATCAACATAAATTTCATATCGATGCGTTCACAAAAGCCTTGTGTTTCGAACGGTGTAGTCGCTGTATCGATCGCATGTACGGTTGTGGATTTATTAAGTTTTGTTTGAAGGCTTAATTCATGTATTTGGTCTGTGAATTAAAAGGCGTTTGTAATGGTAATTCTTTCCATAAATATCTTTCTACCTCAGTGCAATATTCTTCCTCACTGACCTGGGGGGGAGGGGCAACCAGGAAGTCAGGATACTCTCTACTTTGCAGATAGAGAAAGGAGCTGTGTGTCCTAAAGATCGTGTAGTGGTTATGGTGAATGGCTTTGGCACGGGCTCAGCAATTCAGCATTCCCACGCATTGCATTTTCCTCAGGAAATGCATTGTCTAGTTTTATTATTTTTCTCCTTTATTACGTATTTTTTTTTGGCTCTGCGTAACTTCTGCATACTTTCAGCTATTGAGACCATTCAACTATTAAAATGTTCAGCTAACGATGGGACTTCAAGTTTTTTTGTACTATTTATACTTTTTAAAATATTAAGCTTTTAGACACTTTTTTTTAACATTGAAGTCAATGAGAACATCCTTTTTACCGCTTCAAAACACACGTTCTGCCAAAAGTTTCAGCTCCTTCATACTTTCACTTACAGACACCAAACAAACTTTAAAGCGGTCACAAAATATTCAGCTATCCAAACATGACTTTTTAGATTGATATCTTTTACGGTTTTTGTGAAAACGCAATTTACGTTTAGTGATCTTTTCAGAAAATTGTATCGGTTATAATGTAATCCTATGGAACAGCTTTAGAGTGTGTCATGTGACCTTTAGAGTGCAGATCATTGAAAAAAAAATTATCTTTAAAAAAAGGGGAAACAAATTGCTCTCACGCCCACAAGATCGACTTGTCATACACAATTTATATATCAAAACGTAGGTATTGTTGTCTGGTTTCAGGCAATGTGATCAGTTTTGCGATAGGCATTTGACTTTTAGTTCCAGGAGCTTCTAAAGGACAAGTGCCTCAAAATCCCTCCCATTGACCGTCATGTTAAAAAGTCTAAAAAATGTTTCTGCAAAACACACAAAGACGCTCTTTTTTAAATCGCTGACATGGCCACATTTTTAAGTTTATCAACATAAATTTCATATCGATGCGTTCACAAGGGCCGTGTCTTTCAAACGGTGAAGTCGCTGTATCGATCGCATATACGGTTGTGGATTTATTAAGGTTTGTTTGAAGGCTTCAATAACTGATTTTGTGTGTGGATGAAAGCGTTTCTAATGGTATTTTGATTCCCTAAATAGCTTCCTTTTACCTCAGTGCAGTTCTCCTCCCCCACCTCATGTGGAGAAAGTCTCTTGAGGGGGGAGGGGTGACCAGACAAGTCAGGACACTCTCTATATTGCAGATAGAGAAAGGAGCTGTGTGATAGGCTTTATAAGTACTGAAGGAACACTGCTTGTATGTCCTAAAGATACTGTAGTGGTTATGGTGAATGGCTTTGGTGCGGGCTCAGCAATTCAGCTATTCAGCATTCCCACGCGCATTTTCCTCAGGAAATGCATTTTCTAGTTATTAATAAACTTCTAATGACCCGAGTATCCCAGCTATTGTGACACATACAAATAATACAGATCTGGTAACAAGTCACCAAGCGGGTATTATCCTCAGACTGGGAAATCTGTCCTCCAGGGGGCAGGAGAGCGATAGTGAGTATGATGACATGGCGGCTGGTTTTCATTTTATATAATTATTGTAATATATTCGAAAACCACATATCAGAGGAGATCATTTCCTCTACATCACTTCCTCTTTAGACCCCTCCCACTAGAAGAGCAACCCCTCATCTGGACATGTATCCAGCATTCCTATAGTGTTTTCAGAGCTTCATAAACACAATGAAGACACATCATAAATGTCATAGAAGTGTTACTGAGCATTGCTTCCTTCATCATCATCACGTGTGAGCGAGTACTAAGGGTTTTTATTCTATCCTATTTCCTGCTTGTTAGGAATATGGATGGTCATTCCATATGTACAGAGCCTGGTCACTGTTCTACTATAAGGGAAACCACAAATCCCATGGATGAGATTACAAAGAGAAAGATTCCCTCAGAGAGAGGAGAAGACATGAGAAGAGGACAGGTGATGGGAGATTCTACATGGGTGAGTATGGAGGACACCCAGAAATAGAAGGAGACACTGAGAGACGGGAACAATCACAAGACGTCACATTTCCCCATCACTGCAGATCACACATTTCTCTTACCCCAATTCCTGAATTTTACTCTCCGGGTTCATCAGAAAGGAAAGAGAATCACACTTCATTTTATATCCCGAAGAGGAGGAATCTTCTTCTTCTTCTTCTTCTGCTTTGTCCTCTCCCGGACAATCTTTACTGGAAATAGTACAACACAGAAATCTAAAAGCCAATAATGAGATAATAATTACCACCAAGAATGTATGACCTCTGACACCAAGAATAACAATGTAACACCCAACATTTCCCCCAACATTTCCCTTCCACATGGCTGCCTTCCCTCTGGCTCGACCGTCTCATACTGGACCTGATGAGGACTTCTCATTGGTGGCTATGAGCGGTCTTTGAAGTCACACTACAGACAAAACTTAAAGAAAGCCCCTGGTATGTATACAGGGTCTCCGGCCTTCCTACACAGGGGTTTCCATTATTCAACAGCTTCTGGAAAATCCTGGAACATCACTTTGGTTCCAGATATAAAATGCAGTCCAGACATTCTCATCTCCGCCCACTTCTGCAGACAATTGGCTCCTCCAATGTTGGGATGATGATGTCACACCCCTGGCATTAATTCCCTCCCCCACATGTCTGAACACTAAGCTTTCTCTCCAAATGTTCTGTGTGATAAATGATATAATTGGGGGCAGGGAAAGGGTTAATATGATGTGATTGTTCCCAGAAGTTGTGTAGAAGGTGATATGTGGGAACCACCATTTAGCTCTGGTTCACACAGCACAACATGAAAGTCACAGCGACTTCCAGCCGGACTTTGCTCTACAACTTATCGGCGACCAGGTGTGACTTCAAAGTGACTTTACTGAGAAGCATTCCTATGTGACTTTGATGGGTCCGTGTTTATAGCGTGTTTTGTCACATGGCAAAACATGCGTCTGCTAACCATGATTGGGGCGTCATTAACAATCAGGCTGCAATTACATCTGCGTGATTCTGAATGCACATCAACTGCAAAGAAATTGTGTGCTTTGCCGCACGTTTCAGAAATGTGCTGCAAACGTTCATCACGCTTGTACTGCAAAAATGGCGAGCCAAGCACGATGCATGTTTCCAAAATGTGTGACAAAGCATGCGTTTTCCTGCAGGTTACTGTGCATTCAGAAATGTGCAGACGCCAATGAATGGTGTCACAAGTGCAACGCCTGTTGCTGCACATTTCTAAATGCACAGCAAAGCATGCGTTTTCATGAAGATGCAAATTAAAGGTAATGCAAGTGTGATGTGCATTGCCACACGAAACATGTAGCAAAGCATGTGTTGTATTTCAGATTGCCGGACAGTTGTAAATGCATTACCATTCATTCACATCTGTGCATTTCCAACAACCTGCAAGAAAATTCATGCTTGGCTGTGCGTTTCATAAATGTGCGTCGTGCTTGCGCTATTCATTTGCACATTTTTGAATGCATGGCAGACTGCAAAAAAACATGCGCTCTGCCATATGTTTCAAAAAACGCACAGCAAGGCACATTGCACCTGGGTTGTCATTCATTTAAAACTGTGCATGTGTGGCGTGCGTTGCTATGCATTTTTAGACGTATGAATAAGCGCACATTGTCTGTGTGGGTTCCTCGTATTCAAAAACATGCAGATGCAAATGCCAGATAATTGTTAATGACCCCCAATCACAGTTATCAGACGCATGTTTTGCTGCCAAGATGCATGACACTCCATGACTGAGAAGATTCTTCAGCTACTTTGGGGTGTTTGTTGCATGTCGGGCAGAACATTCCAGTGAATGGGCTCCCTATACACAATGTGTGCTTACACATGAAAAATACACAAATATTTGAAGTGGGAAGGTGCGTTTCCGCTATGCTCAGGTGTGACTGGGATGTGATGGGAGGAAGATTTTAGGCAACAAGGATGACCAGGGAGGAGAGGTGAGGGATAAAGAAGCCTCAGAAGTCACAGAAGAGTCCTAGGCCCCGTACACACGACCGGATCAATCCGCTGAAACTGGTCCGCCGGACCAGTTCCAGCGGACAGATCCGGACGTGTGTAGGCCCGAGCAGACAATTGTCCGGCGGATCGGACAGTTTCCAGCGGATAAAAATTTCTTAGCATGCTAAGAAATCTGTCCGCTGGAAACCTGTCCGTCGGACGTGTTCGGTCGTCTGTACAGACTCACCGGACACGTCCGACCGACCGCCATCCCTTGCATGCGTCGTACTGATTAGACGCATGCGTGGAAGCATTGAACTTCCAGGGCCGCGCACGTCGCCGCGTCATCGTCCTGGCGACGGCGCGGCCACGCCTCGTGTATTGTTTACGCGCGGATTTCTGTCTGATGGTGTGTACAACCATCAGACAGAAATCTCCGGGCGGACATGTCCGCTGAAACCGGTCCAGCGGACCTCAGAGGGAAGAGCCCCAGCCTTGGAGGGAAGAGCCCTGGGATCAGAGGAAAGGGCCTGGGACTGATGGAAAAGGGCCCCAGCCACGCCCCGTGTATTGTTTACGTGCGAATTTCTGTCTGATGGTGTGTACAACCATCAGACAGAAATCTCCGGGCGGACCGTTTTCAGCGGATTATCCGTCCGTGTGTATGGGGCTTAAAAGATTCAGACAAATGTGCGACTTTCTGGCGATTTTACATTGAAGTCTATGGGAGTCGTGCAGCACAAGAATCACCCAAAAAGTAGTGCAGGAAGTATTTTCTTTTGTCGCAGTGACTCAAAACGCAGCAATTAAGACAACATCCAATAAAATCTGTGTTTTCACCGGACCTGCGACTTTACATGTCATCAGAATGTCGCTGGAAAATTGCTGATGTGTGAACCAGGGCTTAGGGCTGAGGAAAGCGTGAGATCCCAGGACTTCTAACAAGTGTGGTAGATGGAGAACATGTCTGATAATCACCATTATACTGTATGCAGGTTCCTGCCCATTCTCTGAATTCAGTTAGGATTTCCTCACACTCACTTACCTGACCTCCCGACTCCTGTGTAGGAATGGAGAGAGAAGTTTCTGGCACTCTGGACCCACAGTGAGAAATTCAAAACGTAAAGACTGAAAACTTTCTCTCTTCAAAGTCTTCAAGCAATAGTTCAGCTGCTTGGAATAATTCCTGTCCTTCCACAAGTGATCAGTAAGTGAGCTGCACAGAGACAATTCTGTACAACGAGACATGACTCTCCTAATGAAGTCCTCATCCTGAGTCTCATACAGACAGAAGATGGTCTGAGTATGGAAGATCTGATTCATGTCCTCCATAGCCCATTCTATCATTGCAGGTTTGGCTCGGAGTGAGATGGGGATTCCTGTGATCTCTGAGAACGTCTTCACTGGATTTTCATTTAAGAGACCAAACAGGAATTGTACAGATAATGATAAATGTGAGTAATATGAACTGAAGTCACGGAGTGATTTCCCTTCACAGATCTCCAGGAGGAAAGTCCCTTCCATAGACCCAGACCCATCATCCATCCCATAATAGAGAGCAGCAAGGAACTCCTGTACACTCAGGTGGATGAAGCTGTAGCAGGTCTGGGTTCGGACGTCCCAATGAAAGATGTTCTCATTCAGAAATACAGACTCCACCTCATCCAGAGAAAGTCCATGTCTTTCGAGATCTTTCTTCTCAAATAAGATTTGTTGGTTCCGAAGTCCCTGATTGGCCAGAGCACACAGCTTCTTCAGACAGGATTGTTTCCTGCGTACAGACGGCTGCTTCTTGCTGTGATGGGTTAGTAAAACCTCCAGGAAGAGAAGGTAAATTGAAGTCGTCGTATGACACCGAATTAAAGCCAAATCTTTTCTTATTTCTTGTTTCATTACAGTGCAGACAATCCAGCATGTGATGGGCACGGCACACATGGTGTACACAACGTCATCGTCTTTTATTATACTGAGAACCTTGTCTGCATCTTCTTTATTTCCATAGAATTTATGGACATATTCCTCCCGATCTTCCCTTGTAAATCCCTGGATTTCCACATTGCGAGAATCATCGATGAATGTGTTAAGTTTCTCCATGGCCAGTGACCTTGTGGTGATGATCAGAGAAGATTCTGGGAGAAGCTGTCTCCTGAGCAAGCTTTGGAGAATTATTTCTTTGTGGGTTTCCATAGAAATGTCAGGACAACCCTCAGATTCCTCCTCCAGAGTCCACCTCAGTTCATCAAACCCATCAACTACGATGAGAAGTTTTCTCTGACTTCCAGGATCCTCCAGAATAGACACCAGGTCATCTGAACTCAGTCTGCAGGATCTGGATAAAAGTCCCACAAGACTTATGTTTCCAGGGATGGTGTTGATTTCTCGACAGCTCAGATAAAACACAAAGTCAAACTGGTCTTGGTAGAGCTTTCCAGAGGCCCAGTCCAGCATGATCTTCTTGGAGGTCATTGTTTTTCCAATCCCAGCAGCTCCTTCTAACACAACAATCTTAGGGATGAACCCACATTTATCAGGGTCAAAGAGGGCCGGGATTGTGGTTGGGGGTCTTTTCTCCATGGTCTGTAGATGTCTTCTCCCTGAACTAATTTCTTCTTCTTTTCCCTCTTTATTCTGGGGTCCAATTATCATCAATAACTTGGTGAATCTTTCCTGTAGATGAACAGCCTCCCCCATACGGGAATTATATTCTTTAATCCTCTGGAACTTCTCAGACTCTCTGTGTTCCTTACTGATGTCTTTATGAGAGAAAGGAGAATATTTTATTCCTCATACACACATAAAATATTATTTATAAGACAGAGTTGGAAATATTGTATTCTAACCATAAATCTAAAGAATGGAACCCTAAAAGAAGATATCCCATGAAATACAGGAGAATTGTGGAAGCATCTAAACTATGGACATACCATCCAGACCAGAGTAGTAACTAGAACCTTCAGAGACCCAGTGCAAGAACCCATGACTGCTGGGGCCCTTTTCCATCAGTCCCAGGCCCTTTCCTCTGATCCCAGTGCTCTTTCCTCCAAGGCTGGGGCTCTTTTCTTCAGCCCATGGCCCTTTCCACTTGTTCCTGTTGTTGGGGCCCTTTATAAGCCCTAGTTCAGACTGCTGTGACTTATCATGTGACTTGCAACACATCGCATGATAAATCAAACACATTTATTTCAATGGGTGTTGTCCTAATGAATGCGACTTAAGTCACAGCAACAAAGAAAAAGGTTTCTGCAATACTTTTCTGTGACTTTGGTGTGATTTGAGTGCCATAGACTACAATGTTAAATCATAAAATCACAAGAAAGTCACAAGGAAATTTCAAGCAAGTTGCACAACTTTGGGATCACAGCAGTGTAAACTGAGCCATGTTCTGCAGTGGCCCACCTTCCTGCCGTCTTGGGTCCCCCTACAGTGTTGGAATGTCAGGGTGACCTTTGCTACCCTGGTAGTTCCACCACTGATCCAAACTACAATAAACAAAATGTTCACCCAAAAGAGATTTCATATGAGATGTGGATGTCCTACTAACCTGATAATGTTTTGCCATGTGTCGTCTTCTTTAGTTTGGCTGGAAATAAGATCAGGGAAGTGATTATTAGTCCTGACAAACCTCTGAAATAATAACTAAGAAAGTTATTAGTGTAGCAGATCCTCCCAGACACCATCATCCCACCAACCCTCTGTAGATTGGAGTCTCTCCTCCTCCAGGTGATGGGGAGTGTCTTTGTCTGCCTGGTAACATCTCAGCACATTGCAGTGACATGTGACCATGGTGGGGGGACCAGAAAAGCCCCCAATTCTCTATGCAGGGATTACAGGCACACACCTAGAATCTGGAGCCTTGACTCCTCTTTCTGATGGAGGCTCAGGTGGATGAATGGGGCACAAGAACCCCGAGCAACAGTCATGAGGGTCTCCCAGAAATACAGCTATAAATATGGAGGTTCTTTATAATAGGGAAGTGGCTGTGATTGTATTGCTCTGCTCGGCATGCTGAGTGACGTCATTGTGTTATGGTGACTGACTGCCGGCATCCTGGAGAAGTGTTACTCTGCTTTTAAATTGTTCCTGAACTCTGTAGCCTTTTCCTTCCTCCACAATTTTATACCCAAATTTATTTCATTCCGTAAACTCCTCAGTAAACATGGTTTAACCCCTTAGTGACTGAGGGTTAGACAAATGTTAATGCCTGAACACAATTTTGCAATTTAGACCCGTGTTTGTAAATCTGTACAATCATCCCAACTATATTGTGTATCCAGGAGGATTATATCATATTTATTTTTGGGCAAATTGGGCTTCATTTGGTAACACTGGCACAAACACTGTTATGCCCCATACACACGACCAGTTTTCCCATAGAAAAAACTCTAAAGGTTTTTCCGACAGAATTACGCTCAAGCTTGTCTCGCATACACATGGTTACACCAAATTCTGACCATCAAAAAAAATGCGGTGATGTACAACACATACGACGCCACTATAAAACGGAAATTCTATTTCAGCAGCACCATCGGTTGGGCTGCTTTTGCTAATCCCGTGTTAGTGAAAGTTTGGCGAGAGACGATTCGCGCTTTTCAGCCTTCATGCTTTGCAGTCCATTACAGTGTAACAAATGTGCTATCTCCATTATGATCGCTAGTTTTATCAAACCGAGTGCTCCCTTCTCGTACTTGCTTCAGAGCATTCATGGTTTTTGGTGCATCGGAAAAGCATACAGCCAATCGGATTTCCCGATAGCAGGTTCTCAATTTTCCGACAGAAAAAATTCCTATCAAACCTTTGCTAGCGGAAATTCCACCAGCAAAAGTCTGATAGAGCATACACATTTTTGGAATTTCCGATGAAAAGCTCCCATCTGACTTTTTCTGTCGGACATTCCAGCCGTTTGTACACGGCATTGGTTGTGGTTTCTACCCGTAGTACGGCCTAACAAAAAATACTCCCTTTTATATTGTAAAGTGCTGCGTAAACTGTCGCCACTATATAAATCCTGTATAATAATAATAAATAAGAAGGCCAGTATGGTGGCCTGAGTTTATGGGAGGAGCCCGGAGGGTATTTAAGCAGCCCACTCACACATGCTCTTTGTCGGTTCAGTGTGCGGTACTACACGTCACTGGGCCGACTCTTCCCAGCTCACCTCATGTCCGTGAGTCTGCGCATTCAATCGCATTCGACACCCTCCCGCCCTCCCCTTTTTCAGGGCACTTCTCAGCATATCCTTCTTCAATTAACTACCCATTACTTACCTTGGGTTTGCCCCCTTTTCTTGGCATACTGACCAGACCACCAAGGCACACTTCAGGTCTATTTATGTTGTAAGTCTTGTCGCGTGTTTATGTGATCCACATCTCTCTCGGTCAGAGGGTAACGACCATAAATTATATAATAGATCCTGTATGTATACAATGTATTATATAATATATCCTGTATGTATACAATGTATTATATAATATATCCTGTATGTATACAATGTATTATATAATATATCCTGTATGTATACAATGTATTATATAATATATCCTGTATGGTAACCAATGTATCTTTCCCTCCATTTAGAAAAGAAAGAAAACACAGGGGGGCTGCACAGAGACTTATTACTATGACTGGAAATCAGAAGGTATCACAGCGATCATGTGGCAGGGAATCAGGAGTCCCAGATTTTGATAATTAATACGATCCCCGGGGCTCTTGGTAAGATCCTAGTCTCTGTGCAGCACAAAGAGAGGTATGCAGATATGTGGCCCTCAGAATAAAGACCACCTTCTGTGAGGCCCCATAAGTGCATACTGTCAGCGGGATTGGGTTTGTCCAGTTGGAAGCTCCTGATTGGTCACTGGGTTTTCCTAGTTCTTCCTCACACAGATAGTGATCAGGAATTGGTAGCAAATGGACATTATAGATGGGAACTCACCATGTTGTGCTCTGCTCTGGAGGTCATTTGCGGGTCCCATCAGACCGATCTGTGTAAGGACATCAATGGTGACATCCAGAGCCCCTTCTTCTCCATATGTGGCTATCAGGAGGTCCTTGGTGGTGATCCAGTCTGCATTTTCCAGTTTTCCTCGGGGGATGGGACGTTTATTTCCATAGGAGAAATCAGACAATTTGTTCCTAAATCTCTTGAAGTCACTTCCTTTCAGATCCTCCAGAGAATCTATGATGAGATCCCCGGGGGTTGGTGAGTCATTTCCCAGGACACCAGGAGCCGACCCTGCAGAGAGGACAATCAAAACCATAAACATTCATCCTGATTGGATGATTTCTGACACATGACAGCATATAAGTCTGTACTGGGGGCCGGCAATGCTATAAAGAGCATATAGAAGGGAAAGGAAAATATCCCCCAATATGTCTATATGTACATTATCCTATAGAGATTGGATTCCCTGTGATAATCTCATATGATTGCCTCCATAGTGGCAAGTTACCTCTCAGATAAAATAATATTGGGTGCAAACACCTAGGGGGGCCCCATCTAGTAGTCATAATGTCATATCTTACTGGTTGAGGTATTTCAAGAAAATAACATTATGAGCGGATGATCATAGGAAGTAAATCTATTAGACAAATTACGGGGATTATTAGTGATGACTGTGCAAATGACACAAACCCATAGTAATTATTTTATATATTATTATAATTATATTATTTTATATAGAGACCTCCTAATGTATATGTATGGAGGATCATTTTAAACATGTTTATTGATTGTTTCATAGTAAACTAAAAGAAAATAATAAAACCTTCCCCCTGAATAATGATGAGTCTGATCCGTGTAAACTAAGAACTTTTATCCCCCAAATCTCCCAGCAGTATGTGTCATGTGACACGGGGGTGTGTTCTCCTTAGGATTATAGACAAAGGATTCCCGACCAATACACAAATCACCATAAAATTTGGGGTCCTCCAGTCATTATGGGGTCACTGGACCATCTCAGAAGATCCTTTCCATCAATGATAAATAAAATCTGAAGACACGGGAATGTGATGGTGGAATTGATGAAGCTCCTGAACTCTTCTAATGGGAGGACTGACCCGATGTCTACAGGAAATGTCCAGACTACGGAGACATAAGACGTCCTATCATCTAATTCCAATCTCTGGAGATATGAGATGGAGGAAAACATTGGAAAGGATTGTCAGGATCGGCAGTCATACCTTGTGAGGAGGAGTAGGAGGAGGAAGAGGTCGCCATGACATCAGAAGATGACCCGAGATGACATCACCTGGAAGGAGCACAAACAATAATAAACTAATTTGTAGTGAGATGAATGGAACCAATGAGGAGAATTCTGTTTCCTTCTGTGGATAACAATTGGCTGACTGGTTGTCCAATCAGAATAGATTAGAATTGGATGGATTTCTGACATTTACAACCCATAACTACGAGGGCCAATCAGAACCTTCATCCCGGCATTCATCCGATTGGTATATCAGGGTCACAAAGGAATCTTACCCTGTTTAGGGCCACACTTTATAGACTCGTATTTCTAGGTGTCACCCCCACAAATCTGTGCCATTCATAGCCAACACTGGTACTAATCATCACCAAAGTATCAGCCAATAAGATGTCTACAGAGAGGCAGAGGTCAGGTGATGAAAAGGAGAGTAAAAGGAGAAAAAGGAAAATACTTTACTTTACAGTACTTGTAGTGCAAAGTGCACTTAAAATTGCACTTGGAAGTGGAGTCGCTGTAGGTCCGAGGGGAAAATGCAACAAAAATAAAAAACATCATTTTAGCATCACCGATTGTGATAAGGATCCTAAGGAACCATTCCTTGGTTCGCACTGACAGGGAGAGACAATCTGTGGCTCTCCCTGTCAGAGGGGTGGTCTGTGCTGATCATCAGCACAGCCCCCTCAGATGTGCCAATCAGCTACCAATCAGTGCCCAAATAAAAAAGTCTGCAAGTGCCCACCACAGTACCAGAGCCCACCACAGTGCCAATCAGTGCCCATTACAGCGCCAATACCCAGCAGTAACACCTGGCAGTAATACAGGCGCCCATCAGTGCCATCTTTTGGTGCCCATCAATTCTACATATCAGTGCCTCCTCATCAATGCCCGTCAGTGCCACCTTATCAGTGAAGGGGAAAACAAAAATTTTATGACAGAAACTAATATATATATTTTTTTAAATTGGTATTTTTTAGTTTGTTTAGCAAAAAAACATAAACCCCAGAGGTGATCAAATACCACCAAAAGGAATCTCTATTTGTGAAAAAATTATAAACATTTAGTTTGTGTACATTGTAGAATGACAGCGCTTAGAGCTGAAAATTGTCCTGCGCCAGTAAAGTGTTCGGGTTTGGTTTTAAGAAAAGGTGGCAACCCTAGTTGCCGTCTCTCACTTCCCTTCTCTATGGAAATGTTCTCGTCTCTCACTTCCCTTCTCTATGGAAATGTTGCCGTCTCTCACTTACCTTCTCTATGGAAATGTTCTCGTCTCTCACTTCCCTTCTCTATGGAAATGTTCTCGTCTCTCACTTCCCTTCTCTATGGAAATGTTCTCGTCTCTCACTTACCTTCTCTATGGAAATGTTCTCGTCTCTCACTTCCCTTCTCTATGGAAATGTTGCCGTCTCTCACTTACCTTCTCTATGGAAATGTTCTCGTCTCTCACTTACCTTCTCTATGGAAATGTTCTCGTCTCTCACTTCCCTTCTCTATGGAAATGTTCTCGTCTCTCACTCACCTTCTCTATGGAAATGTTCTCGTCTCTCACTTCCCTTCTCTATGGAAATGTTGCCGTCTCTCACTTACCTTCTCTATGGAAATGTTGCCGTCTCTCACTTACCTTCTCTATGGAAATGTTGCCGTCTCTCACTTACCTTCTCTATGGAAATGTTCTCGTCTCTCACTTCCCTTCTCTATGGAAATGTTCTCGTCTCTCACTCACCTTCTCTATGGAAATGTTGGAGTCTGTAGATCTCTTCTCCACACCTCAGGAAATGTCTCTAAGACCCAACTTCCTGGAACATCGTATTTCATTGTATTCCACCCACTTTCCTACTTCCTTATTCCTGAGAGGGGTGTGGCTACAGAGTGGATCTCCACGTTTTATAGGAAGCATGTGCCCTTCACTCTTTTTTTTATTATTATTGAACTTTATTGTAACAAACAATGAATGGCTGTAGCTGGGAGAGGGGTGTGGCTGCAGAGTGGAGCTCCACTGTAGACAGGAAACATGTGACCTCCACATCCTGTGGAGCTCCAGGGACTGCAGCCTGCAGCACATACTGATCCATTATGTTGGGATTTGTAGAAATACAAGAGATTTTGTACTTTCTGGTGAAGTATCTGCTTAACCACTTAAGCCCCGGACCAATATGCTGCTAAATGCCCAAAGGCGTTTTTACAATTTGGCACTGCGTCGCTTTAACAGACAATTGCGCGGTCGTGCGACGTGGCTCCCAAACAAAATTGACGTCCTTTTTTCCCCACAAATAGAGCTTTCTTTTGGTGGTATTTGATCACCTCTGCGGTTTTTATTTGTTGCGCTATAAACAAAAATAGAGCGACAATTTTGAAAAAAATTCAATATTTTTTACTTTTTGCTATAATAAATATCCCCCAAAAACATATATAAATGTTTTTCCTCAGTTTAGGCCGATACGTATTCTTCTACCTATTTCTGGTAAAAAAAATCGCAATAAGCGTTTATCAATTGGTTTGCGAAAAATTTATAGCGTTTACAAAATAGGGGATAGTTTTATTATTATTATTTTTTTTACTACTAATGGCGGCAATCAGCGATTTTTTTTGTGACTGCGACATTATGGCGGACACTTCGGACAATTTTGACACATTTTTGGGACCATTGTCATTTTCACAGCAAAAAATGCATTTAAATTGCATTGTTTATTGTGAAAATTACAGTTGCAGTTTGGGAGTTAACCACAAGGGGGCGCTGTAGGAGTTAGTGTTCACCTAGTGTGTGTTTACAACTGTAGGGGGGTGTGGCTGTAGGACTGACGTCATCGATCGAGTCTCCCTATAAAAGGGATGACTCGATCGATGCAGCCGCCACAGTGAAGCACGGGGAAGCCGTCTTTACATACGGCTCTCCCCGTTCTTCAGCTCCGGGGAGCGATCGCGTCGGGGCGGCTATAAACGAATAGCCGCGCCATCGTCCCGGATCGCTCCCCGCGGGAATCCGCCCGCCGCACGCAGCGGAGGGGGGTCCCGATCGGACCCCCGACCCGCTAGAAGGCGGGGACGTATATATACGCCCATCTGCCTGTACGTGCCATTTTGTGGATGTAAATAGGCGGTTAAGTGGTTAAGATAACTTTGCTGATGTGTGTATTCGTACTGACTTCTTATATGCCTTAACCTTCATTTTGTATATGCCTTAATTGTTTGATTTGTACCATCATTTATTTCTTTAATAAAAGTTTGTAAACAAAAAAAAAAGATTACTTTGTAATGTGGATTTGTGTGTAAAAGTGATTGTTTATTATTTCCCAATTTCTATTTGTGGTGATGATGGAAGTTGATGTTTATGTTGGAAGAAGAATATAATCCATGTCTCTAATCACAATCTCATTGTCCTTGTTTGTCCCCCTTCATCCCAACTATCAGGACCGAGACTGAGACACACACAGATCTCCACACAATGTTTTACAGTTCCATGGAATGTCGGCATTAAACTTCCATCTTCCTGAAAATCATATATATGTTCTAGTGCAAATATTATTCACTTACCGATCGCCCGGCCACATTATACTGAGGATGGGAGGGGCCCTGTACTGAAGATGGAGGGGCCCTGTACTGAGGATGGGGGGTGCTGTACTTAAGATAGGGGGATTGCTGTACTGAGGACAGGGGGTGCTGTACTGAGGATAAGGGGGTGCTGTACTGAGGATAGGGGTGCCGTACTGAGGATAAGGGGGTGCTGTACTGAGGATAGGGGGGTACTGTACTGAGGATAGGGGGGATTGCTGTACTGAGGAGGGGGGGTGCTGTACTGAGGATAGGGGGGATTGCTGTACTGAGGATGGGGGGCGCTGTACTGAGGAGGGGGGTGCTGTACTGAGGACAGGGTGTGCTGTACTGAGGATAGGGGGTTGTTGTACTGAGGAGGGGGGGTCGCTGTACTGAGGAGGGGGGGTCGCTGTACTGAGGACGGGGGGTTGCTTTACTGCAGACAGGGGCACTATACTGAGGACAGGGGGGTTTGCTGTACTGAGGACAGAGGGCATTGTACTGAGGACGGGGATTGCTGTACAGCGGATGGGGGGGTTGCTGTACTGAGGACAGGGGGTGCTGTACTGAAGATGGGGGGTTGCTGTACTGAAGAGGGGGGTCACTGTACTGAGGATGGGGGGTGCTGTACTGAGGACAGGGGGTGCTGTACTGAGGACGGGGGTGCTGTACTGAGGATGGGGGGTTGCTGTACTGAGGAGGGGGGTCACTGTACTGAGGATGGGGGGTTGCTGTACTGAGGACAGGGGGTGCTGTACTGATGACAAGGGGTGCTGTACTGAGGATGGGGGGTGCTGTACTGAGGATGGGGTTGCTGTACTGAGGACGGGGTTGCTGTACTGAGGACGGGGGGGGGGGGGTTGCTGTACTGAGGACGGGTGGTGCTGTACTGAGGATGGGGGGTTGCTGTACTGAGGATGGGGGGTGCTGTACTGAGGATGGGGGGTGCTGTATTGAGGACAAGGGGTGCTGTACTGAGGATGGGGGGTGCTGTACTGAGGATGGGGTTGCTGTACTGAGGACGGGGGGGGGGGTTGCTGTACTGAGGACAGGGCGGCATTGTATTGAGGATGGAGGGCGCTGTACTGAGGACGGGAGATGCTGTAGGCAAAGTGATGTGCTGGTATGTCTCTGCCTACTCCATGGTTTAGGTGCATGTTTACCCCTCCCGCTGTGATTGGACACAGCATCCCAGCCAATGATTCACACCCGGGATCAACTGATCGTCTGTGTCCAATCACAGCTCAGAGCTCTGTGTTGAGTTGTGTACAGATGGAGTGATCTGTCAGAGATCATTATTATAAAGCAGCACACTGTGCACACATTACACCGAGTTATGGAACATATTTAACCCCTTCATCACCCCGAGATGTTACCCCCTTCCCAGCCAGTGTCATATTTCTAGCACTGATCACTGAATTAGTGTCACTGGTGATGTCACTTCCCCCCAGTGTCAGTTAGTGTCAGATTGAACTATCACAGTCCCACTAGAAGTCCTTTATCTCTGCCATTTGTAGTATAAAACAAATAAAAATTCCACTACATATCCCATAGTATGTAGATATAGAACTTTCACACACCAATCAATATACACTTATTGGGAATTGTCTTTGTATCAAAAACATGGAGCAGAATACATTTAGGACAATATTTGTAAATCATTTTTTTCTGGTTATGTTTATTAGCAGAAAGTTTGTTGTTTTTACACTAGGGTGACCAGACATCCCCAGTTTCAGGGGACAGTCCCCTGATTGAGGACATTGTCCCTGGACCAAGTCTGTCCCTGGCTTTGTCCCCAGATTGGATTTAATAGGGGGCAGGGGCAATTTCAAAGACAATCAGTGCAGAATTAAAATAAAAAAAAAATAGAATTACACACCCCCCCCCCCTGCTCCGCCGTGCCTACTAGCATAGGGGGGTGTATTTTCTCCATTATCTGGGCCCCTTTGTGATGATCATGTGCTGGTCGGAGCGGAGGGAATATTTCTTCAGTTTCTGGTGCATGCCCATTCAGCTCCGCTCACATGTTCTTCTGCCTTGGCTCAAATCCTGGCCAGCCGCCTGCCTATCTCATTGCCTTCCCTGGCGGAGTGATCTTCCTCCGCTCCCCACCCAGTAGTAGCCTGAAGAGTAAGACTTTAAGACTTGAGAGCCTGTGAGGCGTATGGCGGCGGGCAGAGAGTCGCTGATTGTTGCCATTACTAGTAAAGAAAAAATATGTCCCCGGATTTCATTTTAAAAATCTGGTCACCTTATTTTACAGGGGATAGTGAGGGAGATTATAAAGTTGAAGTCTACAAAGGTTCTCACTGAGAAAGTTGTATGAATTTCTTATATTTTATTTGCAGTTTGTTGATATGTTATTTCTATTACAATCTTATGGGGGTGCCGACTTCTGTGCCATCCAGTGGGACATTATCACCCCCACCTTTGTAAAAGAACAATTATACACAGGATGGATATGGAAAGACATTTGAGCGGAGGGGCTCACATGAATTGTAGCTCAGATCACTCTGCTGAGCCAACAACTGATTGGAGTACATGGGCCAGATTCAGGTAGATCAGCGGATCTTTAGATCCACGTGATCTATCTGATTTAAGATACACTGGGCCAGATTCACAAAGAGATACGACGGCGGATCTCCTGATCCGCTGCCGTATCTCTGAGATCCGACGGTCGGATCTATGCGACTGATTCATAAGAATCAGTTCCGCATAGATCTCCCTAAGATCCGACTGGTGTAAGTGACTTACACCGTCGGATCTTAGGCTGCAATCTCCTGTCGGACGCTAGGTGTCGCCTCGGTCTTTTACGCGTCGGATATGCAAATGAGGAGAACCGCCGATTCAGAAACGAACGCCCGCACGTCGCTTTTTTTTTATGTCGTTTGCGTTCGGCTTTTTCCGGCGGATAGTTACCCCTGCTATATGAGGGGTAGCTAATGTTAAGTATGGCCGTCGTTCCCGCGCCGAGTTTCAAATTTTTACGTCGTTTGCGTAAGTCGGTCTGGAATACGGATGGCCGCAATTGACGTTGCCGCCGAAAACAATGACGTCCTAGCAACGTCATTTGGAGCATGCGCACTGGGAAATTTCGCCGGCGGCGCATGCGCAATTAAATCGGCGTGGGAACGCGCCTGATTTAAATTGTACACTCCCCCTAGCCGCGGAATTTGAATTCCGCCGGGGGAGTTACGATCCGACGGTGCAATTTTCGAGGTAAGTGCTTTGTGAATACTGCACTAGCCTCGATAAATTGCACCGGCGGATCGTAAATCACATAGATTACGCGGATCTAAAGATCCGCGTAATCTATGTGAATCTAGCCCCCTGCCGCAAGTTTGAGAGGCAAGTGGGTAATTCACAAACCACTTACCTCCAAACTTGCAGCGGCGTATCGCAAATCCCCCGGTGGAATTCAAATTCCGCGGCTAGGGGGAGTGTACTATTTAAATCAGGCACGTCCCCGCGCCGATTTAAATGAGCATGCACAGTCCGTGAATTTTCCCGGCGTGCATTGCTCCCACTGACGTCACTAGGACGTCAGTGGTTTAGACGCTTACGTAAACGACGTCCATCCGTATTACAGAACGATTTACGCAAACGACGTTAAAAAATTCAAAATCGACTCAGGAACGACAGCTATACTTAAAGTGGAGGTTCACCCTAAAAACGACTTTCTAGTATTACATTGGCCCCCCACATTACAATACAATTATGCCTATTATGTTTTTTTTTGTGCTGTACATACCTTGATACAGCATATTCACCCGTGGCTTCCGGGTTGCGAGTCCCACGGGAGTGGGCGTTCCTAACATGCTGTTGATTGACGTGATGACAGAAAAACGAGCTCCCCCGTCGCGTAAGCTGCGTCACGATTGGCGAAAGGAGCCGAACAGCGAGTCGGCGCTTGCACGTGGCTCTTTGTTGCGCTCCAATTACAGTTATTGGGAGGGGTTGAAGTGTTTTGTTGTGCCGGACAAATTTTTCTGCCCCTGTTTAACAGGGGCGCCTAATAACAATTTTTGATGCAATACTTTGCACGTGGCTCCTTGTTGCGCTCCAATTACAGTTATTGGGAGGGGTTGCAGTGTTGTGTTGTGCCTAAGGCACAATTTTTCTGCCCCTGTTTAACAGTGGCCCCTAATAACAATTTTTGATGCAATACTTTGCACGTGGCTCTTTGTTGCGCTCCAATTACAGATATTGGGAGGGGTTGCAGTGTTGTGTTGTGCCTAAGGACACATTTTTGTACCCCTGTGTAACAGGGGCGCCTAATAACAATTTTGGATGCAATACTTTGCACGTGGCTCTTTGTTGCGCTCCAATTACAGTATGTTTGAGGGGTCCCCTTTTTTCTACAATTTTTCTTTCACAAAAAAATAATGGCCCCCCCCACCACCCCTAAAATAATCGAGATATTGTTGCCACACAGCACGTGCGCAAGCAGTATTAAATTACTTTGTTCTTATAATAATTTCATGTTGTGCAGGGACATTTATAAACACGTGCCACTACTAGAGACACACAGCAGGTGTGATATTTAAAGGAATTTTTCATTTTTTTTTTTCACTTTAAGCATCATTAAAATCGCTGCTCCGGAAAAAAACGGCCGTTTTTAAAACTTTTTTTGTCCATTGATACATGTTCCCTGGGGCAAGACCCGGGTTCTGAAACACGTTTTCCAACATTAAATTGAATATTGGTCTTTAAAATGAGCGTTTTTGAATTCGAACGTTCGAGTCCCATAGACTTAAATGGGGTTCCAAATGTTCGCGCGAACCCGCGGTCTGTGTAAACCGAACGCGGGTATGTTCGGCTCATCCCTAATGAAAATTGAAGGACGGGGTGACAAACATTCTATACAATTTCTGTAGAACCCATTGGAGGTCTCTGTAGTTATAATGATAATGAGAGAGATGATTGAGATTTCCTGTGCCAGTCACAGATTTCCTAGATGATGGAGAATTGATTCCTCATCCCAAGTTTTATCATTACAGATGGGGGATGGGGAAAATCAGATCCACCACTAATAATCTTGGTCAGGTCCTACAATCTTCCACAAGGTTTTACCTTTACAGGAAAATATTCATCATCCCCTGCTGTCTATACAATGTGTCAGATTAACTGAGCCAATCAGATGTGTGCTCTCAGCCTGTACACATGACAGCCCAGCACACTTGGCATACAGTCTGCTATCCCAATGGTTGGATGCAGGCCCGGACTGGCCATAGGGCATACCGGGCATATGCCCGGTGGGCCGCAAGTCGCATGTCGCGTCCCCCCCCAGTGTAACATGCAGGGGGTCCAGAACTGTTAGGGGGTGTCTGTGTAACAAACTGTGGGGGGGGCTGTGTAATGTAAAGGGGTCCAGATGTGCAGGGTGCTGTGTAATGTAAAAGGGTCAAGAGGTGCAAGGTGCTGTGTAATGTAAAGGGGTGCAGGGTACTGTGTAATGTAAAAGGGTCCAGAGGTGCAAGGTGCTGTGTAATGTAAAGGGGTCCAGAGATGCCGGGTGCTGTGTAATGTAAAGGGGTCCAGGGGGCCGTGTAATGTAAAGAGGTCCAGAGGTGCAAGGTGCTGTGTAATGTAAAGGGGTCCAGAGGTGCAAGGTGCTGTGTAATGTAAAGGGGTCCAGAGGTGCAGGGTGCTGTGTAATGTAAAGGGATCCAGAGGTATAAGGTTCTGGAAACCCACATCCCATTATTTACCATTGCCGCAAAGCACCGCCGCCACCCCCCAGTCTAAAATGCCCAAGCGTATTTTTTTACCAGTCCGGCGGTTGGATGGCCATAATTGTGTGGCCCCTGGTTGGATGGCCATGATTGTGTGGCCCCTGCCATGGTGAGGGCCCTTCTCTTTTCCATCATTTCTTACAGAGCACAGTATGAGCCCCTCCCCCTTTTCCATCATCACAGCAACATTTCCTCTTCTAACACTCTTGTTTTATTCTTCTATAAAGGGGTGGAGGAGCCTGGATTGTACAAATAGACAGAAGAAAAAGATAAGAAGATGGGGGGTTATCCACAAAGCCGCGGCGCAACGTAACTTTTCGGATTTAAGTTACTCCGCCGCAAAATTCCCAAGTTAGGTGCCGATCCACAAAGCACTTACCTGGAACTTTGCGGCGCTGTAACTTAAATCCGTCCGGCGCAAGGCGTTCCTATTCAAATGGGCGAGTCCCATTTAAATTAGGCGCGCTCCCGCGCCGGACGTACTGCGCATGCTCCGTCGGGTACCTTACCCGACGTGCATTGCGCTAACTGACGTCGCTCCGACGTCATTTGCTTAGACGTTAACGTAAATGGCGTCCAGCGCCATTCACGGACGTCTTACGCAAACGACGTAGAATTTAAAATTCGACGCGGGAACGACGGCCATACTTAACATGGCTTAAGACAACTAGGGCTTAGCCCTAGTTTTACGCGGCGGAACTCGACGTAAACGACGTAGATTTAGAGCGACGGGCCCGTCGGAGCGTTCGTTGATCGCCGTAAATGGTCATTTGCATATTCTACGCCAGCCGCAATGGCCTCGCCACCTAGCGGCCGGCCTAGAATTGCATCCTTAAGATCCGACAGTGTAATTCAATTACACATGTCGGATCTTCGTCCTAACTATGGGAAACTGAGTCTGTGGATCAGTTCCATAGTTAGGACCAGGGATACGACGGAGTAACAGCAGTTACTCCGCCGTATCTCTTTTGAGGATCTGGCCCATGGTGTGTGGGAGCTCCTCCCCCTCTCAGGTAATACACAAATCCTGATATGAAGAGAATGTCCAGAATGGAATGATATCAGAGTAAAGGGATATGAACTCTGATTTTATTTTCTCTTTCTGATCCTTAACCACTTCAACCCCGGACCATTTTGCTGGCCGGGCCACTTTTTTGCTATTCGACACTACGTCGCTTTAACAGACCATTGCGCGGTCGTGCGACATGGCTCCCAAACAAAATTGACGTCCTTTTTTTTTCCATGCAGAGTTTGTGGTAGTTTTGTATGGGCGGTGGATCAAACATGTGGTCTTGTCTCGTTGAAGGCACTCTTTTCAAGACGGTTTGGTTTAAGCGGATATATATATATATATATATATATATATATATATATTATTTTTTTAAGACCGCTGTATAGCAATGGTTGGACATGTGAAATACAGACGTTCTGTTTAATTGTTGTTTTAACAAGGTTATTGATTCCAACGAGAAATTATCATGGTGGTATTATGTCAAAGGGACTGCTATTTTTGCAGGTGTTTTTATTGATTTTCAAGTCATTCATTTAACGCAATTGGCAAAACTGTCTTTAAAAAGCACAACAAGGAGCAGGGGTGTTGCTAGATGGTAAAAAAAAAAAAAACAGGGGCGGGGGCGTGACTTAGCAAGCAACCGGAATGGAAGCACATTGAAGGAGCTCCATGATAAGACACAGCCAAGAGCCCTTCATACCGCTTGTTTGCACCTGGAAATGGGCAGACTGTCTTACCAGGCTTCACACTCCAGACCCCACAGTATTTCATCCACCTCCTCGTCCAGGAGCATCTCAGAACTTTTCAAAGCCAAGCCGGCCTCTTGAGACAGCATGGCGAGTCACAAGATGGCACGGTCCCAGCATGATGAAGAGGACTTCAGCGAGGACTCGCAGTACACTCTGGAGAATTCAGGTAGGAGCCGGACACGCTCCAGCAAACCCCTCACTTTTGCAGACATGTCTGTCATAGCAGCAGATATTAAAGCCACATTCTCTGCAGTGATCACATATCTAAAAATCAAACCTGCGGGTTCTCTCTGATAAAATGGGAGGCGGTAGACTTAAAGGGGAAACAGAGAAACTGAGAAACAGAGCAATACACAGGTTGGAAACGGTGGCAGACACGCTTCACATTTTATTGAAATGACCCGTTATTTAGAAGATCTCGACAACCGTGGCCGTAGGTATAATTTCAGGGTGAGGGGGATACCTGAAAAACGGTGGAAAGTGATCAGATTATCCCTGCACTGCAAAGGGTGTTCAATAGCTTGCTGGAAAGGCAGGAAGATGCAGAAATAGACTTTGTTAGAGCCCACTGAGCTCTCAGAGCCAGGAGTGTCAGATGATGCCCCCCCCCCCCCCCTGGGAGACATTTGCTGTTTTTTGCAGAGCTTCTCACTTGAGGACATTATGAGGAAGGTGCGGAAAAACGACCACAATGTTTTTAATAGCACGCATATCATGTTGTACCAGAACCCCTCACAAATTACACTGAAAAACCACAGGGCTCTGCACCCCTCCCGGAAAAACGTAGGGAGAAGGTATAATATACATGTGGCTCTTTCCCTTTGCCTTAGTAGTTACAATGGCAGGTAAACAACATGTACTGCGCTCCCCAGCTGATTTTCCTGGCTTCTGTGAGGCCCTAAATTTGGAACTGATGGAACTACCCAAATAGTACCACTCTGCCACCCCCTACCAGGAGCCCACCTGACTCCTTTTTTCCCCACACCAGACAAACAACGTTCCAAGAAGCTGAAGCATGGCCGAGGAGGGGGATCCCATGTGTTTATCCCAGTTGGATACTCCCCTGTTACTTTCCGCTATAACCTTTGAACGATCACAAACTAGATCACCCTGGAGACTTGGTAGTGGGACACATGAGGATTTATGCAACCTCTCCCGTCCTCAACTATATCCTTTCAGTTACTATCAGGAAGTCCACGATAGATGGTTTAGAGGCGACAGGCTGACTTGCTGCAGATTGACGGTATACCACAGTTACCCTCTCTAATCTATGGTTCTGCCATCTAGCGGATGACCTAGAGACGCTTTGAACTTTGTGATTTCACTCATAAGCTTATTTTTTTTGCTCAACAGGTCTTAAAACTTTAAATTACCATCCGCAATTAACCACAGGTGTAGGTCATCCGAACTGTGCTAGCTCGATAAGAATCTATAGTTCAAAAGTTGCCTACACAGGCCTCAATATCATTTTTGCCTTCAAGAGGCTGTGTCTTTTCTATGCTTCACCGACATTGTGTGCATTTTGTTAGTTTTAATAGTTCCATTTTTTTTTTTTTAAGAGCATACTGGTTGCAGACTCCCCACGTCACCAAAAAGTATACCTGAACGGAGATTTTTCGATTCAGATATACTACTTTTCCACTTTTTTTTTTGTCTAAAGTATACCGATATTGTTCTCCCTATTGCTGGAATTCTTTAAACCTTTACTTTCTCTTCTTTCCCACTCCTTCACCTTCCTTTTACCCCCCCCCCCCCCTTTGTTATTGTCTCTACTGGACCTCTGAGTCTGATGCACCCATCAGTGGAGACAGGTCACTAACAATACATTTAAGCCCTGTAAACACGGACGGGAATCCCGTAGGGAAAAAAAGGTCAGTTTTTCCCGACGGGATTCCCAGGAAGCTAGCCTTGTCAACCCTGTGTACATAAGGCCATTCAAAAGAACCACCATTCTTTTGAATGGAAAGAACGCAGTGATGTCATCGACAAGCATGCGCTCATCACATTCGATACCGTCGCCATCTTGGTACACTCTATACGTCCCTTGTATTCTACCGCTCATGCGTCAAAGTCTTTTCGAGCATGCGCAGGCTTACGTGGGACAGGCAAGTATACACAGAATGGGTTTCTCGGCAGGAAACACTCTGCCGAGAATCCTGACGTAAAGAATAGAGAGACGGTTTTCTCAGCAAAAAGCTCTCCCAGCAGCTTTCTTGCTGAGAAAACCGTGCATGTGTACGAGGCTTAAAAGTCTATTTCAGGAATCCTCATAAGCAACAACTCATTGACAATACCGATGGTTTACTCATCCCTGGGGAAGAATTCTGTGATATCACACAACCCAAAAGGGCTAAATATCCCAGAAAAAAAGGTTTGCTCTCCTTAGAGAATTGAAGAAGGACAAGCCACACTTTGTTTTCTTACAGGAAACCCATTTTAAAACTGTTCACATACAGAAGCTTACACCTACTTTACAGCAGCACATCACGCGACCAATGATAATGCAAAAACTAAAGGGGTGACGACCCTGGTGTGTAGAGACACGCCATTCGACCTGCAGGATCGCCCAATAGATCCAGAGGGCTGGTATGTCTTCCTAAAGGGTACATTCTATGGCAAACAGAGAACTCTAAAGAACGTATACGTCCCAACTTGGCTAATGTGACTTTTTGCCAGAAAATAATATGTGAACTAATGGGATTCACATCAGGACTCCTTATTTTAGGGGGCGACTTCAACATACCATTAGTAGACTCCTCATCTGGGAAATCATGCATCACATATCGTGCACTTAAAAGACTGACAACAATGCTCAACTCTCTACAATTGATAGACACATGGAGATTTCTCCATCCTGACACCAGAGACTTTACATTTCTTTCTATCCCTCACAACCGCTACTCCCAAATAGATTACCTATTCATTACCCAACAAGACTTACAAACTGTGACGGGAGCAAATCTTGGCATTCAATCACTGTCTTATCATGCCCCAGTGTCCCTGCGGATAGACCTGGGATTGAAAACACCTAGAACACACAAACATGGAGACTGAACGCATCACTTCTGATGGACCAAGATCTGCTACCCAAAATCAAGTCCTCACTATCAGAATACTTTCACCACAACACTAACCTGGGTATAGACCCTATGATGGTCTGGCAGGCACACAAATGTTCCATAAAGGGGTGAACTAATCAGATTAGGATCAAAAAGGAAGAGACAACAGGAACATTGTGCTAAAGAGTTGACAAACAAAATCCGTAGACTTGAAAACTGCCACAAACACTATCTGTGACGGAACTACTTGAAACGTGCAAAGCCCTACAGGAATTGTAAATTGAGACCAAAACCAAAAGACTGCCATTTTTTTTTTTTTTTTTTTTTTAGAAAGAAACTTTATGAGACAGGGGACAATACCGGCAGGTTCCTAGCAAGAGCATTAAAAAGGAAGCCAATACCATCAACCACATATCAAACATCAGAACACAGAGAGGGTCACTAGAGGTTTCCACTGAAGCCATAGCAGCACAATTCCATCAGTATTACACAAAGCACATAGAACAGAGCGATGGCAATACTAGATTATCTAAACAAAAAGTGGTCTCCCAAACTGGAGGAGTTAGTGTTATCCCTTCGTGAAGAGAAAATCATGGTGACAGAAACTCAGCCGGCAATTCAAGATCTTAAGTCAGGGAAAAGCCCAGGCCCTGATGGCTTTACGTCAGTCTGAATATCGCTAAATGTTTCATAGTAAACGACTCCCTTGACAGCGGCTTTGAACTCATTATCTTCTCACAGGCCAGCGCCAACTGACTTTCTCTCTGGCCATATTACACTTATCCCGGAACCTGTGAAGGACCTTGCCGAATGCTCCAGCTATAGGCACATTTCCTTACCAAATCTTGACCTTAAGATTCTAGCAAAAATCATGGCCAATAGATTGAGACCTCTATTTGCTTCTTTGGTAGGACAGGATCAGGTGGGCTTTATGCCCGACAGGGAAGCCAAGGACAACATGACCAAGGCCTTACTCCTGACACACGAGGCATGCAGTTGGGACTTTGATCATAGAGTTGCCTGGGACTCTATGATGGCCACTTGCAAATATGTAGGCCTTGGTCCACACATGATGTCGTGGATTGTTGCCCTCTATGATAAGCCTACAGCCAGGTTAAAAAATAAACGGCTCACTGTCAGAGGAGGTCTTGAAATCGAATGGAACCAGACAGGGATGCCCACTAACCCCACTTCTGTTCATTTTGTCACTCAACTCATCAGAATGGCCAACAGAGACAAATCGATAGCAGGTTTTAGGGTCTCAGGAGTAGAATACAAGAGATAGTAACTTATGCTGATGATTTCTTGTTTTTCTTGACTGACCCCCATATTACTATCCCTAATCTGATGAACAGTTTTCAATCTACGGGTATATATAAATCGAACCTTAAAAATTAATTTCACCAAATCTGAGGCTATGAATGTCTCCTTGACAGATGACATGTGAACTACAAATGCAGATCAACTACCACTTTATGTGGGTTACTAAAGCTCTCAAATATTTAGGAGTGTGGTTTACACCTAGGTTAAACATCCATTTATGAATATAACTTTCCTGCTTTGTTACGAGACATACGAAAAGACTTACAGGCTTGGAACTCCAAATACTTTTCCTGGTTCGGCAGAGCAGCGATCTTAAAGATGGCTATACTTCCATGATCGCAATCTCCTCAGAAACCTCACAATTAAAATACCACAGTTTTTCAGAACGTTGCAGTCTGCCCCCATACAATTCCTGTGGAGGCATAAAAAACCTAGAATAAAGTTCTCACTTCTAACCAGACCAAAAGAAAAAGCTGGGATGGGTCTACCAAATTTCTACAATTACTATCTGGCATTACACCTCACACGGGTGATCGATTGGCACTGCCATGGCAACTCCAAAGACTGGGTCAGATTGGAAGACTCACGGAGTGAAACTCCCTTGCCATTCTCACCATGGATCCCATAGCAGAGCCAAAATTATTCCATCAAAAAGCACCCAGTGACAGGCACTACATTGACTCTGTTCCGTGTTGTGGCCACCAAAAAAAAACAGACCCGACATCTATAGCCCATTATCCTCGTTAAGGGACAACCCAGACTTGCCTCCAGGAATTGGTAATACTTCCCTCTCACAATTAAAGATTGCTTCCACAAAGGCTTATTTAAAAGCCTAGCAGCACTCAAACACGACAATGACCTTCCAAGACTCTCCTGGTGGACATATTTTCAAATACGTAATTACGCCAACACTGGGCCTCAGAGGTCTTACCTCTCAAGGGAGGACTAAAATTGAGAGGCTCTCTGCTGAGGGAATGTGGTGTGACAGAACAACCTTCATTGCTTACGCATGGCTACAAAACTCACTATACCAGATGACAGATTTAGACCGGCATGGTCTAAAGCAGGGGTGTCCAAACTTTTTTCAAAGAGGGCCAGATTTGAAGAAGTGAACATGCTTGAGGGCCGACCATTTTGCCATTCAAATTCGGTGTTTGTCCGAGCAATACTACACTGCCCAACAATAATTTTCTTGCCTTTGTGGCTGTGTGTGGTGAAGAGATGAGCTTGGGCGTGTTATTTGGATATGTCGTATTTAAAAAGGACGTTTTAGGAAAAAAAAAAATCATACATTTTAAATCAAGAATTTTAATAAAGAACTGTGAAGCAAAATCAATGCAGCCTAATCAGTGCCCATCTGCAGCCTCACCATTGCCATGAATGCAGCACACACTCCATTGCCATGAATGCAGCACACACTCCATTGCCATGAATGCAGCCTGCAGAGGAGACAGGGAGGGGGCGGGACGAGCACCAACAGACAAATAGGAGAAACTCCTTTTTTGTCGACGGGCCTCTTTAATTGAAAGTCCCGCCTTCTGTGATGGACAGAACAGTTGTCCAATGGCAGCACAGGAGACGGGACTTCCTTTTACACAGGACGCTGTGTAAACAGGAAATGCTCTGTCTGCACGGCACTTGTCCCTTTCCTCCAAGGCAGCCGGCATACCTATCTTTTGCGGCCCCCGGCGCTTAGGGATACGCTGGGGGCCACAAAAGATATACATGTCAAGATCACCAGGTGGGCCATCCAAAACCAGCCTGCGGGCCGGACTTTGGACAAGCCTGGTCTAAAGCCTTACAAATAGGCATCACTGACAACCAGTGGAAAATAGTCTGCATTCTCTCACATAAATGCTCCATTAGCACCAAAACACAGGAGACGTCTTACAAACTCCTGACGCAATGGTATGCAACCCCAGATAGATTAACTTTAAAAAAAACAAATGGTACCCACATACTTCAGACAGGTGCTTGAGATGTGGGACAGATACGGGCAGTCTCAGACATATCTGTTGGGACTGCCCAGCTTCTGGACCAAGGTCAGGGAGATTGTGAAGCAAATCACGGAGACCAGAATTGAACTGATGTGGCTTTTTGCCTGCTCCATACAACACATTTTCCTCTTAAACGTTATAAATGATCGCTAACAAAACACCTGCTGATCGCAGCCAAATTTCTAATTCCACTCTTCTGGAAATGCACTAGACCCCCATCTATTCGAGATTGGCTAAAGAAGGTAGCCGATACCTGTTACATGGAATATACATTAGCTCAAACCTCAGATAGAGTTGAAAAATATCAAAAAACATGGTCTCCGTGGTTCGCTTATAAGGCCTCACAGGCCTATGAAGCAATAATGACCTCTTAAAACACTGCCACGTTGATTCAATTCTCTTTCACGATTCAGACACAGAGTCGACCTGTACACACCAGAATCTGGTAGCTTAATGAAAAAAGCACTGAGTTCTGCTAGTAAGAGACACCCTACCTTACCCATACCCCACCCATACTTTTTCTCGCCCATTTCCTCTCTCTTCTACCTTTTTCTTAAGTTTGTCTTATCTCTACCTATTCTAATTATAAAAGGTGAATTTTACAACAGATAATGCGATTCCAAGAGCCCAATTACTTGATCGATTTCTTAGTTATTAAGCAAACTACTTCAAATTTGTTTATAGAGTAACATTTCCACTTCCCATGCTCTACGTTTTACAACAATTTGGATTTGTTGACTGCTATTAACCAAACTAATTGTTATACCTTTGCATCACTACATTATCTGTTTATTTGTACTGCTATATTTCGATTATAATAAAACTTTTACGGTTAAAAAAAAAAAAACAAGACCAGGGGCTTCAGCCCAAAGTCTGAGGCCTGCACAGGGGGGAATGGGAGTGGCGTGTTTTTTTTTGGCTGAGCGGTGGGGTTGTGTGGTGGGGGTAAGCTCACTTGCTGCCTGACTTACCAGTGCCCATCAATGCTGACCACCAAACTCACCTACCTGACACACTGACCTACCTGACATACATACACTGACCTACATGACCAGTCAACAAACTTCATGTGTCCTGCAGCTCAGCCGAAGTGTGCGGCACGCTCATCACAGCAGGCAGCAAGAGGAGAGCCGCCCACCCGAGCGGGGATCTCATAGTGATGTGGCACCGCGGCCGTGTAGTAATTCTCACCTTCTGGAGCTTGTAGCGCCTATGATAAATGTCACACATCCCACGGTCTTGGTATTGGACCAGTGGGACAACCATCATAGGCGCTGCAGGCTCTAGAAGGGGGGGATCTGCTATGTCACTCAGGATCAGATTGGTTCCCCCGCTCATCGGCTTCGCTTTGGGCTAATACAATGGTGCATGCCTGAGACCCGGGCTTTTCAGGGACCCATTTGGGGCTCCAGCCCCCCCCCCCAGGCCCCCCTCCCAACGCCTCTGATCAGGAGTATGGACACAGGAATTTGGATTTTCTTTTCAAAAGACACTTTTTTGAAGATGAATTAGCATATATGAACTTTATTTCTTTGTGATATTTATGGACTTAAATAATAGTTACAATAAATAATCATTGGAAGATATGGATATTGCACTTGTCACTTTGGTTACATTATATATTAGCACATTAACACTTCCAAATGGTACTTACAGATTTATATCATAGCATAGTCAGAACAAATAAATTAAATTTATTAGATCTAAAAGGCATCTGTCAAGAGAATCATGAGGGCTGTCAAAATGCTTCAAGACAATTATTTTTTCCCTGGCTGTCATGCCAATGCTTTGATTTCAATAAATGTCTCTTTGTCTCGCAACAAATATAGTGATAAGGAATTCTGAAACTTTGAGTCTCATTAACAGTATGTTTTTTTCTGGGTTGGCGACTAAGTAAAACACAGCCGAGTGACCAGTAGAAGTTCTGCAGTGACATATCACACTTCTCCAATGACAGAACCACCACCTCCTCCAAGCATTGGCTGACCAATGAACTAATCCCACCTCCCTTCCCTGTGATGTCATATTCTGGGTGGAGTTCTCACATCTCCCGATTCCCCCCCACATAACTTTATACAGCCTCCTCCTATACCTATCCCAGCATGGAGGGGCTCAGTGAAGGTGGTGGTGAAGGTGTGGAGGTGTTGGATCGGGTGACACAGATCATAAAAGGAGATCCGCCCAGCCTCATAATTCAGATATATCCTGACCCTGCTACTAGAGATATTGGCACTCAAGAGGAGGGATTTACTGTCATGTGTAACCCAATACTGATTATTATACCTGTACAAACCCCAGGATTTATCATCATTTCCAATTCCTGCCTTCAACCCGCTCCTGTCTATACTGGGATAACAAATCCCGACTCTCCAGTCATCTGATCCTCCAATATCCACTTCCCAGTAATGTCTCCCTGAGGAATAATTCTGAGTGCTTAACACCTGAGGACACTCCTGAAATCTCTCTGGTAGTTTTAGGTAATTACAGTCTCTATCTGACCTGGATACAGTTTTCCTGTCATCTGATATCTGGATATGATTATGAGCGGTCTTTACATCCAGTAATATGTGTGCGGGTTTCTGTATATAGAAGTACACATTTACCTCTGTAATAATTTCAGATAAACCTGTGTGCAAGACCCCCGCCACATCCAGACCCCCTCCATCATGGAGGAGCTTCTCATGTCTCTCTCTGTCCTCATTATCTCCATCCTCAGTATCACACAAGTCACCTGTGTCTGATTGCTGTAAGACAGTCAGTGGATCCGTCATGTTACACAGCTCCTCAATGTGACGCATCTTCCTGGACAGCTCCTCCTTCTTTATTTCCAACTCGGACATAAAGTTGGAGAACTGCTCTCCCCGCCCGGAGACCTCCCTCAGCACTCTTTTCTCCAGGTCTTCCAGACGTCTCCTGAGATCTCTAAACAGGGCAGTGACACTCTCGGTGTCACAAGCTGTTTTTTCTTCCACTTTCCTCCAGTGTTCCTGCAGACTCTGGACTCTTTCCTCTGTCTCCTCGCTCTTCGTCAGAAGTTTCTTCAGAACATTCCTCAGTGTCTCTTTCTTCTTCTCAGAAGCCTCATCCAGGGACTCCATCCCATGTCCTTTATGTCCTCCAATAACACAACAATACACACAGACACAGGTCTCATCCTCAGTGCAGTAAAACTCCAGCATCTTCTTATGGACGGAGCAATTCCTGCTCTTCAGGGACAAGGTGGGGTCAGTTAAGATGTGTTCTGGGGATGTTTTGTGGCCTCTCAGGTGTTTACTACACAGAGAAACCTCACAGAGCAGACAGGATCTAACAGCAGGTACAGGAGAGTCCACACAGTGAGTACAGTAGACCCTGGACTTCTCCTGATCTTGCTGAGCAGACAGGAAGTGCACCACTATGTTATGTAGCGATATGTTCCTGTGAAGTGCAGGACGGCTCCTGAATCTTTTTCTACATACAGGGCAGAAATAATCTCCAGACCCCTCCTGTGTATCCAGCACACGAGAAATACAGTCCCGGCAGAAGTTGTGTCCACATTTCAGCATTACGGGATTGGTATAAATGTTCAGACAGACGGAACATTCCAGCTCCGCTTTGAGATCAGCAGAAGCCATCACAGACAGAATAGAATTTAAAATCTGATATTATCGGAGAGTGGTTTCATGGACCTTTGAACGTTTCTGTAAATAAAAAAAATAAAATAAAAAGTTTAACTCACAGTTGGTTGTTTTTACAGGACATAAAACAAAACAGGACGTTTTTCTGTAGTAAGGTTTCCAAGGATCACACTTTTTGAGCCCCAGGTTTTACTGACTCATTGGTGTACTATGCAGCTGTCTGGTCAGTTTAGGAGAACCTGTTCCTTGGCCATTCAAATCAACTGGTAGACCTCACTTTTACCCTCCACAGTATCACATTGCAATATTGGGTTCATCTTGATGACACAATTACTTTATTGATAACAGGTTACCTTTCTTAACCTTTCAGATTCTTGGATGTGAGAAAATAACATACCACAACCCCAACTGCGTTCTCAGGTCAACTTACCAAAATTTACTTAAAATCCCCAAGGCCCGTTACAAAACAAAAGGAGAGCGAAGATTTACAGTCCAAGGACCCCCCGACTATGGAATTACCAACCAATATCCGGACGGAAACTAATCACCAGGCCTTCAGGAAAAAACTCAAAGACCCACCTATTCTAAAGGCCAAATTAGAAGTACATTGATACCAAGCCCCTTGAGGCGATTCAGTTTGCATGTGTAGAGCTATATAAGTTTTTCGTTCATTCATTCATTCATTCATTCATTCATTCATTCATGTGGTGCAATAACTCACAAAACAGTACTATGAAAACATTTACTTAGCTTGTAGCCCTCTTTTGTGGGGTTATGGGAAGTGGTCCTCCCAAACAGGCAATCTAAACCTTTAGATAACTAGAAGTACCAGAGCCTTCACCAAGTGGAATGGTGAATTTGATAATAAAAGGTGGCAGTGTCTCCACCCAGAGGAGGTTCCTTTCCTGGGAAATTAACCATTCAAGTGTACTGGGACCCCCCGTAGGAGCCAACAATTCTATACGTCCTTGAGTCTTTTCCCCACAACCAAGCATATATGAGTATTCACCAACAGTGCCACAGTCAAGCATATATGCACATTCACGCCTTCAGTTCAAGAAACAGTACTAGGTTGGCATTTTGATGTTTTAATAAAGTGTTGGAGATGGGTATGGGAAGAAATGGGATACGCCAATATCTTCCTAGAACAAACGTGAGGACGCTTCTTACAACATCGTCTCTGTGTGGCAGATGGTCAACAGGCTCTGCAGTAACAGTATGGAGGTTGAGCCTTCCTCAGGTTAACAGTCCAAGCAACAGCCCTTTCACAAGGAATGGTGGGACTATGCTCTCCAGGAAAAAAAAAACATTAGCAAACACACAGCTGACCAAGCGCACAGGAGGGGTGGCTGCGACACTCGAGTCTCTAGGATCTCTCAACCATGTCTGTACTCACATATGCCTCTATACAAATTGTTGCCTCCTACCAGGATCCTACAGGCAGTCTCTCCCAGTAGTATCAGACCAGATCCTCAAACAACAGACCCCAAGTCAGCCTTTAGCAACCTTCAGTGTCCCCAGTCTAGGGTTGCCACCTTATCCCTTTAAACCAGGGGTCTCAAACTGGCGGCCCTCCAGCTGTTGCGAAACTACAAGTCCCATCATGCCTCTGCCTGTTGGAGTCATGCTTGTAACTGTCAGCCTTGCAATGCCTCATGGGACTTGTAGTTTCGCAACATCTGGAGGGCCGCCAGTTTGAGACCCCTGCTTTAAACCATACACATATTAATTACACAGGTTCTGTGGCTGATTAAAGTGGTTGTAAACCCCCCCCCCCCCCCCAGGAAGTTACACCTACAGGTAAGCTTAGATTAAGGCTCACTTGTAGGTGTTTGCGATATCTCCTAAACCTACACGTTTAGGAGATATTTACCAAAAGTTATACACCGTTGTCTATGGCGCATGCGCGCTGTAGACAATGGCGCAGCCGCAGTGAGAATTCCATTCATATAAATTGCAATGCCATATTTGTCGGCTCCCGCCTGCATGTGCGGAGTGACACCTTCGCCACTCCGGCCAATCACAGTGCCGGAGCGGCGATACCTGGAAGTAACCTTCTGGGTATCTGTGGAGAGATGTCTGTGGCCAGAGGGGGACACGAGGGACGGCTTCGGGAGCTTTGATCTAAGGTAAGTAATGCATAATGAGCTAGTATGCTGGTCATACTAGCTCATTATGGCTTTGTCTTGCAAGTGATAAAAAAAAAAAAAAAAAAATCAGGGTTTAACCACTTAAGCCCCGGACCAATATGCCGCTAAATGCCCAAAGACGTTTTTACAATTCGGCACTGCGTCGCTTTAACAGACAATTATGCGGTCGTGCGACGTGGCTCCCAAACAAAATTGACGTCCTTTTTTCCCCACAAATAGAGCTTTCTTTTGGTGGTATTTGATCACCTCTGCGGTTTTTATTTTTTGCGCTATAAACCAAAATAGAGCGACAATTTTGAAAAAAAATGCAATATTTTTTACTTTTTGCTGTAATAAATATCCCCCAAAAACATATATACAATTTTTTTCCCTCAGTTTAGGCCGATACGTATTCTACCTATTTTTGGTTAAAAAAAAAAAAAAAATCGCAATAAGCGTTTATCGATTGGTTTGCGCAAAATTTATAGCGTTTACAAAATAGGGGATAGTTTTATTATTATTATTATTTTTTTTACTACTAATGGCGGCGATCGGCGATTTTTTTCGTGACTGCGGCATTATGGCAGACACTTCGGACAATTTTTGGGACCATTGTCATTTTCACAGCAAAAAATGCATTTAAATTGCATGGTTTATTGTGAAAATGACAGTTGCAGTTTGGGAGTTAACCACAGGGGGCGCTGTAGGAGTTAGGGTTCACCTATTGTGCGTTTACAACTGTAGGGGGGTGTGGCTGTAGGACTGACGTCATCGATCGAGTCTCCCTATAAAAGGGATCACTTGATCGATGCAGCCGCCACAGAGAAGCACGGGGAACCCGTGTTTACATACGGCTCTCCCCATTCTTCAGCTCTGGATCGCTCCCCGCGGGAATCCGTGGAAAAGGCAAGGACGTACCTGTACGCCCATTTGCCTGTACGTGCCATTCTGTGGACGTACATATGCGGTCGGCAAGTGGTTAAAACCGCTTTAAGGTGTTAATTAAATTCACTTGGTGACTTATCTGCATTAAAATTAGCCTCAGAACCCGTGTAATTCATGTGTGTCTAGGTTTAAAAAGGGATGAGGTGGCAACCTTAGCCCAGGCCCTCCAGCCTCCTAGCCGGGACCTCCACATGACAAGTACATAGAAGCAGTGCCCAGGGAGGGGAAAACAAGCCCCCCAGTTGGTGATCTTTTCCTTTGGAAGACAACATATCTACGCTCAGCTCCAGGGTATTAATCCATTCTCCCAGAATCTTCTGGGCCAGACCTCGCAGGGATTGGCTGGGGCTAAACAAAATATTAAGCTGCTGATTGATATACCCCTGCCTTTTTTACCTATAACTCATTCAGGTGAACAGGGAGAAGCAAATGATCAGGCAGCCATAGACCAGCTATCAAATCCAGCTCTATTGGGTACAGTGAGCCAGAACTAAAAATGTACCTACACAACAACACTATAACCCAAAATGTTTTCCAGCTCCACTAAATACAGTGAGTGAAATTAGATTTGCCAAACAAATTAACCCCATTGACTACAATAGGGGGAAAACTAAATCTATCCTAGTGTAAGAATGTATAGAACAATTCTGTCTCTTTCTAGATTCCCCTCTAGGTTTTGACAAGTAGATATGTATATATGAGTTTTGCCTTATCAAAACTCATCTTCGGTTTACATAGAACTAATGCCGCGTACACACCATCACTTTCTGCGATGGAAAAAAACGTCATTTTCAAAAACGTCAATTTAATTGACCGTGTGTGGGCAAAAACGTCGTTTTATGTCTTCTAAAAAACGACAGAAAAAAATTGAAGCATGCTTCAATTTTATGTGTCGTTTTTCAAAAGTGCACTTTTTACCTCACAGAAATTGACCGTGTGTAGCAAAAAACGTCGTTTTCTAAGACGTTTTTTCATCTACGCATGCCCAGAAGCTAGCTTCAATGGTAAAACGTGGTGGAACGTAACCTGACTTTGCAAGATCATTGTGAGAAAACGATGGTGTGTATGCAACTTCGTCTTTGAAAATTGAAGTTTCAAAAACGTCATTTTTTACTTCACAGAAAGTGTCGTTTTTTTTCATCACATAAAGTGATGGTGTGTACGGGGCATAAGAGTTTGTCAGTTATGTGTGGTTAAGCCATTTCCCGAAATAAGCTTCCCGTTTCTGTGAAGACATAGGCTATAGTATGTATTTATCTATAGGCAACACCTGTTTCTCACCTACATAGACTTTATCTTGTGGTCTGTTTAAGACAAAGTCCCAGAATACATTTCCTGTTCCAACTGTAACATACGTCATTGAGACGAAAACAGAAACCTGCATTATAAGAGTGGAAGCGGATGTTTGCTAGAGATATCTTTTGTCTTTTTCTGATAACATATAGGAAGTCCCTCCTAGCCCCCACCTTATCGTCTTTACAACTGCATAAATACTGTGGCCCGGATTCAGAGAGCAGTTACAACGGTGTATCTCCGAATACGCCGTCGTAACTCTGAGTTGCGGGGTCGTATCTATGCGACTGATTCATAGAATCAGTTACACATAGATTTCCCTAAGATCCGACCGGCGTAAGTGTCTTACACCGTCGTATCTTAGGCTGCATATTTACGCTGGCCGCTACGTGACGCTTCCGTAGATTTATGCAAATTAGGTAGATACGCCAATTCAGAAACTTACGTCCGCCCGGCACATTTCTTTACGTAGTTTCCGTTAGGCTTTTTCCGGCGTAAAGTTACCCCTGCTATATGAGGCGTATCCTATGTTAAGTATGGACGTCGTTCCCGCATTAAATTTTGAAAATTTTACGTTGTTTGCGCAAGTCGTTCGCGAATAGGGCTGTACGCAAGTTACGTTCACGTCTAAACCATTGACGATTTGTGGCATCATTTCGAGCATGCGCACTGGGATTCTTTCACGAACGGCGCATGGGCCGTTCGTAAAAATCATCAAATATGCGGGGTCACATGTAATTTAAATAAAACACGCCCACATCATCCACATTTGAATTAGGTGGGCTTACGCCGGACCACATACGTTACGCCGCCATAACTTAGGGCGCAAGTTCTTTCTGAATACAGAACTTGCGCCCTAATTTACGGTGGCGTAATGTATCTGAGATACGTTACATCCGCCGATAGATACACCAATGTATCTGAATCCGGGCCTGCGTATCTGTGTTCAATAAACTAGACACGCCTTGATAACACTCAACTGTTCATGTGTATTCTTGGGTGTCTCTCAGATCTGATTGGGTCAGACAATTATCCTGCATTACCCATGTACACCTGCGTGGTCATATTACCCGTTTCCTCTTCAGAATGGTGGTATGAAATAATCACTTTTGGCAAGAAGGATCCCTTTATCTTTTTGACAGACTGTTTCTCTTGCCTTAGCTGTGATTTAAATTTAATCTTGAACTAAATTTATGTAGAAGAGGGATACAAACCACGTCTTGGTGTATAGGGGATTTTTTTAGGGGGAACAACCCACCTAAAAAGTACATCTGTGAAGGTCTTTTAAAAATTAATAATACAGTACTGTACAGTCCTTTTGGGAAGGAACTTAAATAGTTAAAGCGGGAGTTCACCCATTTTTTTTTTTTTTTTTACCTTTTCCCCTTAGATTCCTGCTCGTTTTGTCTAGGGGAATCGGCTAGTTGTTTTTAAATATGAGCCGTACTTACCCGTTTTCGAGATGCATCTTCTCCGTCGCTTCCGGGTATGGGTCTTCGGGAGCGGGTGTTCCTTCTAGATTGACAGTCTTCCGAGAGGCTTCCGACGGTCGCATCCATCGCGTCACTAGTAGCCGAAAGAAGCCGAACGTCGGTGCGGCTCTATACTGCGCCTGCACACCGACGTTCGGCTTCTTTCGGAAAATCGTGACGCGATGGATGCGACCGTCGGAAGCCTCTCGGAAGACTGTCAATCAAAATAGGAACACCCAGTCCCGCAGCCCATACCCGGAAGCGGCGGAGAAGATGCATCTCGTAAACGGGTAAGTAATGCTCATATTTTAAAACAACTAGTCGATTCCCCTAGACAAAACGAGCATCCATCTAGGGGGAAATAGTGTCCTGTGCGGGTGAACCTCCGCTTTAATGAGGCTTATACTTCAGTGACCCAACCTACTTTTGCTTTTCTTTCTTTTGCATAAAGTATAAGAAATATTAGAAGTATAAGATAATTTATATGTGTGGGAGAAGGAGGTCTGTAAGGTAAGACAGGCATACTGTCATTGTTTTAATATGGGTCAAGAACATGGTAAAGAACCTCCCTCATATCCTAATCCTGGGGAAAATTGTAAAGATTATGTAGCCAGGGTTTGTGGTACTGACTATCAAATTGATAAATTCTTGGGTTTCTAATTTGGTGGGGTGGACAGAAGCTTTGGTTAGTAGTGTTGCTCACGAATATTCGCATTGCGAATATTCGTTACGAATATGGCATATTCGAATATTCGCGAATAACTCGAATTTCGCGGCCAATATTCGCTATTCCGAATATTCGTATTTTTTCAATTTTATTTTTAAAACAGATCACATCCTAGTGATCTCCATCGACGTCTAAAAGCATTGCTGGTATGATTAGAGACCCTGGGCCAGTAGCTAAGCTGAGGCGATCCTTTTATGTTGCCGAATATTCGCAATCGCGAATATTCGATTTCCGAATATTCGCAAATACTTTCTCCGCCCTTCTTTTGCATCAGAGCCAATCAGAGTTCTCCTACCACAGTTGTCATAGGAGAGAGTGGAGTGTTTCTGTGCGTTTTTCCAGTGTATCACATCTTCAAAGAATTTTCCATCTTTTGTCCCGTGTCATCATCATTTGCATTTCACCTCTTTAATGAGAATAATAACTTTTTAACATAAAGACATTTAAGAGATGTCAACGTAAATGGTTTACTTGTATTTTCCAAATCTATGGTTATTCAATATTTATTAAACTAATCAATATACAAATTGGTCAAAGTAAACCCTCAAATCTATATAATAATGTATTTATTTTATTAATACCTTGTTAGTTGCAGGGTCCATTACGTAAAACCACACTTTTTCCAAAGGGCAGGTGAAATTGAATGTTTCAAAATTTCGCAATCAATTTCGCATTAGCGAAATTTCGCAAAAAAAGCTGAGTTAGGCTTACCGGTAACTCCTTTTCTGAGAGTCTTCCAGGACAGCCCATGAGACCTAGGGCTCCTCCTACCAGGACAGGAAACACGTTAACCCCCACCAGATAAAAGGGCGGTCCTCCAGGCCCCATGCCAGTCTTCTCGAGAACCGTAGGACTACCCTGAAAAACATATGCATTAATAACACATAACTTCCATACAACAAAACCGGGTGGGAATCCGGCTGTCCTGGAAGACTCTCAGAAAAGGAGTTACCGGTAAGCCTAACTCAAGCGTCTTCCAGGACAGCCCATGAGACGATGAGCCAGAACTTACCAGTCTAGGGTGGGACAACTGCCTGAAGGACCTTTCGACCAAACGCCTGATCTTGAGCTGATAGCAGATCCAGGCGATAATGCTTAATAAAGGTCGAGTAACTGGACCATGTGGCAGCTTTACAGATTTGTTCCGGTGAAGCACCAGCCCTCTCAGCCCAAGACGCAGCCAAAGCCCTTGTTGAATGCGCTGTAACAAAAGGTGTGGGAACTTCTCTGATTTTATAGGATTCTGAGATTGCCTGCTTGATCCATCTAGCCAATGTGGCTTTAGATGCACCTTTACCTTTGTGTGTACCTGAAAATAGTACAAATAAAGCGTCTGTCTTCCTGAAGGTCTTGGTGACCTCTAAATATGCAAGAAGGGTTCTTCTTACATCCAAAAAACTAAATTTCTTTTCCTGATCACCCTGTGGTGAACTACAAAAGGATGGCAGTACAATGTCCTGTGATCTGTGAAATGTACTAGCTACCTTAGGCAAAAAACCTGGATCAGTTTTTAATACAACTCGATCCTCTAGAATCGTGAGGAAAGGCTCCCTCACTGATAAGGCCTGTAACTCGCTTACTCTACGAGCTGAGGTAATAGCTACTAAAAAAATTGTCTTTAAGGTAAGTAGCTTAACAGAAATATCCTCTAAAGGTTCAAAAGGAAACTCTACCAGAGTTTGAAGTACCAGGGACAGGTCCCAAGTTGGACAACTTCTTACCACTACCGGCCTGGCCCTTGAAATGGATTTAAAGAATCTAGCTACCGTGGGATTTTCCAAAAGAGAAAACTGGAGGAAAACGCTGATAGCTGCCGCCTGTACCTTCAAGGTACTAACTGAAAGACCCTTGTCGACACCCTCTTGAAAAAATTCCAAAATAGAAGGAACATCATGCGTTGATCTTTGGTTTTCAGACAACCATGAATTAAACTTTTTCCAAACTTTGGAATAAATGGCTCTAGTGACTGGTTTTCTGCAATTTACCAAGGTTTTAATCACCTTGTCCGAAAACCCCTGAGCCTTCAGTATCTTCTCTTCAGATACCAAGCTGTTAAGCTTAATGAAACCACCTGTGGGTGTGACACTGGACCCTGCGACAGCAAGTCCTCTCTGTTCTGAAGTCTCAGTGGAGGCTCCGAGACCAGAGACTGTAGCAGGGAAAACCATGGCCTCTTGGGCCAGAAGGGGGCGATCAAAATAAGGTCTGTCTCTTCTAGGAGAAACTTCCGGAGTACTTCCGGAATGAGTCTGATCGGCGGAAAGGCATAGCAAAGGTCGAAGGGCCATGGATTTGCTAGGGCATCTATCCCCAGAGATCGATCCCCTGGGTTTAGAGAAAAGAACTCCTCTGTCTTGCTGTTTTCCTGATTCGCGAACAAATCTGCTTCGGGATAACCCCATTTGTTGGTGACCTCCGCAAAGACTTCTGGATGAAGTGACCAATTGTCTCGCTCCACCCTGTGGCGACTGAGGTAGTCTGCCAGACTGTTTTGTGTCCCCTTCAGGTGCACTGCTGAAATTGAGCCTAGATTTACTTCTGCCCAGGACAACATTTCTTGTGCTATTCCTTGAAGAATTCGACTCCTCGTGCCTCCTTGTTTGTTGAGGTACGCCACTGTCGCAATGTTGTCTGACAGAATCTGGAGATTGTGACCCCTGATCTCCGATTGAAAGGCTTGCAGGGCTCTGTGAACCGCTAGCAGTTCCCTCTGGTTCGATGAAGCTCTTGCTTCCTTCGAGGACCATTTTCCCTGTGCGACCTGATCTTTGAGGTGGGCTCCCCATCCCCAGGCGCTTGCATCTGTCGTGATCCTCTTGGATATCGAGATGGACCATGGCAGGCCTTTTGTTAGGTGCAGATCCTTTCTCCACCACCACAAACTTCTCTTTACCTTGGTAGATAACCAAACTTTTGACTCTAGGGACCTGGCGTCCCCATCCCAATTTTCCAGAAGGAATCTCTGCAATGGTCTCTGATGGAACCTTGCCCATGGTACCGCAGGGAAACACGAGGTCATGAGACCTACCGTCCTTGAAATTTCCCTCAGCGAGACCAACTGATTGGTCTGTAAGGCTGACACTGCTTGCACCATCTTGGAGACCTTTTCTTCTGGGAGAAAAACTTTTTGGACTACTGAGCAAAAGTCGTAACCCAGGTACTTCACCCTCTGGGCTGGATCTAGGGAAGATTTTTCCCTGTTTATCAGCCAGCCCAGGGACTGAAGAAAGTCTAGCACAGTCTGGAGATCTGCTAGTAATTTTTGGTGAGATTCTGCCACTATTAATAGGTCGTCCAGGTAAAGGATGATAGTTATCGCCTTTAACCTTAGTGGAGCCAGCGCCTCCCCCAATACCTTTGTGAAGATACGAGGGGATGAGGACAGACCGAAGGGGAGGGCCTGAAATTGAAAGTGCCTGATTTCCGTTCCCATTTTTACCGCTATTCTCAGGAATTTCTGGAAAGCTGGGTGGATCGGGACATGTAGGTAAGCATCCCTTAGATCCAATGTGGCCATAAAACAGTTTGGGTAAAGCAGATTCTTGATAGAGAACACTGTCTCCATCCTGAAGTGCTTGTACCTGATCGATCGATTTAGAGATCGAAGGTTCAGAATGAGCCGATACTTCCCTGACGGCTTTCTGATGACAAAAATGTGGGAATAAAACCCTTTGTTCTGATCTGACCGGGGAACAGGAATCAGGACTTTTTGGTCTAACAATTCTCCTACTTGGAGACCCAGAGCTCTTGCTTTCTCCCGATCTTTGGGAGGAGAGGTGATCAAAAGACGTTCTGGTGGCTGGCAGGAAAACTCTAGTCTGTACCCATTTGCCACCAGATCCAGGATGAAGGGACTTGAGGTGACAGCTGCCCATTGTGGGAGAAAGGCCTTCAATCTTCCCCCCACTGGCAGAAGCTGGTCATTGTGGTTTGGCGGGTTGCTGAGGTGTGTTAAATAAAACACCTCCTCTACCTTTGCCTTTGTATCCGGTCCAATGTTTCTTGGGCCTATTGTCCTTTTCTTTAGGACCCTGTTGCCATGGCAGGCCTTTGTTTTGGCCACGAAAATTTTTTCTTCCAGTCTGTTTTTTCTTTTCTGGAAAGGCCTTTTTCCTATCGGCTGTACGTTCCAGAGCTTCCTGCAGACCTGGGCCAAAAATATGCTCCCCTGTCAGCGGCAGCGCACATAATCTTAATTTAGATGCTGCATCCCCAGACCATGTTTTAAGCCAAACACTTCTTCTGGCTGAGTTCACCAAAGCTGAAGTCCTGGCTGTCATCCTTACTGATTCTGCCGAAGAATCGGCCAAAAACCCCACAGCACTAAACAGGAGAGGAAAGGATTTTAAAATCTCTTCCCTAGAAGTACCTGCCAAAAGATGGGTTTGGATTTGTGTAAGCCATTCCTCCAAATTCCTGGCTACACAAGTGGAAGCTAAAGCTGGTTTGAGATTCCCCATAGTTGAATCCCAAGCTCTATGAAGAAGGACGTCACATTTTTTGTCCATAGGATCCTTAAGCGTACCCATGTCATCAAACGCCAGGTCCGAATTTTTTGAAACCTTTGAAAGAGGAGCATCTAACTTAGGGTTTTTGTTCCACGGTAGCGCTGCGTCCTCATCAAATGGAAACCGTCTTTTTTGGTTACCAGAAAAGAAAGGTTTTCTCTCTGGATTCTCCCACTCCAGTTTGATCGTATCAAGGAGGGAATCGTGCACTGGAAAGTTTTTACTTCTCTTTTTGTGCAACCCTTTGTACATAAGGTCATGTTTGGACATTTGTACCTCCTCCTCCTCCATTTCAAGGGTAGTATAGATGGCTTTTAACAAGTTATCCACATCTTCTTAAGACAGTTTAAACCTTGAGCCCTTAGAGGATACTCTATCCCTAGTCTCTGTATCTGACCCTGAGTCTTCCTGAGAAGAATGGGTAGATTTGGCTTCAGCCTCAGAGTCTTCACTCTCTACGCTCACCTGTGGGGTGCTAGCCACTGAAGCCTTTCTTTTTGAAGATGTACCCTGTTGGGGAGCTTGCATTTTGTCAATTAGATTTCTAAATGAACCAAAAGTAGAAACAAGCTCATCCCTGACCGAAGTCAACATTTTTTGACATGAGGTCACTGGGTCATCCTTCACTAAAGCATCTATACATGTGCGACAAACTGCTTTGTTCCAAGTGGAGCTCAGTTTGTTACCGCACACCGCACACTTTCTCTTATATGGCTGCGCTTGGGATTTTTCCTGGGTCTTGCCCTGGAAGACATAAAATAAATAACCCCCATAAGTAACAAACCACAAATAAATACTCCATCACCACGTGCAGGAGAAGGGAAAGTGTGTCCCCTAACACCCAATCCTATGATTGGGAGGGGGGGGGAAGAACACTCATCAGGATAGCAAAAAAAGTCCTATACTTAAAGCTTACCTGAGAGGTGCTGGTGTTGGAGGCTGTATCTGCCTGAGAAGGAACTGCAGGAGAATCCATGCCGCCCGACTGGTATTCTAACAGCCTGTGCTGCTTCTACCAGCGATCACCAGCCAGCCATTTAAAGCTACTTTTTCGCGCCGTTTTGGAGACTGGAACCGCGTCTCCAGCGCCCGATGATGACGTCATATGACCCGGAAACGACCCCTCCGGATCTTCCTGTGGGCCAGCTTGGAGCGCAGAAGCCCCGCCCCTCCAGCGCCAGTGACTTCCTGGAATCCTAGCACGAGACAGCCATGCTGTGTGCGGGACCCGTCACCACCAAACGGCTGCAGCGTTTGCCAAGACGCTAGGGACCCGACGCCATCCCGGTCATGGCCCTCTCCAGGCACAGAAAAAAAGAGCCGCAGATTACCACCTCTCCAGTGGACACTGCACATGGCACGGAGGTTAGTTTTTTAAAAATGAGCACATACCCCATAACAGCCGTTAGAGCCTCTGCTCATGAGACCTAGGGGACCAGGTTCCTTGAAACATGTTACCCCCCGTCCGGAGGAAACACTAATACTGGCATGGGGCCTGGAGGACCGCCCTTTTATCTGGTGGGGGTTAACGTGTTTCCTGTCCTGGTAGGAGGAGCCCTAGGTCTCATGGGCTGTCCTGGAAGACGCTTGAGAGAAAATGTTTTTGATAAAATATCACGAATATTCGATTTTAGCGAATATTTCACGAATATTCGGCTATATATTCGTGATATATCGCGAAATCGAATATGGCGTATTCCGCTCAACACTATTGGTTAGTAAAGACCCTTTCCCCAGAGATTGTGCAAATGATAAGTTTCACATGGTAAAAGATTTATGTGTCTTGGACAAGAAAGCTTTTCCATGTGTAGCGCCTGTGTACTTTCAGTCCAGGTGCTATGTTAAATTTAGATGGGGATGAGAGAGTTACTTTGCTCTCATCCGGTTGATTCATGTAAATTAGTTTTTTTGCCAGGCTGGGCTGTCCTGTGATTCCATTCTGTGTTCCAGAGATAACTTTCCATCTCTGGGTGACAGGTGGCGCCAGAGGGGTCCAGGTGGTGGCGCCTTCCTGCCAGCAGCCAATCAGAGGAGTTTCTCCCTCGCGGGGCATGCGGGGGGAGGGTACTTCTGTGGCAGATGCCATTTTGAAGGGTCTTCTTGTGTTCTGGGTGTGGCACCCACCTTTAGGGTGTGCACACATCACGGGCCCCGGCGATATGGCCTACCAGGCCGGGGCACACGTGCTACGTGGAGTTCTCGGCCCTCATGGCCCAGAGCAACTGAAGCTGTGGAGCGGCCCCAGTGCTGTTCGATGGGGAGTCAGTCTGAGGTGAGCCCGGCAGGCAGGCGATCCAACAGGGCCTGGACAATCAATCGGGGTCACCGGACACTGGAAGGTTGTATGTCACAACCTGTTGTCAGTGATCCAAAACTAAGAAAAGCTACCTGAGGGAGATTCAGGCAAATTTGCATTTATTGAGAAGGATTCGCTCTATCATCTACGTTTCAGAGCACGGGCCTGTGGCAGAGGTTCCACTCCTATTTCTATCAGAGCCAAGTCTGTGGCAGAGACTTGTTTTTTTTTTTTGTTTTTTTTACTAGTACAAGTTTTTTTATTGTTGGTGAAAAGGAAAATCAGAGTACAAAATACAGCCATGGTACCGAAAACACAAATCAAAACATATTAATACATACTCTGAAAAATAAGCTACTTTTATATCTTATAACACAAGATAGCAAAGGGAAACATCACAACCTAGGATATTACCCGCTACTAACTACTACTAAGAAAAAGAAAAGAAAAGAAAAGAAAAGAAAGGAAAAGAAAGGAAAAAAAAAAAAAAAGACAGACGCTGTGCAAACGGCTCATCTAGAATCTCTATGTACCAATGAGAGTGAACAAGAAAATATCAGAGCCACAACCCCAATCTCATCTCATATCCAATTGTGAGTATTGATCCGAATACTTGTTCCTTCTCAGAGTTCCGAGTGATACCCTGGCTGCCAGGTCAGTGTGAGAGGCCTGTCCAGGTACACTATACCCACTCCGGCTGGAGTGGCGACGAGGGGTTAGAGTCCCATTGGAAGCAGGATTGTTTCCACCATCCATAAGCCTGAATCTGCAAGTTCTCCTTTCACCAACCTCTCTCTATCTACCTCAAGTTCACTGTTTGCCGTGTTGGGCAAGACTACTGGGCTCCCTGCCACAGCTCAAATGTTCCGGAACCAGGAATACTGTGTGGCATGCACACCCCGGCCTGGAAGGCCATTACGCCGGGGTGCCGTGATGCAGTCACCCTAAAAGGTGGGTGCCGCACTCGAAGAAGAACCCAGGCCAATGGTGTCTGTCCCATAAATACCCTCCCCCAGCATGCACAGCAAGGAAACTACCTCCTGATCGGCTGCTAGGGAAGATCACCCAAACCTTGACTCCACTGCTGTCACCTATTGTCCCACCTATTGTCCTGGGGTGGGAATGGCACCCCAGAAGCAACAGAATGCGCCCACAGCACAGCCAAGCTGAGACAGAGACCCAGATTTAAACATATTAACTGGATCAAAGTCAGCTAACACTAAGATCCCCCTCTAAATTTAACTAACACCGGTACTTGGAAGTAACCAGGCGCTACACAGGCAACATTTATTACCGGAGAGACGGTAGTAGAAAGAGTATTTACAGCAGTAATGCAAGTAGTTTCACTCCAAGCATGGAGGCACAGATACACGGCACATTCACATCTGATGTAAGCGGTAGTTGTATTCGTTGGCACTATAGGCACTTTCCACTGAGTGACACAGTATAAACCCAAGCACACAATGCGTATCTGTAAAGACCAATATTCACACACGTTACAACGGTAACAACGGTATTCCTTCAGCAGATGGATATAGGCATCTGACACACTTGTCCCTCTCTCACAGTGAGGACATTTTTTATTTTTATTATCCGCAACGGGAGTCTTTCATCCGACCAGGATTGCTGATACAAGACTCCGTAGGAACCCTGAGCTATCCCTCACAGGCCGGAACACTCTCCCTACCTTCTAATTCTCCCTCACAAGCGGGGTCTCTGTCCTTGTCTATACACACACACACACACACACACACACACACACACACACACACACACACGTGTTCTGTCCTAAACATGGCTGACCAAATCTCCCGAGATTTGCTTGTCCTATCAGGACACCAGGCTTCTCCAAAATGGTGCTGGAGACAATTATAGAGGCCAAACAGCTCTGAACATATGTACACATAAACATATCAGATCGGCTGAAAAGTGAGGGCCAAATTCTCGTAGGAGCGCGTAACTTTGTGCGGGCGTAACGTATCCGATTTACGTTACGCCTCCGCAACTTAGACGGACAAGTGCAGTATTCTCAAAGCACTTGCTCCGTAAGTTGCGGCGGCGTAGCGTAAATTGGCCGGCGTAAGCCCGCCTAATTCAAATGTGGGACAGGGGGGCGTGTTTTAGGTTAATGTTGTGTGACCCGACGTAATTGACGTTTTTCACGAACGGCGCATGCGCCGTCCGTGGAAATCTCCCAGTGTGCATTGCTCCCAATATGCCGCAAGGACGTATTGGTTTTGACGTGAACGTAAATTACACCCAGCCCCATTCACGGACGAGTTACGCAAATGACGCAAAATGTTCAAATTTTGCCGCCGGAACGACGGCCATACTTAACATTGGTATGTCGAACTTACGCCACCATATAGCAGGGGTAACTTTACGCCGGGAAAAGCCTAACGTAAACGGCGTAAATGTACTGCGTCGGCCGGGCGTACGTTAGTGAATTCGCGTATCTAGCCGATTTACATATTTCAACGCGTAAATCAGTGTACACGCCCCTAGCGGCCAGCGTAAATATGCAGTTCCGATCCGGCGGCGCAAGAGACTTACGCCTGTCGGATCTAAGGGAAATCTATGCGTAACTGATTCTAAGAATCAGGCACATAGATACGACGGCGCAACTCAGAGATACGAAGGCGTATCTTGAGAATCTGGCCTTGAGTATATACCCACTTCCTCTTGCAGCCAGCTAGGCTGTCCTGCACTACAGCCACCTACATGCAGCTGCTGGGGGATGAGGGAAGAGGAACAATTAGAGAGGGGGGGGGGTTCTTTACGAAAGGCAAATCCACTTTGCACTACAAGTGCAAAACGCACTTGAAATTGCACTGAAAGTGCACTTGGAAGTGCAGTCGCTGTAGATCCGAGGGGGACAGGCAAGGAAAATAAAAAACAGTATTTTAGCTTGCACATGATCAGGGCCGGATTCCAGGCAAGGCCAACAAGGCCAGGCCTTGGGGCGGAAGTGGGTGCAGGGGCGGCACTGCAGCTGACAGGAGAGGACACTTTCATTTCCCCCCCCTGTCATGTCACGGATGGTCAGAGGAAAGAAAACAGAGGGAAGAGGTGAGATGGTTTTCAATGTAATTTTTGGCAGCAGCACCCCCCCAATGACCAATGTCATTTTTGGCAGCAACATCCCCCCCCCCCCCCACCAGTTCTCAATGTAATTTTTGGCAGAAGCATCCCCCCTGTTTCCCAGTGTCCTGCCGAAAAAGTTCCCCGGCGGATAATGTCCCCCCCTGTACTGCGCAGGCGGGGGCGGCAAAGGGAGTAAATCCGGGCCTGCACATGACTGGATGAAAAAATCCCCTCATTTCAGATCTACCCCTCAGATTTACAGCGACTGCACTTCCAAGTGCACTTTCAGTGCAATTTCAAAGTGTGTTTTGCACTTGTAGTGCAAAGTGGATTTGCCTTTCGCAAATAACCCCCAGAGTGTGACTTGAGTGATGGTTTGGAGTCTGTTGGGACTGCCAATATCACATCCAAGATGGTGGCATGGAGCCGCAGTCTCAGGGGTTTTGTAGGTTTACACAATGGAGGCTTTTACAAGTAAATAACATGAATAGAATATGTTGTATGCACATAAAATCTTATGGGAGTCACAACAAAATAAAAATAATGCAGTACATCTCTATAATAAGAAGAAGAGCGCATTTCTGGGTTTTATTTCTTTAAAGTCCAGGAAAGGTCAGAGAAATATCTATGGATCTGCCACGGATGCACTCAGCTCCCAATTCTTGTTATGGGGAGATGAAGCTCAGCATTCCTGGTGTCAGCCCTGTCCAACAGTCATTTGTTAAACACCTCAATCCCTCCGTTTCAAATCACATGATCAGCTCACCTGTCACAGTGTCACCTCAGCACTTCTCTCCTGGTCTCTAGACAGACTTCCGTGCTCTCTGGTGTTTCCCCCGCCTGCAGTGTAACAGAAGAGATACCAAGTTAATAGAACAGAAGAAATACCAGAAAAAAAATACTTTGTGGGCTAGATTCAGATAGAATCGTCTATCTTTATGCCCGGCGTAACGTATATCAGATACGTTACGCTGCCGTAATTTAGGGAGCAAGTTCTGTATTCAGAAAGAAGTTGCGCCCTTAGTTACGGCGGCGTAACGTATCCGTTTCGACGTAAGCCCGCCTAATTCAAATGTGGATGATGTGGGCGTGTTTTATGTATATTAACTGTGAGCCCGCGCCGTTCGTGAAAAAAATCCCAGTGCGCATGCTTCGAAAATCCGCCACAAAACGTCATTGCTTTCGACGTGAACGTAAATTACGTACATCCCTATTCGCGAACGACTTACGCAAACGACGTAAAGTTTTCAAAACTCGACGCGGGAACGACGTCCATACTTAACATAGGATACGCCTCATATAGCAGGGGAAACTATACGCCGAAAAAAGCCTAACGTAAACTACGTAAAAAAATGCACCGGTCGGAAGGTACGTTTCTGAATCGGCGTATCTGGCTCATTTGCATATTCCTCGCTTAACTATACGGAAGCGCCACCTAGTGGCCAGCGTAAATATGCAGCCTAAGATATGACGGTGTAAGACACTTACGCAGGTCGTATCTTAGGGAAATCTATGCGCCTGATTCTATGAATCAGGCGCATAGATACGACAGCCCGCACTCAGAGATGCGACGACGTATCCGGAGATACGACGGCGTATATCCTCTCTGAATCTAGCCCTGTATCTCTATCTCCTGTCTGATCAATGTTTATAAACAATGTGTCAGACGGTTCCTTTTTTTACAGCAGCAGTTTTCACAGCTCTGTATTTACACTACAACGGTTTCAGTTTTTTTCCAGATGGGTATTTCTAGCAAGTGTGAGGGAGGGAGCGGTCATGGACCCCCATACTCAAGATTAGGGATGAGCCGAACACCTCCCGCTTCTGTTCGCATCCAGAACATGCAAATGGACCAAAACTTTGTGCAAACTTTCGAACCGCGTTAACCACTTAACGCCCGCCGCATGTACATGTACGTCCACAGAATGGCACGTACAGGCAGATGGGCGTACCCGTACGTCCCTGCCTAGACGTGGGTCCGATCGGGACCCCCCCCCGGTACATGCAGCGGTCGGCAAGCCTCCGGGAGCGATCCGGGATGAGGGGGGTGGCTATTCGTTTCTAGCCACCCCCCCGCGATCGCTCCCCAGGGCTGAAGAACGGGGAGAGCCGTATGTAAACATGGCTTCCCCGTGGCAGCTGCATCAATCATGCCATCCCTTTTATAGGGAGACACAATCGATGACGTCACACCTACAGCCACACCCCCCTACAGTTGTAAACACACACTAGGTGAAACATAACTCCTTCAGCGCCCCCTGTGGATAACTCCCAAACTGCAACTGTCATTTTCACAATAAACAATGCAATTTAAATGCATTTTTTGCTGTGAAAATGACAATGGTCCCAAAAATGTGTCAAAATTGTCCGCCGTAATGTCGTAGTCACGAAAAAAAAAAAAAAACGCTGATCGCCGCCATTATTAGGAAAAAAAAAAATGAATAAAAATGCAATAAAACTATCCCGTTTTGTAAACGCTAGAAATTTTGCGCAAACCAACCGATAAATGCTTATTGCGATTTTTTTACCAAAAATATGTAGAAGAATACGTATCGGCCTAAACTGAGGAAAAAACTTTTTTTTTATATATCTTTGGGGGATATTTATTATAGAAAAAAGTAAAAAATATTGCATTTCTTTCAAAATTGTCGCTCTATTTTTGTTTATTGCGCAAAAAATAAATACTGCAGAGGTGATCAAATACCACCAAAAGAAAGCTCTATTTGTGGGAAAAAAAGGACGCCAATTTTGTTTGGGAGCCACGTCGCATGACCGCGCAATTGTCTGTTAAAGCGACGCAGTGCTGAATCGCAAAACCTGGCCTGGGAATTTAGCTGCATTTTGGTCCGGGGCTTAAGTGGTTAAAGTCTAAGGGACTCGAACGTGAGAAATCAAAAGTGCAAATTTTAAAGGCTAAAATGCAAGTTATTGTCCTAAAAAGGGGTTGGGGACCCGGGTCCTGCCCCATGGGACATGTATCAATGCAAAAAAAAAAAAAGTTAAAATAGAGCTTTCTTTTGGTGGCATTTGATCACCTCTGCGGTTTTTATTTTTTGCGCTATAAACAAAAATAGAGCGACAGTTTTGAAAAAATGCAATATTTTTTACTTTTTGCTATAATAAATATCCCCAAAAATATATAAAAAAACATTTTTTTCCTCAGTTTAAACCGATACGTATTCTTCTACCTATTTTTGGTAAAAAAACACAATAAGCGTTTATCGATTGGTTTGCGCAAAATATATAGCGTTTACAAACTAGGGGATAGTTTCATGGCATTTTTATTAATATTTTTTTTTTTTTACTAGTAATGGAGGCGATCAGCGATTTTTTTTCGTGACTGCGACATTATGGCGGACACTTGACACATTTTTGGGACCATTGTCATTTCCTGGTGCCTCCATGGCAGCATACCAATGGTCATGGCTCCGCCCCCACTGACCCACAGGACCACGTAACTCTCTCAATAAAAAAGAGCTCCCCCCTCAGATAGGCATTCTTTTTTCTGTCCTCATCCCGCAGGATCATATTTCAGCCCTACCTCACCATCCATGGTGTAACCGTTGCAGGTTCATGCTCTCCTGCAGGACGGAGTCCTATGGCTTGGGCTGCTAAAGGCGCCAGATAAGTATAGGAGCCCATTTTTTTTGAGGATTTTTTTTGGGGCACTTGTGTTACCTCCAGGAGCTTATGCTATCTCCTCTTCAGGTATTTAGGCTGACTATTCCACATCCCGGGGGTGCTCCTCCAGAAATAGGGCTTTACCACTATGTAAAGGATTTCCAGCTCTTACCGCCTGTATGTCTCTCTCCTCGGCGGGACGCCGAGCGTCTGTCCTCCCCACGAGCTGCAAGCGCTTCGCGCGGGTCACATGACTCAGTTTGTCAGCTCGGGGGGGCGGAGCCGCGGCCGCGCATGCGCACTGCGCGTTTGGCGGCCATCTTGGTACTCCCAAGACTTTAAAAGCAGCCTGTCTTTCTCAGTTGAGAGCAGACTGTCAGTGGGATAGCATCGCCAGCACTTGTCTCCTGCTGGATTTCTTCTACCAGAGCAATATGGATCCTTGCCAAGGAACTTTTTGGACTGGGCAGTGTATGTAAAGAGAGGGTGTGTGTGTGTTTCATATATATATATATATATATATATATATATATATATATATATATATATACACTGTATTTTCTGGCGTATAAGACTACCATTTACACTTAAAAAAAATGGTAAAAAAACAGGGGTCGTCTTATACGCCGGGTCAACTGCTCGGATGCCTGCTGGATGTGCGGTAATACTGTATGTAGCTTCGGCTACATACAGTATATTCCTCTTAGCCAATCCCGGTGAGCGATGTATTCAAATTAATACAGAGCCTGCTCGGATTGGAGTAATAACCTCTGCCAATCCGAGCAGGCTACATACAGTAGCCTGCTCGGATTGGCTTTGAGTGTCAGAGAGGCATGAGCTGATGATGTTACAGCCTCTGCCAATCCAAGCAGGCTTTGTATTCATTAGAATACATCGCTCGCCGTGATTGGCTTCAGCTCCAGCCAGAAGGAAGAAGAATATGGCTCCAGAAGGAAGAAATATGAAGCGTCTGAAGCCTCGGAAGGGGGGTCGTCAAAAAATCGTAAAAAACAACTGTAAAAATAGGGGGTCGTCTTATACGCCCGGTCGCCTTATACACCGGCAAATACGGTATATATATATATATATATATATATATATATATATATATATATATATATATATATATATATGTATGTATGTATGTATATGTATCTTTAGCTGCACATTATTTTTTTATTTTTTTTTCTCTTTCTCTTTTTTTGCACTGGTCTTTGTATATCAGGGGAGTTAGTTTGTTTATGTTTTTTTATCTTGTTTAAAGATAGTAACCCTAGGAAATTCTAAATTTGCCCTTAGCTGTCCTGGACACAGTCATGCCAATAAAAGATCCTCAACATTCCACTAGGTAAGGGCTGCTACAGAACAGGTAAAGTATTAGTAATAGAAAAAGAGCACTATCACAGACATACTATAAATCCTATATTCTGGGATTTTGTCTCCGCAGCCCGCAACGAGACGCATCTTACAGATCCTCCCGCGACAGGAGCTCAGGAGGCCATAGGAGTTCAGGCCATCCACACTCTTCAGGCCGCAACTCTAGCAGCCATCGAAGTTCTTCCCACCAGTCCTCTTCCAAACCTAGGGGGGATGACTGTTGGGTCTGTGGGAAAAAAGCCCTACCAGGCAAGTTAGCCTGCGGCCAATGCTTCTTGGAGGCTACTGCAGAAAAACAGGTGTCCACAAGTTCGATAAAAGACCTTATCAAAGAATCCATCAGGGAATTGGCTGCAGCACAAAGCACTTCTCCTCCTTCTCCCTCGGCTGAGCAAGAGATCGCGGGTCCATCCACCCCATACCCGGGGGAAGAGGGCCTGGACGAAATGAGGAAGAGATTTCAGCCTTTGACTTTGGTCTGGTGGAGCCATTTGTAATGGCAGTCAAGGACGCCATTCAGTGGGAAGAGGAGGGCCTGGAGCCTCCGTCCAAAACAAAAAAATACTTTCCGCATTTAACAAAGAGAATATCTAATTTTCCACTTATGGAGGAGATTAAAGGGATCATTCTAGGAGAATGGCAGAAAGTTGATAAGAGGCCTGTCGCCTTTAATCGTCTTCAAAAACTGTATCCGTTGGCCGAATTGGATGCTAAGATCTTTGAATCCATTCCAACTGTGGATGCCTCAGTCATGAGGCTAGCAAAAAATACGACCCTCGGTCTCCTTCAAGGATGCTTTAGACCGGAGGATCGATGCAGATCTTAAAAAGATGTACCAAGCAACTGGCGGGGCTTGCAAACCGGCGGTAGCCTTATCGTCTGTTTCCAGAGCCACCAGGGTGTGGACTGACAACATTGAGACAGCTCTCAGAGCAGGCATAGACACCGAGGAAGTCATTAAGGCATTAGATGAGTTAAAGCTGGCATCAGATTTCATGGCAGAGGCAGCGATAGATGTCTTAAGAAGCTCCTCCAGGGCCATGTTGTATTCAATCACGGCCAGAAGAGCCCTATGGTTAAAACCATGGGCAGCAGACCCATCTTCGAAGCAATCGTGGTGTCGCATTCCGTATGATGGGAAAGCACTTTTTGGGGAGAAGATGGATTCGGCAATTTCAAGAGTCACAGGAGGAAAGAGTGGTCTGATCCCTCAAGATAGAAACAGAAGGAAGAGATTTGCTCCCAGGCCTGGAGCTCAGCAGAGAGGAAGGGACTCAAGATCCTATCGCCCGGGTTATAGAAGGGGCTGGAAGGGGTCTCAAGCTTCTTTCCTTAAGCTGGGGAAACCAAAACCCACAACTTCTGTGGGAGATTCCCAGAAGTCTTTTTGACTCCCCTGCCACCCAGACCAGCCTAGTGGGTGCAAGACTCAAGGCCTATGCGCAGGTCTGGGTGGAAGGGTGCACCGACCCATGGGTGGTGTCCACCATCCTCAGGGGACATTTTTGGAGGTTCAAATCTCGCCCTCCTCCATACTCTTTCCAAGACACCAAGATCCCGGCGTCCAAAGAGAAAAGGGCAGTATTATTTCAGTACATCCAAATACTGTTACAACAGAAGGCAGTGTTACCAGTCCCAGCTTCAGAGATGAACTCGGGGTTCTACTCTCCCGTCTTCTTAATTCCCAAGAAGACGGGAGGATGGAGACCCGTACTGGATCTAAAAAAACTGAACAAGTATATCAGACTGGAACGATTCAAGATGGAGTCTCTGAACACAGTAATCTTATCAGTCCAGCCCGGGGACTGGATGGTTTCCATAGATCTCCAGGATGCATATCTGCACATTCCGATAAACAGCCAGTTCCAGCACTTTTTACGGTTCAAGGTGGGCGGCCTACGTCTACAGTTCCAATGCCTCCCGTTTGGAATCTCATCAGCTCCCAGAACGTTTACAAAAGTACTAGGGGCCATTCTAGTGCCTCTTCGGGAAAAGGGGATACGAGTACTATATTATTTGGACGATATTCTAATCTTGTCTCAGCAAAAAAGCCTCTTAGAGGAGCACACCCAAACAGTACTAAGCACCTTGTCCAGATTCGGTTGGTTGATCAACATAGCGAAAAGCCAGCTAAAGCCAACACAGAAAATGGGTTACTTGGGGGCCCTATTCAACACCCCGGAGAAATCAGTTTCTCTGCCACCGGAAAAGGTTCCAATGTTGGTTCAAAAAGTAAAACGAGCAATGAGTTCCCGCTTCATGTCAGCGTCAGAATGTCTGAGCCTCATAGGCTCCTTCGCTTCATGCATCCCAATGGTAAAATGGGCCAGATGGCACCTACGGGAATTTCAGCTAGGGTTCCTAGCCCAATGGGGGAAAGAACATCTCAAGCAGAAGATAATTGTGTCCTCTTCGATGAAATCCAGTCTATGGTGGTGGACAAGACCCTCCAATCTATTAACTCCGCGACTCCTGGGTCCAATTACATGGACCATTCTTACTTCAGACGCCAGCCAACTAGGTTGGGGGGCACACACCCAAGACAAATTAGTTCAAGGGAAGTGGCCATTCAGTGCGGAGGGAGTGATATCCAATATCCTGGAGCTAAGAGCGGCCTGGATGGGGTTTCTACATCTAGCACCTCTTCTCAGGGGCAAACCGGTCCTTCTTCAAATGGACAACCGTGCGGCGGTGGCCTACGTCCAGAACCAAGGGGGCACGCACAGCAGGGCATTATTCAGCGAAGTAACTCCAATAATCTCATGGGCAGAGAAGAATCTGTTTGACATACGGGCATCTTATATTCCGGGTCCAGAGAACCAGTTAGCCGATCACCTATCAAGGTCGTTCTACAACAACAACGAATGGTCTCTAGACCAAGAGGTCTTCAACAGGATCTGCCATCTACCTCTCAAGAACAACCTGCTGACTCAGGGCATTTTCATCCACCCGAATCCAGAGATTCTGGATTTGAGGGTCTGGATATTGAAAGGAGGAGGCTGGGGGATATAGGGTGTTCACAAGAGGTCATCCGAACCCTTTTGCTCGCAAGAAAGTCTTCCACGAACACCACTTACTACAGGATTTGGAAGAAATTTGTGACCCTAGCGGAATCCAACCAGTTCAATCCACTGTTTCCGGAGGTTCATAATATTTTGTTATTTTTACAGTCAGGCCTAGACCTAGGTTTAGGACACAGCACTCTAAAGGTCCAGGTGTCTGCCATCTCAGCCTTAACAGATGTCAGATGGGCACTTAATCCACTGGTGGACAGATTTTTGAAGGTGGTTCTGAGACTTCGCCCGCCCAGGAAATCTCTATACCCCAAATGGGATCTGACAATTGTGCTGAAAGCCCTAACACGTTCCCCATTCGCTCCTACAGAAGGTTGCTCACTAGAGGACATTACCTGGAAGACAGCCTTCCTGATTGCAATCACATCAGGGCGCAGGGTGTCGGAAATCCAAGCCCTGGGAGCCCAAGAGCCTTACATCACATTCTTTCCAGACAGGGTAGTACTACAGCCAATACATCAGTTCATTCCCAAAGTACCTTCGGTCTTTCATTTCAATCAAGAATGGGTACTTCCAACATTTGAAGGAGAGCAAGCATCCACAAACCTGCATGAGCTAGATGTAGCCAGATCCTTAAAACATTATCTTAAGGTGACACAGGAATTCAGAAAGGACCAACGCCTCTTCATCATCCCAAAAGGGGCAAGGAAAGGAAAAGCAGCCTCCAAGTCAACAGTGGCAAGATGGATTGTAGGACTCATCCAGAAAACCTATCGGGCTAGTGGTCTTCCTATTCCCAAGGCAATAAACGCACATTCAACGAGAGGAGTCGCCTCGTCCTGGGCAGCCCTGGCAAGGGTCTCCCCGGAAACTATCTGCAGGGCAGCAAGCTGGTCTTCCTTCGGCACCTTTATGTCCCACTATAGCCTTGACCCGGCAGCCCTCACATCGAGAGACTTTGGGAGAAAATTGCTAGAACGCTCTACTCTATAATTATTAAATATATATTTTTTTTGAGCAGTACCCTCCCTGTGAAGCAAGTTATTTGACCATTGGTATGCTGCCATGGAGGCACCAGGAAAATGGAAAATTGAATACCTACCTTTCTGTAATTTTCCTTTCCTGGTGCCTACCCATGGCAGCATACACCCTCCCTTATGGACTGCTCTGCGGTCTGAGGGCTAGTAACTAGAATGCCTATCTGAGGGGGGAGCTATTTTTTATTGAGAGAGTTACGTGGTCCTGTGGGTCAGTGGGGGCGGAGCCATGACCATTGGTATGCTGCCATGGGTAGGCACCAGGAAAGGAAAATTACAGAAAGGTAGGTATTCAATTTTCCATTTTCCACAGCAAAAAGTGCTATAAAAAAGCACGGATTACTGTGAAAATAACAATTGCAGTTTAGGAGTTAACCACTAGGGGGGGGGGGCGCTAAGGGGTTACGTGTGACCTTGTGTGTGTTTCTAACTGTAGGGGGGCGGGGCTGGACGTGTGACATCAGTGATCGTCTTTCCCTATATCAGGGAACAGATGATCAGTGACACTGCCACAGAGAAGAACGGGGAAGGTGTGTTTACACTCACCTCTCCCCGTTCTTCAGCTCCGGTGACCGATCGCGGGACACCGGTGGCGATCAGGTCCTGTGGGCTTTGTCACGGACCGGGTCGCGAACGTGCCGCCGGCTGGGCACTTAAAGAGAATGTACAGGTGCTTGTGCCCAGCCGTGCCATTCTGCCAACGTATATCGTCGGTAGGGGGTCCTTAAGCCAATTTGTTTTGGGTGGAGTGGGGGAAAAAAATAAAACAATAAATCAAGACCATGGTCAAGTTTTACTGCAATCTGGGATGCCCTTAAAGCGATGTTCCATCCAAAAATTGAACTTCCGTTTTTTGGATTCCCTCCCCTCTGGTGTCACATTTGGAACCTTTCAGGGGGAGGAGGGAGCAGATACCTGTCTAATACAGGTATTTTGCTCCCACTTCCGGGCATAGATACCCTAGCCACCTGCGGGTATCTACGCCACTTCCGGCACCGTCTCCGTCCCCCCCCCCTGCTGTCTTCTGGGAAACACAGGTCCCACAGAAGACAGCAGGGACCAGTGGGCTTGCGCAGTGCGAGTTGCACATGAGCAGTAGGGAACCAGGAAGTGAAGCCTCAAGGCTTCACCTCCTGATTCCCTTACCAAAGATGGCGGCGCCTCCACCCAAGAGCCGAAGTACAGATTGGCTTCAGGTGCCGACATCGTGGGCGCCCTGGACAGGAAAGTGTCCTTATTTAAAAAAAATCAGCAGCTGTCGTATTCGTAGATGCTGACTTTAAAAAAAAAAATGGCAGAACTCCGCTTTAAAGTAAGGGGACCAGATTTTATAAATTAAATCCAGGGACATTTTTTTTTTTTACTAGTAATGGCGGCAATCAGCGACTTATAGCGGCACTGCGATATTGCGGCGGACAAATCGGACACTAATAGTGATCAGTGCTAAAAATATGCACCATCACTGTCCTATAGACACTGGCTGTGAAGGGGATAACATCTAGGGCAATCAAAGGGTTAAACGTGTAGAGGGGTCAAAGTGCTGGGGCGATATCTGGGGTGTAGAGGGGTCAGAGTGCTGGGGGGATATCTGGGGTGTAAAGGGGTCAGAGTTCTGGGGGGGGGAAATATCTGGGGGGTAGAGGGGTCAGAGTGCTGGGGGGATATCTGGGGTGTAGAGGGGTCAGAGTGCTGGGGGGATATCTGGGGTGCAGAGGGGTCAGAGTGCTGGTGGGATATCTGGGGTATAGAAGGGTCAGAGTGCTGGGGGGATATCTGGGGTGTAGAGAGGTCAGAGTGCTGGGGGGATATCTGGGATGTAGAGGGGTCAGAGTGCTGGGGGGATATCTGGGGTATAGAGGGGTCAGAGTGCTGGGGGGATATCTGGGGTGTAGAGGGGTCAGAGTGCTGGGGGCGATATCTGGGGTGCAGAGGGGTCAGAGTGCTGGGGGGGGGGAAGATATCTGGGGGGGTAGAGGGGTCAGAGTGCTGGGGGGATATCTGGGGTGTAGAGGGGTCAGAGTGCTGGGGGGGGGAGATATCTGGGCTGTAGAGGGGTCAGAGTGCTGGGGGGATATCTGCGGTGTAGAGGGGTCAGAGTGCTGGGGGGATATCTGGGGAGTAGAGGGGTCAGAGTGCAGGGGGGATATCTAGGGTGTAGAGGGGTCAGAGTGCTGGGGGGGATATCTGGGGTGTAGAGGGGTCAGAGTGCTGGGGGGATTTCTGGGGTGTAGAGGGGTCAGAGTGCTGGGGGGATTTCTGGGGTGTAGAGGGGTCAGAGTGCTGGGGGGATATCTGGGGTGTAGAGGGGTCAGAGTGCTGAGGGATATCTGGGGTGTAGAGGGGTCAGAATGCTGGGGGGATATCTGGGGTGTAGAGGGGTCAGAGTGCTGGGGGGATATCTGGGGTGTAGAGGGGTCAGAGTGCTGGGGGGATATCTGGGGTGTAGAGGGGTCAGAGTGCTGGGGGGATATCTGGGGTGTAGAGGGGTCAGAGTGCTGGGGGATATCTGGGGTGTAGAGGGGTCAGAGTGCTGGAGGATATCTGGGGTGTAGAGGGTCAGAGTGCTGAGGGATATCTGGGGTGTAGAGGGGTCAGAATGCTGGGGGGATATCTGGGGTGTAGAGGGGTCAGAGTGCTGGGGGATATCTGGGGTGTAGAGGGGTCAGAGTGCTGGAGGGGATATCTGGGGTCAGAGTGCTGGGGGGATATCTGGGGTGTAGAGGGGTCAGAGTGCTGGGGGGATATCTGGGGTATAGAGGGGTCAGAGTGCTGGGGGGATATCTGGGGTGTAGAGGGGTCAGAGTGCTGGGGGGATATCTGGGGTGTAGAGGGGTCAGAGTGCTGGGGGGATATCTGGGGTGTAGAGGGGACAGAGTGCTGGGGGGATATCTGGGGTGTAGAGGGGTCAGAGTGCTGGGGGGATATCTGGGGTGTAGAGGGGTCAGAGTGCTGGGGGGATATCTGGGGTGTAGAGGGGACAGAGTGCTGGGGGGATATCTGGGGTGTAGAGGGGTCAGAGTGCTGGGGGGATATCTGGGGTGTAGAGGGGACAGAGTGCTGGGGGGATATCTGGGGTGTAGAGGGGTCAGAGTGCTGGGGGGATATCTGGGGTGTAGAGGGGTCAGAGTGCTGGGGGGATATCTGGGGTGTAGAGGGGTCAGAGTGCTGGGGGGATATCTGGGGTGTAGAGGGGTCAGAGTGCTGGGGGGATATCTGGGGTGTAGAGGGGTCAGAGTGCTGGGGGGATATCTGGGGTGTAGAGGGGTCAGAGTGCTAGGGGGATATCTGGGGTGTAGAGGGGTCAGAATTCTGGGGGGATATCTGGGATGTAGAGGGACAGCCGGGCTCAAGGACCAGCTGCTTTGGGGAAAAGGCAGGCCCCCCCCCCATGCTGCTGGGGCCCCTGGGCAGTGCCCAGGTGTGCCCTCTCATTAAGACAGCCCTGGGTCACCCTACTTTAAAGAGAGCCCCCCCTCACTGCTAACAGTTTCCCCAAAATCAGGAAGTGAAGTCTCCAACATGGACGTGGCCTAACTTTGCTAAAGAAAATTATTTGTATTTCTGCCGGTGTTTCGTCAGATTTTGTAACCGAAGTGACGTTCTGACGCCACCATCTTGCTACACCCCGCACTTGTCCACAGTAAGCAGGCGGCAAGCGGACATCTTGTTACACCCACCAGGAGTCTCGCACACTTGTTTTTACCAGTAAGCAGAGTTTATATAGTGAAAGTCGGTATTTTTAAATCCGTCAGCCTGTCTTGATGTTGATTTTTCAAAGCAGCGGTGTTCTGTCAGAATAGCAAACCTGTCAGATCAGTAGGGCTCGCCGCAGATTTTAAAATTCAACATCTAAACAGCGCGGCAGATTTTTCTAAAGCCGGAGTTTACTATTAGAAATAAGGAGTGAAATGCAAGACTCCGGTGGGTGTAACAAGAGGTCCGCTTGCTGCCTTCTCGCAGTGAACGAGTGTGGGGTGTAGCAAGATGGCGGCATCAGAACATGGGGTGACCATGTGTCCCGGATTGCCCGGGACAGTCCCCATTTTGCAGGCCTGTCCCGGACACCTTCATTCCGGGACAATACAGCGTCCCGGGATGACACAGCCACCCCCCCGGGCCAATCTGATGCCCCCAAAAAAGGCCGCCACATCACCGCTTTACTCACTGACAGTACTTGTCCTGGCCGGGAATGGAATGCCTGGAGGAGCAAAGTCCCCGCCCCCTGTTTGCAGGGGCGTCGTTAGACCCGGGCTTAGGAGGCTGGAGCCCCGAATGGGTCCCCGTAAAGCCCCGAGTCACGGGCATTTAGCTGTCTATTGTTAGCCCCGAGTGCATAGCCACCGCTCTGATCCCGAGTGCTGCCGCGCCGAGTCCTGCCGAGTGCGATAGCAGGTGCCGCCTTCTGGAGCCAGCAAAGCCTATGATGGACGTCCCACTGATCCAATGCTGGGACCGCAGGAAGTGTGACGTCCATCATAGGTGCTGCAAGCTCCAGAAGGCGGGAATTACAATACCGCCGCCGCGCTACATCACTGAGATGATCCCCACTCGGAGCTCGGGCGGGTGGCTCTCGGATAGATCGGGAGAGATCAGGCCAGCGGAGGAGCGATTGGGTGATAGCAAGGTAAAAAGGAAACTAGGTTTAACAGGCAGCTAAGTAAATGCAAAATGCAAAGTCAGGTAAGTATGTGTGTCTGTCAGGTAGGTGCGTGCATGTCAGGTAGGTGCGTGCATGTCAGATCCAAAACCGCCCCGCAATCGCCGCCCCCCCCGTCTCGGGGTGAAGCCCCTGGTCTTCTTGCCACCTAGCAACGCCCCTGCCTGCTTGTGATTGGAGAAATCATAAATCCCGCCTAGTGTCCAATCACTGTGCTGAGATTCGTTACAAGCTTATTTTTGGGAGGGGGGGTGTCCCTGAATTGTAGTTTGGAAATGTGGTCACCCTACTTCCGTTACAAAACCTGATGAATCCCTGGGAGATATCCCGTCTGGGACAAACGTTGTCACCGAGACAGGAAGTGAGAGGAAATCTCTAATGGAGACCCAGGTAATGAGAAAACCTGACAGGGGATCTAATCCTTCCCCACTCCATCAGAATTAAGATTTCTTTCCTGGGCATACACTTTATACATAGTTCCCAAGTGTCCTTCATTTGGAGGGATTGTCCCTCTATGGAAGTCCCTCTGTTCCCGTCTCCTTCTCAGTTGTCCCTCTATGGAAGTCCCTCTGTCCCCTTCTCCTTCGTCCCTCTATGGAAGTCCCTCTGTTCCCGTCTCCTTCTCAGTTGTCCCTCTATGGAAGTCCCTCTGTTCCCGTCTCCTCCTCAGTTGTCCCTCTTGTTGGTGTGAAGTGTAGACCTCTATAAAAACGTATTATTAATCACCAAACATGTTATATTGCCACTAAATGCCCACCACTATCACCATCACCATTCAATATCACACACCAGTCCAGTGATCTCCTGACCAGCAGAGGTCCATGTATTGGAGATATTTCCAGGTTATATACAGACGGTGTACAGAGCTCCAGAGATAACCAGTCCCAACCTTCCAACCAAACCCCTAGCCGTGTCCCGGCACTCACTACACAATAGCAGTCCTAGTTCACCGGCTGCACAGTCCTAACACTTGTCAGCTTCACAATACAAACTCTTCCCAGGATCACCAACCTCAGATCTGAACAGATCCCTCCTGTCTGCTCCGCAGACTACAGAGCTCCGCCTGTGTGTCCCAGGTGACCCTAAACCGCCCAATAGGGAGAGAGAAAAACCCGGAGTGTACCGAGGATCAGAGGGCTGGGAAGGGGCCTGGGAGATGTGTAAATCCTGAACAGGACTTTCCAGACTCCCTGCCAGACCCTCTACTACAGAGATCAGGACATCAGATGGGTCATGTATGTCCCTTGAAGGTCTGAAGGCTCCCTCACACCACAATGCGGGAAGCCAGCGTTCCATGCACGATTCCAGAACCGCACTCACACCACACTGACGTTGTGATCGGCAGCAGGTATCAATGTTAGGTTAACCCCAAACGCAGGTCACAAATGCAGTGTGATTGCCTTCACCGGACCATGGTGCCATGAGATCCGGTTGCAGGGCATTTATTAACCAATTAAGACCCGGACCTTTAGGCAGCTAAAGGACCCGGCCAGTTTTTGCAATTCAGCAATGCGTCGCTTTAACTGACAATTGCGCGGTCGTGCGACGTGGCTCCCAAACAAAATTGGCGTCCTTTTTCCCCCACAAATAGAGCTTTCTTTTGGTGGTATTTGATCACCTCTGCGGTTTTAATTTTTTTGCGCTATAAACAAAAATAGAGCGACAGTTTCGAAAAAAAATGCAATATTTTTTACTTTTTGCTATAATAAATATCCACAAAAAAAAAGATATAAAAAAACATTTTTTTCCCTCAGTTTAGGCCGATACGTATTCTTCTACCTATTTTTGGTAAAAAAAATCGCAATAAGCGTTTATCGATTGGTTTGCGCAAAAGTTATAGCGTCTACAGTTGTTTTATGGCATTTGTATTATTTTTTGTTTTACTAGTAATGGCGGCGATTTGCGATTTTTATCATGATGGCGGACACATTTTTGGGACCATTGTCATTTTTACAGCGATCAGTGCTATAAAAATGCATCGATTACTGTGAAAATGACACTGGCAGTGAAGGGGTTAACCACTAGGTGGCTCTGAAGGGGGTAAGTCAGTATCAGGAAGTGATTCTTACTGTTAGGGGGGCGTGGCTATTCACGTGACACGTCACTGATGACCGATCACGGGGACCGGTCATCAGTGACAGTGTCACTAGGCAGAATAGGGGAATGTCTTGTTTACAAAGGCACCCCCCCTGTTCTGCCTTTGCCGACCGCAACCGCAGGCCGCCCGTGAACATCGCACACGCTCACGAGGCACCTGGCGGGCGCCCACGCCCACTGGGCGGCAAATTTAAAGGGACATACAGGTACACCCATTTGCCTGCCCATGCAATTGTGTCGACATATATGTGTGTGCGGCAGTCTGCAAGTGGTTAAAGAGGAAGTAAACCATCACCTGCAAGACAAAGGCATAATGAGCTAGTATGAGCATAATGCCTAGAATACTAGCTCATTAAGTAATACTCACCCGAGATGGAAGCCCTCACAGCCGTCCTCGTACATCGCTCGGGCGGCCGACATCTCTCCCGGGTGTTACTTCCGGGTATTGCGTCTCCGGCGCTGTGATTGGCCGGAGCCGCGATGACGTCACTCCCGCGCATGCGCGCCGGAGCCGCCAGTCACGGCACGGCCTCCATTAAGAACGGGACGATCGCCGTTGCTAAAGTGCGCCCGCGATTTTTGTAAATATTTCCTAAACCGTGGAGGTTTAGGAAATATTTCAAGCGCCTACAGGTAAGCCTTAATCTAGGCTTACCTGTAGGTTAAAGTGGCTGTAAAGGGTTTACGTGGGCAAAGTGACGTATATTTACGTCACTTTAAATTTCCCCTCCATGCGGGTGCGCTGCGCGCGCTGCTGGCGTGAGCTCCGTGACCGCGGGACCTGCGGACTCCATGTCCGCTGGTGTCCCGTGATCGGGTCACGGATCTGCAGAACAGGGAGAGGCCAGTGTAAACAAGGCATTTCCCTGTTCTGCCTGGTGACACTGATCGTCTCCTCCCTCTCATCAGGAGCAGTGATCAGTGACATGTCACAGTAAGCCACGCCCCCTAACAGTTAGAATCACTCCCTAGGACACACTTAACCCCATTCCTAGCCCCCTTAGGGGTTAATCCCTTGACTGACAGTCACATTTACACAGTAATCAGTGCATTTGTATAGCACTGATCGCTGTATAAATGTGAATGGTCTCAAAATAGCGTCAAAAGTGTCCACCATAATGTCGCAGTCACAATATAAATCGCTGATCGCCGCCATTACTAGTAAAAAAAAACTATTAATAAAAATGCCATAAATCTATCCCCTAGTTTGTAGAGGCTATAACTTTTGCGCAAACCAATCGATATACGCTTATTGCGATTTTTTTTTTACTAAAAATATGTAGAAGAATACGTATCGGCCTAAACTGAGGAAAAACATTTTTTTTTATATATATATTTTTTGGGGGGATATTTATTATAGCAAAAAGTTAAAAATATTGCATTTTTTTTCGAAATTGTCGCTCTATTTTTGTTTATATGGCAAAAAAAATAAAAAAAAACGCAGAGGTGATCAAATACCACCAAAAGAAAACTGTATTTGTGGGAAAAAAAGAACGTCAGTTTTGTTTGGGAGCCAGGTCGCACGACCGCGCAATTGTCAGTTAAAGCGACGCCGCGCCGAATCGCAAAAAGTGGCCTGGTCTTTCGGCAGCCAAATGGTCCGGGGCTGAAGTGGTTAAAGGGATGAGGTGGCAACCCTATTACACACAGAGATCCACGTTCCTGCTCTGTTGGGAGCGATCGCGGCGGCCCAATGGACATCACGGCCGCCGGGCACGTGCATCGGCTCCTCAGTGACGCAGCAGGTGCGGGCGCGCCACCCATGCCAGCGGGAAGCGGAGGCCGTCACATGACGCCCACCCCAAAATGGGAGATCCCATCTGCGGACGTCATTCTACTATACGCGGGTAATGAAGTGGTTAACATCTAGGAGAGAGGTTCTCACCTCCTGTCCTCCGGATCCACTAACAGGCCAGGTTTTCTGGATTTCCTTGGGGGAGATGCAGACTAGAATGCAGCAATCACTGAGCAGCAAATTATATCACCTGGGATGTGCTTCAGTTATCTTGCAAACCTGGCCTGTTAGTGGGCCCTCAGGATACAGGTTGATCGGGGGACTGCGAGGAAATCTGCGGATGATCCAGGTGGGATGATGGGAGTTATATTTCATATTCGTCTCCCCTCCCCTTCCAAGCACATGGCTGGAAGTATGAATGGAATTCCAACAGCCAATGCTGGAGACCGTCTGCCCCTGGAAATGTGATATGGAGGCCCTGTATGATTATTAGAGACTATAAGACTATACTTTTTCTATAGGGGGGCTTCACTCGCTGCATGGTGAGGTAACTTCTATTTCTTATGGACTCAATTTGTGAGATATCTGTACACCCGCTGTGCCCATTATGAGGGGTTCCCACCATCCCTGTGCTGAGTTCCTGGGTCTGTACACCTGCTGTGCCCATTATGAGGGGTTCCCACCATCCCTGGGCTGAGTTCCCGGGTCTGTACACCCGCTGTGCCCATTATGAGGGGTTCCCACCATCTCTGTGCTGAGTTCCCGTGTCTGTACACCCGCTGTGCCCATTATGAGTGGTTCCCACCATCCCTGGGCTGAGTTCCCGGGTCTGTACACCCGCTGTGCCCATTATGAGGGGTTCCCACCATCCCTGTGCTGAGTTCCTGGGTCTGTACACCTGCTGTGCCCATTATGAGGGGTTCCCACCATCCCCGTGCTGAGTTCCTGGGTCTGTACACCCGCTGTGCCCATTATGAGGGGTTCCCACCATCCCTGGGCTGAGTTCCCGGGTCTGTACACCCGCTGTGCCCATTATGAGGGGTTCCCACCATCCCTGTGCTGAGTTCCCGGGTCTGTACACCCGCTGTGCCCATTATGAGGGGTTCCCACCATCCCTGTGCTGAGTTCCCGGGTCTGTACACCCGCTGTGCCCATTATGAGGGGTTCCCACCATCCCTGTGCTGAGTTCCCGGGTCTGTACACCCGCTGTGCCCATTATGAGGGGTTCCCACCATCCCTGTGCTGAGTTCCCGGGTCTGTACACCCGCTGTGCCCATTATGAGGGGTTCCCACCATCCCTGTGCTGAGTTCCTGGGTCTGTACACCCGCTGTGCCCATTATGAGGGGTTCCCACCATCCCTGTGCTGAGTTCCCGTGTCTGTACACCCGCTGTGCCCATTATGAGGGGTTCTCACCATCCCTGTGCTGAGTTCCTGGGTCTGTACACCCGCTGTGCCCATTATGAGGGGTTCCCACCATCCCTGTGCTGAGTCAATTGCCACCAATCTGTGCCCAAAAGTGCCAGCAATCAGTGCCCTCAAGTGATGCCAGTCAGTGCTGGCTATTAGTGCTGCCTATCAGTGCCCATCACTGCTGAGCATCAATGCTCATCAATGTTGCCCATCAATGTCACCCATCAGTGCCGATGTATAAAAATGCGCCGGGCGGACGTTTGTTTGAGGATCGGCGTATCTAGCTAATTTGCATACTCTACGCGGAAATCAACGGAAGCGCCACCTAGCGGCCAGCGTAAATATGCACCTAAGATCCGACGGCGTACTAAGACGTATGTCAGTCGGATCGAGCCCACATTCAGTCGTATCTTGTTTTGTGGATACAAAACAAAGTTACGACGGCGCGGTCGTGCGACGTGGCTCCCAAACAAAATTGGCGTCCTTTTTTCCCCACAAATAGAGCTTTCTTTTGGTGCTATTTGATCACCTCTGCGGTTTTTATTTTTTGCGCTATAAACAAAAATAGAGCGACAATTTTGAAAAAAATGCTATATTTTTTACTTTTTGCTGTAATAAATATCCCCCAAAAACATATATAAAATTTTTTTTTTCCTCAGTTTAGGGCGATACGTATTCTTCTACCTATTTTTGGTAAAAAAAATCGCAATAATCGTTTATCGGTTGGTTTGCGCAAAATTTATAGCGTTTACATTTTTATTTTATTTTTTTACTACTAATGGCGGCGATCAGCGATTTTTTTTCGTGACTGCGACATTATGGCGGACACTTCGGACAATTTTGACACATTTTTGGGACAATTGTCATTTTCACAGCAAAAAATGCATTTAAATTGCATTCTTTATTGTGAAAATGACAGTTGCAGTTTGGGAGTTAACCACAGGGGGCGATGTAGGAGTTAGGCTCCATTCACACCTAGGCGTTTTTACGCCTGTAGCGCGACGCGCACAAACGCCAGAGGGACGAAAAGTAATGAAAGGCAATGGGGATGGTTCACATCTGAACGCCTAAACGCCTGTAGCCTGTAGCCTGTAGCTCAAAAAAGTTCCGGACCCTTTTTTGTCGCTCCTAGCGCGCGATATGCGCGTATTTGAGCGGTTTTTTTTACATTGAAGTCAATGTAAAACGCCTGATACGCGCGTATTGCGTTTTGACGCCTGTGTTGCTGAAATCCCAGGAAGAGGAATAAAAAATTCCTAGGAGAGCAACAAGTGATGTCAGGGATGATCATTTTACTTATTGGCTAATATGGAAAAAGACAAAGTACAAAAACGTCGAACGCCACTGTGCGAAAACGCGCGCAAACGCGCATATACGCGCGACAAAAACGTCGGTAAAAATCGCATGTAAAAACGCCTGTACGCCCTACGCCTAGGTGTGAATGGAGCCTAAGTGTTCACCTAGTGTGTGTTTACAACTGTAGGGGGGTGTGGCTGTAGGAATGACGTCATCGATCGTGTCTGCCCTATAAAAGGAATGACGCGATCGATGCGCCGACACAGTGAAGCACACGGAAGCCGCGTGTACACGCGGCTCTCCCCGTTCTTCAGCTCCGGGGAGCGATCGCGCGGCTAAAAACAAATAGCCGCGCCGTTGTCCCGGATCGATCCCCGAGCGGACCCGACCTCCGCATGTACCGGGGGGGGGTCCCGATCGGACCCCCCACCCACGTCTAGCAGAGGATGTACAGGTACGTGGATGTGCCATTCTGCTGACGTATATGTACATGAGGAGGTCGGGAAGTGGTTAAATGGTCAAAAAGTAGCGCAGGAACTTTTTTTTTATAATTGCGGTGACATGAGTTGCAGCGATATGACCGGTTCCGTTGCCGAAAATAGGCTGCGACTTGTCATGCGATTTGAAACTAATTGCGCGACAAGTCGCACCGTTGTGAACCGGGACTTCATTTACAGCTTATCCAGAAAAGATTTGTAGCTGTGGTGCGAGCCTGTATGCTTCAATCTAGCTGTGTGTGAGACCTGGATGCTATGGGCTAGATTCAGATAGCCCGCCGTAACTTTGTGCGGGCGTAGCGTATCTGAGATACGCTACGCCGCCGTAACTTAGTGAGGCAGGTTCTGTATTCACAAAGAACCTGCGCCCTAAGTTACGGCGGCACAGCGTAAATCTGCCGGCGTAAGCGCGCCGAATTCAAATTGTGAGGCGGTGGGCGTGTTTTATGTAAATAAAACATGACCCCACGTAAATGACGTCTCTAACGAGCAGCGTATGCGCCGTCCGTGAATGTCTCCCAGTGCGCATGCTCCTAATCGCGTCGCAAATAGTCAATGCTTTCGACGTGAACGTAATTTACGCTAAGCCCTATTCGCGAACGACTTACGCAAACGACGTAAAATTTGACGCTGTCCCGACGTCCATACTTAACATTGGCTATGCCTCATATAGCAAGAGTAACGTTACGCTGGAAAAAGCCTTACGCAAACGACGTAAAAAAATCCGCCGGGCGCACGTACGTTTCTGAATCGGCGTATCCAGCTCATTTGCATATTCTACGCTGAAATGGAACGGAAGCGCCACCTAGTGGCCAGCGTAAACATGCACCCTAAGATACGACGGTGCAGGAGACTTACGCCGCTCGTATCTTAGCCTAATTTAAGCGTATCTGGTTTCCAGAATACGCTTAAATTTACGACGGCGTAGATTCAGAGTTACGACGGCGTATCGACTGATACGCCGGCGTAACTCTCTCTGAATCTAGCCCAATGTCTGCTCTCAGAAATATCGGCATGTCTGATAAGGTGTCTCTAAAAATGGTGCAAACCTCCATCACGTCTCCATCATCAGTGTTCAAAAGTGTTACATGTCTGCTTCAAGGATTAGTTCATCTTTGTTAACATGTTACATTAGGGTGACCACGTGTCCCGGATTGCCCGGGACAGTCCCGAATTTTGCGGGTCTGTCCCGGGTACCTTTATTCCAGGACAATACAGTGTTCCGGAATGAAACTGACACAGCCACCCCCCGGGCCGATCTGATGCCCCCAAAAAACATCACCGCTTTACTCACTGACAGTATTTCTCCTGGCCGGGAATGTCTGGAGGAGCAAAATCCCCGCCCCCTGCTTGTGATTGGAGAAATCATAAATCCCGCCTCTTGTGTCCAATCACTGTGCTGTGATTCGTTGGAGCGCAAGCTGATTTTTTGGAAGGAGGGTGTCCCTGAATGGGAGATTGGAAATGTGGTCACCCTATGTTACATCCATAACACAAGGACAAGAACAGCGCAGCCATGCAGGGATCTGTCCACATGGCCGCGTCATTCATTCATAGAGTCACGGAACCCTGTTGCCAAACACATTTTCTATAATTATTCGAGACGGGTAGATCTTTTCTTTGGTGATGTTTAACTTCTTCAGATCCGAATGACGGCTACAGCGCAGACCTACTTTCCCGGGAGGGCTTCAATAGACATCCTCCCATGCTGGAGCGGCCTGTGCGCCCCCTGCAGGGTGTGCATGGCACGCTCTGTGATCAGCGAGTCGATAAGAGTCTATAAGACTCGCTGGATCACAGATCGGAGTAAGGGGTCAGCCAGTGACAGCTGATTATTAGCAGAAGTTGCCCAAAGGATGGCGCTAAAGAGCAGAAAAAACACATTGTCTATGTTTGTTAGCCGACAAGGTTTTGCCCTTTGTATGCAGAACAGGTTTTACGGCCAACGCCCTTCAGACAAAATTCCACGGCTTTGTCCGATGGAAATCCGATCGTGTGTACGAGGCTTAACTACTTGCCGACCAGCCGCCACAGTTATACGGCGGCAGGTCGGCTCCCCTGCGCGAGAGCCCGTAGCTCTACGTCGCCTCGCGAAGCGGCCACTAGGGGCTCGTGCGCGCCTCCCTGATCGCACCCGCGATCGCTCGTTGCAGAGCGAGGACTGGGAGCTGTGTGTGTAAACACACAGCTCCCGGTCCTGTCAGGGGGAGAAATGCCTGACCGTCTGTTCATACAATGTAGCTCTACGTCGCCTCGCGAAGCGGCCACTAGGGGCTCGTGCGCGCCCCCCGCTCGTCCCTGATCGCACCTGCGATCGCTCGTTACAGAGTGTAAACACACAGCTCTCGGTCCTGTCAGCGGGGGAAATGCTGATCTTCTATTCATACATTGTATGAACAGAAGATCAGTCATTTCCCCTAGTGAGTCCACCCCCCCCCCTACAGTTAGGACACACCCAGGGAACATACTTAACCCCTTCCCCACCCCCTAGTGTTAACCCCTTCACTGCCAGTGGCATTTTTATAGTAATCCAATGCATTTTTATAGCACTGATCGCTATAAAAATGCCAATGGTCCCAAAAATGTGTCCGAAGTGTCCGCCATAATGTCGCAGTACCGAAAAAAAACGCTGATCGCCGCCATTAGTAGTAAAAAAAAATATTAATAAAAATGCCATAAAACTACCCCCTATTTTGTAAACGTTATAACTTTTACGCAAACCAATCAATAAACGTTTATTGCGCTTTTTTTTTTATGAAAAATATGCAGAAGAATACGTATCGGCCTAAACTGAGGACATTTTTATATATATATATATATATATATATATATATATATATATATATATATATATATATATATATATATATATACATACATTTTTGGGGGATATTTATTACAGCAAAAAGTAAAAAATATAATTTTTTTTCAAAATTGTCGCTCTATTTTTGTTTATAGCGCAAAAACTAAATACCACCAAAAGAAAGCTCTATTTGTGGGAAAAAACAGACGCCAATTTTGTTTGGGAGCCACGTCGCACGACCGCGCAATTGTCAGTTAAAGCGACGCAGTGCCGAATCGCAAAAAGTGCTCTGGTCTTTGACCAGCAATATGGTCCGGGGGTTAAGTGGTTAAGGATCACTTTCAGAGCCGGTTCACACCAGGAATCGCACATAAATGCTTTGCGTGTTCCTGTACAATTCACGTGTAGTTCAGTGCGGTGCAATTTGAATTTTGAATGGGCTGAATTGCACTAAACCACACCAAAAGAAGGGCATGCAGTACATTAATAAAAGCCCTGCACCTGGATCTCATGGTGCCATGATCCGTTGAAGGCAAACACACTGCATTTGTGACCAGTGCAGTGGCGTCACTAGGGTTGGTGTCACCCGGTGCAGAAAAACATGGTGTCACCCACCCCTCTGTCTAGGCTGCCCAGCACCAAGCAGGCGGCGCACCCCAAACCAGCCCCTGTGAATGATAGTATAGGGCAGTATAGTGGCAGGTTAGGGTAGTATAGAGTAGTATAGTGGCAGGTTGGTGTGGTGGGGTGGTATAGGACAGGTTAAGTTGGTATAGGGCATGTTGGGGTGATATAGGGTAGTTTGGGGTGGTATAGGGCAAGTTAGGGTTGCATAGGGTAGGTTGGGGTGGTATAGGGCAAGTTAGGGTGGTACAGGGCAGGTTGGGTGGTATAGTGCAAGTTAGGGTGGCATAGGGCAAGTTGGGATGGCATGGGAAAGGTTGGGGTGGTACAGGGCAAGTTATGGTGGCATAGGGCAGATTGGGGTGGCACAGGGCAAGTTGGGGTGGTACAGGGCAGGCTGTGGTGGTACAGGGCAGGCTGGGGTGGTACAGGCTGTTTGGGGGGGGGTACAGGGCAGGCTGGGGTGGTATAGGGATGGCTGGGGTGGTACAGGGCAGGCTGGGGTGGCACAGGGCAGGCTGTGGTGGTACAGGGCAGGCTGGGATTGCACAGGGCAGGCTGGGCATGTCAGCTAAAAAAAAAACGGGATGGTGTCACCCCTCTAGCGGGTGTCACCCGGTGCGGACTGCACCCCCCGTAGCAACGCCTCTGGACCAGTGATTGGGGTATTGTTAACGTAACCGTGACACCTGCTGCCGATCACAACTGCAAAGTGTTATGAGTGTGGTGCTGGAAACACACATGGAACACTGGCTTCCTGCACTGAGCCCTTAAGCCTCGTACACACGATCAGGCCATCCGATGAGGACGGTCTGAAGGACCATTGTCATCGGTTAACCAATGAAGCTGACTGATGGTCCGTCGCGCCCACACACCATCGGTTAAATAACCGATCGTGTCAAAACGCGGTGACGTAAAACACAACGACGTGCTGAAAAAAATGAAGTTCAATGCTTCCAAGCATGCGTCGACTTGATTCTGAGCATGCGTGTATTTTTAACCGATGGTCGTGCCTACAAACGATCGGTTTTGACCTATCGGTTAGTAATCCATCGGTTAAAATTTAAAGCAAGTTGGTTAAATAACCTATGGGGCCCACACACGATCGGTTTTGACCGATGAAAACGGTCCATCAGACCGTTGTCCTCTGTTTAACCGATCGTGTGTACGAAGCCTTAGGCTTTCAAGGGACATAAATGACTGGTCTGCTGGGCTTGGGCATGTTTGAAACCCGCCAGGAAGCCAACACTGCACATGGCTAATCACAGGCAGTGAGACATTTCCTGATCTGTGCAGCTGCAGATTGGAAAATATCTCACTGCCTGTGATTAGCTGTGTGCAGTGTTGGCTTCCTGGCGGGATATGGCATGTGGGGTTTTCAAACACGCCCGAGCCCATCTCAACTGACACGCTTGTTTTCTTGAGCACTGTAGTGGTCATCAACCCTGTCCTGCAGGGCCCACTAACAGGCCAGGTTTTATGTATTACCTTGGGGAGATGCAGTCTAGAATACTGCAATCACTGAGGAGCAAATTATATCAGCTGTGATGTATTTCAGTTATCTTGCAAACCTGGCCTGTTAGTGGGCCCTGAGGACAGGGTTGATGACCACTGCTGTAGAGGGTCTGGCAGGGAGTCTGGAAAGTCCTGTTCGGGATTTACACATCTCCCAGGCCCCTTCCCAGCCCTCTGATCCTCGGTACACTCCGGGTTTTGCTCTCTCCCTATTGGGCGGTTTAGGGTCACCTGAGACACACAGGCGGAGCTCTGTAGTTTGAGGAGAAGACAGGAGGGATCTGCTGGATCTGAGGTTGGTGATCCTGGGAAGAGTTTGTATTGTGAAGCCGGTTGAACTAGGATTGCTATTGTGTAGTGAGTGCCGGGACACGGCTAGGGGTTTGGTTGGAAGGTTGGGACTGGTTATCTCTGGAGCTCTGTACACCGTCTGTATATAACCTGGAAATATCTCCAATACATGGACCTCTGCTGGTCAGGAGATCACTGGACTGGGGTGTGATATTGAATGGTGATGGTGATAGTGGTGGGGATTTAGTGGCAATATAACATGTTTGGTGGTTAATAATCCGTTTTATAGAGGTCTACACTTCACACCAACAAGAGGGACAACTGAGAAGGAGACGGGGACAGAGGGACTTCCATAAAGGGACAATCCCTCCAAATGAAGGACACTTGGGAATTATGTATAAAGTGTATGTCCAGCTAAAACTCAATTTTTTCTTAGTTCTGGATGGAGTGGGGAAGGATTGGATCCCCTGTCAGATTTTACTGCTATACGTGACTCCATTGAAGGTTTCCTCTCACTTTTTGTCTTGGTGACAACATTGTTACCAGACAGGAAGTGAGAGGAACTATTTGGCAGCAACACAGACAGAAAACACATTTTATTTTCTATAATAGTGTTATCCATTTCCCCTATCTGAGTTGCATGTGCACCCCTGAAGTAGTGGACACCTATTCAAATCCACCCTCAATGAACATGGTCTAAAGCAGGGTTCCTCAATTCCAGTCCTCAAGGCGCCCCAACAGGTCATGTTTTCAGGCTCTCCATTATTTTGCACAGGTGATTTGATCAGTTTCACTGCCTTTTAATTACCACAGCTGTTTCATCTGAGGGAAATCCTGAAAACATGACCTGTTGGGGCGCCTTGAGGACTGGAGTTGAGAAACACTGGTCTAAAGAACACCGCTGTTGTGGATTTATCATGTTTTTCTTTTCAACTAGTTGTGGACCCCGGATGTACTTCACATGTAAAAAAAACAAAACAAAAAAAAGTACACCAGGTGTGTGTAGTATGCCTGTCCTTCTAATACACACACACACACACACTTGCCTGTAATTACCAACTTAAAGCGGGGTTCCAACCAGGGTCGGCCTTAGGTGTTCAGGCGCCCTGTGCGAGCTAATCCTGTGGCACCCCCTGATCACCTAAACATACACAAAGAGGAAAAATATATTTGTAACAAATAATTTGTTTTAATTTAACTTTACATTACACAGCACCCTGCAGCTCTGGACCCCTTTACATTACACAGCACCCTGCAGCTCTGGACCCCTTTACATTACACAGCACCCTGCAGCTCTGGACCCCTTTACATTACACAGCCCCCTTCACCCCTTTACATTACACAGCACCCTGCAGCTCTGGACCCCTTTACATTACACAGCACCCTGCAGCTCTGGACCCCTTTACATTACACAGCACCCTGCAGCTCTGGACCCCTTTACATTACACAGCCCCCTTCACCCCTTTACATTACACAGCACCCTGCATTTCTGGACCCCTTTACATTACACAGAACCCTGCAGCTCTGGACCCCTTTACATTACACAGCACCCTGCAGCTCTGGACCCCTTTACATTACACAGCCCCCTTCACCCCTTTACATTACACAGCACCCTGCATTTCTGGACCCATTTACATTACACAGAACCCTGCAGCTCTGGACCCCCTGAATGTTACACAGACCCCCCTTCAGTGCAGACCCCCCTTCATTGTATCCACCCCTTCAATGCAGCCCCCTCTTTTAGTGCAGACCCCCCCGTTCAGTGTTGCCTTCCCCCCGTTCAGTGTTGCCTTCCCCCCCGTTCAGTGCAGCCCCCCTTCAGTACCTCAGATCAGCACGGCGGCACATGCACAGCAGGTCCCCTCCCCCTGTTTACACATAAACAGAGAGAAGGGGGAGGTGGCTTCACTCAGCTGTGCCCGTGTGACATCCGGGACCGCACACCCCCAACCCCTCGCCACTGTAGCTAGCTCGCCTCTCCCTGCCTGTGCCAGTGTGCCGCTGCCTAAATCCGTGGCGCTTCCACCGCAGGTGTAATACAATTGCGGAGGGGGGTGCCGGTCTGACACCCCCCCCCCCCAGTGTGTGGTACCCCTGTTGCCCATGGCGCCCTGTGCGGCCACACAGCTCGCACAACCCAAAGGCCGGCCCTGGTTCCAACCACAATTAGCATTTTTTAAATGTATGTCCTTTCATCATGCGTTTTTATATTATAAATCCGGTCACTTACTATTTTACAATCCGCCGCCGATCCGCATAGATATTCAATAAAGAACTATGTCTACACCGTTGTCATTTTGCTTGTGGGCATTGTGAAGCCTACAAGCACTTACTTCCTGGAAGTCTTGGATGGGGAGTGATAATTGGGTAGCGCACTGCATCCTGGGAAATGATGACACACATTTCCCAGGAGCATTAGAGGGAGATGATGTCAGGATCCTAGGTGATTCCAAAGGCAGATTTCGTGGGACCGCATAGCAACAGGCATTTCCAGATGAGTAAAACATTTTTTTTTTCTTTTTTAGGTCTAATGAGCACAATAATGGGGAAAAAAATTTGGGATGGAAACTCCACTTAAGGCTGCATTCACACCTAAGCGACAAAACGCCCGACGCGGGACGCTTCTGCCGCTAGAGGAGAGAATTCCCATTGCTGTCTATGGAGATGGTTCACATCTCATAGACGCGCAACGCCTGTCGCCTGAAAAAAAGTCCCGGACCCTTTTTTTCACGCGACAGGCGCGTTTTCCCATAGACAGCAATGGGAATACTTTTAGGGGAAAAAAAATTTAAACATTTGTACTCGCGGCAAATCTGCCGCTACACGCGAACACGGCTGTCGCTTAGGTGTGAATGCAGCCTTAAAAACAGAGAATTGTTGTGTAAAGAGCTGTAGAAATGGCTAATGTCCAAAACAAAGTAACATTGTTTATAAACATTGATCAGATGGGAGTCAAAGATACAAAGTAACATTGTTTATAAACATTGATCAGATGGGAGTCAAAGATACAAAGTAACATTGTTTATAAACATTGATCAGATGGGAGACAAAGATACACAGTAACATTCTATTTATCTGTTATCTATTCTGTTACAGTACAATCAGGCACCAGCGAGCACAGCCATCTGTTGAGAGAGAGAGACCTGGAAACAGGGCTGGACTGGGACAAAAATTTGGCCCTGGACTTCATCCAGACTGGCCCACTTTGACAGGTCTCTCCCATGGCGGCCAGACAACTTCCGCAACCCCCCCCCCCCTCTCGGCCACCCAAGCCCCCTCTCCCCCTTCACTAGCCACTAGCCATTCTACTTTATTAGAGTAGAATGGCTGGTACTGGTACTCTTATAGGCAGTACCAGTGGGGAAGCTAGACATTATTTCACCGGGGGCAAAGAATCCGTTCGGTGTCCCCCCTTATGGGACAAGATTAGGCAGAAGTGAGAAACTCCCAGGCCATAGCTGTTGAGTCAGCTGTCTGTCCCCTCCCCCCATGCTCCTCTGGTCCTCCCCCTGCTCCTCTGGTCCTCCCCCTGCTTCTCTGCTCCCCCCAGGTGAGCGCTGTAGGCAGGGAGAGGAGATGAGTGCTGCGGGAAGGGAGAGACAAAGGAGCGGAGGGGGGCGGCGGTCTGCTCTAACTGAAGCCGGCCCACTGAGCCATCGGCCCACCGGGAAACTCCCTGTAGTCCCAATGGCCAGTCCATCCCTGCCTGGAAATAGAGTGCTGAGGTGACCCTGTGACAGGTGAGCTGATCATGTGATTTGAATTGGAGGGATAGAGTTGTTTAGAAAAAGACAGCCGGGCAGGGCTGACACCCACCATTTGGTCCACAAAAATGCTGAGCTTCATCTCCCCACAATAGAAATTAGGAGCTGAGGGCATCGGTGGCAGATCCATAGATATTTGTCTGAACTTTGCAGGACTTCAAAGGGATAAAACGCAGAAATGTGCATTTGTTATAGAGTTGTATTGCATATTTTAAAATGTTATTGTGCCTCGCATACGAGATGATGTGCATTACGCATATTATATTCATGTGATTTACCTGTAAAAGCCTCACTTGTGTAGCCATCCAAAAGCCCCGAATCTTCTGCTCCCTGCCACCATCTTGGATGTGATATCAGCAGTCCCAACAGACTCGGAGCCGTCACTCAAATGATAATCTATAATTGTTCTCTTCCAGTGGCAGCTGGTGCTCAAAATTTTTGGGGGGCGCAAACAAACGAAGAAAAAAAAAAAAAACAATTGCAGCCTCACTGTGCCCATCAATTGTCGCCACTGTGCCATGCCATCAATTGTCGCCACTGTGCCATGCCATCAATTGTCGCCACTGTGCCATGCCATCAATTGTCGCCACTGTGCCATGCCATCAATTGTCGCCACTGTGCCCTGTAAAATGCTGCCAGATTGTCCCCCCCCCCCTGCGCCCGGCACTTGCCTTTCTGTGGTTAGCCATCCTCCTTCCACCGTCCCTTGATGTCTTCTCCCACCCTCGATGACGCTTCAGCCAACCAGAACCGGTGAACCTGATTGGCTGAGACGCCTGTCGGTGTGTAACCAGGGAACGCACACCCTGTGCGTCCCCTGGTTAACTATTTGGAAGCAAATTACATCCCTCAGGCCGCTGGCTCTGATAGGAACTTCCAAAGCCAACCAGCTGCCGTTATTCAAATGGCCGGCACTTACCAAGGGGGCCGGCCATCTGAATAGTGGGCGGCAGCAACAATACATAGATTTGTGCAATGCATGAATCTGTGCATTGTATTCAGTGGCGGTGCAGAAACCTCATTACCAGTAAGTCCCACCTAGGAGGGCTTCTTCTTTTTTTTTTTCTTGTTTCTGGGCGGGTGTCAAAAAAATAAAAAGTATAGAAATAGAGAACTCTGGCGCTGTCTGATGGATGGGGGGGACTGCAGCAGCACCTGTGGATCTGACCCTAACAGAAAAAGTGATAATAATGTGAAGTATGATGGCTGCGCTGTGGGGGAGGGACTGGGAAGGGGAAGTGAAAAGGGAATGTGAAATAAAGGGATCGTGAGTGAACTAAACGGTGAAAAAAAATGCTCCACAAACCACAATGGAGAGGGGCGATTTTGGAGCCCTTTTTTTTCAGCACCCAGGGGCTGCTCTGTGGAGGCTGCTTGTGGGGCAAGTTGGGGGGGGGGGGGGGGGGGCCATTGGGATACATGGAGGACGTTTTATGGGTGTTTTGATAGCGCTGTTTCTGACACCAAAATTGCTGTAGGGGCACTTCAGTGTGAGAGGGGTCTTAGTATCCGATGGCATTTCTCTCATTCGCTTTAGCATGCGATTCCTCTCCCCTCACTACAGTGTCCCCTATTGGTTCGGTTGTTGCCTTTTTTCCTCATGCAGTGGGTGGGCTCATACACCCGCGCCCTCATTAGCTAGCAATTTATCGTACAGTTCTAGTTGATCTGTGCAATATTTATGCGCCTAGACGTCTTTTTGCATTGGAGGCCCCTGTTGTTTAGCTGTAGTATGCGCCGTTGTGTGTGTGTGATCTGCAGGCAAATGGCGGCTTAAGTACAAGAGGGTTAGCTTGCGGGCACGCTCCTGTTATACAGCCGGAGGCTATAGCCGCCGACTGTATCACTCGGCCCCATCCCCCCCGGTGCGCTGTGTCATCGATTTGATTGACAGCAGTAGGAGCCAATGGCTGCGCTGCTATCAATCAACCAATGAATGAGCCAAGAAGCCAATGCGTTCACATGGTGGGACTTTCGAGGGGTCAGGTAAGTAAACAGGGGTGCTGGGGGGCCGCTAATCCTCAAAGTTTTTTCACCTTAATGCATTCTATGCATTAAAGTGAAAAAACATGTACATTTTACAACCCCTTTAACCACTTAAGGACCTGCGCACGACTATATACGTCCTCTTTTTGAAGAGGGATATCTCGGTAATGGCAGCAGCTGCTGCCACAACCGAGATATCCATCTCTTCAGGCGCCAGTCCTTTAAACGATAATGGTGGTCTCTGCAGCGGATTCACCACAAGATCACCGTTATCGGCGGCAGGATAGGGGGCCCGCCGCTCTCCACCAGAGGCGATTGAGTCCTATCATGGATACAAGTGAGGGCAAGATGGCCCCCACCCGTCTCCATAACATAGCAGGGCGGAAGCGGCGTCAAAAACGTCACTTCCGCCCATACGGCTTAAAGAGACCATTTATTTTTGTAATTTTTTTTTTTTTCAAATGACTTTTTTTTTTTTATTTTTTTTTTTTGCATTTTAGCCCAAATATGAGTTCTGAAGTCTTTTTGACCCCCAGATCTCATATTTAAGAGGACCTGTAATGCTTTTTCCTATTATAAGGGATGTTTACATTCCTTGTAATAGGAATAAAAAGTGATCCATTTTTTTTTTTTGTAACTGTATAAAAAAAAATACAATCAAGTAAAAAAAATAAGAAAAATATATATATTATTTTTTAAAGCGCCCCATCCCGACGAGCTCGCACGCATACATAAGTCCCGCCCACATATGAAAACGGTGTTAAAACCACACAAGTGAGGTATCGTCGCAATCGTTGGAGCGAGGGCAATAATTCTAGCCCTAGACCTCCTCTGTAACTCAAAGCATGCAACCTGTAGAATTTTTTAAAATGTCGCCTATGCAGATTTTTAAGGGTAAAAGTTTGACGCCATTCCACGAGCGGGTGCAATTTTGAAGCGTGACATGTTGGGTATCAATTTACCCAGCATACCATTATCTTTCACAATATAAAATAAATTGGGCTAACTTTACTGTTGTCTTGTTTTTTTATTCAAAGTGTAAGACCGTTGCGTAAGCACTTGTAAGACCGTTGCGCAAATACGGTGTGACCAAAGTATTGCAATGACCCCCATTTTAGTTTCTAGGGTGTTAGAAAAAAAATGTATAATGTTTGGGGGTTCTGAGTAATTTTCTAGCAAAAAAAAAAATGTTTTAATGTGTCTGAAAAAAAGGCTTGGTCCTTAAGTGGTTAATGCTGTTATTGCAGAACCTGTCCACCATGTGCTACACCGAGACAGTGATTAGTGTCTTAAAGCAGATGTGCCACTAAAAAAATATATTAAAAGCCAGCAGCTACAAATACTGCAGCTGCTGACTTTTAATATTAGGACACTTGCCTGTCCTGGAGTCTAGCGGCGTCCGCAGCAGATGACGAGCGATCGCTCGTCACCCTGCTGCTCCCCCCTCCATCCACGGTGAGGGAACCAGGCTTCACTGCCCGGTTCCCTACGGCGCATGCGCGAGTCGGGCTACGCCTGCTGATTGGCTCCCACTGTGTACTGGGAGCCGAGTGTTCCCAGAACACAACGGGGGGGACGGGAGGTGACGTCATGCCCGCAGTCTGCCCGAGACTGTGTCTTTAGAACAGGCATCTGCACCCCCCCCTCCCCCCTGAAAGGTGTCAAATGTGACACCGGAGGGGGGGAGGGTTCCGATCAGCGGAAGTTCCACTTTAGATTGGAGCTTCGCTTTAAGAAGCAAGTTTAGTGCCCTCACTACTTCTCCCCCCTCATTTCAGGTCAATCCTTTTATTAAAACATCAAAACACCAACCCTGGACTGTTTCTTGAGCTGAAGCAATAAATGCTCAAATGTGCCCGGCAGTTGTGGGGGAAAAAACTTGGTGACCGATACAACTGTTGCCTCCTACACTTGGATTACTGGTTTATTTCCCAGGAAGGGAGCCCCCTCTGTTCAGAGGCCCTGTCCTGGGTGGAGGCCCTGCCAACTTTATTATCCAACACCCCCCCCCCCCCCCAGAAGGTTCTGGTCCTTCTAGTTACCTACAGGTTTAGTACCACAGCCTGTTTGGCCATTACCCATAACCCCCAAAAGAGGGCTACACAAGTGAAGGAACTGTCTGTATTATACTTTTTTTTTGTTGAATTTTTGCACCGCATCAAAGAGTCTGAAGGGTTGAGCAGGGTACCCTGTTATCAATAAAATGATTAGTAATAAAGGTGAACCTGATATTACAACATGATCTTGGGGAGGGTGGACATGAGGTTCTGGATGGCCAAGGGGCAGGTTCCCCTAAACCGACCAAAAAGGTGCATTATATAGAGATAAGTCAAGTAAAGTAAAACATAGGGGGGGGGGGGGGTGATCAATGGGCACCTTACTATAGAAAGAAATGTCATGTTTATTGTTGTTTGTTTGTCTGTTCTGTAAGCACAGCCAACCATGTGTTTTTTAAACTTTCTTTTTCTTTTTCTTTACAGCATTGTTCAAAGGTCCATGAAACAACTTTTGAGAATCTCAGAGAATATTGGAGATTTAAAGTTTTTGTCTGTTGTCAGCGATGGCGTCTGAGCTGAAAGCGGAGCTGAAATGTTCCGTCTGTCTGAACATTTTTACACATCCTGTAAACCTGAGATGTGGACACAACTTCTGCCTGGGTTGTATTGATCGTGTGCTGGATACACAGAGGGGGTCTGGAGGATATTCCTGTCCTGTCTGTAGAAAAGGGTTCAAAGGTCGTCCTGCACTGCAGAAGAACATAACATTGAGTAACATAGTGGAGAATTTCCTGTCTGCTCAGCCTGATTGGGAGGAGTCCAGGGTCTTCTGTACTCACTGTGTGGATTCTCCTGTACCTGCTATTAGATCCTGTCTACACTGTGAGGTTTCCATGTGTGATAAACACCTGAGAGACCACGAAAAGTCCCCAGAACACATCTTCACCTTGTCCATGGAGAGAAAGAAATGCTCCATCCATAAGTGGATCCTTGAGTATTACTGCACTGAGGATGATACATGTGTCTGTGTGTATTGTTGTGAGATCGGAGGACATAAAGGACACCAGGTGAAGACACTGGATGAGGCTTCTGAGAAGAAGAAGGAGACATTGAGAAATTTTCTGCAGGAACTTCTGACAAAGAGAGAGGAGACGGAGAAAAGGGTCCAGAGTCTGCAGGAACACATGAGGAATATAGAAAAAGAAGCAGCTGGTGACACAGAGAGAGTCACTGTCCTGTTTAGAGATCTCAGGAGACGTCTGGAAGATCTGGAGAAGAGAGTCCTGAGAGAAATCTCCGGGAGGGCAGAGCGGATCTCCATCTTCATCCGGGATCTGGAAATAAAGGAGGAGGAGCTGTCCAGGAAGATGCGTCACATTGAGGAGCTGTGTAACATGACGGATCCACTGACTGTCTTACAGGAATCAGACACAGGTGACTTGTATGATACTGAGGATGGAGATGATGAGGACAGAGAGAGACATGAGAAGCTCCTCTATGATGGAGGGGGTCTGGATGTGGCGGGGGTCTTACACCCAGGTTTATCTGATATAATAACAGAGATAAATGCATACATCTATATACAGGAAGCTGCAGACATATTACTGGATGTAGACACTGCTGATAATACTCTACACATATCCGATGACAGGAAAACTCTATCCTGGTCAGGTATAGGCCAGAATCCCCCAGAAACACCAGAGAGATTTCAGTTTTGTCCTAAGGTGTTAAGCAGTCAGAGTTTCTCTTCAGGGCAACATTACTGGGAATTGGATGTTGGAGGATCACAATTCTGGATAGTGGGGCTGTGTTACCCCAGTATAGCCAGGAAAGGAAGGAGGTCCGAGATTGGAAGGAATAAAAAGTCCTGGGGTGTGGAGAGGTATGGTGCTCAGTATGGGGTGATACATAACAGTAAATGGAGCCATTTACCCACCAATATTTCCAGAGTTCACAGAGTCCGGATAGATCTGGATTATGAGGCCGGGCGGATCTCCTTTTATGATCTGTGTGACCCGATCCGACTCCTCCACACCTTCACCACCACCTTCACTGAGCCCCTACATGCTGGGTTTGGTGTATTGGGAGGTTGTATAAAGATATGTGGGGGGAGGCCAGAGGTGTGAGAACTCCACCCAGAATCTGGTGACATCACAAGGATGGGTGGTGGGATTGGTTCATCATTCCGCCAATGCTTGGAGGAAATGGTGACTCCTGGGAAAAGTATGAGGGCTGCAATTGCAGGTCTCCTTATGGAAATGCTAGTTGCTTTGTACTTGTTCTGTGTCCAACACTGGGATGCTAGTCAATACAAAACCTAGACAAGACAGCCATGGAACTACCATTCTCAAAGGGAGAGCTCAGCAATGGCCGCTCCCATAATTCTGTTATGACAGATGCCTTGTGTCCCTTTCTGACCATTATCTTTATATACGACCTGTCGGCAAGAGTTTATACCAAGATCATGACTGCAGAAACCGGTGATCAGCTGTTTTGTAAAAGTGATCTGGGTGGCTTTTCAGTGTCTGACCACTTTTATAACACTGCCACAACTACCACAGCCTGAAGCTCTCCCTCTCTTCCCAGGAGCTTGGACTTTGGTAAATGGCCATGACGGCATCACGTTGAGGAGATGGAAGAACATCAGTTCTGTGATCTCCTCTGGGATGAATGAATCCAGAAGTGATAATGATTTCATCACTTCCCGTTTTACAGCTTCACCTCTGCCCTCTGGCGGTCAGTCAAAATATTGGAGGGTGATCTCTCCATAAAGAAGACCTGTCACCTGTCAAGCTATCGCAAAGGGGCAGTGCCAGAACAAGGTCATCCAGCGCCCAGGGCAAAGATTCCAAACCATGCCCCCCTTCCCCCTTTTTATGATGTGTTTATGATGTGCAAGCTTAGAGGGTCCTACACCAAGTAAACCATTGCACATATAGCAACTTTCCCCTCCTGTCCACCCCTTGTCCTGGCCCTGCAAAGGGGCTAACCAGTGACTGTTATTTTATTCTTTTTTTTTTTTTAGTAAAATTTTGCAAATAAATTATATTAAATTAGACCAACATTTATTCAGCTACATTTTTTTTGGTAAAAAATACCCCAAATCCGTGTATATTTAGTCTGTGTGAAAGTTATGGGGCCAGATTCACAAAGAGATACGACGGTGTATCTACAGATACACCATCGTATCTCTGACTTACACTGGTCCTATCTATGCGCCTGATTCATAGAATCAGATACGCATAGATAGGGCTAGATCCGACAGTGTTACACTGTGTTACACTGTCGGATCTTTCTTTATCGTACATCACGGGACACAGAGCGGCATTCATTACTATATGGGTTATATGGAGTACCTTCAGGTGTAGACACTGGCAATCTCAAACAGGAAGTGCCCCTCCCTATATAACCCCCTCCCATAGGAGGAGTACCTCAGTTTTTACGCCAGTGTCTTAGGTGTTAGTCATGGTTTAGCTTGCCTCCGCATCCTTGGGATTAGGTGAGCTAACCGGTTCTGTCCAAAAAAGCCTCAGCGCTAAAGTGGTCAGTAACCGGACCCCAAACCCTTGGGGTATAGCCCATAATGCTTTTCTTTTTAGAGAGCTGGACCCTGGGCCCAGAACTTAGAAATCCTTTGGGTGCCTAATGTTTTCTGTTGCCAGGGTGCTATATGGGCCCAGGACAGTGGATCCTTCATAGGAACCCAGGACCTGAAGGTCTAGACATCCCCACGGAGATGGGGGAAGATTGGGCCTCTTGCTTGGCAAAGTCCTGCGGCATGGAGCAGGTAAGTGAGGGGAAAACTTGCGGAACTTGGTTCTTAGCAGGTTTTTTCTGGGGGGTCACAGGGGACATGCCTAAAGTTATGCACTGCATCTGGCAAACTAGTCACATATCATAAAGATAGGATGGCTCTATATGTATTATTCCCCATAAGATGTGACCTCCCTTGTAGTGTTGGAAAAGCATTGAGTGGGGCCTGTGTATAAAGTGTATGTGTGTGTCAGAGAGCTGTGCTTACCTGCAAGCCTCCAGGCGATGCTCCATTCAGTCTTCCTCCTCAGAGCCTGCAAAGCAGGCAAAACGCTGACCTCCTCGTGTGTTCCAGGCTGCAGGCTGCAGTTTGCTGGAGCAGAGAGGTCCCTTCCTCCCAACCCCCCCCCCCCTGTCGGCGGGCGCGCGCGCGGCGCGCGTTCACGTATTATAGGCGCAATTGGCGCCGTTTAGCTGGGGGGGAAGGGCGGGTCAGTGGCTTAAGGAAGGGGCGGCCCTTCCTTATGTGTTCCAGACAGCTCATTCATTCATTACTTTGGAACTGGGGAGGAAAGACCAGAGCGAGCACGGGGCGCCAAGGACACACAGTGGCCAGAAAGAATATTACAGTCTTCAGAAGACTGTTTTCAAGCCTAAGAATAGGCTGTTTCTTTTCCATCTCATAGTTTTTCTTGCAATACTACTCAGGGGGACAGAATGTTTTTTCTTTCCTAGATTTGAAAAAAAAAAAAAAAAGAAAGAGATTTTTTTTTGAAAAAAAAAAAAGAAAGTGTCATCTAGGGGAGAGGAAGCATTTTTTTCCCCCAAACAGGTGTTTGGGCATTTAACTATTTATAGTCCCAGGTACCAATAAGCTAGCAGGTGTACCTCGGTATTGTACCATGGCATCCGGGTCAGAGGGTACAAGAGGTGGGGATTCCCCCAGAGAGTCTGAGGTCTCGGACAAAGCTATGCCGCTGCTTTCCCCACAGGGAGCCTTGGGGCCATCGGGATCTGGGGCTGGAGCTGACGCGGGTCAGTCCAACCCTAAGATGGTCACGGAGGAGGTATTACTCACCTCTTTAAAAGAGATGCAGAAAAGCATGGGTAAAATGATAGCCGCAGCTATGCGGGGCAGTAAGCGGAATAGATCTCCGTCGCCCGAGCGCGGACCCTCAGAAGAGGAGGTCCTTTCCTCAGGGGAATTGGACGACCTCTTGGACAAGGACCAAGTAGGTTCAGGGATCGAAGATCCGGATACAGAGGAGTCTGGGGCAGTCTCCCTGAGGGAGAGCTGGTGGATTCAAGGATTGTCGGACTTGGTCCATAGGGCATTCAACTTGCCAGTACCAGATCTCCAGGTATCGACGGTTTCAGCTTTGGGCTCACTGAGGGCGCCTCAAAGCAATGCTGTGTTTCCGATCCATCCTCTATTAGAGGGAGTTTTGTTCCAAGATTGGAACAAGCCAGATAAGATCTTCTTACCACCTAAAAGATTCTCTGTCCTATATCCTATGGAAGATAAATTTTCCAAAAAATGGGCTACTCCTGCAGTGGACGCAGCCATCTCATGTGTTAACAAATCGTTAACATGCCCTGTAGAAAACATACAGGTGTTCAAGGATCCAGTTGATAAGCGCTTGGAAGCACTACTTAAGAACTCCTTCACTACTGCAGGGGCAGTAGTACAGCCAGCTGTGGCTGCGATTGGGGTCGCTCAAGCATTATCGGATCAATTTAAGCAGATGCTTAAACTTATTCCTGCCCAGCAGGCAGAAGAATTTTCGGATGTCCCTAAGGCCATATGTTTTACGGTAGACGCAATCAAGGATTCTATCCAGCAAGCGTCACGTTTATCGTTATCCCTTATCCATATGAGAAGACTCTTATGGTTAAAAAGCTGGGAGGCTGAGCCCCCATGCAAGAAGCTCCTGGTAGGGTTCCCCTTCCATGGAGGACGACTCTTCGGAGAAGACCTAGATAAATACATTCAGACCATTTCAAACGGCAAGAGTACTCTCTTGCCAACTAAGAAGAAGGTTCAGGGGCCTGCGTTTAAACGACAGTATTCCCCTGGGCAGGGGCCCTCTAATGCCAAGCAGTATCGACGGCCTCCTGCAAAAGCAAACTTCGGCTTCAACAGCAAATCACAAGGACAGGCTGTTAGAGGCAAAAGGCAGTGGTTTCGCAAACCAGCAAAACCAGCCCCCAAGCCAACCTTATGAAGGGGCGCCCCCACCCACGAAGGTGGGGGGAAGGCTGCGACTCTTTTCAGAGATTTGGGAAGCCAGCATTCCCGACGAGTGGGTACGGTCTTCCGTGGCCACAGGCTACAAATTAGATTTCCTAAGGTTTCCTCCTCCTCATTTCCAGGAGTCGAGGATTCCAAACGATCCGGAAAAGGGAGCCGCATTAAGATCGGCATTAGATCATCTACTTTCCCAGGAAGTAATAGTAGAGGTACCAGTCCTGGAACAGGGGCTGGGTTTCTACTCCAACCTATTCATCATCCCAAAGTCCAATGGAGATGTCAGGCCAATTTTGGACCTAAAGATGGTAAATGCATATCTAAAGATCCGCTCATTTCGGATGGAATCCGTGCGGTCAGCAGCTGCCACACTCCAAAAGGACGACTTCATGGCGTCCATAGACATAAAGGATGCCTACCTTCATGTTCCAATTTATCAGCCACATCAAAGATATCTACGCTTCATGGTGGCTTCGCGTCACTTTCAATTCGTGGCGCTTCCCTTCGGGTTGGCTACGGCCCCCCGGGTGTTCACGAAGGTCCTAGCTCCGATCCTAGCCAAGCTAAGGATCCAAGGGGTCACGATCCTAGCATACCTGGACGACCTCCTAGTCATAGACCACTCGTCTCCCGGCTTGGAGCGAGCAGTGGCCCTCACGGTCCAATACCTCGAGAGGTTCGGCTGGGTCCTAAATCGAGAAAAGTCAGCTCTCCAGCCCACAAGGCAGTTGGAATATCTCGGCATGAGATTAGACACAGAACAACAAAGAGTGTTCCTACCTCTGAGGAAGGTAAAAGCCATCAAGGAATTAATCCTACTGGTTCTAAGCAAGAAAGAACCGACTATTCGCCTATGTATGAGGTTACTAGGCAAGATGGTGGCCACATTCGAGGCGGTACCATACGCCCAGAGCCACACTCGCATCCTACAGGCAGCCATCCTGTCAGCATGGAGCAGGAGGCCACAGGCCTTGGATATCCCGTTGCCGCTCTCATCAAGAGTCCGACAAAGTCTGTGTTGGTGGTTAGACCCTCAGAATCTACTGAAGGGGAAGTCTTTCAGCCCAGTGGCTTGGAAGATAGTGACCACAGACGCCAGCCTGACGGGCTGGGGAGCAATTTTGGATGGTTGCACTCGCCAAGGTACTTGGGCAAAGCCAGAGAAGCAGTTGCCCATCAACATCTTGGAGCTCAGAGCTGCTCGACTAGCCCTCAGGGCTTGGACGTCAAAATTGCAGGGGTTCCCGGTGAGAATTCAATCAGACAATGCCACGGCCGTGGCATACATAAATCACCAAGGGGGAACCAGGAGTCAAGCCGCTCAGAGAGGTGAGCTTGATTCTCCTATGGGCAGAGGCTCATGTGCCCTGCATATCGGCAATATTCATTCCAGGAGTGGACAACTTTCAGGCGGACTTCTTAAGCCGCCAGACTCTATGGCCGGGGGAATGGTCTCTGCATCCACAAGTCTTTCAAGCACTCTGCCAAAGATGGGGAGTGCCGGACGTGGATATCATGGCATCGAGACTCAACAAGAAGCTAGACAAATTCATGTCCCGCTCAAGGGATCCGATGGCCTGCGGAACCGATGCGTTGGTTTGCCCTTGGCATCAGTTCAAACTTCTTTATGCGTTTCCCCCGCTCCAGTTACTACCCCGCCTGCTGCGCAGGATCCGGGTGGAGCACATACCAGTCATCCTGGTAGCTCCAGCATGGCCCAGAAGGGCATGGTACTCACTAATCTTAAGGATGGTAGTGGGAGACCCTTGGACTCTTCCTCTACGGCCAGACCTGCTATCGCAAGGTCCGATCCTCCACCCTGCCTTACGGCATCTAAATTTGACGGCCTGGAAGCTGAATCCCTGATTCTCAGGGGTAGAGGTCTGTCTCAGAAAGTAATCTCTACCCTAATCAGAGCCAGGAAACCGGTCTCTAGGGTGATTTATTACATGGTCTGGAAGGCCTATGTAGGCTGGTGTGAGTCCAAGCGATGGCTTTCTCGCAAATTTACCATCGATAGAGTATTAAGTTTTCTCCAGCTAGGAGTGGATAAAGGATTGGCATTAAGCACAATCAAAGGACAGATTTCTGCTCTGTCAGTGTGGTTTCAGCGGCCGCTGGCCACCCACTCGCTGGTTAAGACCTTCCTTCAAGGGGTCTTACGTATTAGACCTCCAGTTAAATCCCCGCTTTGTCCGTGGGATTTAAATCTTGTTCTGTCAAGTTTACAGAAACAACCGTTTGAGCCGTTGGCTGAAATTCCTTTGGTTCTACTGACAAGGAAGTTTAGTATTTTTGGTTGCCATAGTTTCCGCAAGAAGAGTTTCGGAGCTAGCGGCCTTATCCTGTAAGGAAACATATCTTGTTTTTCATAAGGACAGGGTCGTTCTCCGCCCTCATCCTTCCTTCCTACCGAAGGTCATATCCAGTTTTCATTTGAACCAGGATTTGGTATTACCATCCTTCTTCCCTAACCCTACTTCCAGAAAGGAAGGGTTGCTGCATACCTTGGATATTGTCAGGGCCATGAAGGCCTATCTTAAAGCTACAAAGAAGATCCGGAAAACAGATGTGCTGTTCATTCTACCGGATGGGCCCAAGAAGGGGCAGGCAGCTGCAAAGTCCACCATTTCTAGGTGGATTAAGCAATTAATCACTCAGGCCTACGGCTTGAAAGGGTTGCCTCCTCCAGTATCATTAAAGGCTCATTCTACTAGAGCCATGGGCGCCTCCTGGGCAGCACACCACCAGATCTCTATGGCTCAAGTTTGCAAGGCGGCAACCTGGTCTTCTGTCCACACGTTTACAAAATTCTACAAGTTGGACGTAAGAAGGAATACTGATACTGCCTTCGGGCAGGCAGTGCTGCAGGCTGCAGTTTGAGACCCTCGGATTCCGGGGGCTCCTCTTTTTTGAGTTAAATTTAAAATTTGAAATTATTTTTCTCAACTAAGTTGGATTTATTATAATTTGAGTATATCTCTAAATTAAATCCTTTTGTCTTGGAGATGTTCTCCCTCCCCTCATTGTAAGCATTGCTTTGGGACATCCCATATAGTAATGAATGCCGCTCTGTGTCCCGTGATGTACGATAAAGAAAAAGAGATTTTTAATACAGCTTACCTGTAAAATCTTTTTCTTGGAGTACATCACGGGACACAGAGCTCCCACCCCTCTTTTTTGAGGACCATTTTGGGAGGCATACTGCTTGCTACAAAACTGAGGTACTCCTCCTATGGGAGGGGGTTATATAGGGAGGGGCACTTCCTGTTTGAGATTGCCAGTGTCTACACCTGAAGGTACTCCATATAACCCATATAGTAATGAATGCCGCTCTGTGTCCCGTGATGTACTCCAAGAAAAAGATTTTACAGGTAAGCTGTATTAAAAATCTCTTTTTTTTTAAATTTAAAAATGGCGCCGGGGGCGTTCCCGCTGATTTACGATAAAGAATATGTAAATCAGCGAGATACGCAAATTCACGAACGTACGCGGACCCGTCGCATTGTTTTTACGTCGTTTCCGTAGCGGTTTTCTGTCGTATACTTACCCTTTCTTTTATCAGGCGCAGCCAATGTTAAGTATAGCCGGCGTTCCCGCGTCGAATTTGAAATTTCCTACGTCGTTTGCGTACGCCGATTCACGAACACGCGCGTCGCAAGTCCCGCTCACGTCGCAACCACTGAAGTCCTATTGATGTCAGTGGGAGCAATGCACGCCGGGAAATTCCCCGGACTACGCATGCGTATTTAAATCGGCGCGGGAACGCGCCTGATTTAAATATGACACTCCCCTAGCCGCGGAATTTGAATTCCGCTGGGGGATTTAGGATCCGCCGTCGCAAGTTTGGAGGTAAGTGGTTTGTGAATTAGCCACTTGCCTCCTAAACTTGCGGGAGCGGATCTTAATTCACGTAGATCGAGCGGATCTATAGATCCGCTGAGCTACGTGAATCTGGCCCACGGAGTCTACAAACTATGGGATATGCATTTGAAAACTGATCGGTCCTGATATATGGACGACCTAATTTCTTGAGGCCCTTAAAATGCCAGGACAGTGCAAATATTCCCCATTTGACTCCTTTTGGAAAGTAGACAGTCCAAGGTACATAGTAAGAGGCATGGCAAGTTTTTTGAAGTTGTATTTATTTTTTGTCAAAATGTTTAGGAAAATGTAAGATTATATTATATATATTATATATATATGTAAGTTATTTTTCATACACCATATAGGCATGCTTAGAACTACATCCCCAAAACCCATTCTGTTTGCCTTCTGAGTATGTGGATACCACATATGTGAGACTTTTTTTCACAGCCTAAATGCATAGAGGGGCTCAAAATCTAAAGAGCACCTTCAAGCTTTTAAGGGGCACAAACTGCACTTCCAATTTTCTGATTACCTATCGTATGTAGTGTTTTTCCCTGTAAAGGCTACCAATTTGTGTTCCTGGGCCTTCCCTTTCTGTATAGCAGCAGCCAGGCACATTTGGCTCAAGAAACGGTCTCTAGGGTTTGTCTTTTTTCAACAGTTTATTGCAGTGTGGCACAATCGCTGAGATTCTTCCTTCAGGTTGTACCCAGTGTCCCCAGGGCTTAGATCTTTCCCTCAGACTCAAGAAGGTATACTTTTATGTAAAGCTTGTGAATAAGATCCTCAGGGGCACCCCTCCTTTGACTTCCAAAGAACTTGTAGAAAGATGGGCTACCCAGCTAAGTATAACTGAGCCCTCTTGACTGGGAATCTCTCCTCCCGAAAAAGAGCTCTGTTCTCTGGGGCTCCAAACTATTTATGCACTCCTCAACCACCATCTGGGCACACCTCTCCAGGGATTGGCTGAAGCTGCATGAATATATTCAGGTTGCTCATTTGATTTCCCTACCCTATATGTTCTGGAAATCTCCAGAAAACAAGAGGAAGCAATACAACCTGCAGAGCCCAGACCAACCTAAAGCAATCACACACCGATCTGCTGATTAAAAGAGAGCCAATAACTAAATTTGCCTAATCAAAACCTAGCAGTCTATCTAAAAGGGTGCTACATATATTTCTCAAGTCGCTGAAGTGCCAGGACAGAAGAAAAACCCCCAAAATAACCACATTTTGGAAAGTTATTTTCTAAGAGGCAAGTTTTGGAAAAATTAAGGAAAAAAACTAATTACACAAAGTTGTCAAATAGGATATTTCTAACGCACATCAGACATACTTAGATTTTCCCCCCCGAAACTCCTGAGTATGATGATCTCACATGTGTGAGACATTTTCACAGCCTAGCCACATAAAGGGGCCCAAAATCCAAAGAGAATTTTAAGGCTTTCTAGGGGTATAAATTGCACATCTAATTTCCTCACTGCCTATCATATTTTGAGGCCCTGGAACACCGGGACAGGAGAAACTCCCACAAATTACTACATTTTGGTGAATAAATGCCCCACGGTATTGGGAATGGTGAGTCTTTTGAAGCTAGTTTTTAGAAAAAACAAAGAAAATGAAAATGATTTTAAACATGAAGTTGTCAATTTAAAGTGGCTCTAAAAGCTCAAGCTTTTTTTTACATGTATTCGATGCATGAAGGTAAAAAAACCTTCTGTTTGTAGCAGCCCCCCTAATAATGGACCCCCCTCTCGATTCAGAAATGTCCACAAGGGCCTCAACTTCTGGGGGCTTTTACTGCTGACTGGCTGAGGCAGCAGTGGGCAGCCATTGGCTTCCACTGCTGTCAATCACAGCCAGTGAGCCGATCGGGAGAGGGGAGGATGCAGTGCTGATCTACAGCCATCCGTGAATGGACAAACAAAGCCATGGCTCGAGAGCACCCCTGCTTGGGTACCCCCAGAGCAACCTGCTTGCTATGGGGCACTTAAAAGGAGGGAGGGACCAGGAGCTGCGGAAGGGGACTCGAAGAGGAGGAAAACCACAACAGAGCAGGTAAGTATAACATGTTTGTTATTTAAAATAAACAACACTTTTAATATTGTAGACATGTGCAATTAGTTTCGGTCCTAATAAAAATTCAAGCAAATGTTTGTTTTTTCGGATGTATCCGAATCTCCAAATGAAATGGTAACCAATTTTGTTGCAATCCGTTAAAATTTGTTTTCTAACAAATTCCAACTTTTCAGAATTACAATTCGGACTGGTCGAAAAAATGATTGACCGATTTGAATTCTGTGTAAGGATATTACTGGTTACTAAGCAGTAGGAATGAGCTTCGCGTTCGATACGAACGTATGTTCGACTCGAACATCGGTCGTTCGTCGAAACTCGAACAAAACGGGTCGTTCGCGCCAAATTCAAATTACGCAAAACGTCCCATAATTTACTGCGGCGTTGAGCGCTGATGATTGGCCAAGCATCCTGTATGTCCCGCATGCTTGGCCAATCACAGCGCGCAAAAAACGAAGAGCCATAATTGGCCAAAGCCAGGCTGGCTTTGGCCAATTATGGCTCAGGGGGGTTTAGTGCACGCGCCACACTATAAAAGGCAGCCTGCACGGCGGCCTCGTGTAGTGTGTTCCGGCTTTGAGAGAGAGAGAGTCTTTTCTACCAGATATATAGATAGAGCAGGAAGGCTAGTCAGTATAGTTAAATCTACAGTTTGTAGAGAATATATTCACATCCCTAGGAGTTGTCAATATATTTATAAACTGTATAGCTCAGCTAGATCTGCTATTAGTATCTGTCAGGCAGGAGATTGTTCTTCATGCAGTGCTCTAACGTGTTGTATTGCCTGCATTAGGGATTAGCTTAAACATAGTACTCCGTGTTATTCAACGTGTGCTAGTTAATTGCACATACACGCATTACCTGTTACTGCACATGTGCAATTTATTTGCACAGAAACGCAGTCGCTGTTAATGCAAGTGGGCTATTGAATTGCACAGAAACGCAGTCGCTCTTACTGCGTGTGTGCTGTTTAATAGCAACTAAACGCAGTTGGTGTCACTGCGTGTGTGCTGTTACCATAGCACTTGAACACAGTCGCTCTTACTGCGCGTGTGCAGTTTAATACCACCTGAACGCAGTTGGTGTCACTGCCTCTATTTTGTTACATAGCACCTGAACACAGTCGCTCTTACTGCGCGTGTGCAGTTTACTAACACCTGAACGCAGTTGGTGTCACTGCGTCTGTTTTGTTACATAGCACCTGAACGCAGTCGCTCTTACTGCCCGTGTGCAGTTACATAGCACCTGAACGCATAAATATGGCTGGAAGGACAAAGAAAGGCAGAGAGTCACGAGGGCAAGCAGGCTCTGCATCTAGAGGTTACGCTGGTGGTGGATGTGGTGCATCATCTTCAGCACATGGCCGTGGCCGCTCGTCCTTCTTTTCGGGAGCTGGCCGTTTTTGAGCCTCAACATGCAGAGAAATTAGTGGAGTGGATGACCAAGCCATCCGCATCCTCCTCATCCTCTCTCACACAGACTGATCATAGTTTGTCTGGCAAAGCAGCTGCCAAGGCATCCTCTTCCCTCTGCACAATGGCTTCACACAATCCTTCCCTAGTCCCACCATGTCCTCCTGAGGAGTCCACCGAACTGTTTCAACACAGTGTTGGGTACATGCTGTATGAAGATGCGCAGCGTTTTGAAGACTCCGATGACGGAACACAGATAGAAGAAGGCATTGATGTGAGCCCAGGGAGAGGGGGTGGCCGAGAGGGACAACAATCTGGGAGTGATGTTCCCCCAGCTGGAGCATACTGCCAGGTTGTCGACAGTGATGATGATGATGAGGAGGGAGGTGATGATGAGGTCACTGACTCTACCTGGGTGCCTGATACGAGAGAGGAGGAGGAAGAGGAGGAGGAGGACGAGGAGGCACAGGCACATCTCCAAAGAGGCAGGATGCCCTCCAGGGGTCAGCTTAAGGGCAGCACACCAACTGCATTATGTGGCACTGCTGTGTCTCAACGGTACAGCAAAAGTTCTTTGGTGTGGGCCTTTTTTGAAACATGTCCATCAGATCGTACCTTTGCTGTTTGCAACACATGTCTCAAGCGTATCTCGCGTGGCCAAAACATCACCCGCTTGGGCACCACATGCTTGTCCAGACATATGTCGAGCTGCCATGCAGCTCGTTGGCAAGCATACCAGAAAGACCCACACCAAAGAGGACCTCCCCTTGCCCTTCTGTGACCTCCAACCCCACTACACCCCCTGTCCTCTCTGAAGCCTGCACTGAAGTTGTAGAAATAGGTGTGTCAATCTACTGATAGTACCAGAGAAATTTCCCTGCCCCAGCTGCTGCAGCGCCGAAAAAAAGTACACTCCCAGCCATCCTCATGCCCAGTGGTTGAATGCTAGCTTAGCAAAATTGCTAGCACTTCAACTGTTACCTTTTCAGTTGGTAGATTCTGCCCCCTTCCGTGAGTTTGTGGAATGTGCAGTACCTCAGTGGCAAGTACCCAAACGCCACTTTTTCTCACGGAAGGTGATTCCGGCTCTCTACCGGCATGTGGAAGGCAATGTCCATGCCTCCCTGGACAGGGTGGTCAGTGGTAAGGTGCATCTTACCGCTGATTCATGGTCCAGCAGGCATGGACAGGGACGTTACCTGTCTTTTTCGGCCCATTGGGTGACTCTGCTGGCAGCTGGGAAGGACGCAGGGAAAGGTACTGTAGTTTTGGAGGTTGTTCCGCCACCACGCCTACAAAACACTACTACTGCTTGTGACACACCTCTCTCCTCCACCCCCCCTCTTCTTCTTCCTCTGTGGCCTCTTCCTGTGGTGGTGTTTCCTCAGAACCAGCCGTGCTCCGTAGGCATACGAGGGGCTACGCAGGAATGCAGGCCAAGAGATGCCATGCGGTGCTAGAGCTGGTGTGCTTGGGAGACAGGAGCCACACTGGGGAAGAGGTTCTTTCAGCTCTGCAGGGGCAGGCTCAGAGGTGGTTGACGCCACGCCAGCTGAAGCCTGGAATGGTGGTCAGCGATAATGGCACCAACCTCCTCTCTGCCCTGCGACAGGGAAAACTCACCCATGTGCCCTGTTTTGCGCATGTTCTCAATTTGGTGGTGCAGCGGTTCTTGGGCAGGTACCCGGGCTTACAGGATGTCCTGAAGCAGGCCAGGAAAGTCTGTGTGCATTTCCGGAGGTCATATAATGCCACTGCTCCGCTGACAGACCTCCAGAGGGAATACAACCTGCCCAAGAACCACCTAATCTGTGACATGCCCACCAGATGGAACTCTACGTTGGCCATGCTGCAGCAGCTGCACACGCAGCAGAGGGCCATCAATGAGTACCTGTGCCAATATGGCAGCAGAACTGGCTCAGGGGAGCTTGTTTTTTTTTCACCATGCCAGTGGGCCTTGATCAGGGATGCATGCACTGTCCTGTCACCATTTGAGGAGGCCACGAGGATGGTGAGCAGTGACAGTGTATGCATCAGTGAGACTGTCCCGCTTATTCACATGTTGGAGCACACCCTACGTGGAATAATGGACAGGGCCCTTGAGGCAGACCAGAGGGAGGAAGAGGAGGACTTCCTTACCTCTCAAGGCCCCCTTTGTCCAGACACTGTTCCTGCTTGCCCACCTAGAACACAGGAAGAGGAAGGGGAGGAGGAGGAGGAGGATGATTGTATCAGCAGCATGGAGGTGGAGCCTAGCACTCAGCAGCAGCAGTAGTCAAGGGATCATTTACAGTCCCAAGGAACATGTGGACTTTTACGTGGCTGGGATGAGGTGGCTGCGGATCCTGTCGTCCTCAGTGACCCAGAGGACTCTGCCCCAAATGCCTCTGCAAACCTACGCTGCATGGCCTCCCTGATACTGCAAAGCCTGCGTAAGGATCCTTGTGTACGTGCTATCAAGGAGAGGGATCATTACTGGCTGGCAACTCTCCTTGATCCACGTTACAAGAGTAAGGTAGCGGACCTTATGTTGCCATCGCAGAGGGAGCAGAAGATGAAACTTCTGCGGGAGGCCTTGCAGAAGGGTCTGTGCAATGCGTTCCCAGAACCGGGGGGATTACCAAAACCTGGCCCTGGACAACGTCTTGCTGAGGCTTCGGTGAGTCAGAGAAGGAGCGGTGGAGAAGATGGCCGTCTGACCGATGCGTTCAAACAATTTTTTAGTCCACAGCCCCAAGGTCTGAGCGGTTCCAGCAACCATCGCCAGCGTCTGGTTTACATGGTCCGGGAATACCTAGCGGCAAGATCCGACTTGGACACCTACCCCACGGAAAATCCTCTGGCTTACTGGGTCTTGAGGATGAATCCCTGGCCAGAGCTTGCACAGTACGCAATTGAGCTACTGGCTTGCCCTGCATCCAGTGTTCTTTCAGAATGCACATTCAGTGCTGCTGGAGGCTTTGTGACTGATCACAGGGTGCGCCTCTCCACCGACTCTGTTGATCGACTGATCTTCATCAAAATGAATCAGGCTTGGATCAACACCAGCTACCAAGCACCTGATGCTGATGTTACTGAATAATAATTTTTTGTTTAAATGTCAGATCCCTTTGAGACTGCTGATGCTGAGTGACTGTCCTGTTATGCTGCTGATGGAATATCCTTCTCCTCCTCATTTTTCTTGCTGATAGCTAGTAAGAAATGTTGTTTGCAGTGTTGTGTTGTGCCTACGGACACATTTTTGTGCCCCTGTGTAACAGGGGCGTCTAATAACAATTTTTGTATAATCAGTATTTATTAAAGAAATAAAAAGGGAAACAGAAACATAAAAGGGGAAGGGGGAAGAGCATATACGACAAATGTCAGATACACCCAACAGGTTGTCATTGCATAAAGATCCGGCCACGCAGGGCCGTCAAACAGTGGAGATATATATCAAACAATGCACACTGTGTAAGCAAGTATGAACCGCCGGTAAAAGACGTAAACGCAGCCATGAGGGCCGATCAAGCAGCCAACACTCAAAGGTCGCCCGCGGCCGGCTCGGCCCCCCAGGCAACATGGTGGCCGCATGGGCCACAACCAGAGAGGGTGTGGGAGCGAACACACATGGTGTGATGCCTCGGAGGGGGAAGAGCTGAACTTTCCGCTAGACCACCCGAGCCCGGGTATGAGCCAGGAGGGAAATCTGCGCGAGAGCCGTGCCAACCCAGGCGAGCCATAGGGCTCAAGACCGAACCAGAAGCTCACGTCCGGGGCGGAGGGGGGGTACTAAGACCTCCAACTAACCACCCCCAGGCGAGCTCCGGGCCAGGGATCGGCAAAGGCTCCCAGGCGGGCTATGGGGTAAACCAAGGTCTAACAATTTGCTCCAACTAGCCCAACACCACACTCAACATGCTTAAGGGGTAACATCTCCATCACTGGTCACAAGCCGTGACAATAAAGGGGAGTAGGCATTGGGAGGGGAGAGGATGAGAGGGAGATAAGGGTCTGGGAAAGTGAGGAAACACAGGTAAGACATGTAGGGAGAAAGGGGAGGAGAGGGAAAGAGGGGGGGTAGAAAAGAAAGAGTAGAGAAAGGAACAGTGCGTACCTTGTTAGTGAGCAAAAAACTTGTCCGCTTCCACACCGGGCGCTCCACTCCAACACCAAACATCAGTGCCGTACGGCCACCTCCTTAGCCAAGTGCTGGTGGGTCCAGCTGCTCCCCAGCGAGAGCTTGCAGCCTGCGAGTCTTAAGGGAGGGCTCCGCCAATTCCAGCAAAGCCACGTCTAAACTAGAGGGAACAAAATCAGGGTCCGAGACAGTCTGTCCACGGTGCCCTCACGGTCATATGGCGGTCGCGACAGGTCGCCACCCATCTCTCGGCCTCTCCGATGTCACTCACCACCCGTATCCAGTCCTCGCGACCAGGTACTCTAGACTGCCTCCAGTACACCGGAAGCAGCCTCCTGGCTGCATTGAGTATGTGTGGTATTACACTCTTCTTATAGTGACTGAGAGGAATTGTTGGGACATGGAGAAGAAAGTGCACCGGAGAGAAGGATATGTCAACCCCCGTGATCGTCAGTATCTGATCTTTAACGTCCGCCCAGAAGGGCTCAATCAGGGGGCAGCTCCACCATATGTGGATGAGTGTGCCCGCACCCACACCAACACAGCCCGGATTCAGTTGGGTAAATACACGCCAAAGTCCGCCGGCACACGGTACCAGCGAGACAATAGTTTAAAATTTGTCTCTTGTGTTTTAGAGTCTACAGAGGAAGAATGAGTGAGGCGGTACAGATGGGTCAGTTGTGCGTCCGTAAGGACCTGATCCAAATCTCTCTCCCATCTCCGTATGTAGGCGGGCACGGGCAGAGGGGCAGCAGAGCTCAGCAAACGGTAGAGCTCAGACACCAGGTGTGGGGTAGGTTCATCATTAATAAACAGACTTTCAAACGGGGTGATAGAAGAGGGATCTCTAATCCTGTGGCCCTGTTTTTAAAAAAAAGTGGTGTAGTTGACTATACCGCCAGAAATTCATCCGTGGCCCCTGCCTCCCCGCCGGAAGGGTCTCGTAATCCAGGAGTTTACCATCCTTCATAAGCTTCCCGCAGCTGGCGTTCCCGTCCTCTACCCATGGCCCAAAAAAGGCCATTTGCTCACCCGGAGGGAACCAAAGGAAGCCACCTAGTGGGGCCAGCGGCGACGCAGGGGGAGACAATTTAAGCGTAACGTTCAGTCTATCCCAGAGCGCGAGCACATGGGTCGTTAATGGGGAGGTTGTCTCTGATAGACCCCTGTGTTCCCGCTGTAACCATGGTGCGTACGATAGGTTCTGCCCCGCAAGGCATTTCTCCAGAGATACCCAGAGCTTCGAATGAGAGTGGAAACGCCAGTTCAGTATCCTTTGGAGAGCAACTGCCCTATAATATCGTCCAATGTCAGGAAGTCCCAGCCCGCTTTAACGTCTTGAGAGCTATTCGGGGCTTACGCGCGCTCCAGATAAATTCAGTCAGCATGCTAGAGAGGCGATCAAAGAACAGTCTGGGCAATCTAATCGGGAGCATCTGGAAATAGAAAAGGATACGCGGTAGAATGTTCATCTTCACCACGTTCACTCGGCCAAACCAGGTGAAGGCAGTGCGAGTCCACTTAATAAGATCATCTTTAATCGTGGCGAGCAGAGGGGGGAAGCTTGTCTTGTACAAGGCTTCATACCTATCCGTGAGTTGTACTCCCAGGTAGCGTAAGGATGTATTGGCCCATGAGAAAGGAAAGGCGGCTTTGAGCCTGTTTGTTAGGTCTGGGGACAAGTTAATAGGGAGGATCTCCGATTTGTCAAAATTTATTTTGAAATTGGATAGGGTGCCAAAGTGGTTAAGTTCCCTCAGCAGGACCGGCAACGAGAGCAGTGGGTTCGCGAGATGAAAAAGAACATCATCAGCATAAGCTGAGAGTTTATGTTCCGCATTCCCAACCTGCAAGCCCCTAATATCACCGCTAGCCCGAACTGTACGGAGCAGGGGCTCCAGTACCAGAGCAAAGAGGAGGGGTGAGAGTGGGCACCCCTGCCTCGTGCCGTTCCTGATGGGGAAGCGGGAGGAAAGGGTACCATTCACCTTCACCTGTGCACATGGATCAGAGTACAGGGCCAAGATGGATGCCAACATACGGGGGCCCAAGCCCAAATGTTTAAGTACCTCCTGCAGGTACGACCAGTCCACCCGGTCAAATGCCTTTTCGGCATCAGTGGAGAGGATGAGGTAGGGCTGGGGGTCTGCACAGGAGCGGGCCCAGTGAATGAGCTGAACCGCCCGTATGGAGTTGTCCCTAGCTTCCCTGCCCGGGATGAAGCCTGTCTGATCAAGGTGCACAAGCCCAGGCAACAGATGTTTGAGCCTATTGGCCAATATTTTCGCTAGGATCTTCACGTCTAAGTTAAAGAGCGAGATAGGGCGGTAACTCTGTGGGGCGGCGGGATCTTTGCCCTCCTTCGGGATCACAGTAATATGGGCTAGTAAAGCTTCCGGCGGAATTGTCGTACCCCCCGCTGTAGAATTAAAGTAGCGCAATAATGGGTTTTCTAAGTGGGAGAGAAAGGTCGCAAAGTATGCCTTGGTAAACCCGCCCGGGCTCTTCCCAGCGGGTAGAGACCCGATCGTCGATCTAAGTTCAATCAGGGTGATTGGTTGTTCTAAAGCTGAGGACTGGTAGTCCGTGAGCGAGGGGAGTCCCGAGGAGGTCAAATAGTCTCGAATCGCCTGACATTTCGGGGCCCGCGCCAAAGAGGGGAGATCAGAATTCAAATCATACAAAGCGGCGTAGTATTCCCAAAAGCCCGCTGCAATTTTAGAGGACAGCACCGTCGGAACCCCCGAAGGGGAATTTAATTTATGAACATGCATCTGAGTCATCCGTGTCCGGAGCGCCCGTGCTAGCATGCGACCGCACTTGTTCCCATATTCGTAGAACCTATGGGACATAGGAAACGCTTGTGTGTGTGCCTGTCCAGAAAGCCGCAGGAACAACTCCCATAGTTCCGTCAGGGTACGCAGTGCCTCTGCGCCCCCCGTCGTCTTATGGTCGAGTTCAGCTTTCTGGAGGGCGGTGTACACCCTGTGAAAGTCCGCCATGCGTTCTTGCTTCAGCCGGGAGCCTTGGGAGATCAATGCCCCCCTGACCACGGCCTTATGGGCCTCCCACAACGTGCCCTCACTCACGTCAGCCATGGAGTTCTTGGAGAAATAGTGGGACAAGGTGTCTGAGATTTCCCCCACCACCCCCGCGTCGTCTAGTAAGTTGTCATTTAGTCGTCATGTCCAGGATCGACGTGAACCCAAGGGTAAGGCGAAGACCGCCGACACCGGCGCATGGTCCGAGATGGTGATCTGTCCTATGGAGGCAGATCGCAAAAGCTCCAGGGTGTTCCGGTCTACGTACAGGTGATCTATGCGGGTGTAGACGTCATGTACCTTAGAGTAATAGCTAAAGTCGCGGTCAGACGGGTGTAGTGTTCGCCAGCTATCAGTCAGGAGGAGAGATTGGAGGGACTTACGGAAGTGTTTGAGGAACGCGTAGGAATGTGGGGGCCTAGCATGAGAAGTGTCAAGCAAGGGGTCAGGGCTGACATTGAAGTCTCCCCCCAGGATCAGGAAGCCCTCCCTGAACTCGCCCAGACATTCCAACATAGTGTCGAGAAACCCCAGCTGATTTACATTAGGGGCATGGATAGATGCTAACGTGTAGGTGTGTCCGGCCAGGGAGCCCTTCAAAAATACGTAGCGGCCTAGGGGGTCTATTCGGGTGTCAGTGGGCTGAAAGGGGCATGACCTGTGTATAGCTATAGCGGTACCCCTGGATTTAGGGGTTGGAGACGTGCTAATAAACCACTGGCTAAAGAGGTGTTTAGGGAGCCTGGGTAGCGACTGTGGCGTAAAATGGGTCTCCTGTAAGAAGACCACCTGCGTTTTGAGCCTTTTCAACTCCCACCAGAGCTTGCTACGCTTGTGGGGGGAGCACAAGCCTCTAACATTGTAGGAGCTTACCTGTAGGGTGGCCATAGGTGTGTCCGGAGAGGATGGAGTCGCTGATAGATACGGGGCGCACGGTGTGGAAGGCGGAGCAGCAAGACGTACCTAGAAGAGAGAGGGGTAGGAGGAAGGCGAGGGAAGGAGAGAAGAAAGGGAAAAAAGGACAGGTGAAAGAGTGGGAAGAGGGGAGACAAAATAACAAGCATCAATAGTCAGTAAATACATAGTAAACACGGCAAAAAATAAAAAGAGAGGGGGGGGAAAGGCCGAGACCAAACAGTCTAGCCAAGTCACTATGGACCCTGTCCGGGACCTCGATCCTTTACGGAGGGGGGGCCCGGACCCTAGTCCAAGATCCCAAAGGGGATCAGTACCCAAAAAATAAAAAAGGGTAGCCTACTGGGGGAACGTGGCCAACACAACAAGAGGGAAAGGAGGGGGCGTCCGCCACCGACCACCGCATCAGGCGTGGAGCGGTATGTGGGAGAGGAATAGGGAGCTAAAAGTCAAAGGTGGCAGTCCCAAGGGGTATAGGCAACAGGGAGCCCAAACAGGTGGGAATGGGCACATCGGTATTAGGAATCATCAAGCATCTCCAGCCGGAGATGGAGTAAAGAAGAATCAGTCTCCGACAGGAGCAGGGCCTTGCGAGGACTCGGAAAGGCGTTGGCCCCGTCCCCGTCTGCGGTTCCTGCATTTAGCTGTTTGCCAGGGGCCCGAAGGCGGGAGGGTGAGGGTAGGGACCTCCGACGACGTCCGCCAGTCCGGGAAGTCCACCGGGTCCAGGTCAAGAGACGAAAGGAAGTGCGGCAAGTCATCCTTCGTGCGTAGAGTCACAGTTCTGCCATCTTTAGTAGCCTAAAGATAGAAGGGGAAACCCCAGCGGTATGGCAGGCCTGCGCCTTGTAAGGCCGCCAAAAGGGGTCGCAGCAACCTTCTCTGCATAAGGGTGCGCCTTGAAATGTCCTGGTAAAAGGTCAGACGCGCACCATCAAAATCGTAATGGGTTTTACCCCTCATCTTCTGCATTATACGGTCCTTGAGTGTGTATTTATGGAGTTTGCAGATGACATCTCGCGGGTTGTTCACGTCTTGCGACGGTGGTTTAAGTGCTCTGTGTGCGCGGTCAATCTCCACCACAGCCGTAGCAGGCAGGCCTAAAATGTCTTTAAATATGTCTTCCAATGTAGGAGTTATATCCCTAGCTCCGGTCGCTTCAGGCAAGCCCCTTATCCTGATATTCGCCCTGCGGCTACGGTTCTCCATGTCATCTAAATGACACAGCAAGGCCTCAATTTGATGGCTCTGAGCTGAACATTTCTCCTGTAGCTGCGAGATGACTGGGAGCACATCTTCTAGTTTCTGCTCCAGGGTTTCTACCCTATTGTCCAGATGGGCAGTGTCAGTCTTTAATTGGGCCACGTCCTCTTTCAGGGCCCTTTCAACCCAGTCTGCAAAACGCTCCAGGTCTGCTTTGGTGGGGAGGGCCCAAATATGGCGCCTGATGTCTGCGTCTTCCAGGGGTTCAGGCTCTTCAGAGAGGCCCAGGAGAGAGGAGGGCGAATGCGGGAAGATCGGGGCTGTCGGGTCACTCACCAGCGACGGAGAAGGCCCGGGGGAGCTCGGTTGCAGCTGGGATCGGGTCGTCAGAGCCTGCGAGGCTGGAGCAGCGCTCTGTGATCTCCCGGCCGGCGCCATCTTGGAGGCCTCGCGGCCGCCTCTGCCCGGTTCCACGAGGAAGGAATCGAGCTGTCCCTGTCTCGAGCGGTCTCCCCGAGGGGTCTGCGGGGGTGCCCAGACCTTCTGCGACATGTCAGGGGACAAACGGTAGGCAATCCTCCCTTGTAGCTTAGGTTAGGTGCGGCGGTGGATCGGAGCGGCAGACACACGCGTCCTCACTCCTCCATAGCCAGGACACGCCCCTAATAACAATTTTTGATGCAATACTTTGCACGTGGTCTAAGGCACAATTTTTGTGCCCCTGTATAACAGGGGCGCCTAATAACAATTTTTTTTTTTTTCCAAAATATTTTATTGAGTTTACAGAAAATAATATAACAAAGACAAAAGAACTGAGGTACATTGTCTAGTCCAATGGAAATTATACATAGTACAGTGGTGGACAATATTATCGCACAAGTAGAGATACGTCATAAACATGCTTGAATGTTGACCAGTTTAGGACTAGAGGACAGACCTCCAGGGAAAGGTAAAGATAAAGGTGAGTAAAGGCTAGAGAGGGAGGTAGAGAGGGAGAGGAGGGCAAGAAGAGATCTTTATACATTCTAGTTGCACAATAACTTGGTCAATAACTTGGGTCACCATAAATGAACGTGACTATCTATTCAGTATAGAGGGTAATGGGGGGGGTAGGGAGATGGTTACACAATAATACAGTTATACCTTGGGTAAGGGATGATCACGTAGGCCGGGGGATTGTAAAAGCAAAAGAACCCGAAGATGCATTTTGATCTGAAGTAGAGAGGTATTGCATAATGAAGGCTGACCACCTTAGTTCAAACTGGGGTTTGGAGTGCGTGGGGGTAGAGAACATGTCCAAGTTTTCCTTGAGTAGTAAAGTTTTCAACTCCTTTATCATGGCTGATATACAGTAGAGGGAGGGGATGGAGTGATCCAGTGTTGAAGAATTGTCCTGCAAGCCGTGAGTAAAGCCAGGAGTATCCATTGCCGAGTGTGTCTGGGCAACCGATGGTAGACAGAAGAGTGTGGTTCCGTGTGAGGAGGGCATCCAAAAAGTAGGAGTGTTGGGTCCATCATGGGGCAAAACTGTGTTACTTTGGTTACCAGACGGATAACCGACGACCAGAATAGTACTATGGGTGAACAGTTCCAGAGTCTATGCAGTAGCGTCGGTTTGATTGTTAGGCACCAGGGGCAGGCCGGGCCTATTTCAGGGGCCTTTGAAGCAGAAAAAGGGTAATACGCCCTGTGAATAATCTTGAATTGAGTCTCTCTCCAGGATTCGTTTTGGATGACAGACCTGGTAAGACTGTATGATGTCATCCACTTCCACAAGACCGGGCAGGTCTTTGACCCATGAGGACATGGAGGTTTTTTGTAGGGGTGTTGAAAATTTACCAAGCAGTGGAGTGTAAATGTCCGAAATTGAGTAGGTATCATTTTCTACAAGGGTATCGATGAATGAGGCTCGAAGGCGGACAGACTTATTCGGGCATATCTTGTTGATAAAGGCTACATATTGCATGTACGGGAAGTAGTGGTTTTGGGGGAGGTGGAATTCCAATGACAGCTGAGAAAACGACTTGACAATGCCTGTGACATCTTGAAAAAGGGAGTGAATCCTATCTAATCCTTTTGTCTCTCCATTTAGAGAAGGGCTCGTACTGGAGACTGGGTGTAAACATTGGATTACCGTAAATCGGGAGGTGTTTAGAGAATAGGGGGGGATAAACCCAATTTCTTCCTGATTTCTCGCCAGGCCACCAGGGTGTCTCTGAAAAGTAGGTTATGTTTGATTGACACTGGTAGTTTCTGGAGTGAGCTATGGAGCATAGCTGCTAGATCAAAAGGTTTAACCAGCGACGACTCAAGACTGAAATTAGAATATTTAGAGGAACCCAGTATCCAGTCCAGCCCGACCCTCAGTAGACAGGCCAAATTATATAGCCGTATATTGGGAAGACCCACTCCACCCTCACTCTTCGGGAGAAATAATTTGGTCAGAGCTATTCTCGGCTTGGCTTTCTTCCAAATAAATTTGGTTATGGCTTTGTTCAATAATTGGACATCCTTATGTTTCAGCAGTAAGGGTAGTGTCTGTAGGGGATATAGTAAGCAAGCAAAACTGACCATTTTAAATAGTGCGCATCTCCCAAAGAGTGAGAGAGGAAGATCCATCCAAGTTTCAAGTTCACCCACCAACCTATCAATCAAAGGAGGGTAGTTCAGAGTGTATAGAGAAGACGGTGTTTTGCCAATCTTCAAGCCGAGGTATGTTATATGGGTGCCCGCTATTCTTAGAGAGGAGGGAGGGGAGGGTGTGTCGTAGGGGGGTAGTACCTAAAGGGAGAATCTCGCTCTTTGAAAAGTTAATTTTGAGTCCCGAGCATTTGCGGAAATCTTCGAATATACATTGTATGGCCGGTATGTCCGTGTGGGGGGACGAGGAAAATATCAGAATATCGTCTGCGAAAAGAGCTACTCTTAATTCCTCCCGCCCTATGGGTAGACCATGTAACAGAGGGGACAGAGAAAGGAGGCGTGATAGGGGCTCTATGGCGAGGTTGAAGAGAAGAGGGGAAAGAGGGCAACCCTGCCTTGTCCCTCTGTGAAGATGGAAGGGCGGGGATTGTATGCCTGCTGCAGTGATCGTGGCGGAGGGGGCTGAGTATATGTTATGGATGAAGGAATAGAACGGCCCATTCAGGCCAAAACGTTGCATAACCAGAGAAAGCCACTTGAAACTACTGTTATCAAAAGCTTTCTCTGCGTCAAGGGTGACTATTGCCGCATCGTCAGAGGGGTGTGTCTGTGCGTATTCGAGGGCCATCAGTACTTTACGGATGTTAGCCGCGGCGGATCTTCCTTTTGTAAATCCCGATTGGGCGTTGTGTATAAGAGATGGCATAATATCCCCCAATCTAGTGGCTATGATCTTAGACCAGTGTTTCTCAACTCCAGTCCTCAGGGCGCACCAACAGGTCATGTTTTCAGGATTTCCCTCAGATGAAACTGCTGTGGTAATTACTAAGGCAGTGAAACTGATCAAATCACCTGTGCAAAATAATGGAAAGCCTGAAAACAAGACCTGTTGGTGCGCCTTGAGGACTGGAGTTGAGAAACACTGTCTTAGACAATATTTTGGAATCGACATTTAGTAGTGAAATGGGGCGAAATCAGTGCTTTAACTGGGCCGGAACGCGGCGGTACTCAGTACCGCCACTTCCAAAAATAGCCCTGGAGAGTACCAGCACCTCTCCGTGCGCCCAGTACGTGGGTTTCTCGTACCGGAACGCACTGGCGTATCGCACCGGGCGCAACATTGGGGGAGGGCACAAAATACCGGCGTCCGTGTCGCTCTCGCTGCCGTTTTTTTTTTTTTTTTCTTTGAAGTCGACTTCAATACAGTAGGCGGCAGCCATACAAAAGCCCTGTGATTGGCCGGACAGGGTCATGTGCGGCCGCACGCTGTGGAATTCTGGGACATGTAGTCATGATGTGAGGCTCGCATCATGAGTCATGATCCGAGCCTCGCATCATGACTACATGTCCCAGAATTCCACAGCGTACGGCCGCACATGACCCTGTTTGGCCAATCACAGGGCATTTGTGTTGCGAGCGCCCTGCAAATCATCGACGGAGGCGGAGCTGGTCACGTGTGGATGCGGCTGGTCGTGACCACTTGCTGGAGTCCCGTCTCTCGGCCTAGGGCGCTTTGAATTTCTGAGGTCTCTGTCACCATCACCCCCCGTTTAAGCCATTCTCCTCTGTCAAACCACCTCCTCTATGTCAGCCATCCTCCTCTATGTCAGGCAGCCCACACCCCCTTTGTCAGCCCACCCATCCTCTGTCAGCCCACCCCTCCTCTGTCAGCCCACAGCCCACCCCTCCTCTGTCAGCCCACCCCCCCTTTCAGCCCACCCCCCCTCTGTCAGCACCCACCCCCTCTCAGCCCACTTCTCCTCTGCCAACCCATCTCCCCTCTGTCAGCCTACCCCCCTCTGTCAGCCCACCCCCCCTCTGTCAGCACCCACCCCCTCTCAGCCCACTCCTCCTCTGCCAACCCATCTCCCCTCTGTCAGCCTACCCCCCTCTGTCAGCCCACCCCCCCTCTGTCAGCACCCACCCCCTCTCAGCCCACTCCTCCTTTGCCAACCCATCTCCCCTCTGTCAGCCCACCCCCCCTCTGTCAGCACCCACCCCCTCTCAGCCCACTCCTCCTCTGCCAACCCATCTCTCCTCTGTCAGCATACCCCCCTCTGTCAGCCCACCCCCCCTCTGTCAGCCCGTCCCCCCTCTGTCAGCACCCACCCCCTCTCAGCCCACTCCTCCTCTGCCTACCCATCTCCCCTCTGTCAGCCCACAGCCCACCCCTCCTCTGTCAGCCCACCCCCCTTTCAGCCCACCCCCCCTCTGTCTGCACCCACCCCCTCTCAGCCCACTCCTCCTCTGCCTACCCATCTCCCCTCTGTCAACCCACCCCCCCTCTGTCAGCCCACAGCCCACCCCTCCTCTGTCAGCCCACCCCCCTTTCAGCCCACCCCCCTCTGTCTGCACCCACCCCCTCTCAGCCCACTTCTCCTCTGCCAACCCATCTCCCCTCTGTCAGCCTACCCCCCTCTGTCAGCCCACTCCTCCTCTGCCAACCCATCTCCCCTCTGTCAGCCCACCCCCCTTTCAGCCCACCCCCCTCTGTCTGCACCCACCCCCTCTCAGCCCACTTCTCCTCTGCCAACCCATCTCCCCTCTGTCAGCCTACCCCCCTCTGTCAGCCCACTCCTCCTCTGCCAACCCATCTCCCCTCTGTCAGCCTACCCCCCTCTGTCAGCCCACCCCCCCTCTGTCAGCACCCACCCCCTCTCAGCCCACTCCTCCTCTGCCAACCCATCTCCCCTCTGTCAGCCCACCCCCCCTCTGTCAGCACCCACCCCCTCTCAGCCCACTCCTCCTCTGCCAACCCATCTCCCCTCTGTCAGCCAACCCCCCCTCTGTCAGCCCCCACCCCCTCTGTCAGCCCCCACCCCCTCTGTCAGCCCACCCCCCCTCTGTCAGCCCACCCCCCCTCTGTCAGCACCCACCCCCTCTCAGCCCACTCCTCCTCTGCCAACCCATCTCCCCTCTGTCAGCATACCCCCTCTGTCAGCCCACCCCCCCTCTGTCAGCACCCACCCTCTCTCAGCCCACTCCTCCTCTGCCAACCCATCTCCCCTCTGTCAGCATACCCCCCTCTGTCAGCCCACCCCCCCTCTGTCAGCACCCACCCCCTCTCAGCCCACTCCTCCTCTGCCAACCCATCTCCCCTCTGTCAACCCACCCCCCTCTGTCAACCCACCCACCTCTCTGTCAGCCACCAACAGCAGGGTGCCAGGCAGCCACCCACAGAAGCCAGCCACCCACGGTGACCCACCCACAGCAGGGCCAGGGTGCCAGCCACCCATGGTGACTCATCCACAGCAGGGCCAGGGTGCCAGCCAGCCACCCACAGTGACCCACCCACACCAGGAAACCAGCCAGCTACAATGGGGTGCCAGCCAACCACCCACAGGAGCCAACCCGCCACAGTGACCCACCTACAGCAGGGAGCCAGCCACCCACAGGAGCAAACCCGCCACAGTGACTATCCACAGCAGGATGCCAGCCACCCATGGTGACCCACCCACACCAGGGATCCAGCCAGCCACAGCAGGGTGCCAGCCAGCCACCAACAGGTGCCAGCTAGCCACCCACAGGAACCAGCCACAGAGGATCCAGGGAGCCAGCCACAGCTACAGCACCCACAGTTAAGGTAAGAGTAGCGCTACAATTGTATTTCTACTTTGTGAGAGGTTGGGCAGGGGTGAGAGTCATGGCACACAGAGGGGGTCCCATTAGACTCTGTTGTAGTCTCTAATGGGGCCTAGAGGGGACACTTTCTAATAGACTGTCCATGGGACACTGTTAGAAAAAGACCCCCCTCCAGGTCCCATTAGATTCTGCTGTTAAACTTTTTTTTTTTTTTTTAAGGTAGTACTTTGTACAAATTGAAGTCCAACATGCCTGTCTGCCTGATGCCATTGCCAAAAGCCCCCTCCTGCTGCGGCCTGCAATAATTTGATCAATAACAGAGCTTCATGATCTATACCCTCAGGGCTTTCAGCATGTAAGGGGTTAAATGATTAATCCAGTGTAATGCATCCTTCAGGGCTTTCAGCATGTAAGGGGTTAAATGATTGCAATATTAATCATTTAATCCCTTACAGTAAGGGGTTAAATGATTAATCCTGCAATAATTTAACCCCTTACATGATGAAAGACCTGAAGGATGCATTACACTGGATTAATCATTTAACCCCCTACATGCTGAAAGCCCTGAGAGGGATACATTACATAGGATTAAGGATGAGCTCCAGAGTGTTCGCACAGTGCACAGTGCACGTGCAGAGCCCATTTTGTTCAATACCCTTTTGCACATTTTATTTATGTTCAGTAGCTCTTTTTCAGGGTACTTTCTAAGGGTATTTTCATGTTCAGTATTGGGGGGGGGGGGGGAGCACCGGCGCCTAATAGAGTACCGGCACCTCTTTTGGCCCACTTAAAGCACTGGGCGAAATGATCCTGGGTCTAGCGGGTCTTTCCCTTTTTTCGCAATAAGTTTAATATTGGCCAGGTGCCCTGTAGGGAGATAAGGGCCCCCTGCCCATATGTAGTTGTACACCGTGTGAAGAGTAGGTATAAGGTCCGGATTCAGGAGCTTGTAAAATTCGGGTGTGTACTCATCTGGGCCAGGCGCCTTTCCGTTGGAAAGACCTCCCAGTGCATGTTTAATTTCTGTCGGGGATATGGGCGCATTTAATTGTTCTAACTGTTCAGGGTCTATCAAAGGAAGTTTAGTGTCTTTTAAAAGGGTTTTGGCTAGATCCCTATCTACAGGTTCTGCGCTGTACAATGTGCTATAGAAATTTTCGAATGTCTTATTAACATCTTTGGGTGTTGTGGATAGGGAGCCATCGGGGTTCCTAAGCTTGTCAATGTGTGTCGGCGTGTAGGGGCCCTTAGTGAGTTTGGCGAGAAGTTTGCCTGCTTTGTTCCCAAATTTGTGGAAAAGTAATTGTGCTGCTGATTGTTTTGTCTTTTCCACTTTTTCCGCCGAACTATCAAATCTTTCTTTGGATGTCACCCATTTCTCAAGATTGGTGTCTGTGCGGTTGTCGTTTAAGGTCTGTTGTGCTATGCGCAATTGGTTATTAGCTTCCACGTATTGCTTTTGTGCATTCTTTTTATACCCCGCCGCATACGAAATAATCCTACCTCTTAAATAAGCTTTACCCGCTTCCCAAAATAAATTGGGGTTGTCCATGTGTTGGGCATTGTCCCGTGAGTATTCCGCCCAAGCCGAGGTTAACATTGCTTTGAAGTCATCATTATGGGCCAGAAAGGCTGGGAATCTCCATTGTATGATAGATGGAGTTGGCCTATGATAATTAAGCGAAATCGCAATTGGGGAGTGGTCGGAGATCACTAGATCGTGTATGACCGTGTCATGTATGCGTGGTAGAAGGGCGTGTGTGCACAGAAAGTAGTCAATTCTTGCAAAAGACTTGTGTACCGGTGAGAAAAAAGTGAAGCCCGTGTCTATGGGATGCTGCAGTCTCCACGTGTCAATTAGGTTCATTGCCTGTGTCATGTGCCAGAGTGGGGTGGGGCGAGGGGAGTGAGATGTTCGAGGCTGAAGTCTGGGTCTGGACCTGTCTTCCTGGTCATTGAGAGTCAAGTTAAAATCACCCCCCACAAGATGGGAGATGGAGTCATGTGGGTGTAGAAGCGGTGTCAACCGTGTGAAGTAGTCCTGGTCAGGAGAGTTAGGGGCATAGATGTTGGAGATCCGAATATCTCCTGAGGGGAGTCTAAGGTGTATAGATGTATATCTCCCTTCTGTGTCATTGGTAATAGAGATTAAGTCATATACTAGGTTTTTATGAAATAAGATGAGCGTGCCTGCCTTGCGGTTGATCGAAGTCGATCCCACCACTTTCCCTACCCAAAGTTTTTTTCATTCGAAAAAAATCCTTATCCTCTAGGTGCGTTTCCTGAAGTAGAGCTACGTCTGCCTTTAAACGTTTAAGGTGTCTAAGTATTTTCATTCGCTTTGTCGGTGCCCTTAACCCTTTGACATTCCAAGATATTACTTGTAATTGGGTCATGTTGAATGTGTTAGGGGGGTAAAGGTGTATAGATTTGTACAATTCTTACCCTGTTTCCGAGAGGTGACTTCAGATGGGCATAACATTAAGTAGCTTGCGTTCCTAAACTTGCGTTGGCAAGACCGTCTTCTCATGGGGAAAAGAAAGGTGTCAAGAAAGAGAAAAGGAAATAGAAAAGGGAGAAATTAACTTCAATACAACCATATATCAATCAACTGACTTCGCTTTTTTCCGTATGTACTCTCCCCACCGGACGTACCGCCACACCGCCAGTAGGGGGACAAATTGTACCAGCATAGCCTCATTATGTGGGATCATCGCAATCGCCATTTTACGGCTCTTGATCTAGTGAATCTTTAATGGTGATTGCGAGCGATCCTGTGGTAAGTGTACATACCTACTAAGTGCTAAGAAAGAGGCACCCTTGGGAAACCAAATTTACAAATATAACGTTCGGTATCAGCCGTAGTAGCCCTGCCTGTTAACTGTAAGGGGAACAGACCTGACATAACAAATGGCATCGGCTAAATAAACAATAAAAAAAAAGAAGAATAAAAGAGATTAACTGAACTATCATTAACAATGTCATTACCAGCTGCAGACTCTGCATCAGGCCACCTAGGATGGAAACCCCATGATATGTATAGGGGTGTTAGTGCGCGTCGCAGTGGTCCTGAAGCACTGACATCAAAACAGCTCCCTGAGGGGTTGAAAATAGAAAAAGAGATCAAAACAAACGAGCTATCAACATCCCAGAAGGAGTGGGAGAAAATCATCCGGATCCTTGGTGTTCGGATGGTTGCGTTTGTTTGAGGCGTTTCGGTGGTTCTTTGCGTGGGCTTCTCTGATCCCTTGGGCCTTGTTTCACTCGGTCTGCGTACGTGCCTGTAGGTTCCTGTACGATGGACATCGATTGTAGGAGTGCTCTGGCTTTCTCTACAGATTGGAGTGTGTGCTGCTTAATGGGTCTGTGGCGGGCCTGGTCCTCGGATTGCGCGCCAATGCGATGCGCTCTTTCCACCACGCATCTATGATTAAGGCCTAGAATCTGCGGCAAGGCCACTGAGCAGATGTCCATCAGGGAACTTTGTTTGTGCGACTCAGGGAGGCCGATTATGCGCAAATTATTTCTCCTGGAGCGATTCTCGAGGTCCTCCATGCGATCGTGCAGAATCTGTTGGTCCTGTGTGAATCGCTCCAGGGCCGTCTCCATGCTGTGTTGGTCTTCCTCCACCGAGGACACTCGGTGTTCCACCATGTCCAGCCTCGTGGAGTGTTCTCCCAGCTCTCTCCGGAGCTGTTGTATGCCCTCCGCTACCGCCCTGTCCACTGCCGCTGTGATAGTGGGCGAAAGCAGCGCAGCCACTGCCTTTGCGATTCTTTCATGGGTGCTGGCGTGGTCAGGTAGAGCAGGGAGTGAGGTGTCCATACCTTCCGATTGGGGTCCGCTGTCTAGCTGATGACTGGAGGAGCCTGGCTGAGGGCTTCCGTGTATCGAGGGAGCGCCACGTGTGTCCTCTGCAGCGGCCATGTTGCCCAGGGCCGAGTTCTCCGCGGCTGGTTCCGTTGTGCCCGAGCCCCTGGCCGCTCGGGCTTTTGTCAGGTATCTCTCCATCCGCTGAGATATGAGCGGTGTGCGGGGATGTAGATCTCTGCAGTCCGGGGCTATGCCGGGGCTTTGTAGGCAGATTTACCTGGCGGTGAGTGCGGAGCCTCCGGAGCTAGCGTCTCCTACATACGGCGCCGGAACCGGAAGTCCCATAACAATTTTTGATGCAATAGTTTGCACGTGGCTCCTTGTTGCGCTCCAATTACAGTTATTGGGAGGGGTTACAGTGTTGTGTTGTGCCTAAGGACAAATATTAGGCGCCCCTGTGCAACAGGGGCGCCTAATTACAATTTTTGATGCAATACTTTGCACGTGGCTCTTTGTTGCGCTCCAATTACAGTATGTTTGAGGGGTGCCCTTTTTTCTACAATTTTGCTTTCACAAAAAAATAATGGCCCCCCCACCACCCCTAAAATAATCGAGATATTGTTGCCACACAGCACGTGCGCAAGCAGTATTAAATTACTTTGTTCTTATAATAATTTCATGTTGTGCAGGAACATTTCTAAACACGTGCCACTACTATAGACACACAGCAGGTGTGATATTTAACCACTTCCAGACCTTAGGTGTTTTTCAGATTCGGTGTTTGCAAGACTAAAACAGTTTTTTCTGCTAGAAAATTACTTAAAACCCCCAAACATTATATATTTTTTTTTCTAACACCCTAGAGAATAATATAGTGGTCATTCCAATACTTTTTGTCACACCGTATTTGCGCAGCGGTCTTACAAGCGCACTTTTTTTGGAAAAAATTCACTTTTTTGAATTAAAAAATAAGACAACAATAAATTTGGCCCAATTTGTTTATATATTGTGAAAGATAATGTTACGCCGAGTAAAATGATGCCCAACATGTCACGCTTAAAAATTGCGCCCGCTCGTGGCATGGCGTCAAACTTTTATCCTTAAAAATCTCGATAGGCGATGTTTAAAAAATTCTAGAGATTGCATTTTTTGAGCTACAGAGTAGCTCTAGGGCTATAATTATTGCTCTCGCTCTAACGATCGCGGCGATACCTCACTTGTGTGATTTGAACACCGTTTTCATATGCGGGCGCTACTCGTGTATGCGTTTGCTTCTGCGCGCAAGCTCGTCGGGACGGGGCGCTTTAAAAACATTTTTTTTTGTTTTCTTATTTATTTTTATTTATCTTATTTTTTACACTGAAAAAAAAAAAAAAAAAAATGATCACTTTTATTCCTATTACAAGGAATGTAAACATCCCTTGTAATAGAAAAAAAGCATGACAGGTCCTCTTAAATATGAGATCTGGGGTCAAAAAGACCTCAGATCTCATATTTGGGCTTAAATGCAAAAAATAAAAAAAAATAAAAAGTCATTTTTTCAAATGACCAAAAAAAAAAATTTGTCTCTTTAAGAGGCTGGGCGGGACTGACGTTTTGACGTCACTTCCGCCCAGCCGAGCTATGGGGACGGGCGAAGGAGATTTTTCCTTCAGTCTCGTCCCCGCTCACCAGCCGACAGCACCCGATCGCCTCCGCCGCTACCGACGGCTACGGTAAGCAGCGGAGGGCGCGGGAGAGCGGCGGGAGGGGGGGCCCCTCTCCCGCCACCGATAACGCCGATCTCGCGGTGAATCCGCCGCAGAGACCGCCATTATCGGATTCCAGACCGCGCACCCTAAAGATCGATACCTCGGTTGTGGCAGCAGCTGCTGCCGTTACCGAGATATCAATCTTTAAATACAGGACGTACATCGTCGTGCGCAGGTCTGGAAGTGGTTAAAGGAATTTTTCAATTTAAGCATCATTAAAATCACTGCTCCGGAAAAACGTCCGTTTTAAAAAAAAAAAAAAATTCCATTGATACATGTTCCCTGGGGCAAGACCCGGGTTCTGAAAGACGTTTTCCAACATTAAATTGAATATTGGTCTTTAAAATGAGCGTTTTTGAATTCGAACGTTCGAGTCCTATAGACTTCAATGGGGTTCTAAATGTTCGTGCGAACCCGCGGTCTGTTCGAATGTTCTGGTGCGAACCGAACCCGGGTATGTTCGGCTCATCCCTACTAAGCAGCGGGCTGGGAAGCCAGCGGCCCACACGCGTCCTTAACAACCATGAGTTGTCATCTGTCAGCGGGCTTCCCCACTGACAGAGGAATGTAAAGAAAACAATGCCAGAATTGCCGGAAAGAGAAAAACATAATTAAATGGTGTGGGGTCCACCTCCCAGGCTCTTCAGATCTGGTATGGATCTAAGGGGAACCCGTGCCCAAAAAAACAAATGACGAAGGGTCCCCCCAAATTCCATACCAAAACCTTATCCTAGCATGCAGCCTGGCAGGTCAGGAAAGGGGGAGGGGGCAAGAAAGCACCCCCCCTTCCTGAACCATACCAGGCCATATGCCCTCCAACATGGGGGTGTGGGTGCTTTTTGCCTTCACCCAAAAGCCCCTGGTCTTCATGTTGATCCCACCAACCCTGGGCTGCACAGGTCCATGAAATCAAAGGGGGGCTGTGCCACCAGGAGACATAGACGGGTGCAACTGGTGGTGTGATTGATGATGGATCAACATTGGGGGACACATTGTTAAATGGGCACTATATACTGATACCCATTCACATAGGGGGGTGGGATCTGGGGGCCCTCTTCCAGATTCCAATAAGCCCCTGCCCGCAGACCCTGACAACAAAAGCCCAGGGTTATTGGGAAGAGGCCCTTGTCCCCATAGACATAGTTCTTTAAGGTAGGGGGCCCGTGCCCCAAAGCACCCCCCCATGTTGAGGGAGTGTGGCCTGGTATGGTTCAAGAGGGAGGGGACACTTGCTAGTCCCCTCATCCTCCTTGCCCTGCTGGGCTGCATGCTCAAATAAGGGTCTGGTTATAGATTTTGGGGGGGACCCCACTCTGTTTTATTTTTATAATTTCTCTATTGCTGGGGAGAGAGAGAAGAGAGAGAGAGAGAGAAGAGAGAGAAGAGAGAAGAGAGAAGAGAGAGAAGAGAGAGAAGAGAGAAGAGAGAGAAGAGAGAAGAAGAAGAGAGAAGAGAGAAGAGAGAAGAGAGAGAAGAGAGAGAAGAGAGAGGAGAGAGAGGAGAGAGAGGAGAGAGAGGAGAGAGAAGAGAGAGAGAAAGAGAGAGAGAGAGGAGAGAGAGGAGAGAGAGGAGAGAGAGGAGAGAGAGGAGAGAGAGGAGAGAGAGGAGAGAGAGGAGAGAGAGGAGAGAGAGGAGAGAGAGGAGAGAGAGGAGAGAGAGGAGAGAGAGGAGAGAGAGGAGAGAGAGGAGAGAGAGGAGAGAGAGGAGAGAGAGGAGAGAGAGGAGAGAGAGGAGAGAGAGAGAGAGAGGAGAGAGAGGAGAGAGAGGAGAGAGAGGAGAGAGAGAGAGAGAATGACAGGCAGCTGCTGGTGTGGACGTTTTTAATAAAATAAATGTTTAAATACGATCCACTCACTCTTCATGTCAGCAGTGGGCATGTCAGTCTGTGAAGTCGGCTGTCCCATTCTCCCCTCCGATCCACGCTGCTGTTTCACAGAATCTCTGGAGGAAGCCAAGGATAAAAAGCAGCGGGGAAATTGCAATGTGCTGTCAGCCTGGGATGCTGTGACCAATCAGGGCGTTCTGGAGGCTTAACCACGCCTCCATCATCAGAGGCTGACAGTTCACATGAGTTTCCCGTGCTCTGTTTCCTCCAGTGATTCAATGATAACAGCAGCGTGGATCAGAGGGGAGAATGGCACAGCCGACTTCACAGACACTGACGGGGTGTCTGTACTGAGGGAGGGGGTCTATACTGACGGAAGGTGGACTGTACTTAGGAGGGGGGTCTGTTCTTAGTGAGGGGGATACATACTGCGAGAGGGGGGATCTGTAGTTAGTGGAGGGGGTCTGATATATATATATATATACGTATATAATGTATGGTGTGTGTGCGCGTGTGCGTTCCGGGGGGGGGCAGCAGAATGCACCTTCGCCTGAGTTGGCAAAAATCCTTGCACCGGCCCTGAGGATGAGTCACGGTTGTTAAGGTTGCAGGCGGGCGGCTTTCCGGCCCGCTGCTTAACAACCAGCTATTTTGTTTACACAGTATTTGAATTGGGTCGATCATTTTTCGATTGACCATAATTCTAATCGTTGTGAAAAGTTGAAATTTGTTAGTTTATAAAATGAATAGAATTTTTATGAAAATACAATTTAAGGAAATAAAACTAAACAAATTCCATAATGAAAATAAATTGGTAACATAATGAATCTATCTGAAATTAAACACATTTTTCCATTCTGCACATGTCTGCAATATTGCTTTAATAAGATATTCACTCACAGTATGAGCACACTTGAATTTCACACTGAAACAAACTCTGCTATTCCTAAGTATTGGGATACCACATGCGTGAGACTGGACTGATTATGTACTGAAAATTGTATCGTGTGTATCACAAAAATCCACAAAAATCAAAAACAATGTACAGTAATGGCCACCTCTATATGCGTAATCTGGGAATATAGCCTAGTAGTGTAGTGTCGCCTATAACCAAAGAAATTCAATGCTTAACTTGCCCACCAGCTTGCAACCAACCAAATCATCCTGTGTAACTATGCATTAAAAACAGGTGCTTAGTTTGCACACATTTGCAAATACATGTGTAAGCTACAGAGCCACATCAAGGCACCCCAGTATTTTCTGTAGTCCTAACTCAAAATTGTAAGTCCACAGTGAAAGTGCATACATTATAATGGATAGGCAGAGGGCAAGTGAGCCTGGGCTCCTTACTGCAAAGGCCAGTTACAGGTGAGGGAAATGGCTATTGTCCCTTTATAGCAGTCCCCATTTCTATAAGCCATGCAAACCCACTTCCAAGAGAAACATAAAACAAACCCCATGGGGCTTGAGGTATTTGGGATGGAATACGGATTTGTAGACATGTGCAGAACAAACAAAATTGAATTGTTTTGATTTGTTATTTACATAAATTTGTTTAGTTAACCACTTGGGCTCTCAAGTGCCGGGTGGACGTCCCTGGACATCCTGTTGTTTACATTCCCCGTGCGCACTGCTGGGGGTGCGCAGCGGGGAAACACTGTGCCTGGCGCATCGCTGGGAAGCTGATGCGTGTTCCTGGCGGCCGTGATGTCCGCCAGGTACCCGCGATCGGCGGTGACAGCAGGGACGTTGATCTGTGTGTGTAAACACTGAGCTCCACGTCCTGTCAGGGAGAGAGAAGACCGATCTGTGTCCCTTGTACATAGGGACACAGCATCGGTCACCTCCCCCAGTCAGTCCCCACACAGTTAGAACACACCCAGGGAATACATTTAACCCCTTACTCACTCCCTAGTGTTTACCCCTTCCCTGCCAGTCACATTTATACAGTAATTGGTGCATTTTTATAGCACTGATCGCTGTATAAATGTGAATGGTCCCAAAATTGTGTCAAGTGTCCGATATGTCCGCCGCAATAAAAAATAAAATAAAAATCGCAGATTGCCGCCATTACTAGTAAAAAAAAAATTAAAAATCAATCTATCCCCTATTTTGTAGGCGCTATAACTTTTGCGCAAACCAATCAATATACGCTTAATGCGATTTTTTTTTTTTTTTGTTAACAAAAATATGTAGAAGAATAGGTTTTGGCCTAAACCGAGGAAAAAGAAAAAAAAAATTGGGGATATTATTATAACAAAAAGTAAAAAATTGTGGGTTTTTTTTCAAAATTTTCTGTCTTTTTTTGTATATAGCGCAAAAAATAAAAACCGCAGGAGGTGATCAAATACCACCAAAAGAAAGCTCTATTTGTGGGAAAAAACGATAAAAATATAATTTGGGTACAGCGTTGTATGACTGCGCAATTGTCATTCAAAATGCGTCAGGGCTGAAAGCTGAAAATTGGTCTGGGCACGAAGGGGGTTTACGTGCCCAGTAATGAAGTGGTTGAATTCATTTTATTTAATTTTTAATTTTATTCGAATTTTCTGAATTGGGTGAAAATTGGAATGTAATTCAAATCAAATTCCTTTTTGAATCTCATTCAAATTAGAATTTATTATATTCAAAATTAGAATTTTGGAACATGGTTACATTCTATTTTTTTTTCTATTCCCTTCTTTTTGATTTATATTTTGGATTCTATTCAAATTTACTCAATTCAAATTTTGGAAGATGGTTTTATTCAGATTTTTTGTTTCTATTCTATTGTTGTTTTTTTTCTAATTCTATTCTGTTTTATATTTTATTTTAAACAATTTTATACAAACAGACATACTTCAATTGCATGCGCATCACAGATATTATAACATGTCACAGATCAATTCTATTTTAAATAAATATACAAATCCTTTCAAGTCAGAATTCTTCTTTTATAAATCTAATGATCCCCTGATTCATCCCCTGATGAAGTCACATGTTGACGATACGCGTCGGGATTGGAGGGCTTGACACACTCCAGCATCCGACCATTGTACATACGAGTTCGCCACTCGTCGGATTGATGCAGCAATTTCGATTTTAAATGTGAGTTTTTAAGTGCTTTTATAATACATTTTTCACGTCTGACTGGGCTACGCTGTGGTTGTTTATTCCACTTCCACCCATGTATGACTGCCACATCTGAGTGTCCGGACTGAGCCACAGATAGAGGGGAAGTGTTGGAGGCACAGATTTATTGCGAGTCCGCACTCGTGGAGGAAGGTCTTTTATGTTATATTGTTCATGTGAGTGCATCACCATCTGGGCATTCCTGGGGTTTTTTTGTTTATTGTTGATGATATCACACGATCAGGCCTGTCCTTCTCTCTTACCCTACATACACTACCGAGATCCTCATACATAACAAGAGCCGATTCGTGAACCATTGGGGACACGGGACCCCTAACCCTGGAGAATCAGTAAGGGAGAGGAAGGAGGGACTGACGAGCTTGGCGTTCGTGGATAAGAGCCCCAGTTTTTTCACCCACATGTGAGTGCATCTCCACTGGTTTAAATCAGAAGACATTGCTACCCCTCTCTGTGACGTTATCACACCATTTGGTTTCTACCCTTTTTTACTTTTTCATGTAACACACTTTATGGAGACCCGTATGTGATATCCAACAACGGACCACACCCATCAGGATCAGGCTGATTTAATCCAGCTTGCCAGATTAGAGGTGAGCTGCTGGGATCACTAGAGGTGCATATATGAGATCTTGGTTACGGCTCACTCTCTATCTTTTCACCCTTTTTGGATACAAGGCCTCCTTCTTCTTAAATACTTTGACCCTTATTTTTATTTTTATTTTTATATTTATTTTTATATTACTTTTATTGTGTTTTTCAACATTTTTCACTTTACAACGTTATTGATTGGATTAAGTATTGATGAACTGCACCCCTACATGGTTGGATTTTGTTGTACCTGGACCTCTTCAGCACTGTGCCCTCGATTAAGGACTATTCAACAATATTGTTTACTGGTATATTAGTGTCACTTTCCCTTTTTTGGACTTTCCCCACCCATTTTTTTGTACTTGTATATATATGTGGTTATATGCACACACACATTAATCTGTATAACACTTTACAGCGCAAATATTTCACTTGTTACAATGATTTAGACTTTGACCTCTGGCATCCTAGCTGTTTATCCATAAAGTAAACAGAGAGAAAAGGGGGAAAAAAATATGGAAATGGGCCTCTATTTCCCCTCTACGAGTGCATAGCCGTATTCTCTAGAGCAGACAAAGAGGGACCATTGTGTCAATTTTTTGTTGAACTTCTCCTCTCTACCTTGTATAATTACCTTTTTTCCATAGCATATATGTCAGCTATTTTTTTTAAGTCACAGTGAGATTGAGGGAGGCGATTCCTGCTTCCAAAGAGCTCAGACACATGACATCAGGAGATGAACGGTCATTGAATTTCTATATTTATGCCTAGAAAAGTCTGAGCCGTGGAAGAGGGTATCTGGCAGGATACCTATTCTGTTTTTCTATTCTATTCAAATTCAAATTTATTTCTATTCAAAATTCAAATTTTGGAGGATGGTTATATTCTTTCTATTCTATTGTTTTGTCTAGTCTATTCCCTTCTATTCTATTTGAGTTTGAATTTATTCTATTTGGATTTTGGGAAATGTTTTTCTATTTTATTTTATATTCAATTTGATTCAAATTTTGGAAGATGGTTAGGAAAAAAAACTATTTCATTCTAATCAATTGTTTTTTTTTCTATGCTATTTTAATTTTAATTTATTCTATTTTAAATTTCAGAAGATGGTTATATTTATATTTCATTCTAGTTCTTTATTTCCCATTCTGCTCTTTCCTATTCTATTATACTTTCTGTTTTCTTCTATTTCTTCTATTTATAAATTGAATAAAAAGATTAAAATTCAAATCTGTTTCGAATTTTATTCTATTTTCTTCCAAAATTTTGTTTTGATATTTTGGATTTGTTTAAATTTGTTACTATACTAATTCAGAAATTCGAATACATCCAAATTTCCAAGTGAAAATTTCATCTGAATTTAGTTTCGGACTGAAAACTAACCGCACATGTCTACAAACTTGGGGAGACGGTAAGGAAAGCTCTGTAAGGGAGAGAGACATGTTGAATATATCACTTGGGTACTCTGTCTCCAAAAGGACTGAATGAGGGAATACACATCCAGGCTGTGATATAATGGCCCCAACCAGTCACTTTTTTTTTTGGGGGGGGGGGGGGGGGTGACCTCTATTCAGGTTGGTGGTATAGACAGACTAACACACGTCCTCACTAGGGATGAGCCGAACACCCCCCAGTTCGGTTTGCACCAGAACATGCAAACAGGCAAACAATTAATTCAAACACGCGAACACCGTTAAAGTCTATGGGACATGAACATGAAAAATCAAAAGTGTTAATTTTAAAGGTTGTAAAGGTACAACCCCCCCCCCCTTAAATAGCTTTCTTTACCCTAGTGCAGTCCTCCTTCACTTACCTCATCCTTCCATTTTGCTTTTAAATGTCCTTATTTCTTCTGAGAAATCCTCACTTCCTGTTCTTCTGTCTGTAACTCCACACAGTAATGCGATGCTTTCTCCCTGGCGTGGAGTATCGTGCTCTCCCTTGGACTACAGGAGAGTCAGGATGCCCACTAACACACAGCTCCTTTCTCTATTTGCAACGTAGAGAGCGTCCTGACTCTCCTGTAGTCCAAGGGAGGGGTCAAGCACGACACTCCACACCAGGGAGAAAGCCTTGCATTACTGTAAGACATAGACAGAAGAACAGGAAGTGAGGATTTCTCAGAAGAAATAAGGACATTTAAAAGCAAAATGGAAGGATGAGGTAAGTGAAGGAGGACTGCACTAAGGTAAAGGAAGCTATTTAGGATTTAGGATTTATTTTACCTTTTATAACCCCTTTAATATGCAAGTTATTGTCATAAAAGATGTTTGGGGACCCGGGTCCTGCCCCAGGGGACATGTATCAATGCAAAACAAGTTTTTAAAACGGCAGTTTTTCCGGGAGCAGTGATTTTAATAATGCTAAAAGTGAAACAATAAAAGTGAAATATTCCTTTAAATTTCATACCTGGGGGTGTCTATAGTATGCCTGTAAAGTAGCACAAAATTAAATTTCTAAAGGAAAACAAAGTCATTTAAAACTACTCGCGGCTATTCATGAATTGTCGGGTTCCGGCAATACAGATCAAAGTCATTGAAAAAAAATCGGCAGAGTTCACCCTCCCAGTCCATTACCAGGCCTTTTGGGTCTGATATGAATATTAAGGGGAACCCAGAGCCAAAAAAAAGCGCGAGGGTCCCCCCAAATTCCATATCAGTCCCTTCAGCTCTGGTATGGATTTTAAGGGGAACCCCGCACCAAAATTTGATTGGTGTGGGAGGAAGCAGGAGAATTACACAGAATGGACCCCAAGAACTATGATCCTAGTAGGGAAAAGGGATATGTATTGGATTTGGGCGTTAAATGGTTTCCTCCAGACAAATAACAAACATGTCTAACACTGAATTCGTTTTTGAAAAAGACATAAAGCATGAAAGTAGGGAAATAACATACACACCCCTATGTATTAAAAACTATGGTATGGATACAGCATGCCAAACAGAGATATTATAATAAAGTAGCCAACGTGTTTCACGGTTTATATATCTGCTGCTTCAGGGCTTATGTGGGAGCTAGCTCATAATCTTTAAGCCATCCAGGGCATTCGGATTAAGGGGAGACCAAAAATAACACACGTCGCAGGTAAAGAGCACATAGTCCAAAGCACACCCCCAATCCTGGATTGAATATACTCCTCGCTTGGAAGAGAAAAGATAAGACGCTGTTAGATGCCGGGGGGCAGGGGGGAGAAGAGGTGACAGAGATACAGATAGAACAGAGAGGACATAATGGACATATGCCTCTAACAGGTGTCATGCGATGTGTCAAAAACCTCTTCCTCTCCAGGCGTTGCTTTCAAAATATTCAGACATTGGATTACTTCATTATTACGATGTTTTATTCTCCCAACGATATGACAGCAAGAAGTTTATGCTTCCATTGTTACGTTGTTACAGACATCATGGCAGGTAGGCATCACAAAGTTACAGAAGGAGGGAATAGATGTTAAGATGATTTGATCTTTCTTGGGAGAGGGTCCTCCCTCCCCCATCTCTCATCAGTCCGAAGACCCTGAGGCTTCCGTCCAGGGGTGACCCTGGAGATCCCTCCCCACTATGCTCAACACAGGTTCTTATATACTGATTTAACAGCTAACTAAGCACAAATCTAGCTTTCCAAAGAAGGTTGGTAATGATCGTTCACACCCACTTAGGTATTTTTAAGTAACATCTCCAACCTCTTTCTTGACGCAAGTCTTCAAGAATAGATGTGGCCTACAACAGATGTAACTGACCTTGTTTGCCCTCAAAGCTACCATGTCTAAACCAAATGATTCAGAGACCGTTATAACATAATATCAATACATTTAAAATCTAACAGACGCATATGTGTATCCACTTGAAATCCGCATATTCCTTCTAATGTGGGTGCTAACCTTATCTTCAAATATCTAAAACTCCATAGAGGCTTTGATTCACTACCACCATATACATGGTGGGTCCATCATCATTGGCTGGCAATCCCATCCCAGAAAGTACTGTAAATATGGGTATGAAGTAGGATCCCCCATATGGAAATCTACAAAGCGGAGTGTTGTCCTTATGTGGAAGCCACCCCATGTGGAAAAGTACTCTGGGATTCCAGACAACAGCATAGTTGCACTACAATCCTACTGCTTCTCAAGCGACCCTGCTCCATGGAAATGATCTTTCAATATAAAAAAAAAAAAAACACTCAACTTTAGACTTCCCTAAAGAAAGACAACCTGAAGAAGCCTGGAGGTGTGTCATGTACAGCACTCTTTGACACAAAGTGGGTGTGGCTACATAGTGATAACTATTGGATGTGGTAAAATAGAGTCTGAGACTGTGCACAGTATACATTGCACACATTTGCCATAGTCCTTGTACTACTATTGGGGTACTTTGTGTCCAGCAACAGCTATCATTCTCAGTGCCATCATGGGGCCCCCAATTTTGTGGCAGCGTGGGTTCAAGGACCAGCTGCTTTGGGAAAAGTGCAGGGGCCCCCATGCCGCTGCATTTCCAACCTTGTCCCGTGGTGACAGTGACACCTACAGTCAAGTGGAAAATGTGCAACGCAGCTGAACTGGAACATAAACCAATGTTTATTATAAACCAATAATTTGACATAATTATTCCGAGCCAAAACTACAGCTCAGATAACTTAAATTTACAAATAGCGCCTACCCAACAGGAGCAGGGCGCTACATTAAAATTGAATTTAAAAGTAAATACCTGGAGAACATTTTAACAGCTTCCCGGCCAGCCGCCGTCGTTTTACGGCGGCAGGTCGGCTCCCCCACGCGAGAGCCCGTAGCTATACGTCGCGCTCTCCCTGACTCCCATGCCCGGCGGGCGTGATCGCCGCCGCATACACACGATCGCTCGTGACAGAGCGGGGACCGGGAGCTGTGTGTGTCAGGGAGAGAAATGCTGATCTTTTGTTCATACAATGTATGAACAGAAGATCAGTCATCTCCCCTAGTGAGGCCACCCCCCCTACAGTTAGAACACACCCAGGGAACATACTTAACCCCTTCCCCGCCCCCTAGTGTTAACCCCTTCACTGCCAGTGGCATTTTTTTTGTAATCCAATGCATTTTTATAGCACTGATCGCTATAAAAATGCCAATGGTCCCAAAAATGTGTCAAAAGTGTCCGAAGTGTCCGCCATAATGTCGCAGTACCGAGAAAAAAAAATGCTGATCGCCGCCATTACTAGTAAAAAAAAATATTAATAAAAATACCATACAAATACCCCCTATTTTGTAAACGCTATAACTTTTGCGCAAACCAATCAATAATTGCGATTTTTTTTTTACGAAAAATATGTAGAAGAATACGTATCGGCCTAAACTGAGGAAAAACAAGTTTTATATATTTTTGGGGGATATTTATTACAGCAAAAAGTAAAAAATATTCATTTTTTTCAAACTTGTCGCTCTATTTTTGTTTATAGCACAAAAACTAAAAACCACAGAGGTGATCAAATACCACCAAAAGAAAGCTCTATTTGTGGGGAAAAAAGGACGCCAATTTTGTTTGGGAGCCATGTCGCACGACCGCGCAATTGTCAGTTAAATCGACGCAGTGCCGAATCGCAAAAAGTGCTCTGGTCTTTGACCAGCAATATGGTCCGGGGGTTAAGTGGTTTATAATCATCAACCTTTGCCTATCAATTTGATTGCAGTATCAGATAGTTCATTGTTTTATATAAAACATTTTACTGAGCAGTTATGTTTGCTTTAGTTGTACAAAGCTGCACCTTGTATTATAGATCAGGCAGACAGTGTGCCTGCGGACACTTTCTGCTTCCAGCCTTGGTCTCTCATAAAAGCTGTTAACAGTTGTCACAAGGTTCTTTCTCATGTATCCTACAAGCACAGTCAAGGCTTGACTGGTCTACAGTCCAGTCATGTCAAGTTTTTACCTCTGTCCAGTAGTATCCATTTAGTACTGACCACCTATGCGTATGATTCCTGGAACATCCCAGGACCCTTAGGAATGTGGATAGGAAAAGAATATTAGGATAACTCTCCACCAACCCAAATTTTGTAGGACTATCCCAAGATTTGAACCAAAATAGTGGGATCCCTTAGACTGACCTCATGTCCTGGTGCCAGGTGCTTAAATTCTAGTTCCAGCACCTGATATTGGTGTCTTACCAAAACAAGAACAGGAAAATTGGTAAAACCCATAGCCGCTTCCTTTGTATGGTCATGTGATGATAGCATTAAAGAACTCAGAGCCACAAACTAAATGTGGGATAGACTTACATTGCTCTGAGACGCTTGACTGGTTTAGGGTCCAGAGAGGATTTGGGTGGAGAGGACTAATCTAAGGCCCCTTTCAGACTGGGGCGGGAGCCGCGGTGGTGGTATAACGCTGCTAAAAATAGCGGCGCTATACCGCCAGGATTGCCGTGGGAATCAGCCGCTAGCTGTGCGGTATTAACCCCCGCTAGCGGCCGATAAAGGGTTAATACCGCCCGCAATGCGCCTCTATAGAGGCGCATTACGGGCGGTATTGCCGCGGTTTCCCATTGTTTTCAATGGGAAGGAGCGGTGAAGGAGCGGTATACATGCCGCTCAGGGGCGGACTGACCATTCGGTCATTCGGTCATTGTCCGAGGGCCCCGTGGTGGGGGGGGGGGCCCGGGCTGGCTCAGTCCGTCCCTGGAGGTGCCCGCAGCAGCGTCAGCTTCTACACTATTAAAAAAACGGAGTCTCGCTCGGGAGTTATGAGCTTCCCAGGATGGATGGCTCATCAGAGCCGTGAGCCGTGCGTGTGGGGATGTACAGTGACACTGTGACAGGCGCTCCGGCCACCTCTCTCCCCTGTGGTTCAGCTGAGGGGGCGGGGCCATAAGTCACTGCCTCGGAGGACTGCATGTGAAGGAGCTGCTGCTGCTGGACTGGAGAGGCAGAGCACACTGAATTGCAAAGACACAGGAACGAATGGCATTCACAATGACCTGCCTTGTGTTGTGTGCAGATTAGCAGGTCAGTGTCATAAATAATGAAAGCCCTGTGATTGCAGTGACAGTGTCTAATCTGTGTTATAAGAGCCATGCCCATGCTGATTGTTTCTTTACCTTCTTGCCCTGTGCTGTGTCTGTGCTTATTTACCAGGTCATGTCAGGGGCTATTCACTAGTCAGGGGCTATTCACTAGTGCACATGATGAGCCATCCATCCCGGTGTCTTGTCAAGATGGTTCCCCTATCGGATAGGTTCCCACCTCGACTGCGCAGGCGCTGCACTTGCGCAGTCGGAGGCTACGAAAATCTCCAAGCCCGAAGAGCTGTTTGTTCGCTGTAAACAGAGCATATGCAATGAACACTGCGCTCGATCCCGAACCAATGCTTGGTGCTGGTTACACACGCCCCCAGTTTGTTGATATTCTCAATATGACATCCACCCCTTTGACAAAAGCACTGGCCATCGAGTGGAGGAGCCGTGTATAACCAGCCCCAAGCATCGGGTTGGGAGCGAGCGCATTGCGCATGCTCCATTTACAGCGGACAAACAGCTGTTCAGCCTCGGAGATTTCCGTAGACTCTGACTGAGCATGCACAGTTGAGGTCGGAAACTATCAGATAGAGGAACCATATCGTCAGGACACCGGCCAGCTCATACCTCCCGACCCCCTCATATACAACAGCCACATCAACCTAGCTAGTGGGATTTAATGGTTCAAGGCACTGCTTTCTCGGGGGTACAGACTCAGTTTTTTTTTATTGTGTATGATAAGCTGCCACTGTTGCGGGCACCTCCAGTGGCGGACTGAGCCGGCCCGGGCCCTGCCACCACGGTGCCCTCGGGCAGTTACCGACTGACTGGTCAATCCGCCCCTGCACACTGATATCTGGTACACTGAATGCCACTCAGTGTATAGATATCAGTGTTATATATAGGGAATAGCACTTAGACCTGGTTCACATTGAAGCAATTTACCATGCGATTTGACATGTCAAATCGCATGGCAATGGCACTAACCGAATCAGTGCGATGCCCCATTCGTGGCGCCGATTCCCAAAAGTAGTTTCTGTACAACTTTTGGCGACTTCTTGGTGCAATTTCCATAGACATCTGTGCAGCAACCCTCACAGATGTCTCTGAAATCACCCCCCAAATTCGCACTGATATGCGGGTATGAAATCATGCGAGTTTAGCTGAACTGTCTCGCACAATTTCATTCCCGCTGTCAGTGTGAACCTGGACAAAGGCCTGATTCCCACCTATGGCATTTTTTGTGCATTTTGCAGATTTGCACAACAATCCATTTAACATGGTTTCCTATGGAACACGTTCTGTAGTGCAAATCTGAAAAATGCAAAAAGCACTAAAAATGCATACTGTAGGTGTGAATCCAGCCTAAGTGAGTGTTATTCCCTATATATATTCCTTACGTTGGTGGTCAGTGAGAAGAATGTTCCTTACATTGGTGATCAGTGAGAAGAATGTTCCTTACATTGGTGATCAGTGGGAAGAATGTCCCTTACATTGGTGATCGGTGAGAAGAATGTCCCTTACATTGGTGATCAGTGAGAAGAATGTCCCTTACATTGGTGATCAGTGGGAAGAATGTCCCTTACATTGGTGATCAGTGAGAAGAATGTCCCTTACATTGGTGATCAGTGAGAAGAATGTTCCTTACATTGGTGATCAGTGAGAAGAATGTTCCTTACATTGGTGATCAGTGAGAAGAATGTCCCTTACATTGGTGATCAGTGAGAAGAATGTCCCTTACATTGGTGATCAGTGAGAAGAATGTCCCTTACATTGGTGATCAGTGAGAAGAATGTCCCTTACATTGGTGATCAGTGGGAAGAATGTCCCTTACATTGGTGATCAGTGAGAAGAATGTCCCTTACATTGGTGATCAGTGAGAAGAATGTCCCTTACATTGGTGATCAGTGAGAAGAATGTTCCTTACATTGGTGATCAGTGAGAAGAATGTCCCTTACATTGGTGATCAGTGGGAAGAATGTCCCTTACATTGGTGATCAGTGGGAAGAATGTCCCTTACATTGGTGATCAGTGAGAAGAATGTCCCTTACATTGGTGATCAGTGGGAAGAATGTTCCTTACATTGGTGATCAGTGAGAAGAATGTTCCTTACATTGGTGATCAGTGAGAAGAATGTCCCTTACATTGGTGATCAGTGAGAAGAATGTCCATTACATTGGTGATCAGTGAGAAGAATGTCCCTTACATTGGTGATCAGTGGGAAGAATGTCCCTTACATTGGTGATCAGTGGGTAGAATGTTCCTTACATTGGTGATCAGTGGGAAGAATGTTCCTTACATTGGTGATCAGTGAGAAGAATGTTCCTTACATTGGTGATCAGTGGGAAGAATGTTCCTTACATTGGTGATCAGTGGGAAGAATGTTCCTTACATTGGTGATCAGTGAGAAGAATGTTCCTTACATTGGTGATCAGTGAGAAGAATGTTCCTTACATTGGTGATCAGTGAGAAGAATGTTCCTTACATTGGTGATCAGTGAGAAGAATGTCCCTTACATTGGTGATCAGTGAGAAGAATGTCCCTTACATTGGTGATCAGTGAGAAGAATGTCCATTACATTGGTGATCAGTGAGAAGAATGTCCCTTACATTGGTGATCAGTGAGAAGAATGTCCCTTACATTGGTGATCAGTGAGAAGAATGTTCCTTACATTGGTGATCAGTGAGAAGAATGTTCCTTACATTGGTGATCAGTGAGAAGAATGTCCCTTACATTGGTGATCAGTGAGAAGAATGTCCCTTACATTGGTGATCAGTGAGAAGAATGTCCATTACATTGGTGATCAGTGAGAAGAATGTCCCTTACATTGGTGATCAGTGAGAAGAATGTTCCTTACATTGGTGATCAGTGAGAAGAATGTTCCTTACATTGGTGATCAGTGGGAAGAATGTTCCTTACATTGGTGATCAGTGGGAAGAATACTCCTTACATTGGTGATCAGTGAGAAGAATGTTCCTTACATTGGTGATCAGTGGGAAGAATGTCCCTTACATTGGTGATCAGTGGGAAGAATGTCCCTTACATTGGTAATCAGTGGGAAGAATGTCCCTTACATTGGTGATCAGTGGGAAGAATGTCCCTTACATTGGTGGTCAGTGAGAAGAATGTCCCTTACATTGGTGATCAGTGAGAAGAATGTTCCTTACATTGGTGATCAGTGGGAAGAATGTCCCTTACATTGGTGATCAGTGGGAAGAATGTTCCTTACATTGGTGATCAGTGGGAAGAATGTCCCTTACATTGGTGATCAGTGGGAAGAATGTCCCTTACATTGGTAATCAGTGGGAAGAATGTCCCTTACATTGGTAATCAGTGGGAAGAATGTCCCTTCATTGGTGGTCAGTGAGAAGAATGTCCCTTACATTGGTGATCAGTGGGAAGAATGTTCCTTACATTGGTGATCAGTGGGAAGAATGTCCCTTACATTGGTGATCAGTGGGAAGAATGTCCCTTACATTGGTGATCAGTGAGAAGAATGTTCCTTACATTGGTGATCAGTGGGAAGAATGTCCCTTACATTGGTGATCAGTGAGAAGAATGTTCCTTACATTGGTGATCAGTGGGAAGAATGTTCCTTACATTGGTGATCAGTGGGAAGAATGTCCCTTACATTGGTGATCAGTGAGAAGAATGTTCCTTACATTGGTGATCAGTGGGAAGAATGTCCCTTACATTGGTGATCAGTGGGAAGAATGTTCCTTACATTGGTGATCATCAGTGGGAAGAATGTTCCTTACATTGGTGATCAGTGGGAAGAATGTCCCTTACATTGGTGATCAGTGGGAAGAATGTTCCTTACATTGGTGATCATCAGTGGGAAGAATGTTTTAATTCCTATAATAAACATTTATTTTGAACAGTGTGTAGAGAAATTCTTTGAACGCCTGCAATGTGGGCAGTGCAATATGTAGGTGGGACTTTGTGTGAATGTAGCTTTAACGTGGGCGGGGACACATGGGCGGGGGCCCCATGAACTGTCAGTCCGCCCCTGATGCCGCTCCTCTCACCGCTCCAAAGATGCTGCTGACAGGAGATTATTTTGTCTCCCGCCAGCGCATCGCCTCAGTGTGAAAGCCCTCGGGCTTTCACATTGAGTCTGCAGTGAAGGAGTTTTTCAGGCGGGATAGCAGCGCTATTTTTAGCGCTGTACCGCCTGAAAAACTCCTCAATGTGAAAGGGGCCTAAGGTTTGAAAAGCAGATTAAAAGGGGAACGATCTAAATGTTAAGGGCTGTCCTGGGGTCTGAATGTTAAGGGGGGATATTTGTGGTGTAAATTCTAAGGAGATATGACTACCACCAGGGCTTTTTTTTACTCCCACTGATGCAAGTATTTTCTGCCATTAATGTTGGTGCATTTATCTCTAACTGACCAGCAGGGATGAGCCCAATGTTTGCCTAGTGGCGAACAATTTGAGGTGTTCGCGGCAAATTCGAAAACCGTGGAACAGCCTTTAAAAGTCTATGGGAGAAATCAAAAGAGCTAATTTCAAAGGTTACTACGCATGGTATTGTCATAAAAAGTGTTTGGGGACCTGGGTCCTGCCCCAGGGGACATGTATCAATGCAAAAAAAGTTTTTAAAAACGGCCGTTTTTTCGGGAGCAGTGATTTTAATAATGTTTAAAGCGAAATATTCCTTTAAATTTCATACCTGGGGGTGTCTATAGTATGCCTGTAAAGTAGCGCATGTTTCCCGTGTTTAGAACAGTTTCTGCACAAAATGTAATTTCTAAAGGAAAAAGAGTAATTTAAAACTATTTGCGGCTATAATTAATTGTCGTGTCCCGTCAATACAGATAAACGGCATTGGGTTCCCCCCAGTCCATTACCAGGCCCTTTGGGTCTGGTATGAATATTAAGGGGAACCCCAAACCAAAAAATTAAAAAATAAGTGTGAGGGTCCCCCAAAATTCCATACCAGGCCCTTCAGGTCTGGCATGGATATTAAGGGGGAACCCTGCAGCATTTTTTTTCAAATGGCGTAGGGGTCCCCCTCAAAATCCATACCAAACCCTTCTGGTCTGGATTTTAAGGGGAACCTCGCACCAAAATAATTAAAAATAAATGTTGTGGGGTTCCCCCCCCCCCCAAAAATCCATACCAGACCCATATCCGAGCATGCAACCTGGCAGGCCGCAGGAAAAAAAGGGGGGGAGAGAGCATCCCCCCTCCTGAACCGTACCAGGCCACATTCCCTTAACACGGGGAGGATGTCCCCATGTTGATGGGGACAAGGGCCTCATCCCCACAACCCTTGCCCAGTGGTTGTGGGGGTCTGTGGGCAGGGGGGCTTATCAGAATCTGAAAGCCCCCTTTAACAAAGGGGACCCCCAGAACTCACCCCCTATGTGAATTGGTAACGGGGTATATTACACCCCTATAATTTCACCCAAAAAAGTAAAAAACAAAGCAAAAAAAACACACAGCTTGGGACAAGTCCTTTAATAAAAAGAAAAAGGACGACAGTTCTAAACACCGAAACATGTTCTACTTTACAGGCATACTATAGACACCCCCAGGTACAAAATTTTAAAGGAATATTTCACTTTTATTGTTTCACTTTAAGCATTATTAAAAATCACTGCTCCCAAAAAAGAAACGTCTGTTTTTAAAACCTTTTTTGCATTGATACATGTCCCCTGGGGCAGGACCCAGGTCCCCAAACACTTTCTATGACAATAACTTGCATATTAACCTTTAAAATTAGTACTTTTGATTTCTCCCATAGACTTTTAAAGGGTGTTCTACGGCTTTCTAATTTGCCACCAACACCCCAAATTTTTCGCTATTCGGCAAACTGGCGAACAGCCTTATGTTCGACCCAAACATAAAGCTCATCCCTACTGATCACTCCGATTGTGTTCCTACCCACCTGGGACATAACTAACTGTATACATCATCCAGAGGACTTGGGAGCCTTAAAAGGCATATTTGGGTCACCTCGGAACCAATCTTATCATACACATGTTAGATACGTGTAGCGTTACCCCCGAAGGAGCCGCTGATTTGTTATTGGGATCGGCATATTGAGTTACCTTAGTGTGGCGTATGGGTGCAGTTGGAGAACAAAGCAGTGAGCGAAGGTCCAGACAGTGAATAAAGATTTTTCCAATGCTTTATTCCAGGCCAAACACGGCCATCAACATTAAATGGGAAGAGCAGGTTGATGAAGAAAAGGGAGAACCTTGCAGTGTCAGGCCCGGATATTAATTGAGCAGTGCTTGCTCAATAGAGTACCAAATTGTTATTCGTCGCCACTCTTATTGGAGTGGGTAAAGTGCCCCCGGACAGACCCCTCTCACAAGCCTGGCAGCCGAAGTGTCACTTAGGAATTTCTGGGAGGAACAGATCTCTCTCACAGACCTGGCTCTAGGGCCTCTGCCACCGGCCAATTACTTTAGGTGAGCTAGACGGATAAATGGAGCGAATCCTCCCAGTAGGTTTTAGCATAGGTCACCGGATGACAGCAAAACGTACCTGTCAACATTCCGGTCACCAGATCCCCGATTGGTTCGTTCAAGCCCTGTTGGACAACCTGCCTCCGGGTTCTCCTCAAGCCGACCCCCCAATCGAACAGCACCCAGCCTGGGATCCTCTCAATATGACTGGCGATCCAGTAAGTCACTGGAGTCCCTTTTTACCTCCGGATGAGGGTTTATGTAGACTGAAATTCTGGCCTGGTGGGCCTCGCTGGCAGGGTCCATGGATGCGCGCACCCTGAAGGTGGATGCCGCACCTGGAACCGGGACCCCGCAAAACTTGCTTAGCACATGACACCTGTCACAGATATACCCCTCCTCAGCATGCCTTGCGAGGGAGAAACTTCTCTAATTGGCTGCTGGGGAAAGTTGCTCTGCCAAAACCCCTCTGGTGCCAACTGCTGGCCAGGGATGGTATTGCATCCCTGGAGCACAGACTGACCCAGTGGACGTTTCTGGAGTGACAGAAGTCCCAATTTTAGCAAATTTTGAATGGGAGCAAAGTAACTCTCCCATTCCCCACTAACTTTAGCGTAGTACCCATACTGAAAGTAAGGGGGCGCTACATACAAAAGAGATACACAAGCTGAAATAAATAAGGAAGCTACCTATGTTACAATGAGGGAAAAATGGGAGCTGCGGTGGCTCAACGCGATTGGCACTGCGCTGACAAGCCATTCACCTCGGCAGCTAGGGGTTCGGATCCCGGTCTCGGCTACATGTGAATTGAGTTTGGTGGTCTCAGCCCGGCTCCCGGTGGGTGTGTTATGTGAGGTAAGCCTGCGCTTAGTATGCCCACTCCCCTCCCACAAAAACCACCACACTTACACGCACTCGAAATTGGGTTAACATCACGCACTTTGACCACGCGGTCTCTAAAAAGAGAGGCGAAGGACTAACGGGGCTGGTTGAGCGGGCTAATCCTCTCACTCCCTTAAAGGGAGTCCCTCTGCCCCGTTGGGCTTCAAAGCGGAGCAGGTAGGGCGGGCTGTGTGGGAGGACCCCCTCACACACCTGCCATTGCCACCCGGGGCATGGAGAAAGGTGGCAGATTGCCTCTGGGGGAGGCCTGCCTACTCCCAACTCCTGCAGTCCGGCTCCTCTCTCGAGTACACGCACAAAATACACTTTAAAAAAAAAAAAATTAGGGAAAATGAGCCATTCAAATGATGTCTCAAAGAGGGGATTGTAATATGTATAAACCATAAAGTTTATTTAATCTTAAGAAAATATGCGCCATTTCCTATCTTTAGACAGTTTCTCTTTACATAGAACTATACACTCTTGTGACTTATCTTGTGGTCAAGCCAAAGCCTTATGCCGCGTACACACCACCGTTATTCATGTCATGGAAATTTTTTTTTTTTTTTGCGACGCGATTCCTCTCAAGCCTGCCTTGCATACACACGATCGTGAAAAAAAATGCTCGAGCAAAGCACAGCGACGTACAACGCGTACAACGGCACTACAAACGTGAAGTTCCATTCGAATGGTGCCACCCTTTGGGCTGCTTATGCTAATTTCCCCATCTCATAACTTGCTTCTGAGCATGCACTCCCCCCCTCGTTAAAGCGTACACACGACCGTTGAAAAACGATGATGTGAAAAATGACAAGAAAAAAAATAGAGCAGGTTCGAAATTTTTAACTGCCATTTTTCTCATCGAGAAAAATGGTCTGGAGCCTACACACGGCCACTTTTCACGACCAATTAAAAAAAAAAAAAAAATTTCTCATCATGAAAAATGGTGGTGTGTACACGGCATTAGAATACATTTCCTGTTCTAACTGTAATGTACGTCATTGAGATGAAAAAAAGAACAAATTTAGGGTAGAAACAGATTTTTTGCTAACGACGTCTTGTGTCTTTATCTTGATAACATATAGGATACATATTGTACAGGACGCCAGGGTTGGGTCCTGGATGGATGCTATGTTGCACCAATATTTGGATTGTGGTCCCTTTAAGGCAATGGTATAGTGTTTAGGGGGGTCACCCAGAGGGGGTGAGAAATTCCGGGCAATAAAAGTTAATACAGAGAGGACGGGCCTACCGTCCTCTCTGTCCTTGTTAGAGTGTCATTTGGGGCCCGGAATTTCAGAGGCTCTAAAGTGACGTTCGGGAGGGAAAGAGCCTCCTCTCCTGACCACTGGCAGTCAAGCACACAGGGGGTTAAGAACTTCCAGAAGAACAGCTTTAAAGACAGGAAGTGCTAATAGAGGGTGTGTGGAGGAGTATGGGAGTGCACCTGTCTGAAGAAGCTGTGTATCTCTGAGAAGCTGATAAAGGGTCAGCAAGGACTGGAAGTTCTGGGGTGAAGACCTACCTAAAACCGTATGTGCCTTTGCTTTGATTTATTGCTGTGCTGAAGACAAACAGACTTTTTTTGTTTATGCTGGATACAAGCGGACTTTTACTTTATATTTTTCCCCCCGTGTGCTGAATGAAGCGTGTTTTTTGGTTTGGTTACAATTAAAACCCTTTTTGGTTCAACGTTAACGGTTTACGCACTTAATCCCACAGCGCTAAACAACCCCCAAAGTTCACAGTATGCATTATACGAAACCCCTCCTAAGCCCCCACTTTATCGTCTTTACAACTGCATAAATACTCTGTTCGTGCTCAATAAAGCAGACAACTATTGAAACACTTAGCAACTGTTTCCGTGTGTTTTCAATGGGTGTCTCTCAGATCTGACGGGTCACTGACAGTTATCCTGCATTACCTAAGAGCACACCTGGGTGGTTATATTACCTGTTCCTCTTCAGATTGGGACATAAAAAATCCAAAAAATGATTGACAGAACTGATCACATGACCCCAGTGATAGAAATAGAACATGACCAACAGAAACATGAACATTCCTAATCGGGTCCTCTGGTGGATGGCAGGAGGACTATAACAGATGATATATGTCTATGGGGTTATCATAGGGGGGAATCTGAGGTGTATTGTCAGCTCTTCTGCCAAACAACAAAAAAAAAACAGACATTGATCTGCATATACATTTCTGGTTTATTAACAATTTTTATGTTATATCAGAGAAAACATGAAGACGTGTATTTCCAGGACTGCCAACATTAACTTAAAAGGAAAATGAGGAATAACAGAATGGTCACCATTTATTACCATGAAGGTGACCTTACTCTGTAATGACAGTCATGACAGAAAATTATATAACATTTGATTCAAATTGGCAACATTTCCAGGAACAAACCTCTAAATCCCGGGACTATCCTTGGAATCCAGACACATCTGTCAGTTATCATTGTGTCAGGTAATGAATGATATTCATTATATTTAAAGGGCATCTGTAATGAGAGAATCATGGGGGCTGCCATTGTAAACCCTTTTGAGAACACTAGTTCCTTAGCTGCTGATGATTTGGCTTCAATACTGTCTCAGAACAAGTATAGAGATAAAAAATTCTGATACTTTTCCGATTCTTATTTACAGCATGCTTGTTCTGGGTCAGAAACATAAAATGGCATTAATCACCAAAAATGGGAAAAACAAAAGACTGTTAATGTCAGCAACATATCGGTCTTTTTATTTTGTCTTTAGTACCACTTTAAAATTCTTACAGTACATTAGACACAGCCAGGTAACTAGCATTTTCAGAATGAGGCCAGCAATGGCAGCCCTCACACTTCTCCCTGAAGCCCTCACTTCCGTCAAGCATTGGCCGATCAATGAACCGATCCCACCGCCCGTCCCTCTGATGTCACCAGATTCTGGGTGGAGTTCTCACATCTTAGGATTCCCGCTAAGGATCTTGATACAGCCATCCCAGAGGCCTATCCCAGCATGGAGAGGCTCAGTGAAGGTGGTGGTGAAGGTGTGGAGGTGTCGGATCGGGTCACACAGATCATAAAAGGAGATCTGCCCGCCTTCGTAATCCAGATATATCCTGACTCCGTTACTGGGGACATTGTCAGATAAACAAGTGTTTTTACCATTATGTATTACCCAATACCCTTCACCATCCCAATCCAAACCCCAGGACTTCTTGTTATATCCAATCTCTGACCGCTCTCCTCTCCTGTCTATACTGGGGTAACACATCCCGACTATCCATCTATTTGACCCCCCAACATCCACATCCCAGTAATGTCTCCCTGAGGAGAAACTCTGACTGCTCAACACCTGACAATCCTCAAATCTCTCTGGTGTTTTGGGGTAATTCTGTCTCCTATGTGACTTGGATACAGTTTTCCTGTCATCTGATATCTGTAGAATATTATGAGCTGTGTTTCCATCCAGTAATATGTCTGCAGCTCCCTGTATATAGAAGTATACATTTACCTCTGTTATTATATCAGATAAACCTGTGTGTAAGACCCCCGCCACATCCAGACCCCCTCCATCATGGAGGAGCTTCTCATGTCTCTCTCTGTCCTCATTATCTCCATCCTCAGTATCATACAAGTCACCTGTGTCTGATTCCTGTAAGACAGTCAGTGGATCCGTCATGTTACACAGCTCCTCAATGTGACGCATCTTCCTGGACAGCTCCTCCTTCTTTATTTCCAGATCCCGGATGGAGATGGTGATCCGCTCTGCCCTCCCGGAGATTTCCCTCAGGACTCTCTTCTCCAGATCTTCCAGAAGTCTCCTGAGATCTCTAAACAGGACAGTGACTCTCTCGGTGTCACCAGCTGCTTCTTCTTCTACTTTCCACATCTGGTACTGCAGACTCTGGACTCTTTCCTCCGTCTCCTCTCTCTTTGTCAGATGTTTCTGTAGAACATTCCTCAGTGTCTCCTTCTTCTTCTTAAAAGCCTCATCCATCATCTCCACCTGATGTCCCCGATGTTCTCCAGCCAAACTGCAGGACACACAAACACAGGTGTCATCCTCAGTGCAGTAATACTCCAGGATCTTCTTATGGATGGAGCATTTCCTGCTCTCCATGGACAAGGTGGGGTCACATAAGATGTGTTCTGGGGACTTTTTGTGGACTCTCAGGTGTTTATCACACAGAGAAACCTCACAGTGTAGACAGGATCTAACAGCAGGTACAGGATAGTCCACACAGTGAGTACAGAAGACCCCGGACTCCTCCTGATGTGGCTGAGGTGACAGGAAGTGCACTACTATGTTATGTAGTGTTATGTTCCTGTGCAGTGCAGGACGACTCCTGAACCTTTTTCTACATACAGGACAGAAATAATCTCCAGACCCCTCCTGTGTATCCAGCACACGATCGATACAGTCCCAGCAGAAGTTGTGTCCGCATTTCAGCATAACAGGATTGGTATAAATGTTCAGACAGATGGAACATTCCAGCTCAGCTCTCAGGTCAGCAGACGCCATCGCTGAAAGTGGAAGAGAAATGTCTCCAATATTCTCTGAGATTCTCTCTAGGTTGTTACATGGACCTTTCAACATTGCTGTAAATACAAAATAAAAAAGCATTTAACTCATGGTTGGCTGTTCTTAAAAAGGACATAAATAACATAAACATGACATTTCTTTCTATAGTAAAGGCGTCCATTGATCATGCTCTTTGTCCTCCATGTTTTTCTGACTCATCACTGCACTATGCAGCTGCCTGGTCAGTTTAGAGGAACCTACAGTGGCGGATGGTGCTCAAAATTTTGGGAGTGCACAAACAGAAAGATTCTGAAAAAAACCCTATCAAATGTTGCCACTGTGCCATCAAATGGAGCCACTGTGCCTCCTGCCCGGGACTTACCCTGCCTCGGGTGTGCAGCGGGTGACGGCAGCAGGCAGCGAGCGATGTCCTCCATGTCTCCTCCCACCCTCTCCTATGATTGAACGCCTGAGGGGGTGTCCAATCACAGCGCCTGTCATTTCAGACAATCAGGTGACAGGTAACAGACCCATACACCTGATTAGCTGAGAGGCAGATCAAGGTTAGAAAAGCGATTCATTTGCTTTCCTAACACACAGCTGAGTGAACAGCGAATGCACAGCATTGCGCCCGCTGTTCACCATTGTGGATGCCTATTAGAGCCTACGGCTAAATTCAGGTGCTTCCAAAAACAAAGTGCCGCTGTAATTCATGTGCTCGGCGCCCTACAAGGGGCCAGACACCTGAATAGGGGGTGGCATTGGCGACCATAGATAGATTAATGCAATGCATGAATCTATGGTGAGAGAGAGAGAGGTGACAGGAGAGACTGGGCGGCATTCGTGCGCCCATTATGGACGCAGCGCCACTGGTAACCTGTCTTTTGGTCACTCAGATTAACAGGTAAACCTCCTCCCAGTATCACATTGTAATAATGGGTTCATCTTAGTTACTACTTGTTTGATAACAGGTTACTCTGCTTAACCTTTCAGGCTCGTGCTGCATCAATGGTGATAAGGAGATCCGCCAACTGGCACCCAATCAGACCGACAAGCAGCTTCTTACTGAAAACCAGCCCGGCCCTGACAGCTTCTAGTATTCAGTGCAACTGGAACACCAGCTACCTATGAACCATCACGAACGAGAAAAAAGAAAGAGAGAGCAAGAGAGAGAGAAAAAGCGGGCAAAAGAGGGAGAAAAAAAAAAAACAGGCAAGAGAGGGAGAAAAAAGCGGGCAAGAGAGGGAGAAAAAAGTGGGTGAGAGAAAAGCGGGCAAGAGAGAGAGAAAAGCGGGCAAGAGAGAGAAAAGCGGGCAAGAGAGAGAAAAGCGGGCAAGAGAGAGAGAAAAGCGGGCAAGAGAGAGAGAAAAGCGGGCAAGAGAGAGAGAGAAAGAGAGAACGTGAAAAAGTGCAGGAAAGAGCCCAAAAGAGCGAGCGAGAGAATTTGAGAGAGCAAGATGTGTTTGTTAGGTGTGGCCCTTTATGGACACATCGCCACTGGTACCCTGTCTTTTGGTTACTCAGATTAACAAGTAAACCTCCTCCCAGTATCACATTGTAATAATGGGTTCATCTTAGTTACTACTTGTTTGATAACAGGTTACTCTGCTTAACCTTTCAGGCTCGTGCTGCATCAATGGTGATAAGGAGATCCGCCAACTGGCAACCAATCAGACCGACAAGCAGCTTCTTACTGAAAACCAGCCCGGCCCTGACAGCTTCTAGCATTCAGTGCAACTGGAACACCAGCTACCTATGAACCATCACGAACGAGAAAAAAGAAAGAGAGAGCAAGAGAGAGAGAAAAAGCGGGCAAAAGAGGGAGAAAAAAAAAAAAACAGGCAAGAGAGGGAGAAAAAAGCGGGCAAGAGAGGGAGAAAAAAGTGGGTGAGAGAAAAGCGGGCAAGAGAGAGAGAAAAGCGGGCAAGAGAGAGAAAAGCGGGCAAGAGAGAGAGAAAAGCGGGCAAGAGAGAGAGAAAAGCGGGCAAGAGAGAGAGAGAAAGAGAGAACGTGAAAAAGTGCAGGAAAGAGCCCAAAAGAGCGAGCGAGAGAATTTGAGAGAGCAAGATGTGTTTGTTAGGTGTGGCCCTTTATGGACACATCGCCACTGGTACCCTGTCTTTTGGTTACTCAGATTAACAAGTAAACCTCCTCCCAGTATCACATTGTAATAATGGGTTCATCTTAGTTACTACTTGTTTGATAACAGGTTACTCTGCTTAACCTTTCAGGCTCGTGCTGCATCAATGGTGATAAGGAGATCTGCCAACTGGCACCCAATCAGACTGACAAGCAGCTTCTTACTGAAAACCAGCCCGGCCCTGACAGCTTCTAGCATTCAGTGCAACTGGAACACCAGCTACCTATGAACCATGACGAAAGAGAAAAAAGAAAGAGAGAGAAAGAGAGAGAAGCGGGTGAGAGAGAGAGAGAGAGAGAGAGAGAAGCGGGCAAGAAAAAGTGGGCGAGAGAGAGAGAGAGAGAGAGAGAGAGAGAGAGAGAGAGAGAGAAGCGGGCAAGAGAGAGAGAAGCGGGCAAGAGAGAGAGAGAAGCGGGCAAGAGAGAGAGAGAAGTGCAAGAGAGAGCATGAAAAGAGAAAGAGAGCAAAAGAGAGCGAACGTGAAAAAGCGCCGGAAAGAGCGCGAAAGAGCACAAAAGAGAGCGAGAGAATTTGAGAGAGCAAGATGTGTTTGTTAGGTGTGGCTGTACCCCATGGTTCTATTGTGTCTGTCTGCCTTGGGAGCAACCTATTATGGGATGTATATGTCTATGTGTATTTGCGGAGGAAAGGGGGAATTCCTCCAACAGCTCTCCCTGCTGATTGATTAGAAGTTTGAATATCGGTGTGCCTGTGTTCAAATAAACAGTTCATGGTCAGCAGCCAGAACGAGTACTGCCTAGTTTGTGGTTGCAAGCGTTTGGAAGATCTGATATCTATATTAGGACTGGAAGGAAGCAGCATATGACAAAAGCACTTGTAGCGCTCACCCCCGAAGGAGCCGCTGGATAGTTTGGGATCGGCGTATTAAGTTACCAAGGGCCAGATTCACAAAAGGGATACGACGGCGTATCTGCTTATATGCCATCGTATCCCTGTTTCTATGCGACTGATTCATAGAATCAGTTACGCATAGATATCCCTAAGATTAGGATGCAGTACCGCGGCCGCCGCTGGGGGGGAGTTTGCGTCGTAAACCAGCGTCGGGTATGCAAATTAGCAGTTACGGCGATCCACAAAACTTTTTCCCGTCGTTACGTCGCCGCAAGTGTTAGTTTGCCGTCGCAAAGATAGGGCACCTTTTACAAAGTGGAAAATTACTCCACCATGTAAAAGTATACCCGTCCTTCCCGCGTCGCTTTTGAATTTTTTAAAAAAAAAAAAAATTCCCGGCGCAAGTCTTTTTTTCACGTCGCGATTCACAAAACGTCGGTGCGTCGTAATTTCGCGCAAAGCACTTCAGGAAATTTGCGTCGGGAGCATGCGCAGTACGTCCGGCGCGGGAGCGCGCCTAATTTAAATGGTACCCGCCCCATTTGAATTGGCCCGCCTTGCGCTGGACGGATTTAGGATACACCGCCGCAAATTTCCAGGTAAGTGCTTTGTGGATCGGGCACTTAGACAGAAAATTTGCGGCGGTGTAACCTAAATCGGTTACGTTACGCTGCGCCCGGGCTACGTGAATCTGGCCCCAAGTTCTCTTGTCTAGGGGTATAACTTGTGAGTATGTAGAAGGAGCAAATGTCCAGACAACAGCGTGGATTTTCCAATGCTTTATTCCAAGGCTAACATAGCCAACATCAACATAACACACAGTCAGGGCCGGACTGGGAGTAAAAACCAGCCCTGGAAAAAATGTCATACCAGCCCCATAGCATTATTATACCAGCCCAACAGCAAACGTCATTATTTTCTTGTTCGTGAAAGGGAAAATTATGCATTGTAAAGCACAGTTGAAGAGTGTATTATATATAGAGAAGACAGATATGACAACACATAGGGCTAGGGATATATAACAGCAAATTACAGTTAAAAGTGGTAAAAGTGGAGCAATCATCAAGGGGGACACCTTACATCAATGACCCCCCCCCCCCTCTCAGACTGGCCTGGCAGCGCTGTCACTGACCACCTTTCAGGTGCGCTGTGCAGGGATCAGTCAGTCGGCTCCCGGTTGGTGGCTCTGGGTTTCCTATTGTCTCCTCTCCACAGTCCACACACGTCTGACTTCTCCCGTGACCCCAACCGTTGACTCCTCTCCAGACTGCAGACATGATATAAAACAAGAGATGGTCAGAGGTTGCAGACATGGTACAGGAGATGTCAGAGGCTGTGGGCATGGTACAGGAGATGTCAGAGGCTGTGGGCATGGTACAGGAGATGTCAGAGGCTGTGGGCATGGTACAGGAGATGTCAGAGGCTGTGGGCATGGTACAGAAGATGTCAAGATGGCAGAGGCTGTGGGCATGGTACAGGAGATGTCAGAGGCTGCGGGCATGGTACAGGAGATGTCAGAGGCTATGGGCATGGTACAGAAGATGTCAAGATGGCAGAGGCTGTGGGCATGGTACAGGAGATGTCAGAGGCTGTGGGTATAGTACAGGAGATGTCAGAGGCTTTGGGCATGGTACAGAAGATGTCAGAGGCTTTGGGCATGGTAGAGAAAATGTCAGAGGCTTTGGGCATGGTACACAAAATGTCAAGATGGCAGAGGCTGTGGACATGGTACAGGAGATGTCAGAGGCTGTGGGTATAGTACAGGAGATGTCAGAGGCTGTGGGCATGGTACACAAAATGTCAAGATGGCAGAGGCTGTGGACATGGTACAGGAGATGTCAGAGGCTGTGGGTATGTTACACAAAATGTCAAGATGGCAGAGGCTGTGGACATGGTACAGGAGATGTCAGAGGCTGTGGGTATGGTACACAAAATGTCAAGATGGCAGAGGCTGTGGACATGGTACAGGAGATGTCAGAGGCTGTGGGTATGGTACAGGAGATGTCAGAGGCTGTGGGTATGGTACACAAAATGTCAAGATGGCAGAGGCTGTGGGTATGGTACAGGAGATGTCAGAGGCTGTGGGTATAGTACAGGAGATGTCAGAGGCTTTGGGCATGGTACAGAAGATGTCAGAGGCTTTGGGCATGGTAGAGAAAATGTCAAGATGTCAGAGGCTGTGGGCATGGTACAGGAGATGTCAGAGGCTATGGGCATGGTACAGAAGATGTCAAGATGGCAGAGGCTGTGGGCATGATACAGGAGATGTCAGAGGCTGTGGGCATGGTACAGGGGATGTCAGAAGCTGCGGGTATAGTACAGAAGATGTCAGAAGCTTTGAGCATGGTACAGAAGATGCCGGAGGCTTTGGGCATGGTACAGAAAATGTCAAGATGGCAGAGGCTGTGGGCATGATACAGGAGATGTCAGAGGCTGTGGGCATGGTACAGGAGATGTCAGAGGCTGTGGGCATGATACAGGAGATTTCAGAGGCTGTGGGCATGATACAGGAGATTTCAGGGGCTGTGGGCATGGTACAGGAGATGTCAGAGGCTGCGGGCATGATACAGGAGATGTCAGAGGCTGTGGGCATGATACAGGAGATGTCAGAGGCTGTGGGCATGATACAGGAGATGTCAAGATGGCAGGGGATGTGGGCATGATACAGGAGATGTCAGAGGCTGTTGGCATAGTACAGAAGATGTCAGAGGCTATGGGAATGGTACAGAAGATGTCAAGATGGCAGAGGATGTGGGCCTGGTACAGGAGATGTCAGAGGCTGTGGGCATAGTACAGAAGATGTCAAGATATCAGGGGCTGCGGGTATGGTACAGGAGATGTCAGGGGCTGCAGGCATGGTACAGGAGATTTCAGGAGCTGGGGGCATGGTACAAGAGATCAATGCAGCCTCAACAGTGCCCATCAAATGCAGCCTCACTGTACCCATCATTGCAGCCTGACCGTGCCCATCATTGCAGCCTGACCATGCCCATAATGCAGTCTCACCCTGCCCATAATGCAGTCAGTGTCTGTGCCCAGAGGCGTAACTAGAACCTTCAGGGCCCCCAAGAAACCATGAAGGGCCCCTGGGACCTCTGGTCCCAGGGCCCTTTCTAATGATCCTGGTGTCCTTTTCTCCCATCACGGGGCCCTTGATTTTGGTCCTGCAGAAGGACCCCTTTTACACAATTGAACTAATTGGACTACCTATTGTTTTGTATGGGGAGGTGGATGTAAACAGACGTGTCCATTTACACCTGCCTGCATCCGCTCCAATGAAAAAAGATGGATGGAGATTCCCCATTCGCTCTAGCAGATTGGATGACAGTCAGACCGGTCCATAGAGAACAGCAGTCTGTGACTGTGTCCACTCTGCATAAGTGGAGCAGACACGGACCTGTCATCCGCCTGCTCAGCAGGGATCAGCGGAGAGTTCCCCCGCTGAGCAGGTGGATTTGCTTGGCAGAGTCTGCCCATGTGAAAGGGCTCTAAGAGAGAGATCTGTGGACTAATGTAAAGGGAAACCGATGTAAGGGCCAGTTCACACCAGACGCAGTTCCATACAGTTTTGTGCGCATTTTTACTGCGCTAAAAATGCATGCACAGTGTTTTCCATGTATTCCAATGGCTCTAGTTCACACCATGCAGTCAGTTTCCGGTGCAGAAACTGACTGAAAACTGACTGCATGGTGTGAACTAGAGCCATTGGAATACATGGAAAACACTGTGCATGCATTTTTTGCATAAAACAAGCACATGGAACTGTCCGGAGTGAACTGGCCCAAAGAGGTTCTCTTGGAATCCTGATGTAAGGGGGGTCTCTGATCACCAAAGCCCCCACATACATCAGAGTCCCCCTTTACATCACAGTCCACAGAGCTCTCCCTTACATAAGTGTGATCAGAGGTTGTTGAGATGAGAGGGGGGGAGGGGGGATATTTCTCTTACCAAAGATGAAGGTTTGGGCCCTGGATTGGTCAGCAAACAAGGCCTACTTGCCTGTGCCATACATAGGCTGGCAGAGCATAGTTGCCAACATTTGAAAAAAAATTCCAGGGACACTTTGCAGCACAGCTATTAATTAATTACCACCACACTCACTTCCCCGAAGCTCCACCCACTCCGCAGTATGTACAGGAGAGGAGGAGTGCAGAGGGTATGATGGGGGCAGTGTGTACAGGAGAGGAGGAGGAGTGCAGAGGGTATGATGGGGGCAGTATGTACAAGAGAGGAGGAGGAGTGCAGAGGGTATGATGGGGGCAGTATGTACAAGAGAGGAGGAGGAGTGCAGAGGGTATGCTGGGGCAGTATGTACAGGAGAGGAGGAGGAGTGCAGAGGGTATGCTGGGGCAGTATGTACAGGAGAGGAGGAGGAGTGCAGAGGGTATGATGGGGGCAGTATGTACAGGAGAGAGGGAGAAAAAAAAACAAAAAAGAAAAATGACTGCTGCACACCCTTAAGAGTTATTACTACGTTTTATTAAATATCAGAAAATAGAGCATAAAAGGCATTAAAAACACAGGTAACCAATAATGGTATAGTACCCTAGAAGTGACCTGAGAATACACTCACAAAAGCGAGACGGCAAAAATCAGTGACAAATTGAAAACTGGAGCTTGATCATCCAATAAGGAGATCTAAGTCCATAACTCACCCATTCACCCTCCACACAACACAAAGAGACCCCCCACCCCAAGCACATATAAAACCCCCACTGCTATCAATAATCCTAAAGATTTCCACACCATGCGGTGGTTCCCTGTAACTACAGGTGAATGTACCACCGTCTAAGTGGGAAAAGTTGCAAAAAAGAAAAAGCTCAAAAATGGGGACATGAGAGGGATCCACTATATAGTGGTATAGTAATACTGCTCAATTGGAGATAAATGGCAAGTGATAAATCAGATGAGAGAGATATAGTCCCAGGGACCACAGACAATTCTACTAGGCTGGAGAAAAAAAAAAAAAAAAAGTGGTATATATATATATATGTCTCTGCTCTTCAGATGGGTCGCCGCATCTGGCGTAAACAGTTATTCAATTTCCATCAGATGGTAACTGATAAGGAGGCATTCAACAAAAATATATATTTGAGACACTGTAGTAGTGATCATTAAGTATCAGAGTTCACCTATGCTGCACTTGAGAGGACTATGCAACAATGTAGCCACAGTTGATTGACGGGTTCCCATTACTTATGGGTAGTGTCCATTCTAATATATCAAGTAGATATGTCCATCAGATATTGAAATCTTGTTGAACTGCTAATGGCAATTAGGCTTACACGAATATTGGATGTGTTGATATATACACTGTTGGTGAGCAGATAATTGATCAGCATTCCACAGAAAATAAACGGTTGAAGTTGTACTCACTGTTGGGCTGTTATGTGTAGCTCAGAGTTGTAGCTACCACATCAAATCTGTACTCACGTGCTGCCAGAGAGATTTGCAGCCGAGCCATCCATCCATGTGTAGCACACAGAGCCTGAAGCACTCCTCATCAGTGCAGTAATGATAGGTGAATGATATAGTAATGTCCAGTATAAAACTGCAATTATACAGTGTCTTCAATGATGTTAGGCAAATACCAATCTCCAAAGTTGAGAATAAAGAATGTATTAGGTCTCCATGGGGTCAGTCTCTCCAATTTGAGCGTGCAAGTAATGTTCAGATTGCACTGTTCATGTCTCCATGTGATAGTTTTCCTTAAGCTGCTTAGTGGCTCAAGGTAACTATGTTACCGAGCTCCAAAAGAGAAAAAAAAAAAAAAAAAAAAAAAAAAAAAAAAAGAAAAAAAAGCACTGAGGTTCAAAATGTGCATCGGGGGGTCCCTGTACCCCAAGAGTTTACATGTTTCGTTCCTTTAGAACTAGGAACTTCGTCAGAACTGGGGGGCTATTGATCTTTACCTCCTATAAAAAGGGAATTCAGAGCTATCCATAATTAACCTAGATGTCAATCAGGTGTAATCAACCCATTATCTCATTTAACCATTAGGTTTACCTGGTGCTCTACATATCAATTTTAAATCTACAATTAAAAAGAAACCCATAGCCAAAAAACCTATGTTGGTGTGCGCTGTCACATACAATCTATTCCCAATAGGAAAAACGCATTCATACACACTGCATCCATGCATCCATATAGTACATGTCCAAATAATATTTTTTAAAAATTTGAAACATATCGTATCCAAAAAGATCCATCCACATACCATCCGATTCCTATTTCACAAATATATCCAAATCGCAGAGGAAATTCTTTTCCATATTCTCTGGCAAGTGCATTTAACCACCAGGCAATACACTGCTTGGAATCTCTATGGAACCAGAAAAGGGATATGGATGGAGCACAGATAGAGAGGTGAGGGGTATATACATACCCAGTGCGACTGGAACACCCGGTCAGTTTCTATAGCTATGCATATCATATCCCATAGTAGATCAATATTCCCTACAAAAGCATAGGGCGTATCACTATCAATTCTACACAATGCATATGCAAGTTCCTAGTTCTAAAGGAACGAAACATGTAAACTCTTGGGGTACAGGGACCCCCCGATGCACATTTTGAACCTCAGTGCTTTTTTTTCTTTTGGAGCTCGGTAACATAGTTACCTTGAGCCACTAAGCAGCTTAAGGAAAACTATCACATGGAGACATGAACAGTGCAATCTGAACATTACTTGCACGCTCAAATTGGAGAGACTGACCCCATGGAGACCTAATACATTCTTTATTCTCAACTTTGGAGATTGGTATTTGCCTAACATCATTGAAGACACTGTATAATTGCAGTTTTATACTGGACATTACTATATCATTCACCTATCATTACTGCACTGATGAGGAGTGCTTCAGGCTCTGTGTGCTACACATGGATGGATGGCTCGGCTGCAAATCTCTCTGGCAGCACGTGAGTACAGATTTGATGTGGTAGCTACAACTCTGAGCTACACATAACAGCCCAACAGTGAGTACAACTTCAACCGTTTATTTTCTGTGGAATGCTGATCAATTATCTGCTCACCAACAGTGTATATATCAACACATCCAATATTCGTGTAAGCCTAATTGCCATTAGCAGTTCAACAAGATTTCAATATCTGATGGACATATCTACTTGATATATTAGAATGGACACTACCCATAAGTAATGGGAACCCGTCAATCAACTGTGGCTACATTGTTGCATAGTCCTCTCAAGTGCAGCATAGGTGAACTCTGATACTTAATGATCACTACTACAGTGTCTCAAATATATATTTTTGTTGAATGCCTCCTTATCAGTTACCATCTGATGGAAATTGAATAACTGTTTACGCCAGATGCGGCGACCCATCTGAAGAGCAGAGACATATATATATATATACCACTTTTTTTCTCCAGCCTAGTAGAATTGTCTGTGGTCCCTGGGACTATATCTCTCTCATCTGATTTATCACTTGCCATTTATCTCCAATTGAGCAGTATTACTATACCACTATATAGTGGATCCCTCTCATGTCCCCATTTTTGAGCTTTTTCTTTTTTGCAACTTTTCCCACTTAGACGGTGGTACATTCACCTGTAGTTACAGGGAACCACCGCATGGTGTGGAAATCTTTAGGATTATTGATAGCAGTGGGGGTTTTATATGTGCTTGGGGTGGGGGGTCTCTTTGTGTTGTGTGGAGGGTGAATGGGTGAGTTATGGACTTAGATCTCCTTATTGGATGATCAAGCTCCAGTTTTCAATTTGTCACTGATTTTTGCCGTCTCGCTTTTGTGAGTGTATTCTCAGGTCACTTCTAGGGTACTATACCATTATTGGTTACCTGTGTGTTTTTAATGCCTTTTATGCTCTATTTTCTGATATTTAATAAAACGTAGTAATAACTCTTAAGGGTGTGCAGCAGTCATTTTTCTTTTTTGTTTTTTTTTTCTCTCTTGGTACATTATATTTTTGATTGCACCCCCCGAAAATATCGGTGAGTACTACATATTTGATAAATAGGTGGGATTCCCATATCCTTCTCTCCTTTGTTTATGTACAGGAGAGGAGGAGTGCAGAGGGTATGATGGGGGCAGTATGTACAGGAGAGGAGGAGGAGTGCAGAGGGTATGATGGGGGCAGTATGTACAGGAGAGGAGGAGTGCAGAGGGTATGATGGGGCAGTATGTACAGGAGAGGAGGAGGAGTGCAGAGGGTATGCTGGGGCAGTATGTACAGGAGAGGAGGAGGAGTGCAGAGGGTATGATGGGGGCAGTATGTACAGGAGAGGAGGAGGAGTGCAGAGGGTATGATGGGGGCAGTGTGTACAGGAGAGGAGGAGGAGTGCAGAGGGTATGATGGGGGCAGTGTGTACAGGAGAGGCGGAGGAGTGCAGAGGGTATGATGGGGGCAGTGTGTACAGGAGAGGAGGAGGAGTGCAGAGGGTATGATGGGGGCAGTGTGTACAGGAGAGGCGGAGGAGTGCAGAGGGTATGATGGGGGCAGTGTGTACAGGAGAGGAGGAGGAGTGCAGAGGGTATGCTGGGGCAGTATGTACAGGAGAGGAGGAGTAGTGCAGAGGGTATGCTGGGGCAGTATGTACAGGAGAGGAGGAGTGCAGAGGGTATGCTGGGGCAGTATGTACAGGAGAGGAGGAGGAGTGCAGAGGGTATGATGGGGGCAGTGTGTACAGGAGAGGCGGAGGAGTGCAGAGGGTATGATGGGCACAGTTAGTACGGGAGAGGAGTTTGGAGGGTATGGCGGTGGCATAATGGGGAGGGATTTCTTGTGGTGTCTATGGGGTAATCAGGAAGTGATGTTGGGAAGATAAGGGAAGGTAAGTGACCATGGAATGATGTCCCTCAGCGGGGGGGGGGGGGGGGGTATTTCGCTCGGAGTGATGTCTGTATGATGTGATCTGGGGGTGATGCAAGCTGGGGGCAGTATGTACAGGAGAGGGGGACTGAGAAGTGGTCAGATAGCGATGTATATAATAAAAAAAAAACCTCATCCACTAAAAACATTTAAAACAATGAATCCTACAACAGTACTAGATGTAAGTACAGATCTATGTAATCCAGTTTATAGCACTCTGTATCCAATCCAATTGCTCAGACTAGATAATGTGGGGTCATTTATAGCCATTCATGTAACCTGTGTGTGTATGTGGTGAGTTCACACTTCTGATTGCACAGACTCAGAACCTGTATACATGTACAATCAGAAGTGTGAACTCACCACATACACACACAGGTTACATGAATGGCTATAAATGACCCCACATTATCTAGTCTGAGCAATTGGATTGGATGATGTTTGCACAGAGTGTTCATGCTTAGAAGTGATCTGCCAAAATGTGTTTGGGCTGCAGACCTCAGCCCCCTCCCCCACACTATCTCCTTTGATCCTTCTCCTAAGAAAAAATCTCCTTGAAAGTGTGTAACTACTACTATCCACCCTAGGAAACTTCTCCCAGAAAAGTTCAGCTCACTCACCTCCTCCCTTCCTCTGGCCAGCCGACAGGAGCTACAGTGAGCTCCGCCTCCGAGGTCTCACAGCACACCGCACTGCTGATTGGAGGGGGGAGTCAGAGATAACAAGAACCCCGCACAGCACGAGACTGGGAGGAGAGAGGGGACAGAAACACACACCGCAGGCTCAGGTCCCTGCTGAGACCCAGAAGCCGCACCTGCCTTCCCCAATAGCCGGGACAAGTCCCGGCAGGCTAAATTAGCTGGGACTAGGTCCCAAATAACGGGACTGTCCCTTTAAAAACGGGACAGTTGGCAAGTATGGGTGTGTGTATATATAGAGTGTGTGTATATAGAGTGTGTATAGGATGTGTGTGTGTATATAGAGTGTGTGTATATAGAGTGTGTATAGGATGTGTGTGTGTATATAGAGTGTGTGTATATAGAGTGTGTATAGGATGTGTGTGTGTATATAGAGTGTGTGTATATAGAGTGTGTATAGGATGTGTGTGTGTGTATATAGAGTGTGTGTATATAGAGTGTGTATATATAGAGTGTGTGTGTGTGTATATATATATATAGATAGAGTGTGTATAGAACGTGTGTGTATATATATAGTGTGTGTATATAGAGTGTGTGTGTATATATAGAGTGTGTGTGTATATATAGAGTGTGTATATAGAGTGTGTGTGTATATATAGAGTGTGTATATAGAGTGTGTGTGTATATATAGAGTGTGTGTGTATATATAGAGTGTGTATATATAGAGTGTGTGTGTATATATAGAGTGTGTATATAGAGTGTGTGTGTATATATAGAGTGTGTATATAGAGTGTGTGTGTATATATAGAGTGTGTGTGTGTATATATAGAGTGTGTATATAGAGTGTGTGTGTGTATATAGAGTGTGTATATAGAGTGTGTGTATATATATAGTGTGTGTATATAGAGTGTGTGTGTATATATAGAGTGTGTGTGTATATATAGAGTGTGTATATAGAGTGTGTGTGTATATATAGAGTGTGTGTGTATATAGAGTGTGTGTGTATATATAGAGTGTGTATATAGAGTGTGTGTGTATATATAGAGTGTGTATATAGAGTGTGTGTGTATATATAGTGTGTGTGTATATATAGAGTGTGTGTGTATATATAGAGTGTGTGTGTATATATAGAGTGTGTATATAGAGTGTGTGTATATAGAGTGTGTGTGTATATAGAGTGTGTGTGTATATATAGAGTGTGTGTGTATATATAGAGTGTGTATATAGAGTGTGTGTGTATATATAGAGTGTGTGTGTATATAGAGTGTGTGTGTATATATAGAGTGTGTATATAGAGTGTGTGTGTATATATAGAGTGTGTATATAGAGTGTGTGTGTATATATAGTGTGTGTGTATATATAGAGTGTGTGTGTATATATAGAGTGTGTGTGTATATATAGAGTGTGTATATAGAGTGTGTGTGTATATATAGAGTGTGTATATAGAGTGTGTGTGTATATATAGAGTGTGTATATAGAGTGTGTGTGTATATAGAGTGTGTATATAGAGTGTGTGTGTATATATATAGTGTGTGTATATAGAGTGTGTGTGTATATATAGAGTGTGTGTGTATATATAGAGTGTGTATATAGAGTGTGTGTGTATATATAGAGTGTGTGTGTATATAGAGTGTGTGTGTATATATAGAGTGTGTATATAGAGTGTGTGTGTATATAGAGTGTGTGTGTATATATAGTGTGTGTGTATATATAGAGTGTGTGTGTATATATAGAGTGTGTGTGTATATATAGAGTGTGTATATAGAGTGTGTGTGTATATATAGAGTGTGTATATAGAGTGTGTGTGTATATATAGAGTGTGTGTGTATATATAGAGTGTGTGTGTATATATAGAGTGTGTGTGTATATATAGAGTGTGTATATAGAGTGTGTGTGTATATATAGAGTGTGTATATAGAGTGTGTGTGTGTATATATAGAGTGTGTGTGTATATATAGAGTGTGTATATAGAGTGTGTGTGTATATATAGAGTGTGTATATAGAGTGTGTATATAGAGTGTGTGTGTATATATAGAGTGTGTGTGTATATATAGAGTGTGTATATAGAGTGTGTGTGTATATATAGAGTGTGTGTGTATATATAGAGTGTGTATATAGAGTGTGTGTGTATATAGAGTGTGTGTATATAGAGTGTGTGTGTATATATAGAGTGTGTATATAGAGTGTGTGTGTATATATAGAGTGTGTATATAGAGTGTGTGTGTATATATAGTGTGTGTATATAGAGTGTGTGTGTATATATAGAGTGTGTGTGTATATATAGAGTGTGTGTGTATATATAGAGTGTGTATATAGAGTGTGTGTGTATATATAGAGTGTGTATATAGAGTGTGTGTGTGTATATAGAGTGTGTGTGTATATATAGAGTGTGTGTGTATATATAGAGTGTGTGTGTGTATATATATAGAGTGTGTGTGTATATATAGAGTGTGTATATAGAGTGTGTGTGTATATATAGAGTGTGTGTATATAGAGTGTGTGTGTATATATAGAGTGTGTGTGTGTATATAGAGTGTGTGTGTATATATAGAGTGTGTATATAGAGTGTGTGTGTATATATAGAGTGTGTGTGTATATATAGAGTGTGTGTGTATATATAGAGTGTGTATATATAGAGTGTGTGTGTGTATATAGAGTGTGTGTGTATATATAGAGTGTGTGTGTGTATATAGAGTGTGTGTGTATATATAGAGTGTGTGTGTGTATATAGAGTGTGTGTGTATATATAGAGTGTGTGTGTATATATAGAGTGTGTGTGTGTATATAGAGTGTGTATATAGAGTGTGTGTGTATATATAGAGTGTGTGTGTGTATATATAGAGTGTGTATATAGAGTGTGTGTGTATATATAGAGTGTGTATATAGAGTGTGTGTGTATATATAGAGTGTGTATATAGAGTGTGTGTGTATATATAGAGTGTGTATATAGAGTGTGTGTGTATATATAGAGTGTGTGTGTATATATAGAGTGTGTATATAGAGTGTGTGTGTATATATAGAGTGTGTATATAGAGTGTGTGTGTATATATAGAGTGTGTATATAGAGTGTGTGTGTATATATAGAGTGTGTGTGTGTATATATAGAGTGTGTATATAGAGTGTGTGTGTATATATAGAGTGTGTATATAGAGTGTGTGTGTATATATAGAGTGTGTGTGTGTATATAGAGTGTGTGTGTATATATAGAGTGTGTGTGTATATATAGAGTGTGTGTGTATATATAGAGTGTGTATATAGAGTGTGTGTGTATATATAGAGTGTGTATATAGAGTGTGTGTGTATATATAGAGTGTGTGTGTATATATAGAGTGTGTGTGTGTATATAGAGTGTGTGTGTATATATAGAGTGTGTGTGTGTATATAGAGTGTGTGTGTATATATAGAGTGTGTGTGTGTATATAGAGTGTGTGTGTGTATATATAGAGTGTGTGTGTATGTATAGAGTGTGTGTGTGTATATATAGAGTGTGTATATAGAGTGTGTGTGTATATATACATAGTTGCCAACATTTAAAAAAAAATTCCAGGGACACTTTGCAGCACAGCTATTAATTAATTACCACACTCACTTCCCCGAAGCTCCACCCACTCCGCATAATCTTCGCCTACTTATCAGATTATAGCAGGGGTCTCAAACTCAAATTACCTGAGGGCCAAAAGACAAGTTTTCATATGCCATGGGGGGCCACATGCAAACTTTCAAACTTCAAAAACAACAGTACTGGTGTCAGCGAACGCATTATTAAAGCGGTAGTTCCGCGGGAAAACGTTTTTTTTTAAAGACGTTTTTGTAAAGCTGATGGTACAACGAAAATTGTACTCACCAGTCTCCTAGTCGCAGCCGCCACCAGGACGATTTCCCCCAAAAGAAGATTTTATAAAATCTGATGATGGACATTGCCATCTTAACTGCTGGCACCGTGAATCCCTCCTGTATTATCTTCCGGGATGCGGTGTCTCCTGAGAATACCAGGAGATGCGCCGTGTTTGAAATCTCGCGATATCTCGCGGGTCACGTGACTAGTCACAGCGGGGAGTGTCCTTTTCAGGACGCTGCCGGCTGTTGTCCTAGCAACTATGCAGTGTGACGGCGAGCCGCGCCGTCAACACTGCATAGTTGCTAGGACAACGGCCGGCAGCGTCCTGAAAAGGACACTCCCCGCTGTGACTAGCCAGACTAGTCACGTGACCCGCGGGATTTCAAACACAGCGCGTCTCCTGGGATTCTCAGGACTCGCTCCCAGGAGACATAGCGCTGATCGGGGATTTTTTGAAACCACGCCCACTCCCGCGGGGAAATGTGAGTGACAGCTCACAAAAGGCCCTCATTCCAAGGTAAGGAGGCCTATTAAAAAAATAAAAAAAACGGATAGATACAGTACAATGGCTGCTGGTTTTAACAAGAAAAACTTGACAATTAGGGTGAACCACCGCTTTAACCCCCAGCACTGGTGTCAGCGAGCGCATTATTACCACCAGCACTGCTGTAAGTGGACGCATTTTTACCCCCCCCCCACTGGTGTCAGCGAGCGCATTATTACCACCAGCACTGCTGTAAGTGGACGCATTTTTACCCCCAGCACTGGTGTCAGTGGATGCATTATTAACCCTGACCACTACACTGCACACTGACCACTGCACTACACGATGACCACTACACTGCACACTGACCACTACACACTGACCATTCACCATCAGGGCACAGCACATTAGGTCACAGAGCCCAGCACATTAGGGTACAGGGCACAGCACACATCAGGGTACAGAGCCTGGCACATCAGGGCACAGAGCCCGGCACATCAGGGTACAGAGCCCGGCACATCAGGGTACAGAGCCCGGCACATCAGGGTACAGAGCCCGGCACATCAGGGTACATCAGAGCACAATCGGGGCACATTAGGGTACATGGGGCGCATCGGAGCACATGGGGCGCATCGGAGCACATGGGGCGCATCGGAGCACATCAGGGTACATGAAGCAGATTCAGGGTACAAACACGGTACATGAGGGCACGTACATGGGGCACATCGGGGCACATGGGGGCACAATCGGGGTACAATCAGGGTACATGGGGCACATTAAGGTACATGGGGAACATGAGGTCACAATCGGGGTACATGGGGAACAAACAGAGCACATGGGGCACAATCAGTGTACATGTCAGCGTTTACTTGTTTTTCTTTTTTCTTCACATGCAGCGCCGGAAGCGTCTCTGTCATATGTTCGATTCTCTGTCTCATGCTGTGGCTGCTCCCCGCCCCCCGGCGGCCCCCCCCCTCTCTTCTCGTCCATCCCAGGTGATATCACAAGCAAATAGGGATGGACGAGAAGAGAGAGGGGGGGCGCCGGGGGCAGAGAGCAGCTGCAGCGTGAGACAGAGAAGTGAACTTATGACAGAGACGCTTCCTGCGCTACTCTGCATGTGAAGGAAATCTACTCCCCCCACTTCCGCCCTGCCTGCGGGCCATTTATAAGTGGTCCGCGGGCCGGTACTTTGAGACCACTGGATTATAGGGTCTACTCAATAAAGAGAGAATTACAGGAAATTGATACAACCTCTGTGATTGTGTAAGAGGGGAGAGGAAGTCCTTAGGGTAAGGGAAGGTCCAATATAAAGGACTACAAGTATCAGCACGCCTCCTGCCTTGTACACCTATGACTCACTGCCTGTGATTAGCGCAGTGCTGACTTCCTGGTGGGCTCTGCACATGGGCTGTGTGAAAACGCTGGAACTCATCCTTAGTCAGAGACTGCAGACATGGTACAGGAGATGGTCAGAGAGTGTGCGGACATAATTGGGCTGAAATTGCACAGAACGCACACGCTGTTCCTGTGTTTTTCAGTGTGAACCTGGACCTGTGACCTGGAACCCACACTTTGCTAACTTGCCTGGAAAGGGGGCATTAGTATGGGCACCTGGAGCAATTTGCCACATCTCTTCTGGGATGCCAAGGTCCACCCCCTCTGTGGCAGACAGCAGCTTTAATTTGGGGGGAGGAATATGTGCTAAGGGGGTGGATTTCATATTCAAGCCCCCTTGCAGCATACATCATAAAGTGCCCCCTAGAACATATCCTTTCCCCCAAAATTACTCACAGTAAACTGTAACCCGTAGGCATGACCCCCTCCCTCCCCCTCTGGAAGGCTCACTTACTTTGCATCAGGACATGTGTAATTTTGTCAGACGAGCAGCTTTTCTCTGCAGCAGCGTGGTGAGCCTCCTTCTCCTCCCCCTCCTCCTCTGTGTACACAGGAAACATCACACAGCAGGAGAAGGAGGAGGGGGCGGGCTCAGTTCACTCCGTCTCACTCTGCAATGTGTGTGTCAGGAGTCAGGACCAGGCAGCCTGGGGACTGCAGGGAGATATATAAACATACTGCTGCACCTGCCTTCCCCACTAGCCGGGACAAGTCCCGGCAGGCTAAATTAGCCGGGACTAGGTCCTATTTCACGGGACTGTCCCTTTAAAAACGGGACAGTTGGCAAGTATGTATATAGAGTGTGTATATAGAGTGTGTGTGTATATATAGAGTGTGTGTGTATATATAGAGTGTGTATATAGAGTGTGTGTGTGTGTGTATATATAGAGTATTTGTGGTTCTCCCTGACAGGGAATACTCCGCAATCTACACTGGACAGTAATGGAGGGAAAATGAAATGTAATAAGAGGCGGGAAGAGGGGGGACACATTCCACACAACACTAGAAGGGGGAACTCTACTTCCTGCTCTGTGTGTGGGTGGGAAGGATTTCTCAGTGACACCTCAGAGTGAGGAGCCGTCCTCCATCTTGTGTCAGGTCAGAGGTCATTGGAGGGAAAATCTTCTCCTTCCTCTTCCATAGAAATGTCCCCTCCAGAGACGGCGCCCCCCACAGCTAGAGACACGGAGTAACATTTATAAAACTAGAAAAGATACAATTTCTGGGGAAATTGTGGGGCGTGGTCTTGCCTCCACCAATACTCCTGACTGGAGACGGTGCCCCTGGAGATGTAAATGTGATCCAACCGTGTGTCGATCCAATTCGGTCCATTGCCCCATCAAAAACTGCTCCATCAAAAACTAGCCCATCAAAACTGCACCATCAAAACTGCACCATCCTATTTGCCCCATCAAAAACTGGCTGCTATGGAGGGTTGCTATGGACTGGTTGCTATGGACGGGTTGCTATGGATTGGTTGCTATGGAGTGGTTGCTATGGAGTGGTTGCTACGGACTGATTGCTATGGACTGGGTGCTATGGACTGGTTGCTATGGAGGGTTGCTATGGACTGGTTGCTATGGAGGGTTGCTATGGACTGATGGCTATGGACTGGTTGCTATGGACGGGTTGTTATGGACGGTTGGTATGGACTGGTTGCTATGGACGGTTGCTATGGATGGTTGCTATGGACTGGTTGCTTTGGACTGGATGCTATGGAGGGTTGCTATGGAATGGTTGCTATGGAGTGGTTGCTATGGAGGGTTGCTATGGACGGATTGCTATGGACTGTTGCTATGGACTGGTTGCTATGGACGGTTGCTATGGACTGGTTGCTATGGACTGGTTGCTATGGAGTGGTTGGTATGGACGGTTGCTATAGACTGGTTGCTATAGACGGTTGCTATGGACCGGTTGCTATAGACTGGTTGCTATAGACGGTTGCTATGGACCGGTTGCTATGGAGTGGTTGCTATGGAGTGGTTGCTATGGAGTGGTTTCTATGGACTGATGGCTATGGACGGTTGCTATGGACTGGTTGCTATGGAGTGGTTGGTATGGACGGTTGCTCTGGATTGGTTGCTATGGACGGTTGCTATGGACTGGTTGCCCTAGACTGGTTGCTATAGACGGTTGCTATGGAGTGGTTGCTATGGAGGGTTGCTATGGAGGGTTGCTATGGAGTGGTTGCTATGGAGGGTTGCTATGGAGTGGTTGCTATGGAGGGTTGCTATGGAGGGTTGCTATGGACAGGTTGCTATGGACTGGTTGCTATGGACTGGTTGCTATGGAGTGGTTGCTATGGAGGGTTGCTATGGAGGGTTGCTATGGACAGTTGCTATGGACTGGTTGCTATGGACTGGTTGCTATGGACGGTTGCTTTGGACTGGTTGCTATAGACGGTTGCTATGGATGGGTTGCTATGGACGGTTGCTTTGGACTGGTTGCTATAGACGGTTGCTATGGATGGGTTGCTATGGACGGTTGCTATGGACTGGTTGCTATGGACTGGTTGCTATGGAGTGGTTACTATGGAGTGGTTGCTATGGAGAGTTGCTATGGAGGGTTGCTATGGAATGGTTGCTATGGACAGTTGCTATGGACAGTTGCTATGGACTGGTTGCTATGGACTGGTTGCTATGGACTGGTTGCTATGGACGGTTGCTTTGGACTGGTTGCTATAGACGGTTGCTATGGAGTGGTTGCTATGGAGGGTTGCTATGGACTGGTTGCTATGGACGGTTGCTATGGACTGGTTGCTAGGGACTGGTTGCTAGGGACTGGTTGCTAGGGAGGGTTGCTATGGAGTGGTTGCTATGGACTGGTTGCTAGGGACTGGTTGCTATGGACTGGTTGCTATGGACTGGTTGCTAGGGACTGGTTGCTAGGGACTGGTTGCTATGGACTGGTTGCTAGGGACTGGTTGCTAGGGACTGGTTGCTAGGGACTGGTTGCTAGGGACTGGTTGCTATGGACGGTTGCTAGGGACTGGTTGCTATGGACTGGTTGCTAGGGACTGGTTGCTAGGGACTGGTTGCTAGGGACTGGTTGCTATGGAGTGGTTGCTAGGGACTGGTTGCTATGGAGTGGTTGCTATGGAGTGGTTGCTATGGAGTGGTTGCTAGGGACTGGTTGCTATGGACGGTTGCTAGGGACTGGTTGCTAGGGACTGGTTGCTAGGGACTGGTTGCTATGGAGTGGTTGATATGGACTGGTTGCTATGGACTGGTTGCTATGGACTGGTTGCTATGGACGGTTGCTAGGGACTGGTTGCTAGGGACTGGTTGCTATGGAGTGGTTGCTATGGAGTGGTTGCTATGGAGTGGTTGCTAGGGACTGGTTGCTATGGACAGTTGCTATGGACTGGTTGCTATGGACTGGTTGCTATGGACTGGTTGCTATGCATGGTTGCTATATGCAGAGCATGCAGAAGTTACGCAGAGCCAAAAAAAACTGAGCCATATCACCTCACAGTGTGTGGGAGGAGCTATAGAAAGCCCTCACAGATGTGTGTATATGAAGGATTTTACCTCAGCGTCTCCTAGGAAACCAATGTAAACATATGCAAACACACTCTAGCAGAGGAAAGTTCCCTCAGCCTTGTGTGGGAGGAGCCAACTCACCTCACAGCTGTTTGGGAGGTGTTATTAAACCCCTCAGCGTCTCCTAGGAAACCAATTGTTTGGTTTGCAGGCTCTCTGTAAACACAGCAGAAATTGAAGATTTTTTTTGAATACTTGTCCTTCAAATGAAGGTATTTACCTCACAGAAAACACCTCACAACTACCTCACAACTGTGTGTATGAAGGTATTTACCTCACAGAAAACACCTCACAACTACCTCACAACTGTGTGTATGAAGGTATTTACCTCACAAAAAACACCTCACAGAAAACACCTCACAACTGCCTCACAACTGTATGTATGAAGGTATTTACCTCACAGAAAACACCTCACAACTGTATGTATGAAGGTATTTACCTCACAGAAAACACCTCACAACTGCCTCACAACTGTGTGGGAGGAGCTATAGAATCCCCTTACAGCTGTGCGTGAGGAGTTTTAGTTACCTCAGCGTCTCCTAGGAAACCAATGTAAACATAAGCATGCAGCCTCTAAGCAGAGACTCAGATCCTGGATTTTTCTTAAATACTTGTCCTATTCAAATGATTGTATTTTAAAAACTATAAATCGTACAGCGAAGACCCTTGCTCTAAGCAGAGGAAAGTTCCCTGAGTCATATCACCACAGTGTGTGGGAGGAGCTATAGAAAGCCCTCACAGATGTGTGTATGAAGGTTTTTACCTCAGCGTCTCCTAGGAAACCAATATAAACATATACAAGCAGCTAAGCAGAGGAAAGTTCCCTCAGCCTTGTGTGGGAGGAGCCATCTCACCTCACAGCTGTTTGTGAGCAGTTATAAAACTCCACAGCGTCTCCTAGGAAACCAATTGTTTGGTTTGCAGCCTCTCTGTAAACACAGCAGAAATTGAGGAATGTCTTTTATTACATGTCCTGTTCAAATGGTTGTATTTTAAAAACTATAAATCGTACAGTGAATATCTTTATATTTTACGAATCACAAGACCCAGACCTACATTTTGATGTATAGTATGTCTCTGAAATAATAAAATTGAAGGCACAGTCGCAGTTTACAAATTCCAAAGATGATTTTAGTTTTCTAAACTTTGACCTCCATTGACTTCCATTGAAATAATGGATGGCGTAGGTTGCAAACAAATTATCATATTGTGAAAACAGTTTGATCAATCACTTAGCCGTGAACACGTGTGGAGGCAGCAGGGATAGCTGAACGTTTTGATATAAGATTTGTGTAGGTCGGCTTGAAAATGAGGGTGTGGTCGCAGTTTGCAAATCATGTAATGATTTTTCATTTTTAGAAATCCCACACTCTACCGCTCCCCATTCATTCCTATGGGAAAATTTTGCCGCAAAAATTACAATATTTCGCGAACGATTCGGCGAAATTTTCCACACAGTAATAGCCCACCGATCGGGAACAATCCGCACGATTCGATATATTACTCGTCTATGTGGTGTAAAAACTGTGGGAGGAGTTAGGGGGGCAAATTTGGCTATAAGAATAATAATAATAACTAGAAAAGATACAATTTCTGGGGAAATTGTGTGGCGTGGTCTTGCCTCCACCAATACTCCTGACTGGAGACGGTGCCCCTGGAGATGTAAATGTGATCCAACCGTGTGTCGATCCAATTCGGTCCATTGCCCCATCAAAAACTGCTCCATCAAAAACTAGCCCATCAAAACTGCACCATCAAAACTGCACCATCCTAATTTGCCCCATCAAAAACTGGCTGCTATGGAGGGTTGCTATGGACTGGTTGCTATGGACGGGTTGCTATGGAGGGTTGCTATGGAGGGTTGCTATGGAGTGGTTGCTATGGAGGGTTGCTATGGAGTGGTTGCTATGGAGGGTTGCTATGGACTGGTTGCTATGGACTGGTTGCTATGGACTGGTTGCTATAGAGGGTTGCTATGGACTGGTTGCTATGGACTGGTTGCTATGGACTGATGGCTATGGATGGGTTGCTATGGACGGTTGCTATGGACTGGTTGCTATGGACTGGTTGCTGTGGAGAGTTGCTATGGAGGGTTGCTATGGAATGGTTGCTATGGACAGTTGCTATGGACAGTTGCTATGGACAGTTGCTATGGACTGGTTGCTATGGAGTGGTTGGTATGGACGGTTGCTTTGGACTGGTTGCTATGGAGTGGTTGCTATGGAGGGTTGCTATGGACTGGTTGCTAGGGACTGGTTGCTATGGACTGGTTGCTAGGGAGTGGTTGCTAGGGACTGGTTGCTAGGGACTGGTTGCTAGGGACTGGTTGCTATGGACGGTTGCTATGGACTGGTTGCTAGGGACTGGTTGCTAGGGACTGGTTGCTAGGGACGGTTGCTATGGACTGGTTGCTATGGACTGGTTGCTAGGGACTGGTTGCTATGGACTTGTTGCTAGGGACTGGTTGCTATGGACTGGTTGCTATGGACGGTTGCTATGGACTGGTTGCTATGGACTGGTTGCTAGGGACTGGTTGCTAGGGACTGGTTGCTATGGACTGGTTGCTATGGATTGGTTGCTAGGGACTGGTTGCTATATGCAGAGCATGCAGAAGTTACGCAGAGCCAAAAAAAATTGAGCCATATCACCTCACAGTGTGTGGGAGGAGCTATAGAAAGCCCTCACAGATGTGTGTATGAAGGATTTTACCTCAGCGTCTCCTAGGAAACCAATGTAAACATATGCAAGCAGCCTCTAACCAGGCGTCTCAAACTGGCGGCCCTCCAGCTGTTGCAAAACTATAAGTCCAATGAGGCATTGCAAGAATGACAGTTACCAGCATGACTCCCACAGGCAGAGGCATGATGGGACTTGTAGTTTTACAACAGCTGGAGGGCCACCAGTTTGAGACCCTTGCTAGCAGAGGAAAGTTCCCTCAGCCTTGTGTGGGAGGAGCCAACTCACCTCACAACTGTTTGTGAGGTGTTATTAAACTCCTCAGCGTTTCCTAGGAAACCAATTGTTTGGTTTGCAGGCTCTCTGTAAACACAGCAGAAATTGAGGAATGTTTTTTGAATACTTGTCCTTCAAATTAAGGTATTTACCTCACAGAAAACACCTCACAACTACCTCACAACTGTGTGTATGAAGGTATTTACCTCACAGAAAACACCTCACAACTGTGTGTATGAAGGTATTTACCTCACAGAACTCACCTCACAACTGTGTGTATGAAGGTATTTACCTCACAGAAAACGCCTCACAACTACCTCACAACTGTGTGTATGAAGGTATTTACCTCACAGAAAACGCCTCACAGCTACCTCACAACTGTGTGTATGAAGGTATTTACCTCACAGAAAACGCCTCACAACTACCTCACAACTGTGTGTATGAAGGTATTTACCTCACAGAAAACACCTCACAGCTACCTCACAACTGTGTGTATGAAGGTTTTTACCTCACAGAAAACGCCTCACAACTGCCTCACAACTGTGTGTATGAAGGTATTTACCTCACAGAAAACACCTCACAACTACCTCACAACTGTGTGTATGAAGGTATTTACCTCACAGAACTCACCTCACAGAAAACACCTCACAACTGTGTGGGAGGAGCTATATAATCCCCTTACAGCTGTGAGGACTTTTAATTACCTCAGCGTCTCCTAGGAAACCAAATGTAAACATATGCAAACACACTCTAGGCAGATTCTCAGATCCTGGATTTATTTTTTAATATTTGTCCTTCAAATTCTTGTATTTTAAAAACTATAAATCGCAGAGCGAATATCTTTATATTTTACGAATCACAAGACCCAGACCTACATTTTGATGTATAGTATGTCTCTGAAATAATAAAATTGAAGGCACAGTCGCAGTTTACAAATTCCAAAGCAGATTTTAGTTTTCTAAACCTTGACCTCCATTGACTTCCATTGAAATAATGGATGGCGTAGGTTGCAAACAAATTATCATATTGTGAAAACGGTTTGATCAATCACGTAGCCGTGAACACATCTGGTGGAAGCAGGGATAGCTGAACGTTTTGATATAAGATTTGTGTAGGTCGGCTTGAAAATGAGGGAGTGGTCGCAGTTTACAAATCATGTGCTGATTTTTCCGTTTCTGACATTCCACACTGTACCTCTCCCCATTCATTCCTATGGGAAAATTTTGCCGCAAAAATGACGATATTTCGCGAACGATTCGGCGAAACGTTCCACAACGTAATAGCCCACCGATCGGGAACAATCCGCACGATTCGATATATTACTCATCTATGTAGTGTAAAAACTGTGGGAGGAGTTAGGGTGGAAAATTTGGCTATAATAAGAATAATAATATATATGTGAGATAACAATAAGTGCTCTTGCTATGCAAGACCACTTAACTAGAAAAGATACAATTTCTGGGGAAATTGTGTGGCGTGGTCTTGCCTCCACCAATACTCCTGACTGGAGACGGTGCCCCTGGAGATGTAAATGTGATCCAACCGTGTGTCGATCCAATTCGGTCCATTGCCCCATCAAAAACTGCTCCATCAAAAACTAGCCCATCAAAACTGCACCATCAAAACTGCACCATCCTAATTTGCCCCATCAAAAACTGGCTGCTATGGAGGGTTGCTATGGACTGGTTGCTATGGACGGGTTGCTATGGAGGGTTGCTATGGAGTGGTTGCTATGGAGGGTTGCTATGGAGTGGTTGCTATGGAGGGTTGCTATGGACTGGTTGCTATGGACTGGTTGCTATGGACTGGTTGCTATAGAGGGTTGCTATGGACTGGTTGCTATGGACTGGTTGCTATGGACTGATGGCTATGGATGGGTTGCTATGGACGGTTGCTATGGACTGGTTGCTATGGACTGGTTGCTGTGGAGAGTTGCTATGGAGGGTTGCTATGGAATGGTTGCTATGGACAGTTGCTATGGACAGTTGCTATGGACAGTTGCTATGGACTGGTTGCTATGGAGTGGTTGGTATGGACGGTTGCTTTGGACTGGTTGCTATGGAGTGGTTGCTATGGAGGGTTGCTATGGACTGGTTGCTAGGGACTGGTTGCTATGGACTGGTTGCTAGGGACTGGTTGCTAGGGACTGGTTGCTAGGGACTGGTTGCTAGGGACTGGTTGCTATGGACGGTTGCTATGGACTGGTTGCTAGGGACTGGTTGCTAGGGACTGGTTGCTAGGGACGGTTGCTATGGACTGGTTGCTATGGACTGGTTGCTAGGGACTGGTTGCTATGGACTTGTTGCTAGGGACTGGTTGCTATGGACTGGTTGCTATGGACGGTTGCTATGGACTGGTTGCTATGGACTGGTTGCTAGGGACTGGTTGCTAGGGACTGGTTGCTATGGACTGGTTGCTATGGATTGGTTGCTAGGGACTGGTTGCTAGGGACTGGTTGCTAGGGAGTGGTTGCTAGGGACTGGTTGCTAGGGACTGGTTGCTATGGACTGGTTGCTAGGGACTGGTTGCTATGGACGGTTGCTAGGGACTGGTTGCTATGGACTGGTTGCTAGGGATTGGTTGCTAGGGACTGGTTGCTATGGAGTGGTTGCGGTTGCTAGGGAGTGGTTGCTAGGGACTGGTTGCTATGGACTGGTTGCTATGGACTGGTTGCTATGGACGGTTGCTAGGGACTGGTTGCTAGGGACTGGTTGCTAGGGACTGGTTGCTAGGGACAGTTGCTAGGGACTGGTTGCTATGGACTGGTTGCTAGGGACTGGTTGCTAGGGACTGGTTGCTATGGAGTGGTTGCTATGGAGTGGTTGCTAGGGACTGGTTGCTAGGGACTGGTTGCTAGGGACTGGTTGCTAGGGACGGTTGCTAGGGACTGGTTGCTAGGGACTGGTTGCTAGGGACTGGTTGCTATGGACTGGTTGCTATGGACTGGTTGCTATGGACGGTTGCTATGGACTGGTTGCTATGGAGTGGTTGCTATGGACTGGTTGCTATGCATGGTTGCTATATGCAGAGCATGCAGAAGTTACGCAGAGCCAAAAAAAATTGAGCCATATCACCTCACAGTGTGTGGGAGGAGCTATAGAAAGCCCTCACAGATGTGTGTATGAAGGATTTTACCTCAGCGTCTCCTAGGAAACCAATGTAAACATATGCAAGCAGCCTCTAACCAGGCGTCTCAAACTGGCGGCCCTCCAGCTGTTGCAAAACTATAAGTCCAATGAGGCATTGCAAGAATGACAGTTACCAGCATGACTCCCACAGGCAGAGGCATGATGGGACTTGTAGTTTTACAACAGCTGGAGGGCCACCAGTTTGAGACCCTTGCTAGCAGAGGAAAGTTCCCTCAGCCTTGTGTGGGAGGAGCCAACTCACCTCACAACTGTTTGTGAGGTGTTATTAAACTCCTCAGCGTTTCCTAGGAAACCAATTGTTTGGTTTGCAGGCTCTCTGTAAACACAGCAGAAATTGAGGAATGTTTTTTGAATACTTGTCCTTCAAATTAAGGTATTTACCTCACAGAAAACACCTCACAACTACCTCACAACTGTGTGTATGAAGGTATTTACCTCACAGAAAACACCTCACAACTACCTCACAACTGTGTGTATGAAGGTATTTACCTCACAGAAGACACCTCACAACTACCTCACAACTGTGTGTATGAAGGTATTTACCTCACAGAAAACACCTCACAACTACCTCACAACTGTGTGTATGAAGGTATTTACCTCACAGAAAACACCTCACAACTACCTCACAACTGTGTGTATGAAGGTATTTACCTCACAGAAAACACCTCACAACTGTGTGTATGAAGGTATTTACCTCACAGAACTCACCTCACAAAAAAACACCTCACAGAAAACACCTCACAACTGTGTGTATGAAGGTATTTACCTCACAGAAAACGCCTCACAACTACCTCACAACTGTGTGTATGAAGGTATTTACCTCACAGAAAACGCCTCACAGCTACCTCACAACTGTGTGTATGAAGGTATTTACCTCACAGAAAACGCCTCACAACTACCTCACAACTGTGTGTATGAAGGTATTTACCTCACAGAAAACACCTCACAACTACCTCACAACTGTGTGTATGAAGGTATTTACCTCACAGAAAACACCTCACAACTACCTCACAACTGTGTGTATGAAGGTTTTTACCTCACAGAAAACGCCTCACAACTACCTCACAACTGTGTGTATGAAGGTATTTACCTCACAGAAAACACCTCACAACTACCTCACAACTGTGTGTATGAAGGTATTTACCTCACAGAAAACACCTCACAACTACCTCACAACTGTGTGTATGAAGGTATTTACCTCACAGAACTCACCTCACAGAAAACACCTCACAACTGTGTGGGAGGAGCTATATAATCCCCTTACAGCTGTGAGGACTTTTAATTACCTCAGCGTCTCCTAGGAAACCAAATGTAAACATATGCAAACACACTCTAGGCAGATTCTCAGATCCTGGATTTATTTTTTAATATTTGTCCTTCAAATTCTTGTATTTTAAAAACTATAAATCGCACAGCGAATATCTTTATATTTTACGAATCACAAGACCCAGACCTACATTTTGATGTATAGTATGTCTCTGAAATAATAAAATTGAAGGCACAGTCGCAGTTTACAAATTCCAAAGCAGATTTTAGTTTTCTAAACCTTGACCTCCATTGACTTCCATTGAAATAATGGATGGCGTAGGTTGCAAACAAATTATCATATTGTGAAAACGGTTTGATCAATCACGTAGCCGTGAACACATCTGGTGGAAGCAGGGATAGCTGAACGTTTTGATATAAGATTTGTGTAGGTCGGCTTGAAAATGAGGGAGTGGTCGCAGTTTACAAATCATGTGCTGATTTTTCCGTTTCTGACATTCCACACTGTACCTCTCCCCATTCATTCCTATGGGAAAATTTTGCCGCAAAAATGACGATATTTCGCGAACGATTCGGCGAAACGTTCCACAACGTAATAGCCCACCGATCGGGAACAATCCGCACGATTCGATATATTACTCATCTATGTAGTGTAAAAACTGTGGGAGGAGTTAGGGTGGCAAATTTGGCTATAATAAGAATAATAATATATATGTGAGATAACAATAAGTGCTCTTGCTATGCAAGACCACTTAATAATATATATGTGAGATAACAATAAGTGCTCTTGCTATGCAAGACCACTTAATGAATGGAGTTTTCTTCTCCATTATTGATGAATATACAGAAACTTGCAGCCCTCAAAATTCCAACTCCGCTGCTCGCATTTGGCGAGTTGAAATAAGTTGAGGGCGAGGGTGAAGCAGGGTTGCCACCTGTCCGTTTTTACAGATGGCTGCTGCCCATAACAAATATGTCCCCATCAGGCTTTAGACCTGTGCAAGCTCAGTGCTGAGGCCAGACTCAGACAAGGCGCAGACAGATGGGCATATAGTCGGTGACATCACGGCGGCGGCACCTTTTATGAATCGCAGGCTACCGCAGGGGTAGTTGGGACGGTCCGGGGACACGGCAGCCCGAGTGCGGAGGAGGTATCACATGAGTTGCGGCTGCCTCCTCGGAGCCTGGGATGGTGTGCCCTGAAAGAGGCCAAGGAGAGGCGGGGAGCAGAGGCCGGGCGGAGGTGGTACAGCAATCCCCACCAAAGGGGAGAAGGAGGAACGCAAGACCCAGACGGCCAATGAGAGCTCAGCAGTGCCAAGGTAGGGTGGGGATTGTAGATCACTGTCCAATCTGAGTGTACAGGAGCTGTGCTTCTACCCCTTACCTGCCTGCAGAGTGCTGGGACTTGTAGTTCCACGTCTGCAGAGCAATGCCAGGCTGCATGCTGACAGGAGGAGAGAGAGAGCAGATGGCCGTACACTGTCCAATCTGATTGCAGATGACCATAAACTGTACAATCAGATTGTACAATCTCCTGTAAGATGGCCATCCACTGTACAGTCAGATTGTACAATGTATGGGCATCTTACAGGAGATTATACAATCAGATTGTACAATGTATGGGCATCTTACAGGAGATTATACAATCAGATTGTACAATGTATGGGCATCTTACAGGAGATTATACAATCAGATTGTACAGTGTATGGCTATCTTACAGGAGATTATACAATCAGATTGTACAATGTATGGCCATCTTACAGGAGATTATACAATCAGATTGTACAATGTATGACCATCTTACAGGAGATTATACAATCAGATTGTACAATGTATGACCATCTTACAGGAGATTATACAATCAGATTGTACAGTGTATGGGCATCTTACAGGAGATTATACAATCAGATTGTACAGTGTATGGGCATCTTACAGGAGATCGTACAATCAGATTGTACAATGTATTTGTACAATCTCCTGTAAGATGGCCATACATTGTACAATCTTCAGTCACGCTCTGGACAGTCTCCTGCCCCTCTGGTGCCCGGTAGATGTGCCGATGGAAGAACCAGCTGGTACATTTGCCCACACACAAGGACTGGAAAGGATTGGGGCATAAGGGGGTGTAACGGACACAGGCATGCTGCCGAGACAGTTATGATCTTCGTGCAGGGGGACTACAAGGAACTGCATGGCTTGTCACAAGTGGATGTACCACATTGTATTCTGAGCTCAAAGGGTTAATTGGACAAGTCTCTTTCATTGCTGGAATGCTAATGTACTCTTCGCATAGATAATGAACTCTCTTTTGTGTGCAGGTAAACAGCCCCCTGTGAGGTGTCTGCTGATGGGGATTATGTGTGAGTGATAATTGTTTTAAAGGTTAATTGAATTCTATGTGCCTGGCCAGGAAATGTTAAGTGGGGTGAGGTGCCGAAGCGTCTAGAAACTGGCCAAGTGATTAATTCAAGGAGATGTCATTGTTTCAGGGGGTCTGTGTTGAAGCCCCCTACTGGGAAAAGGGGAGGGCGGAAACTGTCATTGTTCTTGTAACAGTTGTAACCAGATATAAGCAGGTGAAATATGCCAAATAAAGTGAGTCTGCTTGACCCTCCAAACGTAGCACGTCTCGTTTCTTGGAAGGGCGTTCGATGGGATATACCGGCGGTACCTGCATATCATAACTTGTCAGCAAAAAGGACGTCTCCAACGGCCGATACCCCTCACTACCAGTGGGTAGCCGTTACATTGGTTGGCAGTAGTGGGATGGTCCTTTTATCCAAAGAGCAAGTTCTGAATGGAGTCGCAGTACGCCAGGCTGAAAAGATCCACACTGAAAGATCTATTGGAGATTCGTGGTAGGAGCGCCAGCAACAGACCACGGAGGGAGCTGATAGCTGACCTGCTGGAGCTGGACGAAATGGATGGATCCATGGAAGGAACGGAGCCCCTTGCACCGGTCAGCGAGGAAGATGTAATTACTGGGATTGTACAGCGGAGATTATCCTTGTATCCAGAAACGTCCGTGGAACTAATCAACCAGCTGTTCCGGGAAGCAAGGGAAGAAATACAAACGAAGAGGGGACAAGAACTGGAACTGGTAAGAGCGAGACAGCCCATTACACCTGCAGTTCCTACCCCCCCACCCGCTGCTACAGGAAAGAAAATACCGTTCACTGCATTTAAAGCTTTTGTAGAAAGTGAGGAGGAAATCGATGGATATTTGGCGGACTTTGAGAGGCAGTGCTCACTACACCAGGTACCACCAGAACAATGGGTCACTATTTTGTCGGGGAAATTGTCGGGCAAAGCCAATGAAGCTTTTCGGGCTCTCGCCCCAGAGGATATTTTACAATACCAGCAAGTTAAAAAGGCACTGCTAACCCGATACGCCGTAACGCCAGAAGCCTACCGCCGGCGCTTCCGGGAGTCCAAGAAGATGGCTGTGGACTCCCACATGGAATGGGCAAACCAGTTACAAAGGGTGGCATCCCTTTGGGTCCAAGGGTGCAAGGCCAACACCGGGGAGGAAGTATTACAGCTGTTCCTAATGGAACATTTCTTCCAAGACCTGGCCGCAGACATACAAGACTGGGTACGAGATCGCCGTCCCGCTAACTTAAACGAGGCGGCTCGGCTAGCAGATGAGTACGCGGAGACAAGGAAAGTAAGCCAGGGTACTATGCGGCTGGCTCAGAAGGTGGTACCGCGTACTCCAACCGTCACCCCACGCCCAGAGTTTCGGGCTCCAGTCTCACCAGGACCACCACGTCCTCAGGGGCCTAACAACTACCCCCGGGATTCGTCTAGGGTGACGTGCCATCACTGCAGCAACACGGGACATATTGCTCGTTATTGCCCTCTAAGATCTACAAATAACAATTGGAGACGCACAACACCCAACACAGAGGTCACTCCATCACGTCCCTCTGCGGCCCACTGCCTGGAGACCGAGGGGGGCCCGGAGGAATGTCTGGGGATTTTGTATGAGGCAGACCCAATACAAGCTGCCTCCCCAGATAACCGTCAGCATCACCGTCAGGAGGTACGGGTGAATGGACAAGTAGCACAAGGCTTAAGAGATACCGGGGCCACTGTCACTCTGGTTCAAAAACATCTGGTAAAGCCAGAGAACCTCTCCACTCGTACAATTGCCGTCCGGGTCGCAGGGGGCGCTGTATTCCGCTTACCCACCGCCCGGGTGCACTTAGACTGGGGAGTCGGGTCAGGAAAGACCACCGTTGGTATCATGGACAACCTACCGGCCGAGGTTGTGCTGGGCAACGACATTGGCCCTCTGACTTCGGCGTATCTACCTACACCTGATGCAGCTTGCCCCGTGACCACCCGCTCACAGACCCGTATCACAGATGATCCTACAACAGGCCAGGAGACCCAGGTAAGCCAAGAACCGACATGTAACCCCACTACGGTAGAGAGACCCATAGCTTGGGACACCCCAGAGGAATTTGGGAGGGAAACTAGGGAGGACTCCACCCTTCAAAAGTATCGAGAATTAGCAGACAGTAGAGGGGATGAGCGGGAACGTTTTATATGGGAGGGTGACAGGTTATACAGATTGACTGAAGGCAGAAAGAGAGGCGGTGTCCCTTCGCAAAAGCGCCAACTAGTGGTACCCAGAAAGTACCGGTTGGAACTTCTCCGAATCGGCCACGACATTCCGTTGGCAGGGCACCTAGGGGGTAACCGCACCACCTACAGGATCACCCAGACTTTCTTTTGGCCAGGGATCTCGAAGGATGTGCGACGTTACTGCAGCACCTGTGACGTATGCCAACGGGTAGGAAAAAGAGGGGACCACCCTAAGGCTCGACTGTCACCTATGCCCGTGATCGAGGAACCGTTTAGCAGGGTAGCAGTCGACCTAGTGGGACCTCTACCTAACCCCAGTCCCTCAGGTAAGAAATACATTCTTACCGTAGTAGACTATGCTACCCGCTACCCGGAGGCCGTCGCTCTGACGAATATTCAGGCGGACACTGTTGCCAGTGCGCTCGTCGGGATATTCACCCGAGTGGGGTTCCCTCAGGAAATCCTGTCCGACCGAGGGACCCAGTTTACTGCAGATCTAACCCAACAGTTATGGAAGGTCTGCGGTATTAAGACCCTGCTTAGTTCACCGTACCACCCTCAGACCAACGGTCTCTGTGAACGCTTTAATGGTACCCTCAAGCAATTGCTGCGGACCTTTACGGCAGAATACAGAGACTGGGAGCGATTTTTGCTGCACCTCTTGTTTGCCTATCGAGAGGTACCGCAGGAATCCACAGGGTTCTCTCCCTTCGAGCTGCTCTATGGACGGAGAGTGCGAGGCCCCCTCGACCTCATCCGGGAGCACTGGGAGGGCGAGACAGAACATGAAGGTGTCCCCATTGTGCCATATGTGCTGGAAATGCGGGACCGCATGGAACATTTAGCTCGGATGGCACGGGACCATCTCCAAACGGCCCAGGGACGACAGAAACACTGGTACGACCGGGGCGCCCGTCAGAGAACGTTTCAAGTGGGCCAGAAGGTGCTGGTGCTTAGGCCTGTCAAAGGGAATAAGCTCCAGACCTCATGGCAGGGCCCTTACAAAGTGGTAGCGCAAGTCTGCGATACTACATATGTAATCGCCAGCAGCCAAGATGAAAGGGTCCAGAAATCCTTTCATGTAAACTTATTAAAAGAGTATCAGGAAAGACCAGAGGATGTAGCAGCCATATGTATCCCAGCCACTGAAGACCCCGACAGCTTACCCATCCCAGATCTATTAGCAGATTCGGAACCTAAGACTCTGCTCAATACGATACAGCTAGGGGAGCGGTTACCTCCCGCAGAAAAGGGACAGATGCGACAATTGATAACTGAGAAAGGACTGACATTTTCCCAGGAGCCCGGGTACACTCTCTTAGCGACTCACTACGTAGAGACCCCAGGACAAAACCCGCTCAGACAGACTCCCTACAGAATCCCTGAGGCAGTAAAAGAGGAGATGAGGAAGGAAATACAAGAAATGTTAAGACTGGGGATCATAGAACCATCTGACAGCCCCTGGGCCTCGCCCGTTGTCCTAGTACCCAAAAAGGACGGAACAACCCGATTCTGTGTCGATTACCGACGCCTCAATGACAAAACCGTGACAGATGCCTACCCCATGCCCCGAGTAGACGAGCTATTAGATCGTATTGCCAGGGGACGTTATCTGACCACAATCGATCTGTGCAAAGGGTATTGGCAGATTCCCCTGTCCAAAGAGGCTATCCCTAAGTCGGCATTTGTCACCCCATTTGGCTTATTCCAGTTCAAGGTCATGCCATTTGGGATGAAGAACGCCCCAGCCACATTTCAGCGCTTAGTGGACCGCCTCCTTGATGGCTTCCAGGATTTTGCTTGCGCGTACCTGGATGACATTGCGATCTATAGTGAGACTTGGGGGGAACACTTGAGGCATGTTGAGGCTGTACTGGATCAGATTAGGGCCGCCGGCCTAACCCTGAAGCCAGAAAAATGTAATTTCGGGATGGCAGAAGTCCAGTACTTGGGACACAGAGTGGGGTGTGGGAAACAACGACCAGAACCCGCTAAGGTTGAGGCTGTAGCCAATTGGCCAACTCCCCACACTAAGACCCAGGTACTGGCATTTCTAGGGACAGCGGGGTATTACAGAGAATTTGTCCCTGACTATAGTACCATTGCCAAACCCCTGACGGATTTGACCAAAAAGAATTTGCCTAGAGTAGTCCTGTGGTCTCCCGCCTGTGAAACAGCATTCCAAACCTTGAAACAAGCATTGATCAACGCACCTGTTCTATCTGCCCCCGTCCCTAACAAAAGATTTGTCGTTCATACAGATGCATCCATGTATGGACTGGGGGCAGTTCTAAGCCAGATCGGGGAGGATGGAGGAGAACACCCTGTCGCGTACCTGAGTAGAAAACTATTACCCAGGGAAGTGAGCTACGCGGCCGTGGAAAAGGAATGTTTAGCCCTGGTTTGGGCCTTAAAGAAGCTCACACCCTACCTGTATGGTCAGGAATTCACCCTGATCACGGACCATAACCCACTAGTATGGCTGAACCGAGTAGCCGGAGATAATGGGCGCTTGCTAAGATGGAGCTTGGCCCTACAACCCTACAATTTTTCTATCCAATACCGCCCTGGCAGATTCAATGGGAATGCCGACGGACTGTCCAGGCAAACTGAACTTTTACCCTAACAGCAGACCGGACATCCCCAAGTTGATCCGAAAAGGATCAATCCGGGTCTGCCGGAGTGTTCCACAAAGGGGGAGTAGTGTAACGGACACATGCATGCTGCCGAGACAGTTATAATCTTCATGCAGGGAGGACTACAAGGAACTGCATGGCTTGTCACAAGTGGATGTACCACAGTGTATTCTGAGCTCAAAGGGTTAATTGGACAAGTTTCTTTTCATTGTTGAATGCTAATGTTCCCTTCGCATAGATAATGAACTCTTCTTTTGTGTGCAGGTAAACAGCCCCCTGTGAGGTGTATGCTGATGGGGATTATGTGTGAGTGATAATTGTTTTAAAGGTTAATTGAATTCTATGTGCCTGGCCAGGAAATGTTAAGTGGGGTGAGGTGCCGAAGCGTCTAGAAACTGGCCAAGTGATTAATTCAAGGAGATGTCATTGTTTCAGGGGGTCTGTGTTGAAGCCCCCTACTGGGAAAAGGGGAGGGCGGAAACTGTCATTGTTCTTGTAACAGTTGTAACCAGATATAAGCAGGTGAAATATGCCAAATAAAGTGAGTCTGCTTGACCCTCCAAACGTAGCACGTCTCGTTTCTTGGAAGGGCGTTCGATGGGATATACCGGCGTTACCTGCATATCATAACTTGTCAGCAAAAAGGACGTCTCCAACGGCCGATACCCCTCACTACCAGTGGGTAGCCGTTACAGAAGCCTTTCGGGCTCTCGCTCCAGAGGATATTTTACAATATCAGCAAGTTAAAAAGGCGCTGCTAACCCGATATGCCGTAACGCCAGAAGCCTACCGCCGGCGCTTCCGGGAGTCCAAGAAGATGGCTGTGGACTCCCACATGGAATGGGCCAACCAGTTACAAAGGGTGGCATCCCTTTGGGTCCAAGGGTGCAAGGCCAACACCGGGGAGGAAGTATTGCAGCTGTTCCTAATGGAACATTTCTTCCAAGACCTGGCCGCAGACATACAAGACTGGGTACGAGATCGCCGTCCCGCTAACTTAAACGAGGCGGCTCGGCTAGCAGATGAGTACGCGGAGACAAGGAAAGTAAGCCAGGGTACGACGCGGCTGGCTCAGAAGGTAGAACCGCGTACTCCAACCGTCACCCCACGCCCAGAGTTTCGGGCTCCAGTCCCACCACGTCCTCAGGGGCCTAGCAACTACCCCCGGGATTCGCCTAGGGTGACGTGCCATCACTGCAGCGACACGGGACATATTGCTCGTTATTGCCCTTTGAGAGCTACAAATAACAATTGGAGACGCACAACACCCAACACAGAGGGCACTCCATCACGTCCCTCTGCGGCCCACTGCCTGGAGACCGAGGGGGGCCCTGAGGAATGTCTGGGAATTTGGTATGAGGCAGACCCAATACAAGCGGCCTCTCCGGATAACCGTCAGCATCACCGTCAGGAGGTACGAGTGAATGGACAAGTAGCACAAGGCTTAAGAGATTCCGGGACTACTATCACTCTGATTCAAAAACATCTGGTAAAGCCAGAGAACGTGTCCACTCGCACAGTTGCCGTCCGGGTCGCAGGGGGTGCTGTATTTCGCGTACCCACCACCCGTGTGCACTTAGACTGGGGAGCCGGGTCAGGAAAGACCACAGTTGGTATCATGGACAACCTACCTGCCGAGGTGGTGCTGGGCAACGACATTGGCCCTCTGACTTCGGCTTATTTACCTACACCTGCTGCTGCTTGTCCCGGGACCACCCGCGTTGCTGGAATCAACCCGCTTGCTGCTGAGAACCGGGTAAGACTACCTTCCCCGACATGTACTGTAGATCCGGCACAATATCACAGTCTAAAATGGGAATGTGACAAGTTGGCCAGTGAGAAATCAGAGATGCAACGACACTATGTCATGTATTATGAGATGTCCCGTGGCTTGAACATTGAAATGCACAAACAGGCGGAAATTGTCAAAAGATTAAATGGGATTTGCATCCAGGTGGTGCCGTATCTGTCCCAAGAGCATCAGCAACAGGTTTTGGGAGCCATTGAGAGAGCAAAGCAAGTGACTGTTCCAGAACTGAATTCTATTATTCACCGTCACCATCAGCTACCGACCTGGTAAGCCAATGGGAAGGCCGACGGACTGTCCAGGCAAACGGAACTTTTACCCTAACAGCAGACCGGACATCCCCAAGTTGATCCGAAAAGGATCAATCCGGGTCTGCCGAAGTGTTCCACAAAAGGGGGGCAGTGTAACGGATTATGGACTATTCTGCCTGGACATTGATAATAACTGCAGGACTTGTTACAGTTGGATTTACCACATTGTATTCTGAGCACAAAGGGTTAATTGGACAAGTATCTTTTCATTGCTGGAATGCTAATGTTCCCTTCGCATAGATAATGAACCCTCTTTGTGTGCAGGTAAACAGCCCCCCTGTGAGGTGTATGCTGATGGGGATTATGTGTGAGTGATAATTGTTTTAAAGGTTAATTGAATTCTATGTGCCTGGCCAGGAAATGTTAAGTGGGGTGAGGTGCCGAAGCGGCTAGAAACTGGCCAAGTGATTAATTCAAGGAGATGTCATTGTTTCAGGGGGTCTGTGTTGAAGCCCCCTACTGGGAAAAGGGGAGGGCGGAAACTGTCATTGTTCTTGTAACAGTTGTAAGCAGATATAAGCAGGTGAAATATGCCAAATAAAGTCAGTCTGCTTGACCCTCCAAACGTAGCACGTCTCGTTTCTTGGAAGGGCGTTCGATGGGATATACCGGCGGTACCTGCATATCGCAGCTTGCCAGGGAAAAGGACGTCTCCAACGGCCGATACCCCTCACTACCAGTGGGTAGCCGTTACAATAAGGTTGTATTCTTGGTTCTAATAAACACTCCATGTTCAGCAGACAAACAAGTCTTGTCTCGTTGTGTGCTTGTGAGCAGCTGGAATATATGATATCTAAATCCAGACTGATAGGAAGCGGTATATGACGGAATCACTCAAGCGGAGTGTGGGACGTTCCGTTACAATATATATCTCAAGCACAATGTACATTGAATAATATCCTATAGATTTGCTCCCTGTAGTAGTAGTTCAATGCAATAGGCAAAGCAATGTAAGAAAGTTGTGCACAGCAGAGAAGAAATGATAAGTGTTTCTTTAGTTCCAGTTATCTTTAGCTAGCCTGTTGGTTATACAGCAGTAAATGTGTAATCCAAGATGAAAGAGGATAACAAAGATGAACTAAACTGCACCTTATCTGATCCACATCAGTCACAATGCCCAATGGCCATTAACCTGCTAAATGAAAAAAAAAAATTCTGGCTGCTGACCTGTTCGAATCCATCGCTTGACCCCCACCGAATGTCATCTCCTGGTCCCCATTACCACAAAAGAAGTAAAGGGGTTGGGTCTCCAGATGATGTCTGACCACTGTGATCCCCATGACATCATTGACCAACTATGGCCATGTCCCTATATAAGCCAATTACATCTCCCAAAAATCCCACCCCTTTGCTTAAATTGCAGTGGCGGTCAAGTGACATTCAGCAACAAGTTCAGTCATGTCAGTGGCCGACATTTCATTTGGTGGGTTTGTAGCAGGACATGGCTCTGCATACCTGGATGACATGATTTATAATGGATAATACCGTTGCTATATGTCTCCACACTGCAGCTAGAGGTATGATTAGCCAAACACCTATTCATTCAGCTCCCTCATATTTTTCCCCTTCTACTGTACCTGTTGCCGAGAATGTGTTTCCAGCACGACAGCATCGCGCTGATTCTCGGCGACAGGGTGCCGACATCTTGCACTCTCCGGAATAGAAAAAGCACATTCCAGCGAGCGCATCATAGAAGCGATGGGGATCCGACTTGGGTGCTCTCCGGCAGGGGGGCACCCTGCGGCCCCCCACCCCAGAGCACCCTGTCCCCATGTTCATAAGGACATGGCCTCTTCCTGAAAACCCTGGCCGTTGGTTGTTGGGGTCTGCGGGCGGGGGGCCTATCGGAATCTGGGAGCCTCCTTTAATAAGGGGGCCCCCAGATACCGGCCCCCCACCCTAGGTGAATGAATATGGGGTACATCGTACCCCTACCCATTCACCTGGAGGCAAAGTGTAAAAGAAAAAAAAAACACACGACATAGCGTTTTTAAAGCAATTTATTAGTCAGCTCCGGTGGCCCCCCTCTCTTCTTTAGCTCTTTTATCAGGGGGCCTTCTTCTTCAACGTCTTCGGTGCGGGGGGTGTCAGTCTTCACCGTTGTCTGGTTCTCTTCCGCTCTCCATGGGTTTTCTCTGCTCTCCGGGGGTCTTCTCCACTCTCCGGGGGTCTTCTTCCATCTTCGCCGCTCTCCGCTGTTGTCTCTGCGCTCCCCGGTTCTTCTCCCGCTGGCCGCCGCTATCTTCGTGTTAGCTCAATTACTAGCAGCGCCGCAGCCCGCTCTTCTTCTGCCTTTTTCTCTTCTTCTGCCTTCTTCTGTCTTCTGTTTTAATTATAAATAAATAGACCCTCAGTGTTTTAGTCTTATGGTACCTGTCAGGGCCGCTGATAGGGCAGTACAGCCAGCCCTCCTGTAGGGGGCCCGAGCTCTGTCACTTCAGAAGAGGGGCCCGGGCAAGAGAGCTATCTATACTGCCTTGTGACTCCTGTGGATCACCTTGCAGCTCATCCTGCTTTCTCCCCCCTGGCAGCTATGCAGGGGGATCGGTTCTACATACTGCAAAATGTCCCAATTTGAAGCAGAGGGAGACAGCTGCAGAGTCTCTGCATGTGCCTCTCTCGGGTCCTGAAACTACCCTTCCATCAGTCGGCAGTGTTATCTCTGGTCTGCGTGATGAATGAGCAGGAAGTAAGCTCCACCTCCTCACTGAATCCCCTCCCCTCAGATCGTGCCCTCTCTCACCTGTGCACTGTGTTCACGGTGAACTCCAGGGTTTGCATTGTGCAGTCCTTCTGCTGAAAAGGGTAAGTGGGGTTGGGGGGTGTAACGGCTACCCACTGGTAGTGAGGGGTATCGGCCGTTGGAGACGTCCTTTTCCCTGGCAAGCTGCGATATGCAAGTACCGCCGGTATATCCCATCGAACGCCCTTCCAAGAAACGAGACAGGCTACGTTTGGAGGGTCAAGCAGACTGACTTTATTTGGCATATTTCACCTGCTTATATCTGGTTACAACTGTTACAAGAACAATGACAGTTTCCGCCCTCCCCTTTTCCCAGTAGGGGCTTCAACACAGACCCCCTGAAACAATGACATCTCCTTGAATTAATCACTTGGCCAGTTTCTAGACGCTTCGGCACCTCACCCCACTTAACATTTCCTGACCAGGCACATAGAATTCAATTAACCTTTAAAACAATTATCACTCACACATAATCCCCATCAGCATACACCTCACAGGGGGCTGTTTACCTGCACACAAAAGAAGAGTTCATTATCTATGCGAAGGGAACATTAGCATTCAACAATGAAAAGAAACTTGTCCAATTAACCCTTTGAGCTCAGAATACACTGTGGTACATCCACTTGTGACAAGCCATGCAGTTCCTTGTAGTCCTCCCTGCATCCAGATTATAACTGTCTCGGCAGCATGCATGTGTTCGTTACACTACTCCCCCTTTGTGGAACACTCCGGCAGACCCGGATTGATCCTTTTCGGATCAACTTGGGGATGTCCGGTCTGCTGTTAGGGTAAAAGTTCCGTTTGCCTGGACAGTCCGTCGGCCTTCCCATTGGCTTACCAGGTCGGTAGCTGATGGTGGCGGTGAATAATAGAATTCAGTTCTGGAACAGTCACTTGCTTTGCTCTCTCAATGGCTCCCAAAACCTGTTGCTGATGCTCTTGGGACAGATACGGCACCACCTGGATGCAAATCCCATTTAATCTTTTGACAATTTCCGCCTGTTTGTGCATTTCAATGTTCAAGCCACGGGACATCTCATAATACATGACATAGTGTCGTTGCATCTCTGATTTCTCACTGGCCAACTTGTCACATTCCCATTTTAGACTGTGATATTGTGCCGGATCTACAGTACATGTCGGGGAAGGTAGTCTTACCCGGTTCTCAGCAGCAAGCGGGTTGATTCCAGCAACGCGGGTGGTCCCGGGACAAGCAGCAGCAGGTGTAGGTAAATAAGCCGAAGTCAGAGGGCCAATGTCGTTGCCCAGCACCACCTCGGCAGGTAGGTTGTCCATGATACCAACTGTGGTCTTTCCTGACCCGGCTCCCCAGTCTAAGTGCACACGGGTGGTGGGTACGCGAAATACAGCACCCCCTGCGACCCGGACGGCAACTGTGCGAGTGGACACGTTCTCTGGCTTTACCAGATGTTTTTGAATCAGAGTGATAGTAGTCCCGGAATCTCTTAAGCCTTGTGCTACTTGTCCATTCACTCGTACCTCCTGACGGTGATGCTGACGGTTATCCGGAGAGGCCGCTTGTATTGGGTCTGCCTCATACCAAATTCCCAGACATTCCTCAGGGCCCCCCTCGGTCTCCAGGCAGTGGGCCGCAGAGGGACGTGATGGAGTGCCCTCTGTGTTGGGTGTTGTGCGTCTCCAATTGTTATTTGTAGCTCTCAAAGGGCAATAACGAGCAATATGTCCCGTGTCGCTGCAGTGATGGCACGTCACCCTAGGCGAATCCCGGGGGTAGTTGCTAGGCCCCTGAGGACGTGGTGGGACTGGAGCCCGAAACTCTGGGCATGGGGTGACGGTTGGAGTACGCGGTTCTACCTTCTGAGCCAGCCGTGTAGTACCCTGGCTTACTTTCCTTGTCTCCGCGTACTCATCTGCTAGCCGAGCCGCCTCGTTTAAGTTAGCGGGACGGCGATCTCGTACCCAGTCTTGTATGTCTGCGGCCAGGTCTTGGAAGAAATGTTCCATTAGGAACAGCTGCATTACTTCCTCCCCGGTGTTGGCCTTGCACCCTTGGACCCAAAGGGATGCCACCCTTTGTAACTGGTTGGCCCATTCCATGTGGGAGTCCACAGCCATCTTCTTGGACTCCCGGAAGCGCCGGCGGTAGGCTTCTGGCGTTACGGCATATCGGGTTAGCAGCGCCTTTTTAACTTGCTGATATTGTAAAATATCCTCTGGAGTGAGAGCCCGAAAGGCTTCGTTGGCTTTGCCCGACAATTTCCCCGACAAAATAGTGACCCATTGGTCTGGTGGTACCTGGTGTAGTGAGCACTGCCTCTCAAAGTCCGCCAAATATCCATCGATTTCCTCCTCACTTTCTACAAAAGCTTTAAATGCAGTGAACGGTATTTTCTTTCCTGTAGCAGCGGGTGGGGGGGTAGGAACTGCAGGTGTAATGGGCTGTCTCGCTCTTACCAGTTCCAGTTCTTCGTTTGTATTTCTTCCCTTGCTTCCCGGAACAGCTGGTTGATTAGTTCCACGGACGTTTCTGGATACAAGGATAATCTCCGCTGTACAATCCCAGTAATTACATCTTCTTCGCTGACCGGTGCAAGGGGCTCCGTTCCTTCCATAGATCCATCCATTTCGTCCAGCTCCAGCAGGTCAGCTATCAGCTCCCTCCGTGGTCTGTTGCTGGCGCTCCTACCACGAATCTCCAATAGATCTTTCAGTGTGGATCTTTTCAGCCTGGCGTACTGCGACTCCATTCAGAACTTGCTCTTTGGATAAAAGGACCATCCCACTGCTGCCACCAATGTAACGGCTACCCACTGGTAGTGAGGGGTATCGGCCGTTGGAGACGTCCTTTTCCCTGGCAAGCTGCGATATGCAAGTACCGCCGGTATATCCCATCGAACGCCCTTCCAAGAAACGAGACAGGCTACGTTTGGAGGGTCAAGCAGACTGACTTTATTTGGCATATTTCACCTGCTTATATCTGGTTACAACTGTTACAAGAACAATGACAGTTTCCGCCCTCCCCTTTTCCCAGTAGGGGCTTCAACACAGACCCCCTGAAACAATGACATCTCCTTGAATTAATCACTTGGCCAGTTTCTAGACGCTTCGGCACCTCACCCCACTTAACATTTCCTGGCCAGGCACATAGAATTCAATTAACCTTTAAAACAATTATCACTCACACATAATCCCCATCAGCATACACCTCACAGGGGGCTGTTTACCTGCACACAAAAGAAGAGTTCATTATCTATGCGAAGGGAACATTAGCATTCAACAATGAAAAGAAACTTGTCCAATTAACCCTTTGAGCTCAGAATACACTGTGGTACATCCACTTGTGACAAGCCATGCAGTTCCTTGTAGTCCTCCCTGCATGAAGATTATAACTGTCTCGGCAGCATGCATGTGTCCGTTACAGGGGGGTTGCTGATGCAGTGAAGGGACAGTAACTTCAGGATTTTGGAGAGAAGTAAATATGCAGCCAGCCTAGAACTCAGGTAGCTGCCACTGCAGTACTAAGCTAGGAACCAGTGTACACGTCTCTCCCTCCAGCTGACAGACATATCTGCCAAAACATTTCTATACACCAGCCCTAAGTCCCCCCTTGAACTTCATGTAGCGGGAACACACATTCCTGCACATGTTTTGTTTTTGCCTTGTTGCTTGTTTTTCGCATATAGGGGAACCATAGGTGTCCGCTGAAATTTTTTCGGGGGGGGGGGGGCACTTCCGCAGTGGCGATACAGTCGCATTTAACCCTTTCTTTAAACGCTAGCAGGGGTTAAAAGCACCCTGCTAGCGGCCAAATAGCGCAGCTAAAACAATTGTAAAGCGCCGCTTTACTGATAGCTCGGCCAGCTGGCAGTGTGAAATAGCTCTTGAGATAATTCAGCTTCACTCCATGCCCATATAAATATAGCCTAGAGAATGTGCAGACCCCACTTCAGCACAGATGGACCCCCCTTCAGCACAGACCCCCCATTCAGCACAGACCCCCCAATTCTGCACAAACCTCTCCATTCACCACAGATGGACCCCCCTTCAGCACAGCCCCCCATTCAGCACAGACCCCCCCTTCAGCACAGATGGGCCCCCATTCAGCACAACCCCCCCCCCCTTCAGCACAGATGAACCCCCCCTCCCCCATCCCATTCAGTACCTCAGATCAGCCATCAGCACGGCATGGGCACAGCAGGTTCCCTCCCCCTGTGTACACATAAACACTGGAGGGGGAGGCGGCTTCACTCTGCTCGCTGTGTCTGTGTGACATCCGGCCCGAGACTGCTCAGACAGCCAACAGCCGCGAGACTCTTCAACACCTTCTCAATTTTCCGGGGGGGTGGTCAATTGCCCCCCTTTGCCCTATGGAGCGGACGCCCATGAGGGGAACCCATTCACTTGAATGGGTGTCGCCATTTGACCTGCGTTGTGTCATGTGGCAAATCTGAATGCTTTAAAAGGTTCTAGGGCCTGTCACTTGCGTGACAGGCCCTAGAACCTTTTAAAGCATTCAGATTTACCACATGACACAACACAGGTCTGCTAATTGTATTCAGGGTGCCATCAACAATTAATGACACCTCAAGCGCTATGTGCATTTTCAAAATGCACTGAAAAACGCCTGCACTTTATCCCACATTCATGAAACGTCAAATGTGAATGCGGCCTAATGCCTAGTATACACTGCTAGTTTTTTTTCCCATTCAACCCCCACAGGCTGTACGAAACAAACCTGAAACCTCAGATTGGATCCGCTGTACTAACAATCCGATGTTAGTATTGACATCTCCCCTACTGTTCTATTGTGTTCTGACAAGGGGATGCCCCCCCCCCCCACCTCACCAGAACACTCTGGTCAGTACTCTCAGCCATTGGCTGACATCACTGTTTGAGTTGACAGACCTTTTTTGGTCATGCCCCTTCAACAGAAGCCAGCTGTCATATAGTCAGACAGGGCTGTATACATGCCATTGACGCAATGCTTTACTTCAGAGCTGCAGCATTTTTAGAGCAGGTTTCAGAGTTTGACAGGCAGCACTGCCTGTCAAATTTCTCATCGAGTTCAATGGGGCCGCTCTGCACCTTGAAGCCAAATAATTATTTTACAGTTTGCAACGCGGTCTTGCGATGTAAAATTGCCATTCAGCAATTTAAAAAAGTAAAAAAAAAAAAAACAAGAGTCATGAGGTGGCAGTAGCATGGCTCTAGTTTCTGCCATGGCTGCAAAACACGCCATTGCGACCATGGCATTTTAGCAACTTGATATTTCCCGGGGGGGGGGGGGGGGCCTGTCAGGTAAGTTGTCCGGGGCCCCGTGATTTCTAACAGCGGCCCTGGTACCTGTACACCTCTCTATCCCATCATCTGATTTTACAATAATTTCAGATTTTTCAAGGCAATTTTTATTTATTTTTTTTATTTTTTTATTTATGCATTATAGTTACTGGGTCAGATTCTTGTAGATCACTGCATCTTTGCGGCAGCGTAACGTATCTTATTTACGCTACGCTGCCTCAAGTTTTACGGGCAAGTGCTTGATTCACAAAGCACTTGCCTGTAAAGTTGCGGCGGCGTAGCGTAAATCCTCCGGCGCAAGCCCGCCTAATTCAAATGATCCGGGTAGGGGGAGTGGATCATTTAAATTAGGCGTACTGCGCATGCGCCGTCCCTAAAATTTCCCGACGTGCATTGTGCTAAATGACGTCGCAAGGACGTCATTGGTTTTGACGTTAACGTAAATGGCGTCCAGCCCTATTCACGGACGACTTACGCAAACAACGTAAATTTTTTAATTTCGACGCGGGAACGACGACCATACTTAACATTGGTTGCCCCTCATATAGCAGGGGCAACTTTACGCGTAGCAAATCGTACGTAGACGTCGTATCTTCACTGCGTCGGCCGGTCGTACGTTTGGGAATTCGCGTATTTTGCTATTTTGCATACTCGATCGGGAAAACGACAGAGGCGACACCTAGCGGCGAAAAAAAAAAATTGCATTCAAGATCTGACAGCGTAAGAGACTTACGCCTGTCGGATCTAATGGTTATCTATGCGTAACTGATTCTAAGAATCAGTTGCATAGATACGACAGCCAAGATTAGGACTTACGATGGTGCACATTGCGTTGCGCCATTGTAAGCCCTTTCAGAATCTGGGCCACTGTATCTATAACAGAATTGTATTTTACATGAAATCAAGGAAATTGATTTAGTAAGGATAAAACACCTCCAACAAATAAAATAAAGTTGTTTAATTTTCAGGAGGTCATCTATGTAAAAACTGGCCATTAGGAATGGGGTTCATGTTCACAATAGTGCAGAACCAGAGGCGGCTCTCTAATTTGGCAAAGAAGGCGGTCGACTAAGGCCTCTCGCTTTCAGGGGCCTCGCGGCTGCCTAATTTGCCTGATGTATATGATAGAATGGCATGGAATGTCCCCAGTCAGTGCCAGCTGCTGCTGAACCCACCAGGAGGTAGGGGTGGACTGGGTCAGGGGGGGGGGGGGGGGGGCAGGGAGGTCTCTGATGCCTTATTTTTCCCATTATAGGTGTGAGTGGGGGGGCCTCATGTCTACGTTTTGCCTAAGGCCTCACAAAGCCTAAAGCCACTTGTGTGCAGAACTCACACATAATCCTGTCTGATTCTGATTTTCCTGGAAGCAGCAGGAGGCCAAATTAATTTATTGGGGGAAAAAGTGGAGGGGTTACTCACCTGAAGAGAGCTCTTGGGAACCTTTATGTAATGTACATGTCCCTAGACTACTTTCTGAGTTTTTCAACAGGTACCCTGAGAAGCAAGCACACTTGGGCATCCGGAGGCTGCTCCTTGGGGGGCACTGTCAGAGAACAGTCCGCAGAAGAACTGGCACATCTGCTAATACCCAGCAGAATCACAGATTGGCACATAGAAATGTGCCAATGCTAATGCACACATTCATGTGCCAGTGTGCAGACGTGGCACACACAATGCGTGACAGATTCTGGCACCCAGTGGCCTATTTAATTCAAAGTAGGAAGGTAGTGGGCGTGATCTATTATAATGAAGCGTGACCCCATGCAAATGAAGGGCGGAACGAACGGCGCATGCGCGCGCATGCTCAGAATCACGTTGCATATACTCCCTAAGATACGACGGCTCAATGCCTACGACGTGAACGTAACCTACGCCCAGCCCCATTCATGCACGACTTACGTAAACGACGTAAAATACGATGGCTGTTCCCTGGTCCATACCCTAACATGACTTACCCCTGCTTTATGAGGCTTAACGTTACGCCGGACGTACGCCTTATGTAAATGGCGTAGATTACAGCGACGGGCGCAAGTACGTTCGTGAATCGGCGTATCTCGGTCATTTACATATTCGACGCGTAAATTAATGGAAGCGCCCCTTGCAGCCAGCGTAAATATGCGCCCAAGATACGACGGCATAGGAGACTTGCGTTGGTCGGATCAAGCCAAAATTCAGGCATATCTTGTTTGCTGAATCAGGCACATAGATACGACGGGGCATCCGTGGACTTACGTGGCGTATCAGAAGAAGAGTCCTTTCTGAATCCGGGCCATAATAGTTAACTGATTCCTTTTAAAAACAATTAAAAATAGATACAAATCAATCATATAATGTACCTGTAGTTTCAGTTTCGTTTTTTGCATGTTATCCTGCCTCTGTGCTGTATAGAGCCATAGAGAAGTGATGGTTTGAAAAACGAAACTAGAAGCTCCCAGTACTGTGTTCCTCAGGAAACAGACAACCAGGAAGTGTCCAGAACAGAGAACAATTACAGCAACATCAGAGCAAAAACGAACAATGAGGACATGAAACCAGGAATGCAGTAAGGTAAAGGAAGCTATTTAGCAAAAAAAAAAATCCTTTAGTGACCCTTTAAGCTCCCCCGTGTGTTCCCAAGTTCCTGTTCCTGCTATTATTGAATTTCCTGTTACTGACCCGGCTTGCCTTTGACCTGTCATGTCTCCATTCCTGGCTTTGACTCTCAGCTTGTTCCAGTGACTCCTATGTTAGACTCACCCAGGACAGAGGCTTTTGAAGAGGACTGCTAGCCTCTTGCCTGCTGACTATGTGCCCTGGCATTTGAGGGCGCTACAAGCATTTAGGAAGGTGTTCCGTTATGTAATTCAAAAGGACATTATTAAAAAGGCCATAATGGTCTCTCTCAACTTCGGACTCTTAATGTTGTCATCAGCAAGCCACATGTCGGGGGCCCCCTGCCATAATGTGGTTATTGTAAGTAGGTCTCCTGCTATTGTTTGAAGGTTTGTCGTGTTTATGCTTATGGTTACTTCGCTGTAAACTATCTGCATGCTGTTTCAGCTTTTAAATGTGAGTGTTACTATTTATTTATTAAACCTTGCTGAATTTACTGCACTATGGAGTTTGCCCTTTGCTTTTATTGAGAGTGGTCTGGACGAGCCTTTGGTCGGAAGTTTGGAGGGACCTGAGCCTTTCTGGATCTATGGTGTGTGTTGCTGGTTACCATCCACATTTATACAGGCTGGTTTAACCTGTTCAGAGGTGAGAGGCTAGTATTTTCTTCACTCTGGGTCTGCACAGCTACACTGGAGAATCGTGCGGTGGACTGCCGTACCGTCCTTTGTTTTAAACACCATTGCACTTTTGGGAAACTTTTGAACACTTGTTCTGCACTTTTTTTGGAATATTTTACCTAGCGCTGGAATTCACTTGGAACACCATATTTATTTGAACTATATTTATGTATTTATTTATTTATATCTGAACATTTTATATTTATTTTCACTCTGCACAATTTTTTATCAAGCGCTGGAATTCACTTTGAACACTATATCAATTTATACTTGAACATTATTTATTTGTTTCTCTCTGCACATTTTTTGGTGCACATTTATATATATATAAAAAACACATCTAGGATTTTGTGTTTTTGGACATTATCCAATTATCATTATTCACGTTTAATTATTTGTGCATATTTGGTGACGGCACTGAATTTTACCATGCATTACAATTGTCTTTATAATGCTCATTGACTTTAAATTATTATTAATTTTAGTCTTCATCAATTTCAATAATCTCACTTTTCCTACCTTTCTCATCGGAGTTGTGGATGCTATGAAGGGAGGAAATTAGGAGTGGAACACATTTTATTGGTTAATATCCATACGTTGCTGTGCAATAATTTGGTATTTATTATTTCTCCACTGGTAAGCGCCATTACACTCCCCTCTTTACAGATAGTAGGGTGACGTTTTCAATGCTTTATTACTGGTCCAACATGACCAACAATCCAACTGAGGTAGATAGAAGTAGGTTGGTGAAAGAAGAACATGCAGATTCAGGCCTATGGATAGATTGAAGCAGTCCTGCTTCTAGTAGCAGCTTTTACTTCGTCGCCACTTCAGCCGAAGTGGGTATAGTGCCCCCGGACAGGTCCCTGTCACAGGCCTGGCAGCCGGAGCGTCACTAGAACTTCTGGGAAGGAACAAGTCTCTGCCACAGACTCGGCTCTAATAGGATTAGGATTTAGTGATGAGACCTCTGCTACAGGCCTGGTACTTGAAAACATGGATAGTAGAGCGAATCCTCCCAGTAACACAATCTTACCTGAATCTCCCTCAGGTAGACTTGATTGTTTTCGGGGCACCGACTGACAGTTTGCAGCATACAACCTGTCAGTGTCCGGTCACCCAGATCCCCGATGGTTCGTCTAAGCCCTATTGGATCACTTGCCTCCGGGTTCACCTCATACCGACTCCCCACTGAACAGCACAACTCACTTGGGATTTTCTCAACAAAGTTGGGGGACCCGGTAAGTCACTGGGGCCCCTTTGGCAGCATCAGTTGCTCCGGGCCATGAGGGCCCAGAGTCAGGAACTCCGTGTAGCACGTGCGCCCCGGCCTGGTAGGCCATATCGCCGGGGGCCGTGATGTGCTCACACCCTAAAGGTGGGTGCCGCACCTGGAACCAGGAACCCGCGAAGAACCCCACAAAATGACGTCTGCCACAGAAATACCCTCCCCCAGCATGCCCCGCGAGGGAAACACTTTTCTAATTGGCTGCTGGAGAAAAGCGGCTCCGCCTGGACCCCTCTTGCACCACCTGCCATCCAGAGATGGAACTACATCTCTGGAGCACAGAATGACCCACAGGACAGTCCAGAACCGACAGAAACCCAATTTAGTAAACAGCACGGATGAGAGCAAGGTAACTCTCTCATCCCCCACTAAATTTTGACATAGCACCTGTACTGAAAAGTACACAGGCGATACACGTTGTTCCTGGTTCCGGGACCATGTTGGCCCAGAACATTTAAAGCTGTGGCGGGGCCCCAGTAATCGACTGGGTCTCCATCCCTGAGAAGATCCCAAGCGTGTTCCCAGTGCGAGGAAGCTGTTCAGTGGGGAGTCCATCTGAGGAGAGCCAAGAGAGGCTGGCGATCCAATAGGGTCTCGACAATCCACCGGGGATCAAGAAAACCGATTACTGAAAGGCTGGACTTTGGTCACCTGTCAGTCGGTAACTTGCAAACTACCTGAAGGAGATCCAGGCCAAAGTCTATTAAGGAGGATTACTTCCGCTACCTTAATCCTAAGGAGGGTCCGTGGCAGAGACTTTTCCTCTAAGTTCCGAGTGATACTCTGGCTGCCAGGTCAGTGAGAGAGGCCTGTCCAGGTACACTATACCCACTCCGGCTGGAGTGGCGAAGAAGACTAAGTGCTGTTGGAAGCAGGACTGTTTCCCTTTTGCTACGCCTGAATCTGCTATTTCTCCTTTTACTTCAACTCTTCTATCACCACAAAGTTTTATTGTTTTTACCCAGCTGCGTAAAAAAGAGCACAGAAAAAGACATTCCGTTACTGCTACATTCACTGTACACTCCTAGGCGGCGGAGGAGCCATGAGGTAATATGCCACCCAAAACAAACCAGCAGCTCCTTTGGGGGTAGTGCTACACTTATGATAATGTGTATTGTCTGTAGTTAGCTTGAAGTCGGCAAGTCTGACCTGCAATGAGACATCTGAGTCATCCAGGTGGTTAATGAAGGATCCTCTGTGATGGGATTAGCCATGAGTCAGCTGCACCTCGTTGGCTAAATCATTGTGTTAGGTTTTGGATTAATATTTGGGTCATTGTTAATGTGGTGAGTGATCTTCTTCTCAAGTGTATAAAAGCCTGTATTCTTGTTCAAATAAAAAGTTCTTATTCTGGTTTACTCCAAAACTGGTGTTTCCTAGTTCTTGGGGTAACAGGGGTTCCAGAGCATTGGGAAGCAGCTTCATGGCAGAGATACCCAGTCAGGGTGTCCGGATTCCGACACAACTTCACTTCTGCCTGCTGATCCATGTAAAACCTCTGATTTGCTCTTCTGACTCTGCTGCTGCCTGATTACTAGTGTATGACCCCGGCTGACTCCTGACTCTGCTTGCTGCCTAAAGCCGCGTACACACGGTTGGAATTTCTGTCGGAAAAACCTTGGATGGTTTTTCTGATGGAATTCCGCTCAAGCTTGGCTTGCATACACACAGTCACACAAAAGTTCTCTGAAATTCTGACCATCGAGAACGCGGTGATGTACAACACTAAAAAATTAAGTTCAATGTTTCCGAGTATCCGTTGAATTGTTTCCGAGCATGCGTAGGAATTTTGCGCGTCGGAATTGCTACAGATGATCAGAATTTTCGATAGGAACTTTTTCCGTCAGAAAAGTAGAGAACCTGCTCTCAATCTTTTGTTGGCGGAAATTCCGACAGCAAAAGTCTGATGAAGCCTACACATGGTCGGAATTTCCGACCAAAAGCTCACATCTGTCTTTTCTTGTCGGAATTTCTGACCGTGTGTACACGGCATTACTCCTGGCTGATATTCCATGCATGACTTCTGGCCTGACTCTGCTCTTGTCAAGTCTCACCCAGCAGTACATTCTGCTCGTCAGTTGCCATCCAGCAGACATCTCCTCATCACCTCAGCCTGTCACAGCTGGCAACCCCCGTTTCCCTGAGCATAGCACTCCCTGTCCCCACCATCAGGGTGCTCTGCACCTAGTTGCAAGGGAAGCCCTCTCAGCACTTTGGCCTCCGACCAGGTATGCGACAATCACATAGAACAGACAGTAGTTCCCAAAATGTAAAAAAAAGTTCCAGGGACACTTTGTACTCTGTGTGTGAGACATTCACTTCACTACATAGTGTATGATAGTGGGTAGTATGTATTAAAAAGGAATTATTAAGGTGCAATGGTGGCCAGTATTAACAGGAGTTGAGTGTGAAGAGTATGGTGGGGGTTAGTATGTACAGGAGAGAAATACATAGTAAATTATAGTGGTTAGTATGTGCAGGAGGGGAGTGCAGAATGTAGGGAAGTGGGTATTATGTGCAGTAGAGGAGTGCAGAGTGTATGGCGGTGGGTGGTTTGTGCTGGAGAGTAGTGCTGAGTGCATGGCGGTGGGTGGTATGCGCAGGAGAGGAGAGCAAAGTGTATGGCGGCAGGTGGTATGTGCAGGAGAAGAGTGCAAAGTTTTTGGCGGTGGGTGGTATGTGCAGGAGAAGAGTGTGAAGTGTATAGCGGTGGGTGGTATGTGCAGGAGAGGAGTGCAGAGTGTATGGCGGTGGGTGGTTTGTGCTGAAGAGTAGTGCCGAGTGCATGGTGGTGGGTGATATAAGCAGGAGAGGAGAGCAAAGTGTATGGCGGCAGGTGGTATGTGCAGGAGAAGAGTATGAAGTGTATAGCGGTGGGTGGTATGTGCAGGAGAGGAGTGCAGACTGTATGGCGGCGGGTGGTATGTGCAGGAGGGGAGTATGGAGTGTATATTAGTGGGTGGTATGTTCAGGAGAGGAATGTAGTATGTATGGCGGCGGTGGTATGTGCAGGAGAGGAATGTAGTATGTATGGCGGCGGTGGTATGTGCAGGAGAGGAATGTAGTATGTATGGCAGCGGTGGTATGTGCAGGAGAAGAGTGTGGCGTGTATGGCAGTGAGTGTTTTTTGCAGGCGAGGAGTGTGAAGTGTATGGCGGTGGGTGGTATGAGCAGGAGAGGAGTGTGAAGTGTATGGTGGTGGGTAGTATGTGCAGGAGAGGGGTGTGGAGTGTATGAAAGTGGGTAGTATGTACAGGGAGAGGAGTGAGGAGTATATGTTCATGCCTCTGCTCATCTTTGCACCCCAGCCCCCCTGCACACACCCTCTTTGCTCATGTCTGCACTCCAATCTGTAATCCATTTGCTGTTACCCCCGGACTCCCCATCTGCTCACCTTTGCAGTACAAGCTGATTGCAGGCTCAGTGGCATTGGCAGGCGTGTTTACATCCCCAATGTCGGCAGCATTCAGTAGAGGTTGATGGTGGACAGGGGCTCAGGGGAGTTTGATATACCTATAAATGCGCCCACCATTTACATATCAATGCCGCCTGCCACTCGCGATTTACATATTAATGCTTGTCACGATTTACATATCAACTGTATGACATAAAATATCATTCTCTAGGGTTTCTGCTTAAGAAAAGGTATAATATCTGAGGGGTTAAAGTAATTATCTAGCAAAAAAATACAGATTTTTACATGTATGAGAGAAATGTCGGAATCGGCCCGGGGCTCACGTGGTTAGTGAAATAATTTTTTAGAGTAGGCTCAGACAAAGTCATACATTTTGTGTGCAGAAAAGCAAACGCAATAGAAAAGTTTGATTTTTAAAAGAAATGATGTGTGTGATGTACACAATGATGTGCAGGGATTCTGGGTAATAACGCCCTCTGTTATGTGCAACCTGACCATGCCCATCATTCTCCACGATGTGCTACATGCACCGTATACCTTGTTTACCTATGTAGCAGTGGCGGTTCGTCCATAGAGGGCGCTGGAGCGCCGCCCCCTCTGGCTCTCACCGCCACTGAGTCTAATAACATAGATTCATGTATTGAACGAATCTATGTTATTGTCACCGCTGCGCTGTTCTATTCAGATGGCCGGACATGAGGCGCCGGCCATCTGAATAACGGCAGCTGGTTGGCTGTACGGAAGTGCCCATCAGAGCCAGCGGCTCTGATAGGCTTTCCGAGTACAGCCCTCGGGTCCCCGGAAGCTTATCCTCGGAACGCACATGGTGTGCGTTCCTTGGATAAGACTGACAGGCATCTCAGCCAATCAGGTTGGCCGGTTCTGGCTACCGGTAACCTGATTGGCTGAAGCGTCATCGAGGGCAGGAGAAGACATCGAGGCGAGGGTCGAGGACGTGGATGGCTGACTCCAGTAAAGGTAAGTGCCGGGCAGGGGGGAGGAGGGGCACAGCGGCGACGAAGGGCACAGTGGGGACAATGGGGACAAATGAATGGGCACCGTGGCAACAATTAAAGGGCAAAGTGGCAACAATTAAAGGGCACAGTGGCAACAATTAAAGGGCAAAGTGGCCACAATTAAAGGGCACAGTGGTGACAATTGATGTTCGCACAGTGGTAACAATTGATGTGGGCACAGTGGTAATTGATGGCATGGCACAGTGGCTGCGTTTGATGGCACATTGGTGACAATTGATGGCACAGTGGCTGCGTTTGGCATGCCACAGTGGCGACAATTGATGGCACAGTGGCTGCGTTTGATGGCATGGCACAGTGGTGACAATTGATGGGCACAGTGGTGATAAATGATGGCACAGTGGTTGCGTTGCATGGAACAGTGGCTGCATTTGAAGGCATGGCACAGTGGCGACAATTGATGGCATGGCACAGTGGCGACAATTGATGGCATGGCACAGTGGCTGCATTTGATGGGCACAGTGGCTGCATTTGATGGGCACAGTGTGGCTGCAATTGTTTTTTTGTTTTGTTTTTTCGTTTGTTTGCGCCCCCCCAAAAATTTTGAGCACCAGTCGCCACTGCTATGTAGCAGGACTCCCCAGGTCTTTGATAATCCTAGTTAGAGTTGGGCGAATGGTTCGAGCTGAGCAAAAGTCCAACCTGAACATTGCGTGTTTTCCCATTTAACAAACACCCAAATTTGCAGAGCGCTCGGAGGGATGTTCGCCCACCTAACACCCCTGGAATGAACTGCGAGACGCACAGTGCATTCTAGGGCCCTGATTGTCTGAAGCAGTGCACCCAACAGCTGGTCAGGTGCAAGGCTTTGCCAATCAGGGCATGTGACGACACCCCCGTGTATGAGAGGGGTTAAAGCCGTTTAGGATATTCCATTCCCGAACACCAAGGCAGCTACTGACACTCCAGTCAGGCAAACAAGACCCATAAGTAAAATGCTCCCCCAATAACGAGACTAAGCTCTGTCTTGAGGTTCAAGCAGGACTGACAATCTTTATTGAAAAGACTACAAGTTTTATACACCAAAAGAGGAGATGCATCATATTACTCTGAAAATACACCTGTGACCAGACCTAATTAACATGCTAATTACCTAATTCCTTTTAGCAGCCTGGTTGTCTCCTGAACTTCAATACACATTACTACAGGAATCCTTTCATACAATACAGGGTCAATTAGTCCAAGCCCCTCTGAAAGCATCCTTAGAAGTTAGTCTGGATTAATTAACATTACAACAGACAGGTGTCTGGGGGTGATGACATTAGCATCGTTAAGCAATAGACGGTCGGCCTGTTACATTGAACTTCCCGCAATGCCCAAATAACATCTTTGTATTTCTTGAGAGATATTGTTAATGAATATTACTGTCCCAGTTTAAGTAGTCCAAGATATATTTTCTCAGTTACCCTATGACCTATAGTGTAGTGTAAGCATAGTGTAGTGTGATTATAATGTAGTGTGTTATAGTGCAGTGTTTAACAGCATTACATTAAGTGCTGTATACACATTTATTTTGGTTGCTGCATCTTTGGGTCTGGTATGGATTTTAAGGGAAACCCCCACACCAAAATAAAAAGAAATGGTGTGGCGTCCCACCCAAAAGCCATACTAGACCATTAGGTCTGGCATGGATTTTGAGGGGAACCCCCATGCCAATTTTTTTTTAAATGGCATAGGGTCCCCCCCAAAATTTATACCAGACCTTTATCCGAGTTTGCGGCCAGGAAAGGGGGGTGGACAAGCAAGCACCCCCCTCTTGAATCCTACCAGGACACATACCCTCAACATGGGGGGTTGCTTTGGGTCAGGGGGGCTCTGCCAGGGATAAGGGCCCCCAAGATCCCAGCCCCTCCTATATGAATGAGTATGGGGTACATTGTACTTGTAGCACCCTCTACTTTAGGTAAATTTAGTCAGGCCTAGCAGTAAGCTAGGCCTGCTTGTTTTGATGTGATTGGGCTGGGAGTGGATCAGAGTAGGCTGGTGACTCCCTTCTGTTTCTAGGGGCTTCTAGAAGGAAGGAAGGGAAGAGAGATGGGGCTGTCTGGGATGTATCATGGAGCCCTGACCAATCCCCAACTAGTATTGGCAGGGGTTAGGCCTCCTTGAAATACCCAGGGTCAACCCAGCTGGGGAGGAGTTGTCAGGTGGAAGAACTGGAAGAGTAGTAGCAGTAGGGGCCTTTGAGGAAGCTCCCCAGTCTGGGGGTTGACCTTGGGCCTGGAGCTTGGGAGTGGAAGGGACCCTCATACAAACCACAGAGGTGTCCTGACCAGGAGCAGAAGAGGGCAGTGGAGTGCACTGCTGGACAAGTCTCCAGGAGGGTTCCACCAGATATTGGTGAGTGACACACAGCCAGGAACACTGGCCAGAGTGGATTGGGAGGCTGCAATCTGAAATGGATGAAGAGCCAGTAAGGACTGTGGTGCCCTGGGCAGTAAAGACAGGCAGCTGCAGCCAGGAGGGCTGGCAGGGCCTGAAGAGGGCTGACTGGGATCAGTAGTCCAGCTAGGACAGCTAGCACCAGAACTTTCCAATGTTTGCTACACCAGAGGGACTCGCGGTCCCTGCCTGCAAAGGGCTGTTGCTAGGGCCTGGCTGAAGTTAAATCAGGCCTAATCACATTCTAGCTGTGCCTAAAGAGTTGTACTGGACAAAGAAGAAGGAATAGTCTGCAGTAAGAGTTGTTCTGGAGGAAGAGGAGAGAGTATAATTTGGGGGCAATTATACTTTCTGGGCATTCCATGAATTCCTTAACCCCATCCAAGTTCTAATCCCTCAATAAAAACACAAAACAACGCTAACTGACTGTTCATTGAATTGGAGTGTCTGGAAGTGAATGCCGGGCTGGGCAGGGTGGCAGGTGGGCCAGAAAATTCAGCAGTACCGCTACATACTCCTACTCATTCACCAAATAAAGTGTAAAAAATAAACAAAAACACACACAGTTTTTGACAATTCTTGCGATGCCCGCCGCACTGCCAAGCCTGAGAAAAGAAAAAAAGACTCCGCTCCAACAAAGGCTCCCCACCAACTGCCTGCTCCGCCATGTGAAAGTTCTTAAATTGGTAATAGGCGGGGCCATCTGGTGACGTCACCTGGTGGCACCGCCCCTATGTGACGCTACCGGCCGAAGCATGCTGGGTCGGTGACAACACATGGGTGGCAGTGCCACCAGGTGATGTTGCCAGGCGGCCCCACCCCTTACCTATTTAAGAACTGTCCCATGGCGGAGCAGGCAGACGGCGGTAGTGGCAAGGTTTTTTTTTTCATGGCCTTGAGGTGCAGTGAGCGTCGTGATTGGCGATGGATCTACATCGAGGGACTTTTTTTTAAATAAAGAAGTTGTCAGAAACTGTGGGGTAGATTCAGGTAGGGGCGCGCAAAACTGCGGCGGCGTAACGTATGACATTTACGTTACGCAGCCACAAGTTTTATGGGCAAGTGCTTGATTCACAAAGCACTTGCCTATAAAGTTGCGGCGGTGTAGCGTAAAAGGTGCCGGCGTAAGCGCGCATAATTCAAATGATCCCGTAGGGGGCGTGGATCATTTAAATTTGGCGCGTTCCCGCGCCGAACGTACTGCTCATGCGCCGTCCCTAAAATTTCTCGACGTGCATTGCGGTAATTGACGTCGCAAGGACGTCATTGGTATCGACATGAACGTAAATGGCGTCCAGGGCCATTCACCGAATCGGCGTAAGTATGTAATTTGCATACTCTACGATGACATCTATGGGAGCGCCACCTAGTGGCCAGCGTCAGAATGCACCCTAAGATACGACGGCGTAAGAGACTTATGCCAGTCGTATCTTAGGCTAAAGTCGGCTTATCTAGCTTTCTGAATACAGAAAGTAGATACGCCGGCGCTACTTAGCAATTACGCGGCGTATCTATGGATACGCTGGCGTAATTGCTCTCTGAATCTACCCCTGTGTGTGTGTTTTTCTTTCTTTCTAGGATGTGCGCCGTAGGGGGCTCGCGTGGAGCTTGCACTGGGAAGGCGTCCAAGCTCCCCGTGAGCTTGGACATATTTCAGGTTCAGTCATATTTCAGGTTATCAGTCAGAAATGTGGTCCGTCAGTAAATTCTTTCATATTGCATTCTTGCGAAAGGGGCGGGGCCATAATATAGCTTAAAGAGAGCGTAGTATGTAGAGAATGTAGTTTCCTTTTGGTTATTATCAGAATTTTTTTTTCATAGTTCATCCAGGAGAAGGTTCATTTCCCCCGAGCTCTCCGGGGAGGACAGAGACTGCTGCAGTACCAGTGATCTGTGACACCGACCGATCGACCCGGACTCCATTACCCCCCACATTATCATCCAGGTAAGTCTGCTGATTATTATCCTGCTCTATATCAGTACTCAGCTGTGTGTATAGAATTATCTGAGGATGTCTCCCAGTCCAGACTTTAACTTGTGGTTGTAGAAGTGATGTGGATCCGATTGACTTTAATCATTTTATTATGCTCGCTATTTCCATTACTGACATCTTCCTATTACTCTTCTCTATTCCCAGCACCTAGCTTGTGAATGTTTTTACATTATACTACATGAGGAGCTTTCCCAGTCACAAATCTTTAATCAGTCTGATTTCATTTACTGGCCTCTTACTTTCCCCAGAATGAACACAGTGAGTGATCAGTACTAATCACCCCTGTGTCCATTCATCATTGAAGCATAGTACACTGTGTTTACCATGCTTTGTTTTGTGAATGAACAGGAAGCCTCAGACAGAGCTCCCAACTGTCCCTGATTTGGAGCAATGTCCCTCTGTTCCTCCTCATTTGTCCCTCATGTTGGTCTGATCCATATAGTTGTATATAAAATGCGCTTTTTATCTTTCAAAAAGTGATTCCCAGAGCTAAACCTTTCATCCAAATTCTTAATGTCTGCATTTGTACATTTTAAAAGCCAATATAAAGGAATAGTAGTGGTAAAAAAAGCACTTGTGGATTTAATTAACCACTTCCATACCAGGCACTTACGCACCTTCCTGCCAATTTTCAGCAATGTCGCACTTTGAATGACAATTGCGCGGTACACTGTACCCAAACAATTTTTTTTTTCATTTTGTTCCCCACAAATAGAGCTTTCTTTTGGTGGTATTTCATCACCTCTGCGATTTTTATTTTTTGCGCAACAACTAAAAAAAGTGAATAAGTACGTTTTAGTCTTTGATTACGGGCACTGATATGGCGGCACTGATGGGCACCGGTGAGGCGGCACTGATGGGCACTAATAGGCGGCACTGATAGGCGGCGCTGGTATACGACACTGATGGGCACTCATAGGCGGCACTGATGGGCACTCATAGGCGGCACTGATGGGCACTCATAGGCAACACTGGGCACTGATAGGCGACACTGATGGGCAATTATGGGTGGCACTGATGGGTCCTTATGGGTGGCACAGATGAGCACTGATAGGTGGGCACTGGGCATTGATGGACACTGAGAGGTGGAACTGATGGACACCGAGGAGTGGCACTGATGGACACTGAGGGGTGGCACTGAGGGCATTGCTGGGAATCACTTGTTTATCCCAGTGCCCATGTTGCCAGTCAGTGCCCATTTGTGGGCACTGATTGGCATCTTTCTCATTTTATTTTTATTGCCTCCTTCCCTGGTGGTCCAGTGTGAGCTTCCCTGGTGGTCCAGTGTGGGCATTCGGGGGGGCTGCACTGATAAAGCGCAGCCCCCCCTGTCAGGAGAGCCGCCGATCGGCTCTCCTCTACTCTCTTTGACAGACAAGAGTGAGTAAGAGCCATCAATGGCTCTTCCTGTTTACATTGTGATCAGCCGTGATTGGACACGGCTGATCACGTGATTGGACACTGCTGATCACGTGATTGGACACGGCTGATCACGTGATTGGACACTGCTGATCACGTGATTGGACACGGCTGATCACGTGATTGGACACTGCTGATCACGTGGTAAAGAGCCTCCACCGGAGGCTCTTTACCAAGATTGGAGATTCAGGGTGTGAGACTGACACTGACACATCATCTACTGACTTATAAACCATTGTCATATGATACTCTTATGGATTCTCCCCAGTCATCCTATACCTCCTCTAACACGTCTCAAGGCAGAATTTCTTGTGTGTATGACCTCCTCTCTAAAAGCTTACAGCCTGACAAATTACTTGTGTTGTTTGGATGGGACTGGGAACTGAATTTCTAGAAACCTGTCTGGCAATGGCCCAGGAAAGCATTGCGAGGTCTCTCCCACTGTGAGATCGTACAGAACATGAAAGAAAAAGGGCCTATGTTTAACGTACGTCCAAACAGGGTGATACTGTGGATGTTGGGGTGACCACATTTCCAAACTACCATTCAGGGACACCCCCCTTCCCAAAAATCAGCTTGTACTGTAACGAATCACAGCACAGTGATTGGACACAAGAGGCGGGATTTATGTCTTTATTTCTCCAATCACAAGCAGGGGGCGGGGATTATGCTCCTCCAGGCATTCCCGGCCAGGACAATTTCTGTCAGTGAGTAAACCGGTGATGTGTCAGCCTTTATTGGGGGCATCAGATTGGCCCGGGGGGGTGGCTGTGTCAGTTTCATTCCGGGACACTGTATTGTCCTGGAATGAAGGTGCCCGGGACAGACCTGCAAAATGCGGGACTGTCCCGGGCAATCCGGGACACGTGGTCACCCTAGTGGATGTACCGGTAACCAGTGTGCCACCGTCCCGATAATATTGGAGTTGGCTAAGGGCTAGTGGTTTTGGACTTTAAAGGCACACAGTACATATGGTAAGAAAACAGGCGTCCTCCACAAACCAGGGGCAAATAACTCGGCTGTACAGGAAGGCACTGGGCTTTATGGACCCTTCTCACTATTGCTTGTATCCACTTCCTTAAATTGGACTGGAGACTTTCAAGCTAGTGTTCAGTGAGTCAGGCTTACCCCCCTGTTCACTGTTGTCCGGCCCATTATATCTAGCCTACATTCTGACCATCCGTGTGCCCCTGGAAGACTGTTTCCCCCCTGCTTACCAACATTTAATTGCCTTGTCACCCATCGCAACATTGTTTTGTTTCAAATGATAACACCCCCCTAACTGGCCAAAGTAGTACTCCTTGAACTACGGCCAATGCTAGGCTTAGAAAAAGACCGATTGTTGCTTACCCTCAACGCGGTTAACCCTATATTGAATTGTCTGTGCTCCTGAGGAAGCGCTATCTACAGCGAGTAACATGTAGAGCGAGCCCTCCTGTTCCTCTGGACTACCACTTGGTTACACACTATACAGTCAACTTTTAAATCATGCTTTACATTTGAGCCTTCTATGGTAGAACTGTATTACAATTGTGACAACCTATGTGGACCAGTTATTTACTTGATCTTTCTAATTTTATGTTTGTAACTGTTTTTATGACATTCTTACAAAATAAATGTATTTAGTTTTCTTACCATATGTACTGTGTGCCTTCAAAGTCCAAAACCAATAGCCCTTAGCCAAATCTCCATCGTACAGAACATACTTTACAGATGGTATTTTACCCCTTCACATTTAGCAACTAGTTTCCCTTCACATCATTCTTCGGAGACAATGGGGTTGGTTGATTTACTAAAAAACTGAAGCGTGCAAAGTTTGGTGCAGCTGTGCATAGTAGCCAATCAGCTATTTACTTCAGCTTTTTCAGTAAGGGCCCTTTCACACGGGCGGACAAACGGTCCGTTTTTTACAAGTCTGTTTACGGACTTGCAATGCTTCCCTATGGGATTGCAGACTTTAGCAGATTGAGCATCCGCTAACGTCCGCAAACATCCGCCTCCGCAAAGATCCGCTTTTTCAGACGGAAGAAAACCCTATTTTTCTTCCGCCTGGTGGAACGGATCGGATGAATACGGACACACGGTCCGTATTCATCCGATTCCCCATAGGGGAGAGCGGAGGAAAGACAGGGCGGTCTCTGCACAGTGTGCGGGGACCGCCCTGTCCGCCGACAGATCAGCGGGGATTTAGGGATGATCCCCGCTGAGCAGACGGACACACACGGGCGGATCAATACGGATCAGCTCCGCGTGAAAGAGCCCTTAAGCTTTGCCAATAAATCCTGGAAGCTGATTGATTTCTAAGCAGAGTTGCACCAGATTTTGCACTCTCCAGTTTTAGTAAATCAACCCCAATGTGGGCAAGAAGGCTCTTTAATACACATAAAATGTCACTGTCACATAATTGTTCAATATTGGTATGACGCTATCTCAATTATTCATGATGACACTTGACCTTTCTCTTGTCTCTTTCACAGTTGAGACCTCCTCTATCCCCTTTTGCTATCACTCCCCTCCATCTCCTACCCTTTATCCCCCTTTTTCTTCTTTTCTTTTCATTAAAAGGGGTTTAGACATCTTGCATGAAAAGATATAAAAAAATGATATCATGTTCATAGATCTGGTCTTAAATTCCTTTCTTCTAGTCTGTACTGGTTATTGGTACCATTTTTATATCTACATTGTTTGTAATTTTGTTGTTATACAAAAGCTCAACAAAACTTATAGTAAAAAAAAAATGTGACTAGCTGACACCTTCGTGCCGGTTCACACTACCGCGACTTGGGATCCAACTTGTGTCGCCCCAAGTCGCGCGACATGAGAAATTCAATTGAAGTGAATGGGAGCCGTCCTAATGTACACTACTGAAGTGGCTCTGACTTCAGAAAAGGTTCCTGTACTACTTTAAGGCGACTTCTATCCGACTTGTACCCATTGATTTCAATGGAAGTCGCCTCCAAAGTCGGATCACTATCTTAACTGAAGCAACTTTACAGGAAAAGAAAATAGTTTACTCCGGCAAACCCCTCCCTCCCACAGAGCTGATTATTCTGTGATTGGCCACAGCCAAAGTCGCCTGTCCTGGAGGCAACTTCAAGTCTTGTTGTAAGTTGCTCCAAGTTGTGCTGAAGTCGCCTTGCAAAAGTGGTGCTGTAAGTCGCGTTGCCCCTGTGTGAACCGGCACTTACTGTAGAAGAACATCATGTTTATGTTATTTGTGTCCTGCAAGAACAGCCAACCATTAATTCATCTTTTTGTAATTTCAGCAAGGTCCAATGGTCCATGAAACCACCTAGAAATAGTGAATATCAAACTTTCATTCTTCTCTTCTGCTGTCAGCGATGGCATCTGCTGATCTGAGAGATGAGCTGGAATGTTCCGTCTGTCTGAACATTTATACAGATCCTATAATGCTGCAATGTGGACACAACTTCTGCCGGGAATGTATTGATTGTGTTCTGGATACACAGGAGGGGTCTGGAGATTTCTTCTGTCCTGTATGTAGAAAAAGATTCATGAGCCGTCCTGCAATGCAGAGGAACATAGCACTACGTAACATAGTGGAGAATTTCCAGTCTGCTCACCCAGATCAGGAGGGTACCGGGGTCTTCTGTACTCACTGTGTGGACTCTCCTGTACCTGCTGTTAGATCCTGTCTACACTGTGAGGTTTCTCTGTGTGATAAACACCTGAGAGTCCACAAAAAGTCCCCAGAACACATCTTATGTGACCCCATCTTGTCCATGGAGAGTACAACATGCTCAAATCGGGGACACCAGGCGGAGCTGCTGGATGAGGCTTCTAAGAAGAAAAAGAACAAACAGAGGAACATTCTGCAGAAATTTTTGATAAAGAGAAGAAAGACGGAGGAAAGAGTCCAGAGTCTGCAGGAACACAGGAGGAAAGTAGAAGAAGAAGCCGCCGATGACACAAAAAAAGTGATTGCCCTGTTTAGAGATCTCAGGAGACGTCTGGAAGATCTGGAGAAGAGAGTCCTGAGGGAAATCTCTGGGCAGGCAAAGCGGGTCTCCATCTCAATCCGGAATCTGGAAATAAAGAAATATGAACTGTCCAGGAAGATGCGCCACATTGAGGAGCTGTGTAACATGACGGATCCACTGACTGTCTTACAGGAATCAGACACAGGTGACTTGTGTGATACTGAGGATGGAGATAATGAGGACAGAGAGAGACATGAGAAGCTCCTCCATGATGGAGGGGGTCTGGATGTGGCAGAGGTCTTACACACAGGTTTATCTGATATAATAACAGATGTAAATGTATACTTCCCTATACAGCAGACCTGGGCAAACTACGGCCCGGCGGACCTTTTAATCCGGCCCACCCCCGCCGCCGAAACCGCCGCCGCTGCCACGTTAATCACTGCGGCGGGGAACATTAGACAGCGTTCGTTTGAACAGCTGTTTTCCCCGCCGCGCATAAACACTCCCCCTTGGACGGATCTGTCCAATCGCGAGCAAAGCGGAGTCACATAGACACTCCCCCTTGCTCGCGATTGGACAGATCCGTCCAAGGGGGAGTGTATGGCATAGACACTCCCCCTTGGACGGATCTGTCCAATCGCGAGCAAGGGGGAGTCACATAGACACTCCCCCTTGCTCGCGATTGGACAGATCCGTCCAAGGGGGAGTGTCTATGCGCAGCGGGGAAAACAGCTGTTCAAACGAACGCTGTCTTTAATGTTCCCCGCCGCGGTGATAACAGTAGGCAGGGCCGGGAGGGGTCACACGCAGCCACTTGTGCCAACACATGCAGCCACTTGTGCCAACACATGCAGCCACTTGTGCCAACACATGCAGCCACTTGTGCCAACACACGCAGCCACTGTGCCACCATAAATTGTCGCCACTGTGCCAATCACACGTAGCCACTGTGCCAATCACACGTAGCCACTGTGCCAATCACACGCAGCCACTGTGCCAATCACACGCAGCCACTGTGCCAATCACACGCAGCCACTGTGCCACCATAAATTGTCGCCACTGTGCCAATCACACGTAGCCACTGTGCCAATCACACGCAGCCACTGTGCCAATCACACGCAGCCACTGTGCCAATCACACGCAGCCACTGTGCCAATCACATGCAGCCACTGTGCCCATCAAACGCAGCCACTGTGCCAATAACACGCAGCCACTCTGCCCATCAAACGCAGCCACTGTGCCAATCACACGCAGCCACTGTGCCAATCACACGCAGCCACTGTGCCCATCAAACGCAGCCACTGTGCCAATCACACGCCGCCACTGTGCCAATCACACGCAGCCACTGTGCCAATCACACGCAGCCACTTTCCCATCAAACGCAGCCACTGTGCCAATCACACGCAGCCACTGTTCCCATCAAACGCAGCCACTGTGCCAATCACACGCAGCCACTGTGCAATCAATTGTTGCCACTGTTCCCAAACACAGCCACTTGTGCCAATCACATGCAGCCACTGTGCCAATCACACGCAGCCACTGTGCAATCAATTGTTGCCACTGTTCCCAAACACAGCCACTGTGCCAATCACATGCAGCCACTGTGCCAATCACACGCAGCCACTGTGCCAATCACACGCAGCCACTGTGCCAATCACACGCAACCACTGTGCCAATCACATGCAGCCACTGTGCCCATCAAACGCAGCCACTGTGCCAATCACACGCAGCCACTGTGCCAATAACACGCAGCAACTGTGCAATCAATTGTTGCCACTGTTCCCAAACACAGCCACTGTGCCAATCACATGCAGCCACTGTGCCAATCACACGCAGCCACTGTGCCAATCACACGCAGCCACTGTGCCAATCACACGCAGCCACTGTGCCAATCACACGCAGCCACTGTGCCAATAACACGCAGCCACTCTGCCCATCAAACGCAGCCACTGTGCCAATCACACGCAGCCACTGTGCCCATCAAACGCAGCCACTGTGCCATCACACGCAGCCACTGTGCCAACACACGCAGTCACTGTGCCATCAATTGTTGACACTGTGCCCATCACACGCAGCCACTGTGCCATCAATTGTCGCCACTGTGCCCATCAAACGCAACCACTGTGCCATCACACGCAGCCACTGTGCCATCACATGCAGCCTCCTGTGTCATGTCCCCAGCGTCTGTCCCCCTCCTGTGTCATGTCCCCAGCATCTGTCCCCCTCCTGTGTCATGTCCCCAGCGTCTGTCCCCCTCCTGTGTCATGTCCCCAGCGTCTGTCCCCCTCCTGTGTCATGTCCCCAGCATCTGTCCCCCTCCTGTGTCATGTCCCCAGCGTCTGTCCCCCTCCTGTGTCATGTCCCCAGCGTCTGTCCCCCTCCTGTGTCATGTCCCCAGCGTCTGTCCCCCTCCTGTGTCATGTCCCCAGCGTCTGTCCCCCTCCTGTGTCATGTCCCCAGCCTCTGTCCCCCTCCTGTGTCATGTCCCCAGCCTCTGTCCCCCTCCTGTGTCATGTCCCCAGCCTCTGTCCCCCTCCTGTGCCATGTCCCCAGCGTATGTCCCCAGCGTCTGTCCCCCTCCTGTGTCATGTCCCCAGCCTCTGTCCCCCTCCTGTGTCATGTCCCCAGCCTCTGTCCCCCTCCTGTGTCATGTCCCCAGCCTCTGTCCCCCTCCTGTGTCATGTCCCCAGCCTCTGTCCCCCTCCTGTGTCATGTCCCCAGCCTCTGTCCCCCTCCTGTGTCATGTCCCCAGCCTCTGTCCCCCTCCTGTGTCATGTCCCCAGCCTCTGTCCCCCTCCTGTGCCATGTCCCCAGCCTCTGTCCCCCTCCTGTGCCATGTCCCCAGCCTCTGTCCCCCTCCTGTGTCATGTCCCTAGCCTCTGTCCCCCTCCTGTGTCATGTCCCCAGCCTCTGTCCCCCTCCTGTGTCATGTCCCCAGCCTCTGTCCCCCTCCTGTGCCATGTCCCCAGCCTCTGTCCCCCTCCTGTGTCATGTCCCCAGCCTCTGTCCCCCTCCTGTGTCATGTCCCCAGCCTCTGTCCCCCTCCTGTGTCATGTCCCCAGCCTCTGTCCCCCTCCTGTGCCATGTCCCCAGCCTCTGTCCCCCTCCTGTGTCATGTCCCCAGCCTCTGTCCCCCTCCTGTGTCATGTCCCCAGCCTCTGTCCCCCTCCTGTGTCATGTCCCCAGCCTCTGTCCCCCTCCTGTGTCATGTCCCCAGCCTCTGTCCCCCTCCTGTGTCATGTCCCCAGCCTCTGTCCCCCTCCTGTGTCATGTCCCCAGCCTCTGTCCCCCTCCTGTGTCATGTCCCCAGCCTCTGTCCCCCTCCTGTGTCATGTCCCCAGCCTCTGTCCCCCTCCTGTGCCATGTCCCCAGCCTCTGTCCCCCTCCTGTGCCATGTCCCCAGCGTCTGTCCCCCTCCTGTGCCATGTCCCCAGCCTCTGTCCCCCTCCTGTGCCATGTCCCCAGCCTCTGTCCCCCTCCTGTGTCGTCCCCAGCCTCTGTCCCCCTCCTGTGTCATGTCCCCAGCCTCTGTCCCCCTCCTGTGTCATGTCCCCAGCCTCTGTCCCCCTCCTGTGCCATGTCCCCAGCCTCTGTCCCCCTCCTGTGTCATGTCCCCAGCGTCTGTCCCCCTCCTGTGCCATGTCCCCAGCCTCTGTCCCCCTCCTGTGTCATGTCCCCAGCCTCTGTCCCCCTCCTGTGTCATGTCCCCAGCCTCTGTCCCCCTCCTGTGCCATGTCCCCAGCCTCTGTCCCCCTCCTGTGTCATGTCCCCAGCGTCTGTCCCCCTCCTGTGCCATGTCTATAACAAGTACTCGTACCAGTTTTCCAACAATGATATTTACTGCTTTTTATAAAGAAATACAATTGATTTTATGCAGTATTGAGTTTAGCCTTTTGGCCCGGCCCTCCAAAATATTTTTAGTTTCTCATGTGGCCCCATCGAAAAAATAATTGCCCACCCCTGCTATACAGGGAGCTGCAGACATATTACTGGATGTAAACACAGCTGGTAATAAGCTTCATATATCAGATGACAGGAAATCTTTATCCTGGTCAGATAGGTACCAGCATCGCCCAGAAAGACCAGAGAGATTTCAGGATTATCCTCAGGTGTTGAGCAGTCAGGTTTTTTCTTTGGGGCAACATTACTGGGAAGTGGATGTTGGGGGATCACAATACTGGAGAGTTGGGATGTGTTACCCCAGTATGGACAGGAAAGGTTTGCAGGCAGGAATAGGAAAGAATAACAAGTCCTGGTGTTTGCTGAGGTCTGGTAGTCAGCATTTTGTGAGACATGACAGAAAAGAGACCCTCTTATCTACAAATATCTCCAGTAACAGAGTCAGGATATATCTGGATTATGAGGCTGGGCGGATCTCATTTTATGATCTGTGTGACCCGATCCGACACCTCCACACCTTTACCACCACCTTCACTGAGCCCCTCCATGCTGGTTTATGTGTAGCAAGAGGTTGTATAAAGATATGTGGGGGCAAAGTCTGAGATGTGATAACTCTGCCTAGAAACTAGCGGCGTCACAGGAAGGGAGGGGAGGATTGGTTCATTGCAGAGTCAATGATTTGAGCATGTGCAAACTCTAAATATTATTTTTATTATTATGATACAGGATTTATATGGTGCCAACAGTTCATGCAGCGCTTTACATTGTGGAGGGGGACAGTAGGATTACAATGCAGTTCAATACAGAAGGAAAAGGTTGGCCCTGCTCATGAAGCTTACAAACTAAATATCATAAATACATTTTTTTTAATACATACATGCTTCTATCGATCTTATGCACTGGCGCAATAATGATTTTTTTGTGGATACACACTATTTAAAGTAAAGTAGTGTGGCCTAATAGCGATTCCTTAACCAGACTCGAGGCATACTAGACATGCCAAAAAAAAGGTCATCATTGTACACAGGGCGTGTCTGGTATGTCCAGTCCTTCTGCTCTGCTGCCGGAATTTCCCCTGTCCCAGTACACAGCATTTCAGCTCTGATTAAATCACAGCTGCATTGCTGAGTACACAGAGAAGGTCCCAGCAGCAGGAGCTGTTAAATGGCAATGTTTATCAACAACATTGCTCAGCTGCGTATACAGAAAGATACAAAGAAAAATTGTTAGATTTTATAACTTTCTGTTTGTTCATCTGCAGATCAAAGGGATGAACTTCCATCTGCAGATAAAGTTAAGTTAAAGCAGCCTGACAAGTAATGTTTTTTTTTTTTTTTTTTAGTGCCTTAGTTTACTCTAATCAGCCATAATAACTCTGTATTCTTCTTCTCCATTGAATTATAATTTTCCTGGTGATACAGTATTTTTTGGTTTTTATTTTTTCTATTTTATTAACGAATATTTAAACTTTTTTCTTATTTTTGTTTGCTTTGTTCATTAATATTTGCTGAGGTCTGGTAGTCAGCATTTTGTGAGACATGACAGAAAAGAGACCCTCTTATCTACAAATATCTCCAGTAACAGAGTCAGGATAGATCTGGATTGCGAGGCCGGGCGGATCTCATTTTATGATCTGTGTGACCCGATCCGACACCTCCACACCTTTACCACCACCTTCACTGAGCCCCTCCATGCTGGTTTATGTGTAGCAAGAGGTTGTATAAAGATATGTGGGGGCAAAGTCTGAGATGTGATAACTCTGCCTAGAAACTAGCGGCGTCACAGGAAGGGAGGGGAGGATTGGTTCATTGCAGAGTCAATGATTTGAGCATGTGCAAACTCTAAATATTATTATTATGATGATACAGGATTTATATGGTGCAGTTCATGCAGCGCTTTACATTGTGGAGGGGGACAGTAGGATTACAATGCAGTTCAATACAGAAGGAATAGGTTGGCCCTGCTCATGAAGCTTACAAACTAAATATCATAAATAAATTTTTTTAATATATACATGCAAAATTCTATCGATCTTATTCACTGGCACAATCATGATTTTTTTGTGGCTACACACTATTTAAAGTAAAGTAGTGTGGATTAATAGCGATTCCTTAACCAGACTCGAGGCATACTAGACATGCCCAAAAAAAGGTCATCATTGTACACAGGGCGTGTCTGGTATGTCCAGTCCTTCTGCTCTGCTGCCGGAATTTCCCCTGTCCCAGTACACAGCATTTCAGCTCTGATTAAATCACAGCTGCATTGCTGTGTACACAGAGATTGTCCCAGCAGCAAGAGCTGTTAAATGGCAATGTTTATCAACAACATTGCTCAGCTGCGTATACAGAAAGATACAAAGAAAAATTGTTACATTTTGTAACTTTCTGTTTGTTCATCTGCAGATCAAAGGGATGAACTTCCATCTGCAGATAAAGTTAAGTTAAAGCAGCCTGACAAGTAATGTTTTTTGTTTGTTTTGTTAGCCCCTTAGGCCCTGTACACACGAGAGGATATCTGCTGGAAATGGTCCGCCGGACCGTTTCCAGCGGATAAATCCTCTGGCGGATTTGGATCTGATGGCTGTACTCACCATCAGATCGAAATCCGCGCGGAATTCATCCACGGTCACGTGTCGCTCCGTCGCCGCGATGATGACGCGGCGACGTGCGCGACGCTGGAAGGTAAACACTTCCACGCATGCGTCGAATCATTACGAAGCATGCGAGGGATGGGAGCGGACGGACTGATCCGGTGAGTCTGTACAGACGACCGGATCAGTCCGCTGGACTGGATCCCAGCGGATAGATTTTGTAGCATGCTACAAAATTTTTATCCGCTGGGAATCCGTCGGCAGAAAAAATATCCGCCGACATTTGTCCGCTCGGGCCTACACACGACTGGATCTATCCGCTGGAACTGATCCGCGGATCAATCCCAGCGGATAGATCCTCTCGTGTGTACAGGGCCTTAGTTTACTCTAATCAGCCATAATAACTCTGTATTCTTCTTCTCCATTTAATTATAATTTTCCTGGTGATACAGTATTTGTTTTAATTTTTTCTATTTTATTAACGAATATTTAAACTTTTTTCTGATTTTTGTTTGCTTTGTTCATTAATATTTTTACGACTTTTACATATATTTACATGTATCACACTGAAAAAAAGGGCAAAATTGAAAAGAAGAAAAAAAAATACTTCATTTGTAAAAAAATCTTTGCAATGCTTTGTACCAAAAACATAATTTTAGTGTTGATTTAAACAGGACAAATTATAGAATAAAATGTACACATTTTCTGTGCAGTAACCCTATTTACTTTTAAACCAACACTGCTCAAAAAGAAAAAGTGCATTTTTGTTTAATTGTATTACATTTAATTGTCTAAGCATTGCAAAAAAAAATCATTATTGCAGGACATTGATAAGGCTGCCCGACGAGATGGGCATTGATAGGGCTGCATGATGAGATAGGCATTGATAAGGCTGCATGATGGGACGGGCATTGATCATGTCACATTTATCAGGCTGCATTGTTGAGATGTGCTGCAGATGGGCAATGATCAGGCTGCAGATGTGCACTAAACAGGCTGCATTGATGAGCACTGCCCCTTATTTTAATTCAAAGTTGTCTAGTTAAAAAAGTTTTTTTCCTGAAATTTCCCTCTTAAAATGTAGGTGCGTGTTATACGCCGATAAATACGGTATGTATTCTGGACATGGGACATTGAAGTGTTACACAGTGATTTTACAGTGTATTGCTGTAAATTAGTTGACCATGCTATGCTAACAGTATATACTGTTGGGTAGTTTTTTTTGTGCCCTTTTGATGGGCTGCTTTTATATTGTATAAAGTATTTTTTTGCTCAATAAAAAAAAATGGAGTCTGCCTGCTCTCTCTCTCTCTTACATTGCCTCCTATTAAAACAAAATAGACTATGTTTAACACATACACATCTGTATACATTTTATGTTTCAATATATCTTTATTAAGGTTAAGTACAGTAGGTGAACCCGATTTTGTGTCAATCTCGCTCTCTTTCTCGGCGAGATTGAGCACCTACGAGCCCCATCGCGGGAGCCAGCGCCGAGCTGGCTTGCCGCGATGGAGACAGAGCCGTCATAGAAGCGACGGGAGATCCGACTTGGATTCCCGCCAATTCTACACGTGTGCGGCGTTTGTTATGAATCCTGAGGGGGAAGTCCCCGCCGGATTTTAAATAAAAATCTGGCATGGGTCCCCCCTCAGGAGCATACCGGGCCCTTAGGTCTGCTATGGGTTGTAAGGAGAGCCCCCCTACGCCGAAAAAAACGGCGTAGGGGGTCCCCCTACAATCCATACCAGACCCGTATCCAAAGCACGCTACCCGGCCAGCCAGGAAGGGAGTGGGGACGAGCGAGCGCCCCCCCCCCTCCTGAGCCGTACCAGGCTGCATGCCCTCAACATGGGGGGGTTGGGTGCTCTGGGGCAGGGGGGCGCACTGCGGCCCCCCCACCTCAGAGCACCCTGTCCCCATGTTGATGAGGACAGGGCCCCTTCCCGACAACCCTGGCCGTTGGTTGTCGGGGTATGCGGGCGGGAGGCTTATCGGAATCTGGGAGCCCCCTTTAATAAGGGGGCCCCCAGATACCGGCCCCCCACCCTAAGTGAATGAGTATGGGGTACATCGTACCCCTACCCATTCACCTGCAAGAAAAGTGGTAAAAACACAAATAAACCACACAGTGTATTAAAATATTTTATTTTTCTGCTCCGGAGGCCCCCCCTGTCTTCTTTATTAGCTCTTTTACCAGGGGGAGCTTCTTCTTTGACGTCTTCGGGTGGGTGGGGGCCGCCGTCTGGTTCTCTTCCACCGCCGGGGGGGGTGGCTTTTAAAAAAGCCCCCACCCCCCCCGGCGGGTTTCCTCCGGCGTCTTCGGCGGGGCTCTTCTTCTTCCGCTATCCCGACGGGTCTTCTCCGCTATCCGGGGGGTCTCGCCGCTGTTGACTCGTCGCACCCCGGTTCTTCGTCTCGCAGTCCGGTCCCTTCTTCCGTGCTGTATGTCTTCTTCCGTGCTGTGAGTTCTTCTTCCGCGCTGTGACGTCATGTTCTTCACTTCTCTTCTTCTCCCGATGTTGACTCGCCGGTCCTCCTCGCTGAAATGACGGATGCGCGCCTTGCATCGGACCTATATAGGCCTCACAGTCCCATCATGCTCTGTACCTACCCATGTGATACCTACCCACGTGGGTAGGTATCACATGGGTAGGTACAGAGCATGATGGGACTGTGAGGCCTATATAGGTCCGATGCAAGGCGCGCATCCGTCATTTCAGCGAGGAGGACCGGCGAGTCAACATCGGGAGAAGAAGAGAAGTGAAGAACATGACGTCACAGCGCGGAAGAAGAACTCACAGCACGGAAGAAGACGTACAGCACGGAAGAAGGGACCGGACTGCGAGACGAAGAACCGGGGTGCGACGAGTCAACAGCGGCGAGACCCCCCGGATAGCGGAGAAGACCCGTCGGGATAGCGGAAGAAGAAGAGCCCCGCCGAAGACGCCGGAGGAAACCCGCCGGGGGGGTGGGGGCTTTTTTAAAAGCCACCCCCCCCCCCGGCGGTGGAAGAGAACCAGACGGCGGCCCCCACCCGAAGACGTCAAAGAAGAAGCTCCCCCTGGTAAAAGAGCTAATAAAGAAGACAGGGGGGGCCTCCGGAGCAGAAAAATAAAATATTTTAATACACTGTGTGGTTTATTTGTGTTTTTACCACTTTTCTTGCAGGTGAATGGGTAGGGGTACGATGTACCCCATACTCATTCACTTAGGGTGGGGGGCCGGTATCTGGGGGCCCCCTTATTAAAGGGGGCTCCCAGATTCCGATAAGCCTCCCGCCCGCATACCCCGACAACCAACGGCCAGGGTTGTCGGGAAGGGGCCCTGTCCTCATCAACATGGGGACAGGGTGCTCTGAGGTGGGGGGGCCGCAGTGCGCCCCCCTGCCCCAGAGCACCCAACCCCCCCATGTTGAGGGCATGCAGCCTGGTACGGCTCAGGAGGGGGGGGGGGCGCTCGCTCGTCCCCACTCCCTTCCTGGCTGGCCGGGTAGCGTGCTTTGGATACGGGTCTGGTATGGATTGTAGGGGGACCCCCTACGCCGTTTTTTCGGAGTAGGGGGGCTCTCCTTACAACCCATAACAGACCTAAGGGCCCGGTATGCTCCTGAGGGGGGACCCATGCCGGATTTTTATTTAAAATCCGGCGGGGACTTCCCCTTCAGGATTCATAACAAACGCCGCACACGTGTAGAATTGGCGGGAATCCAAGTCGGATCTCCCGTCGCTTCTATGACGCGCTTGCTGGGATGTGCTGTCACTATTCCAGTGAGTGCAAGATGTCGGCGAGATCTCGGCACCATGTCGCCGAGTATCAGCGCGACGCTGTCGTGCTAAAAGCACAATATCACAAACACCTACTGTACAAGAAAACGAAAAATGTCACAGATGAGAAAATATGTGCCAAGTGATATGGTTAACAGTAAGGAGGGGGGGAAATTTGGGACTTTGAATGAGACAGTTGACAGGTAGGGGTTGAGTTGAAAAAAAGGGTCAAGTTTATTACATGTATATAGTACTGATGCCTCACAGTGTGAGTGGTAGCATGAGCATGTGCACATGACATAACCTACATTGTATATGTACATAACAGTCAACATGATAAACGTGACAAAAGTTGGTAATAACAAATAACATTGTATGGACTAGACAATACATAGCAACAGGGTATAAAAAGGTGTGTAAAATTTTGAAAAGATCCCTGTAATTTTGAGTAAAAAGGCTTTAGCATTCCTCTACTTACCTTTTGGATGCTTCTGGTTAATTCTAATGGACCCATTCATCCATTTTAGATATTTACCCTTTACCTTGATCAACCACTAACCACACTGTGGGCATGATGATTTGTGGCTTTTTGCGTTCTGGGAGTGGTGCCCGTGTGCCCTTGCATGTGTTGGAATCTTCGCTGCCCCCCCGGGAGGGACACCTCTTGGGATCCAGCCCCCACTTACACCGCAACCTGGTATATTGTAAGTACACAGAATTGACACTTTGTGTCTGCTGGTGGCACATTATTAAATTCTTATGTTATCATACTCTGTTATTTCAGATGTCCCTTAACATCCGCCCTGATGAAGTGGTATTCACAGAAACGCGTCGGGCACCAAGGATGTAGCTACTTGCTAATAGGACTTTACTTTATCCAATTTTACATATCATATCAATATCATTTTCATATCAATTGTACACACCTTTTTATACCCCATTGCTATGTATTATCTAGTCCATACAATGTTATTTGTCATTACCAACTTGTGTCACGTTTATCATGTTGACTGTTATGTACATATACTATGTAGGTTATGTCATGTGCTCATGCTCATGCTACCACTCACCACTGTGAGGCATCAGTACTACCGTGTTTCCCCGAAAATAAGCTCGGGTCTTATATTAATTATGCCAACAAAATCAACAGTAGGGCTTATTTTCAGGGTAGGTCTTACCATGTAATGTGCTGTCTTCTCTCCCCCTCTCCCTCCCTGCCTGTCAGGAATCCCCAGTGTGATCTGAGTTAAAATGCTTGTACAATCCTAAAATCCACTTTATTACAGTAGTATATAATGTACAATGTGTGCGTTTCTGTAATATAATTGTGCCAAATACATTTGTTATAGCGCCGCTCTGCACTTCTGTTACCCGCCGGAGCTCTCTTCCCCGCAATTTTATTACAGAAACACACACATTGTACATTATAAACTACTGTAATATAGTGGATTATAGGATTTTACAAGCATTTTTTAACTAGGGCTTATTTTAGGGGTAGGGCTTATATTGAAGCCCGCCTGGAAAATAACACTAGGTCTTATTTTCGGGGTAGGTTTTATTTTTGGGGAAACAGGGTATATACCTGTAATAAACTTGACCCTTTTTTTCAACTCAACCCCTACCTGTCAACTGTCTCATTCAAAGTCCCAAATTCCCCCCCCCTCCTTACTGTCTATCAGGGATGGAAGCACTTTCCCCAGGTGCTTCATTCAAAGTCCCAACTCGTTTTTTATTATCAGGGATATGGTTGAGGTTTACATAGTAAAGTTGAAAACAACAAAATATGTTCAGTAGAAACTGAACATAGAAAGGAAAACAGAAAAGGAAAATTATATACTTACGCAGTCGGTAAATTTAAATCAGCATGTCAGATGATACAAAATACTAATTGCCAGAAAGCACTGTAACCTCTGCCCAGAGGATTTTGAAAACCATTCTATCCAGGGTGATCACAGTTTAGAGACAGGGAATCTCCCAGTAATAGAGGCAAATAGCAGCTCATACATACATTGGGTATGCATAGTCTCAGTAACCTCTTTTAAATTCTGGGCTTAGGGATCTTTCTATTGCCTGATTAAAGATAGCCGTGCTGCTATAAACATGTGGGTTGCCATCGTTCTTAGTGGAGAGGGAATGTCCTGCACACACAAAGTGAGCAAGGCGAGACCAGAGGACAATGGGAGTTGGATATTCAGTACCTGTTCTGCCATTTTGAAGACAGTAGGCCAAAAGTTAGATAGGTGCTGATTAGGAATGGGCTGGACACCCCCCGGTTTGGTTTGCACCAGAACACATCAAACAGGCAAAAAGTTCTAGCTTACATGCAAACCCTATTAAAGTCTATGGGACACGAACATGAAAAATCAAAAGTGCTCATTATAAAGGTTTATATGCAAGTTAAATTGGCATAAAAGTGTTTGGGGACCCGGGTCCTTCTCCAGGGGATATGTATCAATGCAAAATACGTTTTTAAAACAACCGTTTTTTCAGAAGCAGTGATTTTAACGATGCTTAAAGTGAAACAATAAAAATGAAATATTCCTTTAAATATCGTACCTGGGGGGGGGGGGGGCTTAGTCTGCCTGTAATGTGGCACATATGTGCAATGTTTATAACAGTACCACATCAAAGTTACATTTCTAAAGGAATTTTTTTTATTTAAAGTTGCTTGCGGCTGTAATGCATTATACTGGCAATATAGACGAAAAATCAAGGAAAACATTTGGCGTGTGGGTCCCCCCAAAATCCATACAAGACCCTTATCTGAGCATGCAGCCTGTAGGTCAGCAAAAAGGGATGAGCGAGCGCCCCCCCTCCTCAACCATACCAGGCCTCATGCCCTCAACATGGGGGGGGTGGGTGCTGATGGGGACAAGAGCCTCTTCCTGACAACCCTGGCCATTGGTTGTCGGGGTCTGCAGGCGGGTGGCTTATTGGAATCTGGAAGCCCCCTTTAACAAGAAAAAAAGTGTCCAGCGATGTCCATCAATCGTCAGTCACACCGCCCGACAGACCCAAAAAATAGTTTAAAAAATGAAAAGACTCACCCTCCATGGGAGGCATCCCGGCGACTGCAGCCTTTCCACTTAGACAGCTCTAATATAGGCAAGGACAGGGCCATCCACTGACTTAATCAGATGACCTTATCCCCTCTGACGTCACATGATATAAGAAGGGGCAGGGTCACTCGATTACGTCACTGGGTGGCCCCCGTCCTTGCCTATATAACAGCTGTCAAAGCAGTCATGGGAAACCCTCCCATCGAGGTGGATCTTTTTTATTTTTAAAACATTTTTGGCTCTGTCGGGGCGGCGTGATTGAAGATGGATGGACATTGTGGGACACTTTTTTTAAAATTAATAAAGGAATTGTCATAAACTATCTGTTGTGGTTTTTACCTTTTGACACTTTTGTGGGTGAATGGGTAGGTGTCCCCAAGGTGCTTTGAGGGCAAGCAGCCTGGTATGGTTCAAGTATTTTCACAAGGACATGTAGAAACAGGACCTGGGACAAGGAAGACCACCTTACAAGTGGGGGCTGTGAGTACAAGTGAAGGGAGGAGGCTTTTGTGTACAGGGGGCAGAGTTGTGTGTGTATGTGTTTACAGTTGTGTGTGTGTGGGCCTGAAATATATACAGATGGAGGGGCAGCTGAGTGTGTACAGGTGTGAGGGGGCTGAGTATGTACAGGTGTGAGGGGGCTAAGTGCATACAGATGTGAGGGGGCTGAGTGTATACAGGTGTGAGGGGGCTGAGTATGTACAGGTGTGAGGGAGCTGAGTACGTACAGGTGTGAGGGGGCAAAGTGCGTAAGTTCAATGACTTTATTATTGACGCAATTGACTTTATCCTGCGTCATAACTATTATACTTTTAATCGTTCCCACTTCCTCCAGGTACAGGGCTTAGCAATGGGGACTTGTTGTTCCCCATCCTACGCCAATCTGTACCTAGGGGAGTGGGAACGTATGATCAATACTTCTAATGACCTGGCTCCATTCCTTGATCATGTCGTTCTTTGGTTTCGTTACATCGACAACATTTTCATGGTTTGCAGCGGCTCCGATGAGTTGCTTCATACTTTTGTGCAGAGACTTAACACCAACACTTTTAACCTGAGTTTTACCATGTCCTGTGATCCAGCTAAAAATTTAGTTTCTAGATGCGTATATTCATATTGACCAAGGCGATTTCCTGTCTAGTAGTCTTTATCGTAAACCAACTGTTGGTAATGGCGTTTTATATGCCACAAGATTCCATCCCAGTAGTCTGGTTAATTCCATCCCCTTTGGCCAGTATCTTCAGATCCAACTAAACTGTTCAGATGAAAATACTTTTAAAGAGCATGCAGACAAACTGCGAGTAAGGCTGTTAGCTCGTGGATACTCTAATAAATGCCTAAAGTGAGCTTTTAAAAAAGCTACTTTAAAAACTAGACAGGAACTGTTATATAAAATTAAAACCCATAAACTTGACACCAACCATCTTAGGATCATTACTCTAACCAGCAGGAACTTTTCAGAAAAAATATTAATAAATATTGGCACATCCTAGCACTTGATCTGATAGCCGGATTGTGTGTTTCTGAACGTCCGGCTTTTATATTCTGGAGAGCAAGATCTCTGAGAGACAAACTGGTCTAGAGTGAGTTTAGAGGTGGCAGTAGGGATCCCTGTAAAAGGCCGGGTATCTTTTAGATATGGGGGTGTGGGTATTGTCATTATAGGAACACCTCCAGGCACCCTGATATTCCGAATTGTGTTACATTTACATCTAGGTATTATGCCAATAGGATGACAACATGTCCCGGATAAACACCAAAAATAATTCTGCGCTCATGGAAGTTCACAGGGTCAAATCAGCCCAAAATAATAAGGGAAAAATCATTAATAAGCACAGTCTATATTGAGAAAAAAAAAAAAAAAACACAATCCTTTTAATTGAGTTCAACTTCAGAATTTACATATAAGCAGTCCGGATTGGATAATGTACCGAAAGTAACCAGGTTGCATATACAGATGTAATGTTTCTCCAGCACTCTCCTACAGTCTCAGGGGGTTAAACCTCACGGCTTTGATCTAGCATGCCATCCGTAATGAAATCAACAGTACCTTGCCAGGAGTATGTGAAACCGGGACACTGGTGAGGGGATGAGTGTCACCCCACTAGCCGGAACCAGGCGGTGCGGGGTCCCGGTCGCCTCCACGTGTGGGTGCAGGAACGCCGGATTGTCCAGTGAATCCAGCTCCCGGGGACACGGCACGGAGCGGTCTGTAGAAGCGGACGCTCTCCCTGTGTGAGCGCGCTGGCGTCACACGTCTGAGACGCCGCTCAGCATCAGAACAGGGAAGTACTGGGTGCCCTCTGGTGGAGAGACTGTAGAAAGCGGTCTTCTGTATTGGTAATCGAGAACTGCTGACAGGAATTCGATAAGATGAAGTTGATAAAATAATAAAATTAGGATGGAACTTCCATAGTGACTGTGACTGTGAAAAAGCGCTCGTAAGTGCGAAACGCGTCGTCAAGGACATACTTTTAAATCGTTTTTCCCTCACTATGGAAGTTCCATCCTAATTTTATTATTTTATCAACTTCATCTTATCGAATTCCTGTCAGCAGTTCTCGATTAACAATACAGAGGACCGCTGTTGAACTCAATTAAAAGGATTGTTTTTTTGTTTTTTTTTCTCTCAATATAGACTGTGCTTATTAATGATTTTTCCCTTATTATTTTGGGCTGATTTGACCCTGTGAACTTCCATGAGCGCAGAATTATTTTTGGTGTTTATGTGTATGATTGGTACTTCCGGGTACCATTAATTCCGCAGCACTGGTTTGTTCACGTCCCATACAAGGGTTTTTATATATATGCTTTTGGACACTAGTCTTTCCCCATAGAGCGCTAGTGAATTTTTTGTGTCTAAACATGTCCCGGATAGCCCGGGACAGTCCCGCATTTTGCAGGTCTGTCTCATGTACATTCATTCCATGACAATAGTGACCCGGAAAAAAACTGACACAGTCACCCCCCGGGCCAATCTGATTCCCCCAAAAAAGGCCGCCACGTCATCGATTTACTCACTGACAGTACTTGTCCTGGCCGGGAATGCCTGGAGGAGCAAAATCCCGCCCCCTGCTTGTGATTGGAGAAATCATAAATCCCACCTCTTGTGTCCAATCACTGTACCGTGATTCGTTACACCACAAGCTGATTTTTGGGAAGGGGGGGTGTCCCTCAATGGTAGTTTGGAAATGTGGTCACCCTAACAGCGCCTTGGTTTGCTCCTGTGCAATAGCATTGGCTTGCTGCTGTGCAGTGTTTGCTTGCTGCTGTGCAGCATTGAATAACACCAATTGCTTGAAGATTTCCTCCATGTTTATTCATGTTTATTCACTTTAGGTACTGGTATTTTAAGTAGTAACTTACTATAGCTGCCCGCATTCTCCACCATATGTAACCTGGGGGATAGGTAGCAGGTACAAAAGCTCCCTGGGATGAGCAGGCACCGATACCAAGTTCATAGGATAAGTGAAACACAATGCAGTGTTTATTGGTGCAATATACAAAGTCTATTTACAGGTGATGTGCAGAAAAAAAAACAGAACAAAAAAATAGTTAAACAAAAACCTAGCTGTGTCTTGGCTCTAACTATACTATATATACAGGCCCTCACTACCAAGCTGAGCAAGCCTACAGCTTGTCAGCTTCCACATAAACTGCTCCAAAAGTCAGATTAGAGATCCCTGAACGTATAAGAGAGGAGCCTGGGAGATGTATAAACCCCGAACAGGACTTTCCCAGGCTCTCTCTGGGATGCTCTGCTACAATATATATATATATATATGTTCTTGAGTGTGTGGATGAGGGAATTGATAATTTTATTCATTCAACCTGCTGGTTGAAGAAAAAATAAGATGACTTACTAACATTTCCAGAGTAAAGAATCTCTCCTGCTTTAGTGAATGGTGTGTGTGGGTGTTGTGGTGTCTGTGTGATTATTGTGGAGACGTTATGAAGAATCACCGACCAGCATGTCAGAGAGGCCCGGAGCAAAGAGCAGCAGGACATAGGCGGAGGGCCGGCCGTGACAGGGTTAAAGAAAAGCCCTGCTCTGGCCGGGGGGAGGGCTCAGTAAGGAAGGAGAGCAGTGGGAGGGAGGTTATATATTTCCCCTCCCACGCTTCCTGGGTAACACACGAGGGGAGAATTTTCTGCTGGGGACTTGCTGCTCTGCCAGACTTAGGAAGGGGTGAGGTAGGCTGCGACCGGGGACATTTCCTGCCGTTTTTGCAGCTTTTTAGACCAGCGCTGCTGGGGGAAGCCAGGCTCTGCCAGAAATCCCCAAAAAAAAAAAAAAAAAAAAAACGAGCGCCGCTAGGCCGCAGCCGGGGACTAAATTTTGCCACATCCATCGGCCTGCACCATGGCTGGGGTCGAGGCTATGCTCGCCCAGCTCAGGCAGGAGGCGGATCGCCGCGGTGAGGGGTGGCTGCAGTCTATGCTGGGGCCGCTCCTCCCGCCCGGGGACACGGAACATGATTCACCCGTTCGGGGGGTGGGGGGGCACCCTGCGAGCGGGGGGGGGGCGCATACTGCCACCCAGGACATAGCCAGCGAGTCACCCATCCGGGGGGGGTAGGGGGACACCCCGCGATCCAGGGTGTCCCGGCCTCCGGCACGTTATTCCCCGGGACCGTCCACCCGGTCCCATAGGAGAGGGGGTAGCCCCATCCGGGCCCCCTCGGGCCCACCCGCAAAACGGACAGCGTCGGCGGCGGGGGGGCGCCAGGAGAAGGCCACCGATCGGCAGCAGGGAACAGGGAGGGGGCGGCCAGGGGGCTCCAATGCGGCGGCCAGGTCCGCTCGGCGAGATGATCGGAGGGATGCGGGCTCCAACCCCGGTTTTGCACCGGAGGGCCGAGAGCCTCTGCAAAACACATCTGTCCCTGCGGTGGCTAGCTCTTCAGCATCCGCGGCTAGCCACCTCCAATCCAGCCCCGTGGTGAGGGAGCGAGGGGGAGGGGAAGACGGCAGTGTCCGAGGCGCCACGAAAAGCTACGCGGAAGTCGGTGCACGGGTCCAGGGCACGCAGCGAGAGTGAGTCCAGCTCTGGGCCCGCGGCTCCCAGGCCCGAGTCGCCTGGTGGGCTTTCATCTGGTGAGGAGGGTCGGCATGGAGATCGATCGGAAGGGGAGCTGTCGGAGGAGGAAGTCGTGCCCAGGACGGAGGTCGCAGCGCGGGAGCCTAGCCGGACGGCTGGTGGGATTGCTTCCAGACAGCCCGGTGAGTCGTTTTTGGCTTTTCCTTCTACTTTACAAAATGTGGGGGTGTTAGCGGGGGGACGGGGGGGGTCCCCGTAGTCGAGTGGGGGTGCCCGCAGGGGTGAGTAGTGGTGATTCTGGTGTGCTGGGGGAACAGTCGAGAGAGGATGCGGGTTTGCACCGGTTCCTGGCGGGTCTGGAAACGTTGGTTAGCCAGCTGAAGGGTGGGGTCAGCCCCGCTGTCAGCCCAGCGGCGGCATGGGGAACGGCGGGTGGATCCGGGGTTACGGCGTCTGCAGTAGCGGTCGCCGTGCCGGGGGCTGTGGTGCCCGTGGACAAGGGACAAGAGGTAGGGGCAGTGGCGGCAGGTGCCGTGGTGCCTCCTACAGAAAAGGGGGATGCGGGGGTCGACTCCGCGAAGAAGAGAGAGTTGGTCCGGTTGGCGGACGCGGCTAAAGGGGAGGTTTACACGTGTTGGGAGGCACCGCTGGGTTCGCATTTGAAGCCGGAGGTGCGGGAAAAGATTTGGAAGAGTGAATATGTAGAGATATTCGCGTTGCTTCCGCTGGAAAAGTTTAACCTGGATAGGGTTAAGCCGGAAGAGTCCAAGAAAGAGGACGAGGAGAAGAAGGCTTATACCTAGGACTTTTGCGAATTGGTCGCAGGCCTACTCGATCATGGCGAGCGTGATCGGTGAGAAAAACCCCGCGCTACAACACCCGGATGTGGTTTCAGAGAAACTGCGGAAGGAAGTGGCGTTGGGCCGTATGGGGGGCCCATTTGTCTCGCCTCCCTTGGACGACTTGGTGGTTTCCCCGTTGGGGGGTGGTGCCGAAGAAGGAGCCAAACAAATTTCGGCTTATTCATCATTTGTCGTTTCCAAAGGGGGGGTCTGTGAACGATGCCATCAGCATGGAGGAGTGTACGGTGAGTTACACCTCTTTTGATGCTGCGGTGGGCTGGGTCAGGCGGTATGGCCGGGGGGCCTTGATGGCGAAGTCGGACATTGAGGCGGCGTTTCGGCTCCTGCCGGTCCACCCAGATAGTTTCAGGCTCTTGGGCTGCCATTGGGGTGGGGAGTTCTACGTAGACAAGTGTCTGCCGATGGGCTGTTCCATTTCCTGCGCGCTGTTTGAACGGTTTAGTTCGTTCCTGGAGTGGGTGGTTCGGGATGTGTCCGGCGTAAGCTCCGTGATCCACTACCTGGACGACTTTCTCTGTGTTGGGCCGGCGGGGTCGCGGATTTGCGCAGTGTTGTTGGCCACGTTGGAGCACGTGGCGGAGCGATTTGGGGTGCCGCTGGCACCCGAGAAAACGGAAGGACCGAGATCGGTCATCCAATTCTTGGGCATCGTGATTGACTCGGAAAGGATGGAATGTAGGTTACCGCTGGACAAGTTGGTGGGCCTCAAGGCCGAGATTCAGGAGATGGTGGGCTTGCGAAAGGTGCAACTCCGAGCGCTTCAGTCGCTCCTGGGGAAGCTAAATTTTGCTTGCCGCATTCTCCCCATGGGGAGGGTTTTTTGCAGGCGCCTTTCGGCGGCCACAGCGGGCGTCAGGTCGCCCAGGCACTATGTGCCACTGGGGAAGGAACATAGGGAGGATTTGTTGGTATGGCACTCCTTTTTGGACTCCTTCAACGGCAGGGCCTTGTGGATGTCCGGCCCGGTTAGCAACTTTGACATGGAGTTGTTCACAGATGCGGCCGGTGGCGCAGGTTTTGGGGCATATTTTTAAGGGCAATGGAGTGCGGGCTCTTGGCCACAGGCCTGGTTGGAGGCGGGGTTCACAAAGAACTTGGTGCTGTTGGAATTGTTTCCGGTGGTGCTGGCAGTAGAACTGTGGGGGGCGGCCTTCCGGGATCGGAAGGTGCGGTTCCATGGTGACAATATGGGGGTGGTCCAGGTGATCAACAGAGTTACGGCGTCTTCTCCTCCAGTTATTCGGCTGCTACGGCACCTGGTGCTGTGCTGTTTGCAGTTGAACATATTTGTATATGCGGTGCATTTACCGGGGGTGGAGAATGTAGTGGCTGACGCTCTGTCTCGCTTTCAGTGGGACAGGTTCCGGGAGCTGGCGCCGGAGGCAGAGGAGCAAGGTGTCCCCTGTCCGGAGTGGCTTTGGAGGATTCCGTTGGAATCGTCTCCGATTGGATCAGAAGGTCGGTAAGTGTGAACACCTGGAGGGTGTATGAGAAGGTGTGGGCGGAATGGCAGGCTTTGGTTGGGGAGTCCGAGGTGGACCCGGCCGGTCCCGAGGTCAAGGGATTGGTGTTGTATTTCTTGGTCAGGAACATGGAGGCCGGGGTCTCTCCGTCCATGTTGGACAAAAAGTTGGCTGGTTTGGCTTTTCTGTTTAAGTGGCAAGGGCGCCCGGACTTTACTAAGGAATTTTGTGTCCGGCAGGCTCTCAAGGGTTACAGGAAGCAGGGGCGTCAGGCGGATTCCCGGCGCCCTGTGTCGTTTGAAATATTGAGGGGTATTATGGGAAAATTGGGGACATTGTGTTCGTCCCGGTTTGAAGTGTTATTGTTTCGCGCGGCGTTCGCGTTGGCATTCTTTGGAGCTTTTCGAGTGGGGGAGTTGGTTAGCCCCTCGAAGACGGTGCAGGGTGGCATGTTAGCTGAGGATGTGGTGTGGAAGCAAGACGGGGTCGCATTGTTGCTACGCCGGTCCAAGACGGACCAGAAAGGGAAGGGTAAAGTGGTGCGAGTCTTCCCTATTGAAGGGTCGGAATTATGCCCGGTTAGGGTAGTGCGGGAATTTTTGGATGTACGGCCAGTGTTAAGTGGATCATTCTTGGTGCACGAGGATGGGACAGCGTTGTCGCGGTATCAGTTCGTGACAGTGTTCAGACGGTGTCTGGGGGCATTGGGCCTGGCGGCTCAGGAGTTCTCGGCGCATTCCTTTCGGATTGGGGCCGCGACAGAAGCAGTACGTTGTGGCTTGGACGATGAATTGGTGAAAAGGATTGGGAGATGGGAGTCGAGGAGGTTTCGGTTATATGTCAGACCTCAGCTCATGGTAGAATTAGGGGTGAGCGGTGGTGCAACAAAATAGAGGTCCAGGGAAAGTTAAGGTTAGGCCACCTCCAAGGGGGATGGGGAGTGGATCGGGGTTTTTTGGTAAAGGGAACATGTTGGTAGTCGGGGATGGGAGCGTCTCCCGATGGGCTTGTGGTGATGGATTTCTTACTTGCTGTCTTTCAGGTGCGGGACAGGGACTGGTATGGATAATGGGCCACTCCTTCGTGCGTAGGGGGGCTGCGAGAGCGGATATGCGGCCGAACGGTCGCCAACTGGGGGTCCCAAGACAGGAAGCGATGGTGCGGTGGTTGGGATTCCCGGGGATGTTGTGGAGCAGGGTGGTGCCGGAAGTGCACAAGTTTGCACGGTTGGATCGACCGCCGGACGTTTTGTTGATCCATGCGGGGGGCAACGACTTGGGGGTGCGTTCTATGTTGGATGTCGCACGAGACATCAAGTTTGATTTCTTGAGGATTCGCATGTCCTACCCGGAAACGGTAGTGATATGGTCTGATATTGTGGGAAGGTCTTCATGGCGGATGGCTAGATCATGGGAAGGTGTGAACAGGGCCAGGAGAAAGATTAATCGGGACGTGGCTAAATTTGTGATTCGGAACGGCGGGTTGGTGGTTAGTCACCCCGAGTTGGAGGTGGATACGTGGAGGTATCAGCTGAGAGATGGTGTTCATTTGACCGACGTGGGGATTGATATGTGGGTGTTGGGCCTACAGGACGGGATACAGTGAGCATTGAGGGTGTGGAGGTGCGCCCAAAGGTAAGGAGTTACCTTTGGGTGCTGGTGGCGGGTGTTTTGGACTTTGCAGGAGAAGAAATTACCCTGAAGTGGATGCCATTACCCAGAGGTGGTATGGGTTCTGAAGGGGCTGTTAGTCCAATCTACCAAGGTGTAGCTGAAAAGTGGTTAATGGGGGCACTGCGGTCAGTTGGTCGTCTTTGAGTCAGTTTCGGCTTGAGGTCTAAGACCAGAGTTAGGTACAGCAGTGCTCATAAAACGTTTTAGAATGGTTACAAGTGTGTTAATGTGCCTGCAAAGTCCAGCACCAGCAGGGTTAAAAATATTGTATCTCAGGTCTAATAAAGGTTATGTGTGAAAATGTTATTTAATGTTATTTAATATTTAAAAGGTTATTTAAAATAAATGGAGGCTGCTACGGCCAGTTTTTACTCCAAAGATTACAGTAGTGGTGTCAGTTATTTATTAAGGTAAAGGTTGAGTAAAAAATGTGGGTCTTAGCAGATAAGGGGTTAATGTATTTATACCATAGTCAAGAGAGGCCCGGAGCAAAGAGCAGCAGGACATAGGCGGAGGGCCGGCCATGACAGGGTTAAAGAAAAGCCCTGCTCTGGCCGGGGGGAGGGCTCAGTAAGGAAGGAGAGCAGTGGGAGGGAGGTTATATATTTCCCCTCCCACGCTTCCTGGGTAACACACGAGGGGAGAATTTTCCCACCCACCCTCCCTTCGTTGGGTATTTTAAAGGGGGCTATTGGTATATTGGGATGTAAGGGTATGTGATATGGTGTTGGCGGTTTGGGTGCTTTCCTGGTTTTTGTTTTTCCACACAGGTACGAACTCATGATGTCGTGGCGGCGGCGGGTGTTTTGGACTTTGCAGGAGAAGAAATTACCCTGAAGTGGATGCCATTACCCAGAGGTGGTATGGGTTCTGAAGGGGCTGTTAGTCCAGTCTACCAAGGTGTAGCTGACAAGTGGTGAATGGGGGCACTGCGGTCAGTTGGTCGTCTTTGAGTCAGTTTCGGCTTGAGGCCTAAGACCAGAGTTAGGTACAGCAGTGCTCATAAAACGTTTTAGAATGGTTACAAGTGTGTTAATGTGCCTGCAAAGTCCAGCACCAGCAGGGTTAAAAATATTGTATGTCAGGTCTAATAAAGGTTATGTGTGAAAATGTTATTTAATGTTATTTAATATTTAAAAGGTTATTTAAAATAAATGGAGGCTGCTACGGCCAGTTTTTACTCCAAAGATTACAGTAGTGGTGTCAGTTATTTATTAAGGTAAAGGTTGAGTAAAAAATGTGGGTCTTAGCAGATAAGGGGTTAATGTATTTATACCATAGTCAAGAACACGGAACAAAACCTGAGCACGGTACACAACAGAGGAAACAGGAGGGGGAGGGGGGGATCTGCGGGCAGAGCTGGGAAATGAAACTAAACTTGATGAAGAAATATTATAACCGACTTCCACATCACACAGCGAGATATCACCGAGACCAGAGGACGCAGAGTCAGGTATGAAGGATGATAATATACTGTGTATCCCATCTTTACCTATCTGTAAGAGGGGCAAATCTATCTAATGACCCCCGATATATGGAGCATTAGACCCACTGAGTACACTAACTTTCCAGTGTAATGTGGCCCTTCTCCACACTGACCATCAATGTAATGAGACCCAACCATTTTCACTTTTTTTATTTTCTCTGTCATTTACTATGCTTTAATTAAAAATAATAATAGCAATTATTATTATTATTATTATTATTATTATTATTATTATTATTATTATTATTATCAAAAATAATTTTCATGCATCTTAAGTTCAGATGCTGAATTCAAACTTTTTTTTTCTGCACCCTCAGGTTTATTGCACAATGACAAATAAAAACATCACATAGCAGGGCAAGAAGATTAACGTAACCTACTTTATTTAAATTGTTATCATTTTCAGCATTTTAAGAAATTCCAAACATCATCTTAAAACACATATCATACACTTTATCTTATTAGTTCCCATCCTCTACCCTCCAATAGCAAATTAGAGGGAGGAGGGCGGGGACAACATAAAAAGAAAACATAGAAAAAAAAAATCAAAGGAAAGAAAGATCAAAAATGGGGAAGCTAAAGGGGGAGTCCTATGACAAATGTAGATATAAAACTATCAAAGATGTGCAGAAAAAATAATATTAATCTATATTGATTAATAAATAGGGCTCTGACTTACTATCGGAATCCGAAATTATTTCATAATATAACTTGGTTTTCTCAAAGCGGATGTCCGCTAAAAAAGATATTAAAAGCCAGCAGCTACAAATACTGCAGCTGCTGACTTTTAATATCGGCACACTTACCTGTCCTGGAGTCCAGCGCCATCCGCAGCAGAGGACGAGCGACCGCTCATCACTCTGCTGCACCCCCGCCATCCTCGGTGAGGGAACCAGGAAGTCAAGCGCTCCGGCTTCACTGCCCGGTTCCCTACAGCGCATGTGCAAGTCGCGATGCGCCGTGCTGACTGGTTCCCACTGTGTTCTGGGAGCCGAGTGTTCCCAGAACACAACGGGGGGGGGGGGGGGTAGACGGGAGGTGACGTCCTGCCCACAGTCTACCCGCAGACTGTGTGGCCGGAAGTGGGTGCAAATACCTGTCTTTAGACAGGTATCTGCACCCCCCTCCCCCCTGAAAGGTGTCAAATGTGACACCGGAGGGGGGGAGGGTTCCGATCAGCGGAAGTTCCACTTTAAGGTGGAGCTCCACTTTGATTTCAAACCATTTTGCCCATATATTAAGTAATTTACTGGTCAGCCCTTTATTTCCACAAGTTATTTTTTCTATTAAACGGAGCTCATTAACCCTTCATAGCCACTGTGAAATAGAAGGCATTTAACATTTTCCCCATTATAGTGGGATCAGAGATTTACAAGCATTTAATAAGTATGGGGTCATCTTGTACTGCTCTGTTGTTTCATTCGTACAATGAAATACAAATATTAATGGTTCAAAGAAATCAGCTTTGCCGCCTCTTCTCAAGATGGGCGGATCTTAGGACAAAACCCCCCGTGTGTGGCTCGCTCTCCGCATTCCCGCCAGCAGAGGGACAAGGTTGAGTCAGACATTGCATGTAATTTTACTGGTGTATAATGCCATTGAGATAGGAGTTTGGCGGGCATATAAGAAAATATAAGAAAATTGTATGATCTCATTTTTTGTTTATCTGTAATTGTGATTTGTTAGTCTTTTTCCCACCAGCCTATATAGTCTGCGTACCCAGGGTTTTGCAGGATCATCAAAGCTTTAAAAAAAGGAAAATACAGTGTTGCAGTTGGTCTTTATATTGCATAATTGTTTCAATAGGATTCAATACTTTTAACAAATGAATGGGTTGTGGGAGATTCTGAATACATTGAGACAACTGTACATATCTCCACTGGTCCATAAATTTTGGCTGATCTGTTCCACATAGAGATTTAATTGTTTTCATTTTTTTATCTTTTAACCCCCCTGGCGGTATTCCCGAGTCTGGCTCGGGGTGGAATTTCAGGACCAAAAGTGGCAACCCCGAGCCAGACCTGGGAACGCCTTACAGAGTCCACAGGCAGAGTTTACGTACCTTGTCCCTGGATCCTGCAATGCCTCCCCGCTGTGTGATCGAGCAGTATCCTCCTCGCTTGATTCACAGTACCGAGTGCCGCCGAGCTCCGTTCCCTGTGACATTACGACGCACGGGGTCGGAGATCGGCGCCAAATTTAAAAAGGTAAACACAATACATAGATTACAGTACCGTATGTAAAAAATACACACCCCCTTTGTCCCTAGTGGTCTGCCCAGTGTCCTACATGCACTTTTATATAATAAAAACTGTTCTTTCTGCCTGGAAACTGGAGATTGTCCATAGCAAACAAAAAGCATCCCTTTATGTCAAAAGTGGTTTTAGAGCTGCTAGAAAACAGCGATAATAAATTAGAATCACTTGCAGAATTGAGCGATAGTGATTTGTGGGGAAATTCATCGTCAAAAAATGAAAAGTAATAATTTTTATTATTATTATTATATTATGTGTTAGAATTATTTATATTTATTTATTATATTATAATTTATGATTTTGTGTTTCACATTTTATTATACCCGGGATGTCTACTAGACTCTTGTTTGGTCAGATTTAAGTGAGTTATTCCTAAGAATTGCAGGCCTACAATATAAAACGCCAAATTTCACTGCAAAATAATGGTACCGCTTTCAGCATCTAAAATCTGAAATAATCATACCGCCAGGGACGTTAATACTTAATGTAATAACGGTGTCACTCTGGAAACCATGATTCAAAGCCTTTATCCAGGGCTCCCGGCACAAAATATTCATGTTTCAACAAGGGCATTAGTGGGGAATTATATTTCCACCCGTATCGAGTATGCAGGGAGTCCCATATTGCCAGGGTTGATTTAATCAAGGGTGATATTGTGGGCACCAGCCCTCTCAGTGATTGTGGTATCCATGGGACTGCTGATAAATCGGTATCTTCCAATGCCATTTTAAGTTCCCCCCAGAGTCTAGTGGGCCAAATCCACAAAAGGGATACGACGGCGTAACTGCTGTTACTCTGTCGTATCCCTGTTCCTAACTATGGAACTGATCCACAGAATCAGTTTTCCATAGTTAGTGAGAAGATCTGGCATGTGTAATTGAATTACACTGCCGGATCTTAGGATGCAGTACCGCATCCGCCGCTGGGGGCATTTCGTGTCGAAATTCCGCCTCGGGTATGCAAATTAGCACTTACGGAGATCCACAAAGCTTTTCAGCTTCGTTTTTTCTCCGTAAGTTTTAGTTTGCATACGCAAAATTAGGGCTGCTTTTACAAGGTGTAAAGTTAGTACACCATGTAAAAGCAGACCTTTCTGTCCAGCGACGCAATTTTTTTTACGTCACGAGCATGCGCAGTACGGCCGGCGCGGGAGCGCGCCTATTTTAAATGGGAATCGCCCCCATTACAATAGGAACGCCTTGCGCCGGCGGAATTTAAGTTACACAGCCCAAAATTTCTAGGTAAGTGCTTTGTGGATCGGGCACTTAGGTAGAAATTTTAAGGCAGTGTAACTTAAATGGAAAAAATTTAGTTAGGCAGGCTCTTTGTGGATTTGGCCCTAGTATTTTTAGCATATTTCCAGTCTGCCAAACGGGTTAGTGCAATTGCTTAGTAATATAATTTGAAGTTTGGTAAAGCCAATCCCCCTAATTTTTTAGGACGGTACAAAATGTTTCAGGATATTCTATTACTCTGTCTCTCCTAAATATAGTGTGCTATAGAAGACTGTAACAGAAAAAGAAAAAACCCAAAGGGACACCAAAGGGTATCATTTGGAATATATATAGGACATGGGGAAGGACATTCATTTTAATGACATTGATCTTACTTATCCAAGAATGGCAGAGGGAGGACCATTTACAGTACAGATCAAAAGTTTGGACACACCTTCTCATTCAAAGAATTTTCTTTATTTTCATGACTATAAAAATTGTAGATTCACACTGAAGGCATGAAAACTATGAATGAACACATGTGGAATTATACATAACAAAAAAGTGTGACACAACTGAAAATATATTTCATATTCTAGGTTCTTCAAAGTCGCCACCTTTTGCTTTGATTACTGCTTGGCACACTCTTGGCATTCTCTTGATGAGCTTCAGGAGGTAGTCACCTGGCGCAGCACCCCATCCCTCTCCTTCTTGGTCAAATAGCCCTTCCCCCGCCTGGAGGTGTGTTTGGGGTCATTGTCCTGTTGAAAAATAAATGATGGTCCAACTAAACGCAAACCGGATGGAATAGCATGCCGCTGCAAGATGCTGTGGTAGCCATGCTGGTTCAGTATGCCTTCAATTTTGATTAAATTCCCAACAGTGTCACCAGCAAAGCACCCCCACACCATCACACCTCCTCCTCCATGCTTCACGGTGGGAACCAGGAATGTAGAGTCCATCCGTTTACCTTTTCTGCATCGCACAAAGACATGGGGGTTGGAACCAAAGATCTCAAGTTTGGACTCATCAGACCAAAGCACAGATTTCCACTGGTCTAATGTCCATTCCTTGTGTTCTTTATCCCAAACAAGTCTCTTCTGCTTGTTGCCTTTCTTTAGCAGTGGTTTCCTAGCAGATATTCTACCATGAAGGCCGGATTCACACAGTCTCCTCTTATCAGTTCTAGAGATGGGTCTGCTGCAAAAGGTGGAAGAACCTAGAATATGAAATATATTTTCAGTTGTTTCACACTTTTTTGTTCTGTATAATTCCACATGTGTTCATTCATAGTTGTGATGCCTTCAGTGTGAATCTACAATTTTCATAGTCATGAAAATAAAGAAAACTCTTTGAATGAGAAGGTGCGTCCAAACTTTTGGTCTGTACTGTATGTAAGTCTAGTTAAATTTCTTTAAGCAGTTTGAGATGTTGTATTGGAATAAGTTGGTGAGAGTCGGTGTAAAATGGAAACCATAAGGTTTTTAAAATGTCAGCTTCATGCGTAGGTATTGATATATTTAATATTTCAGATCTTAAAATTGGATATATTTTGAAATTCCTGCATTAACCCTAATATATTTGGCAATGTAAACTTAGGTTGTTGAATTTCCAGAGTGAAGAGTCTCTCCTCCTTTAGTGAATGGTGTGTGTAGGTGTTGGTGTGTCTGTGTGATTATTGTGGAGATGTTATGAAGAATCACCGAGGAGAGCGCCAAAACACGGAGCCAAGTCTGAGTACGGTACACAGTAAAGGAAATAGGAGGGGGAGGGGAGGATCTGAGGGCAGAGCTGGGAAATGAAACTAATCTTAATGAAGAAATATTCTAAGCGACTTCCACATCACACAGTGAGATATCACCGAGACCAGAGGACACAGAGTCAGGTATGGAGGATGATAATATACTGTGTATCCCATCTTTACCTATCTGTAAAAATATAATGACCACCCCCATACATGGAGCATTAGACCCACTGAGTACACTGACATTCCAGTGTAATGTTTATTTCCCATTTTATTTTATAACAAATAACCAATAATTTTCTATATCATTTTTTTTCTTGTCCTCCTTCATTTTACCTTCTATACATAAAACTATGCAATGTCCATCTAGGAATAATAAATTATAAAATTAAAAAGTACCTTCTGTGTACTAATCAAAAGCCAGCCGTAGGTTAAAATCTCGGCTGGTTCAGCAGGGACAAGATTTAAACCATGTATGGGCTGGCTGATTGCTAGCGAATATTATAACCACTAGCAGTAATCACTGCGTTCTCCCTGGAGGGATTTCTCTTCCTGCCCCACCACCAGGAGAACACAGTAGCTCTCAGTGGTTGCAGGAAAGATTTGCCTATTAGACAAGTCAGCTAAAAAAGGTTAAAGCACTACCCAATGAATTGTGTGTGTGGTGTGTGTGTGTGGGCAGTAGGGAAAGTGATCACCCGAGGATTCCAGCTCATACAATATCTTGAGGGATCTTGGAAGTGTGTGTGTGATTCACTTGGCTGCTACACAACCTTTAGAATTTGCCAGATTGTATACAAAATATTCGTTTTTGCTAATGTGTGTCCAGCCAGCTAGATTTTAGGAAATTTTAGGCGACTCTCCCTCTAATGGTGGCAGGAAGTATTGCAGGCAGTGGTAACTTTAAAGTGGAGTTCCACCCTCCACCTTCACTCCCGTGAATCGGAAGCCTCCCCGCTCCAGTGTCACATTTGACACCTTTCAGGGAGGAGGGGGGTGCAGATACCTGTCTAAAGACAGGTATTTGCACCCACTTCCAGTCACACAGTTTGCGGGTAGACTGCGGGCAGGACGTCACCTCCCGTCCCCCGTTGTGTTCTGGGAAACACTCGGCTCCCAGAACACAGCGGGAGCCAGTCAGCATGGCGCATCACGGCTCACACATGTGCCATAGGGAACCGGGCAGTGAAGCCCAAGCGCTTCACTTCCTGGTTCCCTCACCGAGGATGGCGGGGGCAGCAGAGTGACGAGCGATCGCTGGTCCTTTGCTGCGGACAGTGCTGGACTCCAGGACAGGTAAGTGTGCCGATATTAAAAGTCATCAGCTGCAGTATTTGTACCTGCTAACTTTTAATATTTTTTTTCAGCGGACATCTGCTTTAAAGCGGAAGTCCACATAAACAAGGAACCTCCGCTTTTTAGAACCCTCAGAACCTCAGGAATTGGTCCATGACCACACGCTCCACTATTTGTGGCGCAGACAGGGACTCCGTCTGCAGCCATTTCCACACCAGGTGGATTAGATCAAACATCTGTGATCTTTAGGGCCTCTCATCTTGGAAGAACCAGCTGTGGACCCGCTGTGCTCGAACGGCCAAGGTGACACCGAGTCGCGCCAGGATTTCCCACTTGACCTTCTCATAGTCTCCCGCTTCTGCTGACTCCAGATCATAGTAGGCCTTCTGTGATTCTCCAGAAAGCAAGGGGGCGATCAGTCCTGCCCATTGGGTTTGAGGCCACCCTTCCCTCTCAGCGGTCCGTTCAAATGTTATTAGAAAGGACTCCGAATCATCATCTGCAGTCATCTTAGAGTGAGCTTGTCTCCAATATCCATAATTTTCACAGGTGCCCACTGTGCTAGCGTCTCCATAACCTCAGTCAGGGTTTTCCTATCCGCTTTTTGCAGCAGTGGCAAGCTGTTCAAACAGCCTCTGCGATTGCTGCTGTACAGCACCAATCTGTTGGCACAGCGCCTTGGTTTGCTCCTGTGCGATAGTGTTGTGCAGCGTTTGCTTGCTGCTGTGCAGCATTGGATAACACCAATTGCTTGAGGATTTTCTCCATGTTTTTTTCTCTTTAGGTACTGGTCTTTAAGGTAGTAACTTACTACAGCTGCCTGCATTCTCCACCATATGTAACCTGGGGGGATAGGTAGCAGGTACAAAAGCTCCCTAGGATGAGCTGGCACAGATACCAAGTCCATAGGATAAGTGAAACACAATGCAGTGTTTATTGGTGCAATATACAAATTTGCAGAAAAAACAAACAGAACAAAAAAATAGTTAAACAAAAACCTAGTCGTGTCTCGGCTCTAACTAAACTATATATACAGGCCCTCACTACCAAGCTGAGCAAGCCTACAGCTTGTCAGCTTTCACATAAACTGCTCCAAAAGTTTTCACCAACCTTCTTGCTCTCACAGACCAACACTATCTGTGTTTCCTAGGCAGAGCAAAGGCTGTCTGCTCAGGTGAGCTTAAATTGGCCTGGGAGAGAGGGTCAAGACCCAAACTGGATCCTGGATCCTGAATCAGAGATCCCTGAATATGTAAGAGGAGCCTGGGAGATGTATAAACCCCGAACAGGACTTTCCCAGGCTCTCTCTGGGATGCTCTGCTACAACGGTTAATACTACTCATCATTTCTTCCCAGGAAATGCGATTATTTTCATTATTGTTATTTTTCAGATCATTTTTGTGGGGTGCATTTATGTGAGTAAAGATATTTAGGTAGATTCAGGTAGATTGGTGCATATTTGGGCCGGCGTAACGCAACGTATATGCGCTACGCCGGCATAAGCAAAGTTGATTATTCACAAAGCACTTGCTCGCCAATGTGCGCTGGCCGAACCTAAACTTGGAGGCTTAAGCCGGTGTAAGTGGAAGTGGGTGTGAACTTATGCAAATGATTGTGTGAGCGTGGTGCAGTGGCTTACGCCCAGCCTAACTTCAAAGGAGCATGCGCAGTGATGTCTAAGCCGGAGCGCTTTCTTGTGCGCATGCGCGCATCTAGGTCAGCCGAACTTCCCGTTGTACGCCGGCCTATTGGCTTGCGTCGAGCTCATAAATACCTGCTTTCCCCCCTGAGCGTGGTAATTTTGCCCCCAGCTTGTTTATTTTTTCTGTCTGATGGCTGCTCCTGTCATCAAGAGAATTTTTTTTTACTGCCCAGGAGAGGGCTATCATCATCTCTGGGATGGAGGAGTTTGATGAGCTCCTCCATGGACCTGAAATTCGAAATACCACCCGTGCCAGGAGGCAGGAGATCCTGGACACCATAGCCACTAGGGTCAATGCCCTTGGCAATGTCCCCCGCCTTGCAAAGGACATACTTAAAAAAATTAATGACATGCGGCTTCGTGTGCAGGAGAAGCTCGCAAAAATCAATAAGCACCAGACTGGCACTGGGGGTGGACCACCCTGTGATGTTGAGCTCACCCCGGAGGATGAGAGGATCGCCTGGTGTCTGCATAGGGAGCAGGTGGAGGGAGTAGAAGGGTTTTATTCCCGGGAAGAGGTCTTGAGGACAGGTAAGTGTGTTTTATATTTCCTATCTGGTGTGTAGCATGTGTGGGTGGGGGAAGGGAACATGTGAGTGGTCCCCTAACATGTGACTGCTTTATGTCATCCACAGATGTGCAGGAGGGGCGGGCACATCTGGTGTCTGTGGCCGTCCCACCACATTGTCCGAGGAGCCTCAGGAAGACCCCCAAGATACTGTGGTGATGGGGACTGTCCACACCACTCCTATTGAGGTGGTGTTGGATGAATCAGTGGACCTAGGCCAGATTGGTCTTATCATTGAGGAGTCCATGTTCATGGTTGGGCCCTCTAACACCTCTACCCCCATGATAGTAAGCCCCTGTCCATCACCCACCAGCAGGGCAACCACCTCAAGGGGCTCCCCATACACCCGCTCAGTCGCCTCTTCTGGGTCCAGGAAGGTAACCAGGAAGACAAGGGGTGTAGCGGTGGATGTCCAGGACCAGATTGCCCAGGATCAAAGCCAACAGACCTGGCATATGGGGGATATTGCCGGGCACCTCCGGAAGATGGCTGACGATGCTGGACAACTAAGGGAGGCAGTGCAGGAGGTGAGCTGCAACAGCTCTGCAGTAGCCACCTGTGTGGTTGACCTGCAGGCCACCACTGCCAACCTTGTCAACAAAGTGGATTGCCTTATTGAGGCTGTTAAGGCAAATACCACTGCCGTACAGGAGGAGGGGAGACGGAGGCAGCGGACTGAGAGGGCTAACCTCACCCGACAGCTGAAGATGCAGGCCCAGACCAACATGTTCCTCAGCCGAATAGCCGTTGCCTTAGAGGCCAGGCAGCTGTCACCTGCCAGGACTGGGCCACCTGCGGATGAGCCACCTCCCGATCTCCCCCCCCCCCAGGCCCCCCCAGGCAGCTGAGGAGCTCAGGTGATGAGCTTTTTTTTTTTTGGTTCTGCTCAGGTGATGAGCTTTTTTTTTTTTGGTTCTGCTCAGGTGATGAGCTTTTTTTTTTTTTTGGTTCTGCTCAGGTGATGAGTTCCTTTGATTTGTGCAAGCACACAGTGAGGAGTGCTGCTACAGTGTGACTGGTGTGTGAATGGGGGGGGGTGTCACTCCTGCTGGCAAAGGGGTGTCACCCTCTGCCATGTGAAAGGTGTATGAATGTACAGTGACATAATTGGAGCCTTGGCGTGGCGTTGCTGCTCCAAAGTCCTGTGTGGTGTACTTCGGTCTAATCCAATTTGATGAGGATGTGGGGGGTGTGTGCTAGGGACCACAGTGGTGTGCATGCATGCATTCTCATTGTGCCATGTTTAATGTGTGTTTTTAACGTGAAAAGATGTCTTCTGTGAGGCGTCTTCTGATTTCTGCTCCCACAGCAGACGGGGTAGCCTCGGTTAGGGGGGGATTGTGTGGTTCAGGGGTCAGGTCATCACGTATGTCAATCTGCAGGCCCTTTCTCATGGCGAAGTTGTGCAGCATGCAACATGCCCCGATGATCTGGCACACAGTTTGGGGAATGCAACAGGCTCCCCCCAGACTTATCCAGGCATCGGAAACGGGACGTCAGGAGGCCAAAGGTGCGTTCCACCACTCCACGGGTACGTGCGTGTGCTTCATTGTATTTTCTCTCTCCTGGGGTTTGGGGATTCCGGAATGGAGTCATGAGATGGGGCCCAAGTGCATATCCAGAGTCACCTGGAAGGGAAAAGACAGGAGGATGTTAGTCGTGCATGTGCCCCTCGTGATGTCTGCATCATGGGGTCGGACAGTCATGCCTGACTCCCATGTCACTCACCAACCAGCCAGCTGTCCCCATACACGTTCTGTTCAAATTCTGTTGGGATGGGGCTTTGACGGTATATGAAGCTGTCGTGGCAGGACCCGGGGTGTTTGGCACGGACGTGCCATATGAGGCATTGGGCATCAGCTATCACCTGTACGTTGATGGAATACCAGTGCTTCCGATTGCAGTATAGGTGCTCTGTCTCACGGGGGGCTATAGTGCCACATGTGTGCAATCAATGGCCCCCACGGTGCGTGGGAATCTGTCAATTCTGTAGAAATCCTCCATTGCCTTCTGCTGCAGATGCTGATGAAGTGGTGGGACATGCATCTCAGGATTGCGGGGACAACCTGGTCACACATCTGCTCATGCTGGTTTGTGACTTCCCAGACAAGACTCCACTTGTGCGCTGAAAAGATCCACTGGCAAGGAAATGCAGTGTTGCTAATACCTTGACCAGTGGCTGCACTGCATGTGCGCGATGTGTCTTGCTGGCGATGTCATCATGCAGGGTTCTGGCTAATTCCAGGATGGCATCAGGGCTGAATCTGAAGATGCGATACACCTCTGATTCCCCCATGTCAAAGATGTTCATGCGCGTGCGGTATATCTGCTCCCGTGCCCTCCTACGAGTCCGTGGACCCATTAGTAGTGCAAGGAGCACGCCTGCCCCTGGCATGTTGGCACACAGATGTGTTGTCCTGCAAGTGTGGGTGCTCTGCTTGCTCAGCTCATCTGTAACGCTGCTGCTGTAGCTGCTCTCCAGCTGACCTGTGTCCGTCTGGTGCAAAGTTATTCCACCTTTTTGATGGAATAACTTTCGGCCTGACGTAACACTTGCGCGCATCGGGCTTAGCCTATGTCGGGCGCACTTACATTCGCGAATCGCCGTATCTCCGTAATTTGCATATTTAAATAGGAAATCAATGCGAGTGGAAGAGGCGTCGCGCCCAGTGACGTCTCCAGCTTTCATATTTAGGGGGGGCACATGGGGGGACAGGGGCTAAAGTAGGGGGGCCAACTATAAAATGCAATTATATATATATATATATATATATATATATATATATATATATATATATATATATTTCTCCTGGGGCCCTTTACTACGATCCCACAACGGGCCCTTTCACATTTTCTGCAGTGAGCTACCTTCCTACTATACTGGGGCCCCCCATGGTGGCAGAAAACAAGAGATATATGTTACCAGCACACCAAGAAAATATAAGGGTCCAAAGCAGTGGGAGAACTCTCAGGGTTGCAAAGGTTGTCTTGCCACCGGGGCCTGGTGTTCTGCCCCTGTGAGGTTCCCCAGCTGTCCTGTCCCTGCTATTGACAGCGCTGGTCTGGCATCTGTCTCCTTGGCAGCAGAGGCAGTCTATTAGGACCTAGTGCTGGTGACATTATGGGTGCATGCAGGGGAAGGCTGGCACTATTGGTTATAGAGCGCTTTCCGGATTCAGAAAGGACTTACGACGGCGTATCTCCAGATACGCCGTCGTAAGTCCAAATGAGCGCCGTCGTATCTATGCGCTGATTCATAAAGGCAGTTATGCCTGAATTTTGCCAAGATACAACCGACGTAAGTCTCTTACGTCGTCGTATCTTGGGTGCATATTTACGCTGGCCGCTAGGGGCACCTCCGTAGATTTATAAATATGCAAATGACCTAGATACGCTGATTCAGAAACGTACTTGCGCCCGTCGGATTTATCTACGCCGTTTACTTTAGGCGTATGTCCATCGTAAGTTTACCCCTCATAAAGCAGGGGTAAGTCATGTTAAGGTATGGACGTCTGAAACGTCGGAACAGCGTTGTATTTTACGTCGTTTGCGTAAGTCGTACGTGAATGGGGCTGGGCGTAGGTTACGTTCACGTCGACAAAGCATTGAGCCGATGTATCTTAGGGAGTATTTGCGACGTGATTCTGAGCATGCGCCGTTCGATCGGACATGCATTTACATGGGGTCACGCTTCATTACAATACAACACGTCCACTGCCTTGCTACTTTGAATTACGCGGGCTTACGCCGGCCCATTTACGATACGCCGACGTAACTTTGGGAGCAAGTGCTTTCTGAATACAGTACTTGCCTCTCAATGTTACGTTGGCGTAGCGCATAGGAGATGCGTTACGCCCGCTCAAAGATACTACAATGTATCTGAATCACAGCCAGTATTTATTAGCATCAAGAGTACAACCACACACATATATATATATATATATATATATATATATATAATCAAACATATGTTCCGCAGCCGTGTGGGCTCTATGCCTGTAAAGTGTGGGCTTTGATCAATAAAATCTCTGATATTTAACACTAGGATTTGACTGGGAGCATCACCTGGAATGCATCACGATCAGCATGTCAGAGAAGATCCACTGCTGCTAAGCAACCTGCAGGGAGCTCAACTGTCTACAACCAATAGAGATGGGCTCAGGTGTGTTTGAAATCCCACATGCCCGATCCCACCAGGAAGCCAACACTCCACAGTGCTAATCACAGCCAGCGAGACATTTCCTGATCTGTGCAGCTTCAGACAGGGAAATGTCTCACTGCCTGTGATTAGCGCTGTGCAGTGTCGGCTTCCTGGCAGGCTCTGGCAGGTGGAATTTTGAACATGCCCCAGCCCATCTCTAACAACAAATTGTTCTGGCCCTCCTGTACATCAGCCCCATAAAGTAACCAGCTCTGGGTTCCAATGTGCTGCCGCCGCTGCCATGGAGACAGAGACCAGCGCTGTGAATAGCCAGGACAGGACAGCAACTGTGGTTATTCCAGCAGTGGTTCACACTGGGAGGATTCCCCCATCCACCTATAATGTGTAGATGGGGGAATTGGATAATTTCTTTTTTTTTTTTCATTCAACCTAATAGTTGAATGAAAAAAAGTGATCAATGTATGGGCTGCCTAAGAGCTAAGACTAGACATAGACAGTTTAAATCTCAGCTGGTTCAGCAGGAACTGGCTGAAATTTTAACCATTAATGAGCAGATTCTCTTATAATTATCACTAGTGGTTTCTGTATAGCCACTGGTGATAATCACTGTTTGTCGGGAGAATACAATTGCTGGGCAGGGGGGATATTCCCCTGTCACCACTGTCTGTGTTGATGGGGGAATCATGCAAGTTTCTTTCCTGCAATCTGTGGATGTATGAAAGAAATATGCACTGTATATTACCTGACTAACTGAAAGTGAAAGTGTAACAGAATGGCCCGTGACACCCAGAGACTTTTGAAGGATGGGGGGTACTCCTGTGGCAGCGTCACTAATGACTCTTGGGTCTAGGGTCATCATGTGCCCCTTTTGGGCATAGGGTGACTGAGAAATGATAATGATAAATTACATGAGATGGGACATTACTGATAATTCATGTTTTGCAGGATATCTTGAAATATTACAAGTTGTTAAAGTCTGACTCCGACAGGTCAATAGAGTGTTTTCATTCAACGTGGGGACACATGCTTTTGAGGTGTTAATTGAGTCTGCTCCTAGACATTCCATTGTGTGGTGCTAATACTGTTTTGTGTCCATTGTGCTAATTAAGTCTGCTCCTAAGACCTGTTCATTGTGTATGCTAATGAAGCTGTTAAGATGTGGAATGTGACTTGTCAAGCTGTAGTAATTAACCCCTCTAAATGCGGAGCCAGACCATCTGGGTAATGAGTAGTAATTAACTCATTGGAATGTCATTATCTAAAAGAATGTGTATGAAGCCCCCCATTGTGTGATGTGTGGGTGGAGTGTGTATTTGTCCCTGTGATTAACTGTAATATGCTTGTACTGTATATAACAAAGCTAGATTACCATTAAAGGATTCATTCATTCATTCATTTTGGAACCAGTACCAGAGCTTGTGTTGTCTCAGTTATTCTGGGAAATGAAATGGGTTGTGTCTGATGTCTGTTGGACTGTTGGATAAGCTGTCGTGGGGCGATGGAATAGAGTATCGTAAACGGTGGTGACCATTACAGAAAGTAAATTGTGAATGTCTTGAAAGAACAGGAGAGGGGGAGGGAGACAGATGGGGGGAGAAGGGATGGAGATAATGCAGTTCAGTGATTACAGTGTACTGCAGTCTGCAGTGCACACACTTACCCACGGTCCAGGCTAGAATCTCAGGCATCATTCACACACAGCCAGGAATGCTGCTGATTTTCATATTTCCCACCCACACATCCCCTCTCTTCAGATACAGCACACCAGGATAGCGTGGGCGGGACTGAAAGGAGGAGGAGGAGCTGTATTCCTTCCTGCTCGTATGTGAGGAGAGTGGGGGGGGGGTGGCTGGACTCGCTGGTCTGTAAAAGAGTGTCATAGACTGACACTCGGCTCAGCTTGCAGTCACCACTCTCGGAATTTACAGGCTGGTTCTCCTGTTTTAAGGATGGGAGAAATCAGTCTGTTTTTTCAGTAACTGAGATGAAGGCTTGGGCCCCCCCTCCCCCACAGTGCTCATGGAGTCCTTTCTGCAACTCGCTCTTCTCCGTGCCAATAAGGATGCAGGGAAATTAGCAGATCGGGCTGCTGTGGTTGTGTGAGAGCTCGCATTATGCAGTGTCAGTGAGCAGAGGGAGGGGGGGAAAGAATGCCCCTCAGAGCTGACTTGGGACGCTCTCCCTCTCAGGAGAGACTGTTACTCCAGCTGCGGCCCGAGCAAAATACAAAAATGCAAAAAAAAAAAAAAAATTTTTTTTGGGGGGGCACATGGTGGGGCACAGCATAATGTTGGGAGGGTCAGGGCCCCCTGAGTCGCCCCTGGTCGCGCCTAAATATGCGCCCAAGTTAGGCCGGCTTAGAAAAGTTGCGTCGGTCGAAAAAAGCCTATTTTCAGGCGTATCTTGTTCTGTGGGTACGGAACAAAAGCGTGCCGGCGCATATTTACACCTACGCCGCGTATCTGTAGATAAGCCGGCCTAACTCTTACTGAATCTACTTAAATGTATATATTTTTCAAACAAAAATGCCTGTGACTGGACAGTGAAAGGAGAAGCAGCAGTTATGAGCTCATCTCTCTCTGTCACTCTGCTCTCTCCTCCAATCAGCATGCTTCTTGTCAGCACATTAACAGATTGACTTATTCTGCAGGAGAATAATACCAGGTCAGATTAACCACTTCAGCCCCGTAAGGATTCGCCCCCTTAATGACCAGGACATTTTTTGCAAAACGGCCCCACGTCACTTTAACTGACAATTGCGCGGTCGTGCGACGCTGTACCCAAACAAATTGACGTCCTTTTGTTTTCCCACAGATAGAACTAGAAATAGAAATAGATCTTTTGGTGGTATTTTCTCACCTCTGCAGTTTTTATTTTTTGCGCTATAAACAATTAGCAACAATTTTGAAAAAAACACAATTTTTTTTTTTACTTTTTGCTATAATACATATCCCAAAAATAATAAAAAAAGATTTTATTCATCAGTTTAGACCGATATATATTCTTCTAAATATTTTTGGTTATCTCTATTAGTGTAAGGGGTACCTACTCGAGACCATATATGTTGTTAGTCTATATGTTGATTTTATGTTGTATTTATTGTAATGTCTAGAAAAAATATAATAAAAGAATTTGATAAAAAAAAAAAAAATTGCAATAGGCGTATATTGATTGGTTTGCGCAAAACTTATTGCGTTTACAATCTATGGGATAGATTCAGGGACTTTTATATTTTTTTATTGTTTTTACTAGTAACGGTGGCGATCTGCGATTTTTAGCAGGACTGCGACATTGCGGCGGACAAATCTGACCCCAAATGACACTATTTTGGGGACCAGTGACATTATTACATTGATCTGTGCTATAAAAATGCACTGATCAATTTAAAAATGACACTGGCAGGGCAGGGGTTAACACTAGGGGGCGATCAAGGGGTTAACTGTGTTCCCTCAGTGTGTTCTAACTGGGGGGGAAAGACTGACAGGGACATGACAGAGATCACTGTTCCTGATGACTGGGAACAGAAGTGTCATGTCATCTGTCAGAATGGGGATCCGCCTTGTTTATAAAGGAAGATCCCCGTTCTGCCTCTGTACTAGGCGATTACAGGTCACTGGTGTACATCGAGTACGCCGACCTGCGGGCACACTCCCACAGCATGCAAAGGGTGCCCTCCCGCTATCGTGCCTGCGCGCGCCACCATACAGCTACGGTGATTTGTGCAGGAGAGCCAACCAGCCGCCATCGTCCTCCAAGTGGTTAACCACTTAAAGTGGGAGTTCACCCGAAAAGTAAATTTTTAACATTAGATTGAGGCTCATTTTGTGAAGGGGAATCGGGTATTTTTTTATAAATCGAAGCAGTACTTACCGTTTTTTTTTTCGGGTATTTTTTTTTAAAACAAAGCTGTACTTACCGTTTCAGAGATAGATCTTCTCCGCCGCTTCCAGGTATGGTCTTCGGGAGTGGGCGTTCCTATTTGATTGACAGCCTTCCGACAGGCTTGTGACACGATGTATGCAACCGTTGGAAGGCTGTCAATCAAATAGGTACGCCCAGTCCCGAAGACCATACCCAGAAGCGGCGAGAAGATCTATCTCTAAAACGGTAAGTACTGCTTTGTTTTAAAAAAAAATACTCGATTCCCCTTCACAAAACGAGCCTTAATCTAATGTTACATTTTTTTTTCGGGTGAGCTTTAAGCCCCGGGCCATTATGCAGGTTAAGGACCTTGCCCGTTTTTGCGATTTGGCACTGCGTCGCTTTAACTGACAATTGCGCGGTCATGCGACGTGGCTCCCAAACAAAATTGGCGTCCTTTTTTCCCACAAATAGAGCTTTCTTTTGGTGGTATTTGATCACCTCTGCGGTTTTTATTTTTTGCGCTATAAACAAAAATAGAGCGACAATTTTGAAAAAAAAAATCTATTTTTTTTACTTTATGCTATAATAAATATCCCCCAAAAACATATATAAACATTTTTTTTCCTGAGTTTAGGCCGATACGTATTCTTCTACCTATTTTTGGTAAAAAAATCGCAATAAGCGTTTATCGATTGGTTTGCGCAAAATTTATAGCGTTTACAAAATAGGGGATAGTTTTATAGCATTTTTATTAATATTTTTTTTTTACTACTAATGACGGCGATCAGCGATTTTTTTCGTGACTGCGACATTATGGCGGACACATCGGACAATTTTGACACATTTTTGGGACCATTGTAATTTTCACAGCAAAAAAATGCTATAAAAATGCATTGTTTATTGTGAAAATGACAATTGCAGTTTGGGAGTTAACCACTAGGGGGAACTGATGGGGTTATGTGTGACCTGATCTGTGTTTCTAACTGTAGGGGGGTGTGGCTGTAGGTGTGACATCATCGATTGTGATTCCATATATAAGGGAACACACGATCAATGACAGCGCCACAGTGAAGAACGGGGAAGCTGTGTTTACACACACCTCTCCCCGTTCTTCAGCTACGGTGACCGATCACGGGACACCGGTGACGATCGGGTCACCGATCACCGAAGAGACACGTACAGGTACGTGATTGTGCCCAGCCGTGCCATTCTGCCAACGTATATCGGCGTGAAGAGGTCTTTAAGTGGTTAAAATACTTCTTATATATAAAATACATGTAATAATGTAATGATGACAGAGTTGTATTCATTTGTATCCTTTATCTCTGCATGGATTGAGAACAAACAGTTTATCTGTCTGTGGAATTTAGTTTTGGATATATTGTAATAAAATATAAAGTTCCACAAAGATTTCAGTTCAGAGCTGGAAATGAATCCTCAGACATCTTACATGTGCGAGATCTGGACCAGTCATTGGTCACAATGTATCTCTGTGTCTAGGTGTTCTATGACATGACTGGGATTCAGACGTAGAAGAACCAAGACCGAGCAAAGAGATGGCGGAGAGATTGAGAAAAACCTTCCAAGGATTGTCTGTGAGAAGAACTATCAGGCCCGGTAATCACTATTTGTCTTTTATTTCTCTGATCAGGTTTAATGTAATGTGACTAATTATATGGAGCATCAAATGCTGAATACTTCTACTAATCCATTGAATGTGTTGATATTTGATACAAGGTCATCTATATTTTCTAATTGCTATGTATCGGCCTTTTCCAATCAGGGAGCGTTCAGGTTTCTTCAGGGGGTGCCTTGGCAAAATGCCCAAAAATTGCCCAAAAATCATATTCAAGCCAGTGGGTTTCAAGTCTGATGATCAGTATTGCCGGCTATAGCCGGTGGCTCTGATCATTCAGGAAAACCCCAACAGGCTGATTGTACACAAGTCGATTGATAGACCAGCTCGCCCATACATGGATCAATATTCAGCCAGTCCCTGCTGAACAGCTTGCATTGTGATCCATGTATGGCCGGCTTAGCCATAAAATGTGACATTTACCAGACAATTTAGGCAAATGTAATTATTTCCAATCCCTACATGTCTATTACAATGTATTTATTACAGTCCTTGATACAAAACATGCTTTATCTATTCTCTCTTCTCCCTCTTATGATTGATAAGACTTCTCCATCACATCTCCATGTTATGTATACAGATGATCAGACATCAACTTTGTTTCACTTCTGGTCTGCAAAATACATGCCTAATATCTAATCCGCTTTTTTCCATACAATTCCTGGTATATATACAGATGGAATGGTTTATCAAGCACAAAAGTCAGTAAAAAGACACTAAAGTTAACCAGTTCCAGACTGCCCACCACATATATACTGAGGCAGGGCGGCCCAGCTGTGCAAAATCATATACAGGTATGCGATTTTGGGCACGAGATACAGGGGGCGCGCACACGCCTCCAGAGCATGGCTCCCGCTGTGATTGGACACAACCCGGCTCCTACCTTTTCAGAATGAACAGAGTCAGTGTCAGCTGCTTTAGTAGCAGCCAGTGATGTCACCTGCGCATGCACGCTATGCTCTGAATAGATGGCGCTGTCCATTCAGAGCTCTGGGCTGTGACTCCCATGTGCATGCACAATGAGTGAAGTCTCCACACTTGGCAATTCAAACGCCTGAAGCTGGTGAACCTGAAAGGAAGACCAGATGAAAATGGAAGCCCAGCCAGTGGTGACCAGAGAAGCGGCTCTAGACTTTGTGAGGCTGTAGGCAAAACGTATGCCCTGTACACACGGGCCAGAACCTCATCAGGGAAAAAAACCCTTATTTTTCCTGACGAGATTCTTGCCAAGAATCTCTTTCCGCCCGAATGTACAGACTGTCCTTTCAAAAGAACTGCGGTTCTCTTGAAAGGCAAGAACACGGTGACATAATCGAGTACGACGAGCATGCGTTAGTCACATTCAATGCCATCACCACCATCTTGCTGCACCCTACCTATGCCTAGGAAGCTACCGCACATGCATCAAAGTCATTTTGAGCATGTGCGGGTTTCCACGGCGACAGGTAAGTATACACACTCTCAGGTTTCTCGGCAGGAAAACTACAGAGAATCTCACGACGAGAAAATAGAGAACAGGTTCTCTATTTTTCTCATCTAGATTCTGGGCAGTTTTCTTGTCGAGAAACCCGAAAGCCTCGTAGACATGCTCGGTATACTCGGCAAGAAAGCTCTGCCAGCAATTTTCTTGCTGTTTCTTGCCGAGTAAACCGAGCGTGTGTACGAGGCATAAGACATGAGGCCCCACTCATAATAAAAATAATTCAAGCAATAAAAGTGAATACATTGCATTGTACAGTGTACAATAAACTGATGGCAATTTACCCATGGCCAGTCCTCAAGGATTCCAGCATGTCATTGGCATACCTCTCCTCCACTCTCCCAAATTTTGAATCGTGAACTGCGGGACAAATAATGTTAGGGAGGTTAAAGAAGTTCATAAGGGGGGGTGCTGCCGCCAATCATCCGACATTAAAATAGTTGATAAGTGGTGGATGGGGGGTTCTGCTGCCGATCATCTGACATTAAAATAGTTGATAAGTGGGGGGCGGGGGGGGGTTGCTGCCGCCAATTGTCTGACATTAGAAAAGTGCTGCCTCTTCTTTCTATGTGCTGTGTGGGAAAATACCCTCTATCGCAGGATTGTAGGAAAGTAATGTCTATGCAGGAAAATTCTGCTGGAATGTGCAGAATCTGTGCTGGTTGGGAGGTATGCATTGGATGATTACACACCAGGATATGCACTGCAATACAAGCTCCCTCTGTATAGTGAACATCACTTACTAGACAGCTCTGCGTTATGTTTTAGGGTCCAACACTTTAGCTCTTTATGCTAAAAGTCCTGGTAAGAGTCTTCTACAAGGCCCAGGGGAGAGGTCTCCTTTAAATAGGAACCCATATCCCTGAAGGTTGGCACACAAACCCCCCCGTGTAGGGTGAATATTGGTGCTGTCTGAATTTTCAGCAGAAAAACATGCGGCGGGATAAAGGTAAGAGGAAAAGGAATCCTAAGAACAATCTTAAGGACCTTTTCTAATTGAGTAAGGTGTCTTTTCTCTTTTTCCGCCACTAGAGGGAGTAAAGAGCTGAGTTATACTCACCATGTTTTAAGCAGTGTCAGATCCTATGAGCAAGCACACTTCCTTCGCTGCAGAGCTCTGCCATAGACGGCCACCGATTCTCTCCTCCAGACGCTGGGTAAAATGCCACAGCACAGGCAGTACTAGGCAGGAGGAGGCTCCCCTCACTCCAGGACAGCCGTCATCTTCCCTAGGTTGTGCGCGCGTGCGCACAGGGGCGCGCTTTATCGGAGAGGAGGAGCAACAGGGTCGCAAGCGTGCACGCTAATTTGAAGCATGGCGCTCATCACAAAAGCCATAAAGGGACTCAGAGCCGGCAGCTCTTCCTTGGGACACAGCAGCATTTTGGGGGCATGTAAGCTCTATGTGGTTGGTGGGGCACTCCGGAGAGAGACACCTTCTCTATGCATGAAACTCTGTTTAAGTTGCATACTTTATGTAGATTGCTAAACTGAGCACAGTAGTATATGCATTGTGGTACCTCGACTTGTTGCTTAGTAATGTGTCTTCCCTTAGAAAAAATTCAGGGACTAAGAAAGACAAGAAAGCACCGCTGTCTGAGACGTGCCTGCTCGGTACCTTCCTCTCCTGTAATATTTGATGCACCTGTACAGGAGGAGCGATTGCCACTATCAGAAGTAACAACTTCCACCGGTGGCACCTGGGCCTGCATATGTCACTGAGGACACCTTGGCCGCAGCCCTGGAAAACTTAGAGGGGAGAATCGCTACGCTAATCGCAAAGTCCTTGCAAAAGGCCAAGAAGCAAAGCAGATCTCCTTTGGTGGTTCTAGATCCCCTTTCAGAAAATTCTGAGGAGAAGGATGAAGATGAGGTAACATCTGCAGAGGATAGGGATGAGGAGTCAGATGGATCAGGGATATCAGAGGAACCCTTCTCTGCTTCCCAGATGCTAAAGTCACAGGTACAATGTTATGCTGAAAGTGCGTACTGCATTCAGGTTGCCCTCTTCGGAGTTAACTGAATAACCTGTCTCCTCCCTGGGTTCACTAAAATCCCTCTCTTTTCCGGTTCATCCATTAATAAAAACGCTAATTTATGCAGACTGGCAACATCCAGATAAGCGTTTCTCACCTCCTAAGAAGTTTGACATTCGTTATCATATGGAGCAAGAGTTTTCCAAGAAGTGGAGTCTGCCTTCTGTAGATGCAGCCATTTCTTGTATAAAAAAAAAAACCTGACTTGTCCGGTGGATCCCGAAGGATCTGCGGGAGAATTTGCCTAAAGCCTTATGTTTTACAATAGATGCTATGAGAGATTCGATTCAACAAGCATCTCACCTCACACTCCAGCTGGTGCATATGCGCAGAATTCTTTGGCTAAAGCATTGGTCAGCAGAGGCACCATGCAAAAAAAACGTTTGGCCAGTTTTCCCCTTCCATGGCGAACGCCTCTTTGGGGAAGATTTGGAAAAATATATCCAAAAGATATCGAGTGGGAAGACCACTCTATTACCAGAGAAGAAGAAAAAAACAAGCGGCCTTGTTTTAAAGGTTCTCTCTCCATGGCCCCTGGTAAATCTACCTCCAGCCAATGGCGAGGGCATTTTCAGCCAGCCACAAAGGCTAAAGAAGACCAGGCCCAGAAAAACAAGAAGCCGTGGGGTTCAAAAGCTAACAAGCAAAACCCCAAAGCCTCTTTATGAAGAGGCGCTCCCACTCGGCCGAATGGGGGGATGGTTTTGGCAGTTTTCAGCAGCTTGGCAGACAGAAATCTAGGACAAATGGGTAGTAGCCACAGTATCCCTAGGGTACAAGCTGGAATTTCGAGAAGTCCCATCTTCTCAGTTCCGAAGCTTAAGGATTCTTCAAAGCATTGGATCACTTGCTGTCTCAAGGGGTGATCACAGAAGTACCCCTAAAAAAGCAAGGCTCAGGTTTTTATTCAAACCTATTTGTGATTCCAAAAGCAAACAAAGACATCAGATCCATCCTGGATCTAAGATCTCTAAATCAATTTCTGAACGTTCGCCACTTCCGAATGCAAACTATTCGATCAGTGTTCGCCACCCTACAAGGTGAAGAATTCATGGCATCGATAGACATCAGGAACGCATATTTACATGTGCCTATCCATCCTGCTCACCAAAGGTTCTTAAGGTTTGCGGTAGAACATCGCCACTTCCAGCTTGTGGCTCTGCCCTTTGGTGTGGCTACCGCGCCCCGGGGTATTTACAAAGGTACTAGCCCCTCTGTTGGCAAATCTGAGGGCACAGGGCATAGCGATAACAGCCTATCTAGACAATCTACTCATGATAGATCAGTCAGAGGCATCACGCTATGCTCACCACAATAAAATACCTGGAGCATTTAGGATGGATTGTAAACCTACAAAAATCCTCTCTACAAGCCCAAAGAAGGGTAGAGTATTTGGGCATGATCATAGACACAGCCAAAAGCAGAGCCAAAGATCAAGTCGCTAAAGGATCTGATCCACAAGGTCAAGGCAAAGAAAGGGCCATCTATTCGCCTTTGCATGAGGCTATTAGGGAAGATGGTTGTCTCCTTCGAGGCTGTCCCCTACACCCAGTTTCCTTCGAGACTACTTCAAGGCAGTATCTTAGCCACCTGGAACAGGAAGATCCAAGCTCTGGATTTACCCAGGGCCAAGACTGACGAGAACCTGACCATCAACATACTGGAGATGTGTGCAATATACTTGGCCCTCAGAATCTGCACACACAGGTTACAGGGCCACCCGGTTCGGATTCAATCTGACAATGCTACTGCAGTAGCTTACATCAATCACCAGGGAGGCACCCGCAGTCAGGGTGCTCAGAAAGAGGTGAATCGGATTTTAATGGGCAGAAGCTCATGTTCCTTGTCTCTCTGCAATCTTCAAACTCAGGGGTAGAAAACTGTCAAGAGGACTATCTGAGTCGCCAGCAGCTGTCACCAGGAGAATGGTCTTTCCACCCGATGTCTTTCAAGCCATATGTCAGAAATTGGGGACCTGCTAGCTTCCAGGTTCAACAGGAAGTTAGACAACTTTGTATCCAGGATGAGAGATCCTCTAGCCCAGGGATATGCAATTAGCGGACCTCCAGCTGTTGCAGAACTACAATTCCCATGAGGCATAGCAAGACTGACAGCCACAAGCAAGACACCCAGAGGCAGAGGTATGATGGGACTTGTAGTTTTGCAACAGCTGGAGGTCAGCTTGCATATCCCTGCTCTAGCTTGTGTATCGGGTGCTCTAATAATTCCCTGGAATCAGTTCTCACTGATCTATGCATTTCCTCCAATCGCTCTCTTACAGAGGCTACTTTGCAGGATCAAGAAGGAAAGAATTCCTGTAATCCTTAGTGGCCCCAAATTGGCTCAGAAGGCCATGGAACGCCGAAATCATAAAAATGGCGGTAGGAAAACCTTGGAAGCTTCCACTTTGTCACGACCTACTGTCGTGGGGTACAGGGTTCCATCCTTCCTTACAAAAGCTAAATTTGATGGTCTGACTGCTGAGACTCACATTTTTAATAAACGAGGGATCTCGGGTCCAGTTCTTTCTACACTTCTTAATGCTAGAAGGCCAGCCTCCAGGCTTATCTACTATAGAGTCTGGAAGGCATATGTTTCATGGTGTCACACCAAAATATGGAATCCTCAGAAGTATGACATAAGTAGGAGTTTCACCTTTTTTCCAGTTAGGAGTGGATATGAAATTAGCCCTTAGTACCATTAAGGATTGTAACGGTCACCACCATTTACGATATTCCCATTCCATTGGCCACGACAGCTTATCTGACACTCCAACCATCCAACAGACACGATCCATATGGATTTCCCCAGAATAAACGAGACAAGCTCCATTCTCTGAGTCAAAATGTATGAACGAACTTTAATGGTTAGCTCTCAGATTTTTATGCAGTACAGGCATGTTTACAGTAATCACAGGGACAAATGAACTCTTCACCCACACATCACACAATGGGGCTTCAATACACCTTCTCTTAGACCATGACCTTCAGAGGAGCCAATTATCCCCCAGATGTTCCGTCTCTGACAATAAGTGATTCACCTGCATAATACACATTCCTTTACTAAACATAATTGACATGCTAATTCCCTACCTCTGAAAGGAGACATCTGACCTTTAGACTGCTAACTCACAACACATATCTATCATCAATAGCATCTTCACACAATGAAAGGTCTGAGGAGCAGACGTACTTAGCATCTCAACAGCCTAGGTTAAGCATTGAAGTAGGCACTCTTATTGACTGGTTGTGGGTCAGCATGAAATCAAACTGTAATATTCCAGATCTCCTGCAATACATGAATTAACAGTAATGTCCCATCTCATGTAATTTTATAATTAATATTTCCCAGTCACCCTATGCCCAAAAGGGGCACAGGGTGACCCTAGACCCAAGAGTCATTAGTGACGCTGGCACAGGAGTACCCCCCATTCTTCAAAAGTCTCTGATTGTCACGGGTCATTCCGTTACATCTGTAACGGTCACCACTGTTTACGATATTTCCATTCCATCAACCCAAGACAGCTTCCGACACTCCAACCATCCAGCAGACCTGAACCATTCCATAAGAATTCCCCTAGAATTAAGATGAGACAAGCTCTGTTCTTTCTGAGTCAAATGAATGAACTTTAATGGTATCTTAGCTCTCTTATATACAGTACAGGCATGTTTACAGTAATCAAAGGAACAAATGAACTCTCCACCACACATCACACAATGGGGGGGCTTCAATCACATTCTTTTAGAGAATGACATTCAGAGAAGTTAATTATTCCCCAGACGTCCGGACTCCGATACTAAGTGATTCACCTGCATAATACACATTTCTATGTCAGACGTTTTGGCACCGATTTAACATGACCTAATTACTACAGCTGAGAAGTCACATTCCTTTACTAAACATAATTGACATGCTAATTCCCTACCCCTGAAAGGAGGCATCTGATCCTTAGACTGCTAACTCACAACACATCTATCATCAATCGCATCTTCACACAAACAGTGTTATTAGCATACATAATGAAAGGTCTTGGAGCAGACCCAATTAACACCTCAAAAGCATGTGTCCTCACATTGAAGGAGACACTCTTATTGACCGGTTGGGTCAAAATAACCAACTTGTAACATCTCAAGATATCCTGCAATATATGAATTATCATTAATGTCCCATCTCATGTAATCCGAGATATCAGTTCTCAGTTACCCTATGCCCTAAAGGGACTCCCGTTACATGGCTCCCTCCTTGTGGGACACTCCAGCAGACCCGGCTTGATCCTTTTCGGATCAACTTGGGGATGTCCTGAACTAGGATGCCGGGATGACGTCTGTTTGCCGGGATAACACATCAGCATTGCCATCTTGCTTACCAGGTCGGTAGCTGATGGTGAAGGTGAATAATGGAATTCAGTTCTGGAACAGTCACTTGCTTTGCTCTCTCAATGGCTCCCAAAACCTGTTGCTGATGCTCTTGGGACAGATAAGGCACAACCTGGGCGCAAATTCCATTTAATCTTTTGACAATTTCAGCCTGTTTGTGCATTTCAATGTTCAAGCCACGGGACATCTCATAATACATGACGTAGTGTCGTTGCATCTCAGATTTCTCACTAGCCAACTTGTCACATTCCCATTTTAGACTGTGATATTGTGCCTGATCTACGGTACCTGTCGGGGGAGATAGTCTTACCCGGCTCTCAGCAGCAAGCGGGTTGGTTCCAGCAGCACGGGTCTGGGCACAGGTAGTCACTGTGTGGGCTTCAGCGGGGCACATCAGGGCGTAAGCAGAAACAAGGGGGGCCAAATCATTCCCTAGTAGTACATCCACTGGCAAATCCTTCATCACCCCCACATTCACATGTCCCGAACCAACCCCCCAATCCAGGTGAACCCGGGCAACGGGTAGCCAGAAGACGGTGCCTCCCGCCACTCTTACAGCTACAGTGTCTCCGGTGTGCTGGCTCTCTGGGATGAGTTTCTTCTGTAGCAGAGTCATTGTGGCCCCAGTATCACGTAGCCCATTGGCTACCTTTCCATTGACCAAGACAGTCTGCCTGTGTTGCTGCCTGTTGTCCTGGTTAGCTGCTTGTATCGGATCTGCCTCATGCAGGATGCCCCAATGTTCTTCCTCCTCAACACAGTGGGCCGCAGGCATGGATGTGTGGGGGTTCCCCCTTTCTGTCTGTCTCCATGACTGTGACTGCCTGGGTGGATTCAATGGACAGTCTAGATTTTTGTGTCCTAGCTGTTTACACCCGAAACACCTGATGGGCTGTGAGTAGTCCTGGGAGTTGAACCTGAGCTGCTGAGGATAAGTGGCCGCTGGAGGTGGTGCTGTAGGACGGTCCGACTGGGGTTGGTAGGCAATAGCCGGCGGGGGTGCCGCCGATCGATAATCCACCCCGAGCTGTTGTCTTGACCACAGAGTTATCCAGTTTGTGGGCGTCTGTGTATTCGTGCGCCAGGCGAGCTGCTTCAGACAAGGAGAAAGGGTTTCTGTCCCGGACCCACTCTCTGACTTCCTGGGACAGTTTGTCAAAGAAGTGCTCCAGCAGGAACACCTGCAGCACCTCTTCCCCGGATTCTGCTTGGCATCCATCGACCCAGTGGGATGCAGTGCGGTGTAGGCGGCATGCCCACTCGGTATATGAGTTTCCAGTCTGCTTGCTCGTCTCTTGGAAACCGCCTCTGGTGTGACGGCATACCTGGCCAAAAGTGCTTCTTTTACCAGTCCATAGTTCATAATATCCTTGTCTGGGATGGCCCTGAACGCTTCACTGGCCCGGGCCGGACAATTTCCCAGACAAAATGGTAACCCATTCCTCTGTGGGCACCCGGTGTAGGGCACATTGCCGTTCAAAATCAGCAAGGTACCCATCAATCTCCCCTTCAATTTTTAATGAAATTCTTAAAAGCAGCAAAATGTATCTTTCTCCTTTCAGTTGGTGCTGCTGTGACTTCTGCTGCTGCAGTACCTCTTTGCCGTAGCCAATTTGCGTCCACAGCAGCTATAACTCGGTCTATGATCTCCGGTGGAGGGTTAGGACCATAGTGTGCCAGTCTTAGTTTAACAGCCCGATCAAAACTTTCCTCCTCGGGTGTCCTGTCTGTTACGCTGGGCCTTTCCGTTAAGTTGGGTCTTTCAGCTCCATCCATTTGGACAAGTTCTGTGATCACGTCCATCTTCTTGCGGTTGCTGTTCGGTCTGCCACGGTTCTCCAGTAAGTCCTTGTAGCTGTCCTTTAAGGCTGTGGGATCATCTCACTGCTGTGCCACCACTATAATCACCATCGTTTACGATATTCCCATTCCATCAACCCAAGAAAGCTTCCGACACTCCAACCATCCATGGGCTGTTCCCCTGTTCCTGTTTTATGATTTGGTGATGTATTTGCTGTTTATTTGAATAAAAGAAAACCTGGACTTTTTTTGGGGTGCGGCTATCCATCTTTCATCTACTTTTTATGCTTGCCCAGTGCACTGCCAGTACCCTTGGAATCCTGTTCTACACGTGTGACCATATAGTAGACCCACCTGGAGCGGTGACTCTTTCTTGTACTCCAACCATCCAGCAGACCTGATCCATTTCATAAGAATTCCCCCAGAATTAAGACGAGACAAGCTCTGTTCTTTCTGAGTCAAATGAATGAACTTTAATGGTATCTTATCTTTCTTATATACAGTACAGGCATGTTTACAGTAATCAAAGGAACAAATGAACTCTCCACCACACATCACACAATGGGGGGGCTTCAATCACATTCATTTAGAGAATGACATTCAGAGAAGTTAATTATTCCCCAGACGTCCGGACTCCGATACTAAGTGATTCACCTGCATAATACACATTTCTATGTCAGACGTTTTGGCACCGATTTAACATGACCTAATTACTACAGCTGAGAAGTCACATTCCTTTACTAAACATAATTGACATGCTGAAAGGAGACATCTGACCCTTAGACTGCTAACCCACAACACATATCTATCATCAATAGCATCTTCACACAAACAGTGTTATTAGCATACATAATGAAAGGTCTTGGAGCAAACCCAATTAACACCTCAAAAGCATGTGTCCTCACATTGAAGGAGACACTCTTATTGACCGGTTGGGTCAGGATAACCAACTTGTAACATCTCAAGATATCCTGCAATATATGAATTATCATTAATGTCCCATCTCATGTAATCCGAGATATCAGTTCTCAGTCACCCTATGCCCTAAAGGGACTCCCGTTACAAGGATCAAATATCGGCTCTATCAGTCTTTTTTCAAAGACTGCTGGCATCTCATTCCCTAGTTCGGGCTTTCATTCAGGGGGTACTGTGGATAAATCCGCCAGTCAAGTCTCCCTTGTGCCCATGGGATTTGAATTTGGCATTGTCAGTATTGCAAAATAAACTTGAAATTGAACCGTTTTGCCAGACTCCTCTGATCCTTTTAAGCAGGAAGTTGGCCTTTCTGATTGATATCTCTTCGGCTTGAAGAGTATCTGAAGTAGCAGCTCTTTCTTGTAAAGAGCCTTATTTAATTTGTCACAAAGACAAAATTGTACTACGACCCCATCCTGCCTTTTTACCTAAGGTGGTGTCGGCTTTTCATTTAAATCAGGACATTGTTCTGCCTTCTTTTTTTCTGGATTCGCAGATAGCGGAGGAAAAATTATTGCACTCTCTAGATCTAGTGAGAGCAGTAAAGTTGTATCTGCAGGCAACCGCTCAGATACGCAAAACAGATGTTTTGTTTATTTTGCCAGATGGTCCCAAGAAGGGACAAGCGGCATTAAAATCCACTATCTCCAGGTGGATTCGACAAACAATTATTCAAGCCTATGGTTTAAAGATCAGGACTCCTCCTTTTTCTGTTAAGGTGCACTCTACCAGGGCTATAAGGGCTTTATGGGCAGTGCATCACCAGGCTTCGTTGGCTCAGATCTGTAAAACTTGGTCTTCAATCCACACATTTTCCAAATTCTTTTCTTGGAGTACACCACGGGACACAGAGGTCCCCCCTTCTTATGGGAACCTTATTGCTTGCTACAAAACTGAGGTACTTCCCTGATGGGAGGGGTTATATGGAGGGTAACTGTCTTTAATTGGTTGTGCCAGTGTCCAATCACCGCTGGTGACCCTTAACCCATTATGTAATGAATTGCTATGTGTCCCGTGGTGTACTCCAAGAAAAGGATTTTACAGGTAAGCTGTTTAAAAAATCCTGTTTTTTGAGAAGTTTAGGAGCTGTAAAAATGTCAATCGCTCCTAAACTCCTGTGAGGGAGTGAGTATTACCGCGCTACCAAGAAGTGGGGGAAGGGAAAAAGGAAGGGGGTACGGCTGCGGCACTGAAAGGTATATCAGACCATAACAGATATAAAGAAAAGGGTAGTTCTGCGCTGTAAATAGGGAATGGGGTACAAGTGTAGAGGAAGTGTAGCAAATCCTTGGATATGTAAAAAGATACAGTCTGACTAATGATCAAAATGACAATGTGAAAAAATATTGACATCAAAATTAACGTGCTACAGTGCAGCTAATCCAGCTGGCAAAAGTAGGATAATAAAACGTGACAGTGCTAGTATCATACAGTGTAATACAATAATAATTGGTGTACTGTTATCCAATGGGGTGTACAGCGTGCATTACACAACACACAACAGTGACTGAAATAGGCCAAGTTAAATGTCCATGCAACAAAAAGCCTATAAGCATAACAGAGGAAAAACCCAAAAATAAAAGTGCAGGTGAAGATGCCAAAATAATGTGAAGAAAAGGTAGGTTTCCGGTGTTCTCTTCAAAATAAGTGAGGATGTCCCCTTACCTTACTGCTGTAAGGTAACAGCATATCAGCCCAAATACACTTTCTGGTCGTATCCGCATAGGATGTTATCCAGATGGACTGTAATTGAAGAGATAGATCCCTCTCGGTAGTCACGTCCGAGAAATGACAGTGACTCGCACCCAGGGAGATAAAGTGCCAATAGTGCAGGATTGTTTTAAAAAGGTTTATTAACAAAATAATACACTAGGGTACTCGCATAGCTGTGATAAAATCAGGCATGTAAAATGAAAGAGTGCGTTCGCCGACGTCACCTCCGGTACCTCTTGGTGAACTCTTGGTTACACTCATATAAGGATTTGCTACACTTCCTCTTACACTTGTACCCCATTCCCTATGTATTTACAGCGCAGCACAACCCTTTTCTTTATAGCTCCTAAACTCCTGTTATCTCTTGTGAACGTCAAGTTTCAAAGTTTTTTTAATTTTTTTTATTTGGGAGTTGACTTTTGCAGAGGGGAGTGTTGTTAAGTGCAAAAAAGCCTGTAAACTCAAACACGCAAAAACTTTGTACAATATGCTCTCCATACACATTTTTTATGCCACGTTTTTCCACCTAAAACATTGATGTTTTTTCTGCTCCTATTGTGCATGGAGCCTTATAGTGATTCTCACCCCCAGTGCTCCTTTTCTCAATTGCAGAGATCTCCAGTGAGATAAAATTCATGCTGGATATTAATTTTCATCATTTATAAATCAGAAAATGTATTTCTGTGTATTTTCTAGAGGATATCGGGAGTTTCCCCCGCCAGCTGTCTGCATACGATGATCCATCACTGAGGATTATATATGAGCATTATAGAGATGATCTGATCTCCATCCTGGAGAACCTGAACCCTCATACTGTTCTGGTAGAACTAACATCTCGGAATGTCTTAAACACAGAGGTAAGAAAAATATATTTCCTAATTACCTACAGCAATATATGTATAAGTAATGGGGAGCTCTGATTCATAGTTATAAACATGGATTACCCCCGTCCTTTATAATTGTACACATATCACTCCATACTGATCATAAACAGCTGAACATATAAGTCCTCCCAATAAACCTGATCATATCAATACTTCATTACATTCCACTAAATATATGGGGCCAAATTCTCAAAAACTCTGCGTAACTTAAATTTCAGCAGTTAAGTTACACTGACTTAAAATTTCTACCTAAGTGCCTGATCGTCAAAGCACTTAGGTAGAAATTACACGCTGTGTAACTTAAGTGCCGCCGTCGTAAGGCGGTCCTCCTCTCCTGGGGGCGTTTAAAATTTAAATGAGGCGCGCTCCCGCGCCGGCCGTACTGCGCATGCGTGTGACGTCATTTTCCCGACGTGCAGCGCGCGAACGTAATTAACGCCGGTCGGCTTTGAGAATTTCGACGGGACACTAAAGTTGCGACGGGTGAAAAAAAAAGACGCGCCGGGAAAACAAATAATTATAAAAAAAAATGACAGCGTCGCTCAGCATGCATTCCTGAGAGGGAGAACTCCATGCCAATTTTCAAAGAAAAAAACGGCATGGGTTCCCCCCCCAGGAGCATACCAGGCCCTTAGGTCTGGTATGGGTTGTAAGGAGACCCCCCCACGCCGAAAAATTGACGTAGGGGGTCCCCCTACAATCCATACCAGACCCGTATCCAAAGCACGCTACCCAGCCGGCCAGGAATGGGAGTGGGGACGAGCGAGCGCCCCCCCCCCTCCTGAGCCGTGCCAGGCCGCATGCCCTCAACATGGGGGGGTTGGGTGCTCTGGGGCAGGGGGGCGCACTGCGGGCCCCCCCACCCCAGAGCACCCTGTCCCCATGTCGATGAGGACAGGACCTCTTCCCGACAACCCTTGCCATTGGTTGTCGGGGTCTGCGGGCGGAGGCTTATCGGAATCTGGGAGTCCCCTTTAATAAGGGGGCCCCCAGATACCGGCCCCCCACCCTAAGTGAATGGATATGGGGTACATCGTACCCCTATCCATTCACCTGTAGGCAAAAAGTAAAATGTAGTAAACACACAACACAAGGCTTTTTAAAATATTTTATTATTCTGCTCCGGAGGCACCCCCCTGTCTTCGTTATTAGCTCAATTACCAGGGGGGGCTTCTTCTTCCACTCTCCGGGGGTCTTCTCCGCTCTCCGGGGGTCTTCTCCGGTCCCCTGGGGGGGCTTCTCCGGACTCCGGGGGGCTTCTTCCATCTTCTCCCCTCTTCCGCTCTTGACTCGGCGAACCCCGGTTCTTCTGCAGCTCTCCGGTGCCTTCTTCTTCAGCGCTAGCTGCCTGCTATGTTTGTGTGTTAGCTCGATTTCAAACAGGCAGCCGGCGCGGTCTTCTGTGACGCCAGGGTCTTCTGGTCTTCTGTTCTTCCGATGTTGCCTCCTCGCCTGTTGTCGCTGTAATGATGGAAGCGCGCCTTGCATCCCATTTATATAGGCATCACCGTCCCATCATGCTCCGGTAGGTACCCACGTGGTGGGTGCACGTGGGTAGGCACCCACCACGTGGGTACCTACCGGAGCATGATGGGACGGTGATGCCTATATAAATGGGATGCAAGGCGCGCTTCCATCATTACAGCGACAACAGGCGACGAGGCAACATCGGAAGAACAGAAGACCAGAAGACCCTGGCGTCACAGAAGACCGCGCCGGCTGCCTGTTTGAAATCGAGCTAACACACAAACATAGCAGGCAGCCAGTGCTGAAGAAGAAGGCACCGGAGAGCTGCAGAAAAACCGGGGTTCGCCGAGTCAAGAGCGGAAGAGGGGAGAAGATGGAAGAAGCCCCCCGGAGTCCGGAGAAGCCCCCCCGGAGAGCGGAGAAGACCCCCGGAGAGCGGAGAAGACCCCCGGAGAGCGGAGAAGACCCCCGGAGAGTGGAAGAAGAAGCCCCCCCTGGTAATTGAGCTAATAACGAAGACAGGGGGGTGCCTCCGGAGCAGAATAATAAAATATTTTAAAAAGCCTTGTGTTGTGTGTTTACTACATTTTACTTTTTGCCTACAGGTGAATGGATAGGGGTACGATGTACCCCATATCCATTCACTTAGGGTGGGGGGCCGGTATCTGGGGGCCCCCTTATTTGAGGGGACTCCCAGATTCCGATAAGCCTCCGCCCGCAGACCCCGACAACCAATGGCAAGGGTTGTCGGGAAGAGGTCCTGTCCTCATCGACATGGGGACAGGGTGCTCTGGGGTGGGGGGGCCCGCAGTGCGCCCCCCTGCCCCAGAGCACCCAACCCCCCCATGTTGAGGGCATGCGGCCTGGCACGGCTCAGGAGGGGGGGGGGCGCTCGCTCGTCCCCACTCCCATTCCTGGCCGGCCGGGTAGCGTGCTTTGGATACGGGTCTGGTATGGATTGTAGGGGGACCCCCTACGTCAATTTTTCGGCGTGGGGGGGTCTCCTTACAACCCATACCAGACCTAAGGGCCTGGTATGCTCCTGGGGGGGAACCCATGCCGGTTTTGAATTTAAAAATTGCCGTGGAGTTCTCCCTCAGGAATGCATACCAAATGCCGTCGCTGGAATGGGCCTTTACAAGGTTTGGCTAACTTTCCACATTGTAAAACCAGCCCTAATTTTGCGCCGGCAAATTCGGAACTTAGGCAGAAATCAAAGTGCTGAAATGCTTTGAAAATCTGCTTAAGTCCTCATTTGCATACGCAAAGCTGGATTTCAATGAGAAATGCCCCCAGTGGCGGATGCGGTACTGCATCCTAAAATCTGACCGTGTAAGTGTCTTACACATGTCAGATTTTCTGCCTAACTTTGGAAAAAGCCTTTTGAGAATCGTTTCCAAAGTTAGGCACAGAGATAAGCAGGCTGAACAGCAGTTAAGTCTGCGTATCTCTTTTGAGAATTTGGCCCATGGAAACCATTTACACAACTTCTCCCACCAGAATGTAATAATGCACAGAGGGGATGATTTACTAAAGGCAAATAGACTGTACACTTTGGAAGTAAAGTTTCACTCGTTTTCCCCAGAGCTTAGCAAATGTGGTGAAGCTTCATATTGCAAAGAATACCCAATCATATGCAAGGAAAATAAACATTGTTGCACATGATTGGATGATGGAAATCAGCAGAACTGCACCACATTCACTAAGCTCTGGGGAAAATACGTGTAACTGTACTTCCAAAGTGCACAATCTATTTGTCTTTAGTAAATCCACCCCAATTGCCTTTAACCATTTCCATACCAGGCACTTACGCACCTTCCTGCCCAATTTTCAGCTTTTTGTCATGTTACAACCAACAACATAAATGTATTTTATTGGGATGTTATGTGATAGACCAACACAAAGTGGCACATAATTGTGGAAGTGATAAATGGGGTGCATTTTTTTATATAAATATGTGAAAGATGTGGGGGGGCATTTGTATTCAGCCCCCTTTACTCTGTTACCCCTAACTAAAATCTAGTGGAACCAATTGCCTTCAGAAGTTACCCAATTAGTTAATAGAGTCCACTTGTGTGTAATTTAAAGGGGTTGTAAACCCTCGTGTTTTTTCACCTTAATAGATCCTATGCATTAAGGTGAAAAAACACCTTGCAGTGTCCGCCCCCTTCCCCCCCCCCCCCATTTTACTTACCTGAGCCACAAATTTCCATGGGCGAGTCTCCGCCGTCCTTCTATCCACAGAGTCCTGGCTTTGATTGGGTAGATTGATAGCAGCACAGCCATTGGCTCCCACTGCTGTCAATCAAATCCAATGACGCAGGCTTCGAGAGCGGGGCCGAGTCTATGGACGCCAAGTGTATGACACAGGAGCGCGCCTGCAAGGTAACCCCCTTGGGAGAGAGCTTCGCAGAGGGGGTTATCTAATGCGGGGAGGAGCCGCAAGAGCCACTATGGGACCCCAGAAGACATGGATCGGGGCCACTCTGTGCAAAACAAACTGCACAGTGGAGGTAAGTATAACATGTTTGTTATTTTAAGAAAAGGTGAACCTTTAGTGTCACTTTAACCACTTCCATACCGGGGGGCACTTATACACCTTCCCGCCCAGACCAATTTTGAGCTTTCAGCGCTGTTGCAGTTTGAATGACAATTGCGCAGTCATGCTACACTGTACCCAAACTACATTTTTATCATTTTGTTCCCACAAATGGAGCTTTCTTTTGGTGGTATTCGATCACCTCTGGGATTTTTTTTTCTACAAAAAAAAGAAAAAAATGACCGGAAAGCTAGAAAAAAATATGTTTTTTTTGTTTCAGTTACAAAACATTGTAAATAAGTATGTTTTCTCCTTCACTGATAAGGCGGCACTGATGAGGTGGCATTGATGGGCACTGATGATGGGCACTTATTTGCGGCACTGATAGGCAGCACGGATGGGCACTGATAGGCGGCACGGATAGGCGGCATGGATGGGCACGGATAGGCGGCATGGATGGGCACGGATAGGCGGCATGGATGGGCACTGATAGGCAGCATGGATGGGCACTGATAGGTGGCATGGATGGGCATAGATGGGCACTGATTGGTGGCACTAATGTACTGTAGTGTGTTGTACTAATGGATGCCAATCAGTGCCAAACAATAATGCCTGCCAATCAGTGATGCCCATTGTGGGCACTGATTGGCATCCATTGTGGGCACTGATTGGCATCCATTATTTCTGATTGTCATCCCTGGTGGTCTAGGGTGGCATACCTGTGGTGGGCATCCCTGGTGGTCTAGTGGCATCCCTGGTGGTCCAGTGTGGGCATCCTCGGGGGGGCTGTGCTGATAATTTTATGGCTTTGTAGTGACCACAAAAAAAATGGAGCCAATCCATTGTGGAATGGTATCAAAAGCTAAGGCACATTGGAGAACTGTGACAAACAAAATTGCCCCCACCCTGCTTTTATACCAGATACCCAACTAAAAAAACTAAAAAGAAAACCTCCGGTTTATAGCTTAGTCCCAAAAACCAAAAAAAAAAAACGATGAGGTCCATCAGAAGGAAAAAAAAAGTTTGGCAGCTCCATTGGTGGTTCTGCAGCTCCTCTGGACACTCCATTCAGTAGGATCATGGAGCAAAAGGAACAAAGTAAGGTGTAATGACAAGAAAGTAGGAAACAATATTGGGACTATGGAACCCTCCAGTGGTGTGTGATGTTATGTTCCCAGTATGCAGGACAGCATAGTCAGTCATGTGTGAATAGGAAGGAATGGAGTAGTTACAATATAACCCTCAGTTTCCTCAGTGATCACTTATACCAACTGCAATCTCACTGATTAGAGATGAAAGGTGAATGTGATCAGCACTAATGTTGCAGCTCATTCTCCAGTCATTCCTGTGGCTCCAACAGGTAATGCACACTTCCACTGCTCCTTCATGATATACAGGGAGCCTGCATACAAATGGCAGGTCATAATGGAGTTTCCTTACCTCTCCCACGAGCACGGAGTAATACAGACTATACAAGGAACCTGGCTCCATCCAGTGGTATGACGAGGAATGTTCCAAAAATATAATCAGTGCAGACTTTACCATGTAATTGTAGTGATATCATTTAGTGGGTAGATAATTATTATTTAGGTATTATGATGATGATGTGAGTAATTTCCCGCAGCAACCCGATTCTTCCAGAGAGATGCACTTTATTGACTTCCAACACAGAACAAAGTCCATAAGATACTTGCAACACATGACAAAATCCAACAGAGTAAATATGACAAAGAATAGTAGCTTTCAGAGTCTCATTTTTCCTAGGCCTGTGCCTTCATATTCATGGAGAAAGACTAGACTGAACGCCAGGTTATATCCCCTATACGCGGAAGGGCTGAGCAATTTGATTGGCCGTTTCATTAGGTCTTTGATCTGTTTCTGTCTTTCCGAGTGACAGATAATGACCCCTAGCCAGAAATAGCTGCCGTCATAAAATGCTCTAATTTGCATTCTTGCACATTAACATTGACATGGCACAGAGTCACTATCTGTCCCCTTTGATATGTGGAGTAAATCTTGTTTGGCCACTATCCCCTTTGATCAACAAGTCCCCTTCAAAATGCGTAATTAGATTAACAGATATCAATGTGGCCCTGCACAACATTATTACCCTTTTGATGTGTAAAATGGATTTGTTCTGGAATGCCTACATATAACACAATATATAAAATACATACACATATATATTAATAATCTAATGCCTAGAGTGGTCAGTCTGAAATAGGAAGACATGGGGACTGGCAGGATCCCCAGGTATTCCACACAAAGAAAGCAATGACAAGAATGGGATACTTTTTAACACACTTACATGGTACAGCAGGCACATACCAGGAATATGAAACGTTGAGATGGCATTCTCTAACCACTTTATTACCGGGCACCTTCACCCCTTTCCTGACCGGGCCAATTATCAGCTTTTAGCGCAGTCACACTTTGAATGACTATTGCACTGTCATTCAACACTAACCATACAACATTTTTATCCTTTTTTTTTACACCCATAGAGCTTTCTTTTGGTGGTATTTTATCACCACTGGCTTTTTTATTTTTTACACTACAAATAAAAAAAAAATACCAAAAATTTTGAAAAAGGAAAAACCTTTTTCTTTGTTTTTGTTATAAAATGTTGTAAATAGGTAATTCTTCTCCTTCACTGATGAGGAGACACTAATATGCAGCACTGATGGGCTCTGATAGGTGGCACTTATGTGCACCGATGGGCAGCAATGATGGGCACTGATGGGTGGCACTGTTTGGTGACACTGATCGATGGAACTGATAGGCAGCACTGATGAGGAGGCACTGCCTGGCATTACTGATGGGCACTGTTACAGACTCACCCATGCTTCTAGCTCCTTCAAATGCCAGGGCCCATAGTCAGTAGGCGCGAGGCTAGCATTTATTCTACTCCGAAAGCCTCTGTCCCAGGTGAGTCTATCACAGGCACTGATTGACATCCCTTATGGGCACTGTTTGACATCCATTATCCATTATGGGCACTGTCATGGACCTTGAGATATTAAAGTGTTTCTACTTGACATATGTTACACAGGAGAGGGACATTCAATGCAAGGCTTTTGAAATGCTAAGTGGAACCAGCTTGCGAAATACCTTTTATTGTGTTCTGCAGGTTAAGAGCGGGTGTCGGAGTCAGGCCGTCTAGCTGGAACCAGGTTATTGTGTACATTGATTACCCCCTGGGGCTTCTGTCTCAATACACAAGTCTTTCTATCCAAGCTATTGGACCAATCCCTGTTGACAATTTCAAGTCCTCATTTGCATGGTCAAGGGGGACCTGAGTGAAGACTGGATATACTTTACAATTGACCAATAGGAAAGCGGTTGTTGGGAGTGGGATGTTCCAAAATTCTGTATAAAAGTGTGCTGTGTACTTGAAATAAAGAGTCCTGCTTGAACTTACATACAGCCTGCCTGGTGTTTGTTCTTAATGGGTCTGAATGGCACATAGCTGTAGTTCGGACCCCGGAACCTTGGATGACTGGACCATCAGACGCTGCAATCTGCAAGCTGACTCACTGGTAGCAGGGGAGTGTCGGGAGAGCAGGACCTGGGCGAGGAAGGATCTCGTCACATTGGTTGGCAGCGGTGGGATTTGCTCTCCAGTTACTGGGACAACTCCAAACCACCACCATGAATGACCAGCTATGCAGCCTGCAGGAGAACCATGCTAAAAGACTTGCTTGAGAGCCGTGGAGGGACCGGTGGGAAGAACAAGGCCACCCTGATCATTGCGCTAGCCGAGATGGATCAGAGGGATGGTGATGCAGGACCCCGGTCAGTTGAAGACTTGTTCCAGCAGCGAGTTCAACAGCGGTTGGCATTATATGGTGCGAACCCATCAGAGACCGCCATACAGAATACCATTAGAGACCTCCAGCGGCAGGATGAGAGAGAACGAGAGCGACAACAGAGAGAACGAGAGCGGCAACAGGAGCTGAGAATTGCAGAAATACGGCGATCGGTGACAACGCCTAAAGAAGCAGCACCAAAGGAAAGAAGAGGAGAGGTACAGATACCAGTAACCATGGAAGAGGAATTCAGCAGGAGGTTGCGAGAGAAGCAGATACAGCGCAGAGGACCAGTATCAGAGGAGGTCCTCCTTGGATGGTCTGATTCGATCCGCTGCGAACTCTGGAAAGAAGCGCTAGCCCGTGAGCAGCGACACCAGGGAAAAGCTCTCCCCTCCATCCATGTAAGGTACTGGTCACAGTATGAAGTACGGATGCTGTTATTGGGGGAACAACCAAAGCAGGAGTGGACAGCAGAGTTAAGCAGGCTGATCCGGGAAGAGATGCGGTTGGACGAGAGCTACAGAGCCCTCCGGTGGTATGTAGTCCAAGAGTGCCCGTGGTCAGCGGATGACAGCCCCACGGAAGGCTTTGACTATGATGGCCTGGGATTGTTGTATTGGAGGATGTCCAGGGATCCCAACTTTGGGAGCGATCGGGAGTGGCGTTGGGAGGAAATAATGGAGCACAGAGAGCGAAGACTGAATGTCCCGGAAGTGCACTGGTTACAGGAAGATTTGGAATTCCTGGCCGCTCAAGAATGGGAACTGGAAATCACCTACAAACAGCTGCTAGACTCCGCTCAGCAGCAGGGTGAGGTTCCCTTTACCTGGGACTATGAGGAAATATCAGCTGACAGTGATGAAATCCTGGCTGATGAATCAGCAGTGGAAAATCGGGAGCTTGCCATTCCCAAAGCTGAAGTGCTGACCGCACGGCCGAGCTCTGCTAACCTCTGCTCAGTACCCATAGCATCTTCTGGGTTCCATGGACAGGAGATGGTGAACCTCTATCCCCAGACACCAGTTGTAGAGACAGGGGATTTGATAGACTTTTCTGCTGAGGAAGAACAACCTGGGGAGCCTCCAGCAGAAGAGCTGGTATCAGGGCCAAACTTCACTGTGCTCTGCCCAGCACCAAGGGCAGTATTTGTGGAGTTACAAGGAACTTCCCCAGCTGAAGCGCTGGTCACAGGACAGAGGGATCAAGACCTCTGCCCCACCCCCGTGGCAGTTCCGGAGGCTCAGGGTGAGAAGATGGCAATCACTCCCCAGCCACAGATTACAGAATGTATGGACTGTTCAGAGGATGTTATGGATTATGCACCCCCAGCAGAAGTGCTGGCAACAGGGCAGAATGCTAGCCATCTCTGCCCAGCACTGGGACCAACTGTGGAGTTCCAGGGAGCCGGGGCGGTTGGCCCCCCTCCCCAGCAACAAGCTGAGGTAGTAAAGCTGTTACTCCCAGCTGAATCACTGGCAGCAGGGCAGGATGCTACTGGCTGCTGCACACAACTACAGCTTGAGCGGATATCGGTGGATGGGACTGTGGTCCCCACTCACAGCAACCCAGCGGAAGAGCTGGCAACAGAGCAGAGTGCCCCGGGCCTCTGCTCTCAACTAACAGAAGAGGGGGTTCCTGTGGTAGTGGATGGGACTCCGATCTCCACAGACACAACCCCAGAAAATGGTGCGGCACTGAGACAGGAGGATGTCGGCTTTGCTTTGCAAGCACCGGGGGATTTTTACCTAGCATCAGTGGATGGGACTGCAGTCTCCACTGGTATACCCCAGGAATGGTGGCCAGTTGGCCCAGATTCCCAATGGCATGATGAACTGAGCCCAGCCACCCTGCCTTCTCTCCAGCGGCTGAAAGGACTCCAGGGAGAAGGGCCAGTCCAGGCCTCTCCCCAGCGGCAGGCGTGTTCTCTGAGAGAGGCAGAGATTGGCTGGGTGAGTAATGCTCTCTTTGGGACAAGGTATCTGGGGTACTGGGTGGGTACCGAAATTGGGGTCTCTCCCAGTGTTAGTCTCCTGCCAAAGGGGGAGATGTGTGACAGACCTAGCCGGGACAGGGGCTTTTGGAGAGGACTGAATGTGAGCCTCTTGCCGTCCGATTATGGGCCAGGACCTCAAAACAGGAAGGCAGATGGGTCATCCCAGCACAGTCCTGGAACTTTAAGACTACTTTTCCAACATCCTCGAGTTGACCCGTTTGGGTCCCACTGCGGCTGTTGGACTGGTTCCCAGGGGAAGTAATGTCATGGACCTTGAGATATTAAAGTGTTTCTACTTGACATATGTTACACAGGAGAGGGACATTCAATGCAAGGCTTTTGAAATGCTAAGTGGAACCAGCTTGCGAAATACCTTTTATTGTGTTCTGCAGGTTAAGAGCGGGTGTCGGAGTCAGGCCGTCTAGCTGGAACCAGGTTATTGTGTACATTGATTACCCCCTGGGGCTTCTGTCTCAATACACAAGTCTTTCTATCCAAGCTATTGGACCAATCCCTGTTGACAATTTCAAGTCCTCATTTGCATGGTCAAGGGGGACCTGAGTGAAGACTGGATATACTTTACAATTGACCAATAGGAAAGCGGTTGTTGGGAGTGGGATGTTCCAAAATTCTGTATAAAAGTGTGCTGTGTACTTGAAATAAAGAGTCCTGCTTGAACTTACATACAGCCTGCCTGGTGTTTGTTCTTAATGGGTCTGAATGGCACATAGCTGTAGTTCGGACCCCGGAACCTTGGATGACTGGACCATCAGACGCTGCAATCTGCAAGCTGACTCACTGGTAGCAGGGGAGTGTCGGGAGAGCAGGACCTGGGCGAGGAAGGATCTCGTCACAGGCACTGATTGGCATTACTGGTGGGCCACTGATGGGCATCACCGGTGGGAATAGGTGGACATTTCTGATGGGTCTGCACTGATAAACAATGCGCTGGTTATCATTGCAACCCCCCCCCCTTGTCAGGAGAGCCACTGATTGGCTCATCTCTACTCTCACACCTGTCAGAATAGAGGAAAGCTAATAAACGGCACTTCCTGGTTACCATGTGATCAGCTGTGATTGGACACAACTGATCACATGGTAAAGAGCCTACATCATAGGCTCTTTACCTAGATCGGAGAAGCAGTGTGTAGAACCGACACACCGCATCGCAGATCGCCACACTGCACGCCCACAGGGGTGCACACGAGCGGCTCATCCTGCTGAACATCTTATGACACCCAGTCAGGACAGCTGATCCCCGCTGTGGCCATCATTTTACTATTGGCCGGGTGGGATGTTATGAAATATACGTTTTAATCCCATTTTCACCCCCTGTAGTGAATGGTATAAATCAGATCTATTGTCTCTATTGTCTACAGCTCTGGTAGTGTCCTATTACGTCCAAATGTAATTGGAGAAATGCAAAAGCACACAAAGGCCAGAAAGAGTTCAGGCATGTGTCAGCGGTACCCAGGATAACTTCCTTGTAATAAGATGTTATTTTCTGAAAGCACCCAGAAGCATTTTATGTATTTATACAAAAGAAATGAAGTTACAATTTAATAGCAGATATGAAACAATAATCCTATATATTTTCCAGGAATACCTATCAATGGAAAAAGACCCGTCTTCCTTCTCTCACACCTTGTTACAAGATATTCAGGATCGGGGAAGAGAAGCTGTGATTGGACTCTGGGAATGTCTCTGTGCGCTACAGAAAGATCATCATCATCCTAATTTATTGGCCGTTCTGGATGAGATCACACAGACAGGTAAGAGGACTTTGTGTTTTCAGACAACAATTTGGTAAAATAATGATTGACACCAATCATTCCAAAATAATGAGTGACAATTATCCCAAAATAATGACTGCCACTAATTATCCCAAAAAAATGATTGTTACTAATTATCCCAAAATATTGATTGGCACTAATTATCCCAAAAAATAATTGGCACTAATTATCCCCAAATAATGATTGGCACTAATTACGCCAAAATAATTAGGGATGAGCTTTCTGTTCGAGTTGAACATAAGTTTGACTCAAACATCGGCTGTTCGATTGTTTGACGAAATTCGAACATTATGGGGCGTTCACGCAAAATTTGCGTGGCGTGTCACGCACCATAATGCACTGCGTCATCGCAGGGCATTGCTGGCTGATGATTGGCCAAGCATGCACTATGACCCGCATGCTTTGGCCAATCACAGCGCCGTTAGCACAGAGAGGGATAATTGGCCAGAGGCAGGGTGCCTTTGGCCAATTATGGCTCAGGGGTTTAAGTCCACACTATATAAGGCCGTCTGCACGTCGGCCTTGTGTAGTGTGTGTTGCAGGCGGAAAGAGAGTGTGTCATTTACTTTACTTTGAGCAGGCAGTTGATTCAGTTAGCTGCAGTGTATTTAGTATATATATATAGTATATATATATATATATACACACACACACATCCAGGCTTTGTATATACAGTATATATACACTGTATCCAGTTTAGCTAGGTCTCACTGCAGAACCGTTCCTGGTGTACTGTTTCTAATATACTTCAGGCAGGCAGTTGATTCATTTAGCTGCAGTGCATTTTAGTGTGTACATTATATATATATATATATATATATATATATATATATATATATATATATACATCCCGGCTTGTATGTATGTGTATATATAATATATACACTGTATACTATGTAGCTAGATCTGACTGCAGGCCATTCCTGGTGTACGTATTGAAATACACTTTCAGGCAAGCAGGTGATTCAGTGATCTGCAGTGCATAAAATATATATACTGTCTCCTACATATATGTCCACTGCATTCCAGTCTAGTCAAGCCTATATCTGACTGCAGGCCATTCCTGGTGTAATTGTTCTAGTAAACTTCAGGCAGTGTTATGCTAATCCAATTTTACAGTATGTCTGAAAGGCCACCAAGGACAGGCAGACGCTCACAGGCCACTAAAAGAGGGCAAGCTGGCTCTGTGTTTACAGCCAACAATGCTGGGTGTGGACACGGTGCATCCTCAGCACATGACCGTGGGGCACGCTTGTCCTTTTTTTCGACAGCTGGCCATGTTGAGCCACAACATGCAGAAGAGTTGGTAGAGTGGATCACAAAGCTGTACTCATCCTCCTCATCCTCTGTCACACAGGTTTAGAGTACTTTGGCTGCTAATTCAGCTGCAAAAGTGACCTATTCCATCGGCTCAATGTCATCAGTTACTCCTTCCCTAGCCCCAACATCATGCATGGAGGAGTCCCCCGAACTGTTGTTGTGTTGGGTACATGCTGCAAGAGGATGTGCAGCATTTTGAAGGCTCCAATGATGGTACCCAGGTTGAGGAAGGCAATAACGTGAACCCAGAGAGAGGGGGTGCCCAAGAAGGACACAAAACTGACAGTCATGTTCCCCCAGCTGCAGCATACTGCCAAGTTTGCTCCAATGATGAGGAGAGAGGGGATGATGAGGTCACTGACTTTATGTGGGTGCCTGAGAGGAGGAGGAGGCACATCTCCAACGAGGCAGGATGCCCTCCAGGGGCCAGCTTAAGGGCAGCCAACTGACTGCATCACACCGCAGAGCTCTGCATTTGCAGGGCACTGCACATTTTTCCAAAAGTTCTTTGGTGTGGTCCTTTTTTAAAACATGCAGCAGATCACACCATTGCTGTTTGCAACATATGTCTGAAGTGTATCAAGCATGGCCAAAACAGCAGCCGCTTGGGCACCACATGCTTGACCAGACATATGTTGAGCTCCCATGCCGTTGCATTGGCAACAGTTCTTAAAAGACCCACACCAAAGAACAAGGAAGACCTCTCCTTGCTCCTCATTAGCTGGGATCTCCAACCCCACTATACCTTCAGTCCTCTCAGAAACCTGCACTGAGAGGAATGAAGGTGTAGAATTAGGTGTGCCAAGTACTTGTGGGCAATATGCTATCGCTGCACCAATATCCAAGATTGTAGCAGGCAAATTTCCCTACCCCAGTTGCTAAACCGTCGCAAGAAATTTGGTCCCAGCCATCCACATGCCCAGCGACTGAATGCAAGCTTGGCTATATTTCTAGCACTCCAATTGCTAACTTTTCCACTGGTATACTCTGCCCCCTTTCGTGAATTTGTGGAATGTGCGGTACCTCAGTGGCAGGTTCCCAAATGCCACTTTTTTTTTTACGGAAGGCGATTCCGGCTCTCTACTGTCATGTGGAAGGCAATGTCTTGGCCTCATTGGACAGGGCGGTCAGTGGTAAGGTGCATATTACAGCTGACTCATGGTCCAGCAGGCATAGACAGGACAGGGTGCAGTATTGTTTGAGCTTGTTCCACCACCATGCCTCCAAAATGCTGGTAGTGGTGATTATGCCATACCTCTCTTCTTGACCTCTCCTCTTCTTCCTCTGTGGCCACTTCCTGTACAGATTTGTCCTATGAACCAGTGGTGCTCCGTTGGCATTCAAGGGGCTACGCAAACACTCAGGCAAAAGGATGCCATGCAGTGCTTAAGTTGGTCTGCTTAGGGGACAGGAGCCACACTGGGGCAGAGATTCTGTCAGCTCTGCAGGGGCAGGCTCAGAGGTGGTTGACGCCATGCCAGCTTCAGCCAGGAATGGTGGTTTGCGACAATGGCACCAACCTCCTCTCTGCCCTCCGACAGGGACACTTGACTCATTTGCCCTGTTTGGCTCACATCCTTAGTTTAGTGGTGCAGCGGTTCTTGTTCAGGTACCCAGGATTACAGGATCTCCTGAGGCAGGCCAGTCTAGTCTGTGGGCATTTCATGTAATGCCAATGCTCGGCTGGCTGACCTCCAAAAGGAATGCAACCTGCCCAAGAACCGCCTCATCTGTGACATCCCCACCAGGTGGAACTCAACATTGGCAATGCTGCAGCAGCTGCACATGGAACAGAGGGCCATTAATGAGTACCTGTGCTAGTATGGCACCAGGACAGGATCAGGGGAGCTTGGCTTTTTTTGCCATGCCAGTGGCTCATGTACTGTCCTGTCACCATTTGAGGAGGCTACGAGGATGGTGAGCAGTGACAGTGCATGCATCAGTGATACTGCCCCTCTTGTCTACTTGTTGGAGCACACGCTGCATGGAATAATGGACAGGGCACTTAAGGCAGAACAGAGGGAGAAAGAGGAGGACTTCCTTGCCTCTCAAGGCCCACTTTATCCAGACAGTATACCTGCGTGCCCGTTGATCTCACAGAAAGAGGAGGAGGAGGATGAGGATTGTGTAAGCATGGAGGTGGAGCCTAGTACTCAGCATCAGCAGCAGTCTTCAAGGGATCATTTTAAGTCCCCAGAAACCCATGGACTTGTACTGGCTGGGAGGAGGTGGCTGCGGATCATGTCGTCCATAGTGACCCAGAGGACTCCAGACCGAATGCCTCAGTAAACCTACGCTGCATTGCCTCCCTGATACTGCAAAGCCTGGAAAAGGACCCTCAGATTCATGTGATCAAGGAGAGGGATCATTATTGGCTGGCAACCCTTCTTGATCCACGTTACAAGGGTAAGGTTGCTGAACTTATCCAGCCGTTGCAGAGGGAGTAGAGGATGAAACATCTTCGGGAGACCTTGCAGAAAAGTTTGTGCAATGCGTTTCCAGAGCCTGGGAGGTTTCCATTTCCTGGTCCTGGACAAAGTGTTGCTGAGGCTTCGGTCAGTCACAGAAGGAATGGTGGAGAAGGTAGCCGTCTGACCAATGCATTTAGACAATCTTTTAGTCTGCAGCCCCAAGGTCTGATCAGTTCCAGCAACCATCGCCAGCGTTTGATTTACATGGTGCAGGAATACCTTGGGGTAAGATCAGACTTGGAGACCTTTCCAACCGAAAATCCACTGGGTTACTGGGTCTCAAGGATGGATCACTGGCCAGAGTTGCACAGTATGCATTTGAGCTATTGGCCTGTCCTGCATCCAGTGTTCTTTCAGAATGCACATTCAGTGCTGCTGGAGACTTTGTAACCGATCAGAGTGCACCTGTCCACAGACTCGGTTGATTGGCTTACCTTCATAAAAATGAATCAGTCTTGGATCACCAGCTACCAAGCACCTGATGCTGATGTAACCAATTATTTTTTTATGAATGTGAGATCCCTTGAAGACTGCTTATGCTGATGCTGAGTGACTATCCTATTCCTCCTCAATGTTCATGTTGACAACTTTTAAGAAAATGTTTGGTTCTGGGTACCACCACCAGTGGCTAAGGCCCAATGTTTCTGCCCCTGTTTAACAGGTGTGTGTAATTACAATTGTTGCTGTAATATTTTGCAGCTGGGCTCGTTCCTGCGCTCAACTAGAGTATCTGTGAGGGGTTATAGTGTTGTTGCACCAGCACCAGTGCCTAAATCTCAATTTTTCTTCCCCTATTTAACAGGGATGTGTAATTAAAATGTTTACACTAATATTTCACTGCAAGGCCCATTCCTGCGCCCACCAAGAGTAACTGTGAGGGCTTACAGTGTTGTGGCACCACCATCACCACCAAAGGCCCATTTTTTCTACCCCTGTTCAACAGGGGCATGTAATTACAATTCTTGATATAATATTTCACAGCAGGGACCGTTCCAGCGCCCACTAAGAGTAACTGTGAGGGCTTACAGTGTTGTGGCACCACCACCTTCTAAGGCCCAAATTTCTGAAGAGTACATAGGACAGGCCGTATAATATATACAGGCGGTCCCCTACTTTCAAACATCCGACTTACAAACAACTCCTACTTACCAAGGGAGGGAGACAACAGGAAGTGAGAGGAAATCTACCCCTAGGAAGGGAAATTCTCTCCTCTAATGGGCCATACAGACGACCGAACATGTCTGCTGAAACTGGTCCGCGGACCAGTTTCAGCAGACATGTTTGGTCGTGTGTAGGCCCGAGCGTGGAGGATTGCAGCAAACATTTGCCTGCCGGGCCTTTTCCCAGCGGGCAAATATTCCTGGACTTGTTTTAAAACAGTCCGCTGGAATCCTGCCCGCTCGGACATGTTCGGTCGTCTGTACAGACCTACCGTACATGTCCGAGTGCCCGTCATCCCTCGCATGCGTCGAAGCATTTAACTGGCAGGGCCGCCCACGTCGCCGCGTCATCGTCGCGGCGACGGCGCGGACACGCCCCGCGTATTGTTTACGCGCGGATTTCTGTACGATGGTTAGTACAGCCATCGTACAGAAATCCCCGGGCAGACATGTACGGTGAAACCGGTCCGGCGGACCGGTTTCATCGTACATGTTTGCCCGTGTGTACGCGGCCTAAGGCCGGGTACACACGAACAAACATGTATGGTGAAAGCGGTCCATCGGACCGTTTTCACCATACATGTCTGCCAGAGGGCTTCTGTACGATGGTTGTACACACCATCGTACAGAAGTCCGCGCGTAAACAATACGCGGGGCGTGTCCGCGGTGTCGCCGCGTCGATGACGCGGTGTCGCCGCGACAATGACGCAGCGACGTGGGCGGCCCGCCTTTAAAATGCTTCCACGCATGCGTCGAAGTCATTCGACGCATGCGAGGGACGGCGGGCGCCTGGACATGTACGGTAGGTCTGTACTGACGACCGTACATGTCCGAGCGGGCAGGATTCCAGCGGACTGTTTTAAAACAAGTCCAGGAATATTTGTCCGCTGGGAAAAGGCCCGGCGGGCAAATGTTTGCTGGAATTCGGCCCGCTCGCGCCCACACACGACCAAACATGTCTGCTGAAACTGGCCTGCGGACCAGTTTCAGCAGACATGTTTGGTCGTGAGTACGGGGCCTAAGAGTTAATTTGGGAAAAAGGTGTCTCCACTGATGTTTTATCACCAATCCTTGTTTCCCTAAAAACCCAAATTTTCTAAATCCAATTGTCATTGGGACAGAAAGTGAGGTGAAATCTTCTGAACAGGTGCACAGACAGCAAAACAAATGTTACAGGGGTCATGATAACCCTTCCCTATGTTATCTAAAAAGCTTAAAAATTTATTTTTTGGCTGGAGCTACACTTACAAAATGTACCTGTTCCAAATTACAAGCAGATTCAACTTAAGAACAAACAGGGAAACCGCAGGAAACCCTTGTGGCATCAGAGGGGATGGGGTCACCTATGTACATCAACAGGTGACCCCGCCCTCAGCTATATAAGAGCTGCCATGGCGGGAGTAGTGTCACTCGATGGGAGTCTCCTATGGAGGCACATCAGTAGCAGCTTTTTTTTGTATCGTCGCCGGAGCGAGATAGATGTACATCGCTGGACTTTTTGTTCTTTTTTAATAAAGGACTTGTCCCAAGCTCGCTCTTTTTTTTTTTCCATTTGATTGACCCTTTTGTGTGAAATGGTAGGGGTACAATGTACCCCGTTTTCAATTCAAATAGGGGGGGCAGGATCTGGAGGCCCCCTTGTTAAAGGGGGCTTCCAGATTCCGAAAAGCCCCCCACTGCAGACCCCCACAATCACCATGCAAGGGTTGTGGAAATGAGGCCCTTGTCCCCATCGACATGGGGACATGGTGCTTTGGGGTCCAGACCCCAAAGCATCCTCCCCATGTTGATGAAAATGGGCCTGGTACAGTTCAGGAGGGGTGGGTGCTCTCTCATCCCCCTATTTCTTTATCGTACATCACGGGACACAGAGCAGCATAGCCATTACATATGGGTTATATAGTGTACCTTCAGGTGATGGACACTGGCACTCTCCGACAGGAAGTTCCCTCCCGATATAACCCCCACCCTTAGTGGGAGTACCTCAGTTTTTTCGCCAGTGTCTTAGGTGTTGGTGCACGTTGAGGCTGTGCCTGTAGTAGTCCTTGGGACCAGGGCCAGCTGACCGGATCCGTCCAAGGTGCTTCATAGCCAAAGTGGACGGTACCCGGGCCCCAATTCGTGGATGGGGTTTTGCCTATAATGCCTCTCCTTGGAGGGCTGGACCCTGGGTTCCAGGTCTGGTTTCTATACCTAGAGAATACCTGTTGCCAGTGGTGCTGTATAGGTCCAGGTGTGTGGTGTTCTTTTAAGACCCCGGTCCCTGAAGGTCTATGACCATACCCACGGTGAAGGGGGAAGATTGGGCCTCTTGCAGAGCAATACCCTGTGGCGTGGAAAGGTAAGCAGGGGGCCTACGGAACTTGGTTTGTCAGTAGGCTTCCTACAGGGGATTCTTGGGCAGCCTATTTATGCCTCTGTGCATGGGCAAAGGAGAACCACAAAGTTTTCAAACGGGATGGCTCAAAGCACCCAGGTATAGTTTCCCTGGCTGGGCTAGTAGGCTGCTGCTGCTTCTGTCACAAGGAGGGCCTTTTTTTGGGCAGGGTGTTCCACAGAGAGGGAACCATGCCATTAGGGAGACAGTTGAAAGCTTCCTTTTACCTGTGTCTGCTGCTCCAGCGTTTCAGGTCCTGATGCTCCTCTCCACATGGCTTCCTGCTTTCACTGACGGCGTTCGGTGCGCGCGCGTGCGCGTGCTTTACTTATCGGTGCGCGCGCTTGCGCGCACGCGACGACGCCGCGGGGAGGGGGCGGTTGACGCCGGACGGCTCCTCCTCACTGCACACAGGGAGGATAAATCCTGGAGGGCTGTTCAGTCTGTGAAGGGACACGGAGCAGCGATGCTGGCTACAGCATAGGAAGGTTTGACAGAGCTTTCTGGCACAGTGACACCCGGTGGCAGTTGTTGGAAGTACACCTTACTAAAGGAGCCTCTGGCTTAAAAGTTTGCATTCAAAGCCTGTGTACTAAGCAGCGCCTTTGAACACTTAGGGGTGCTCACCTAGCCCAGCATTAGGGGGTCAATACCAGACTGGTAGTTGAAGCCCTTGGGGCTCAGTATTGATTTTCCTTTTTTATAGGTTATGGGAGGTTTGGAGTCCCTCTAACATTACCCTATCCTATTGTTCACATTTATTTGATTATATGTGTATTTTCTCCAGCTATTACAGTCAGTTGTATACTAGCGGAGTGCCTCAGAATTTGTATATTATGGCTCCTAAGGGTGCAGGTAGCGCTAAAAACGCTAAGACGGTTAAAAAACCAAAGGGTTCTCCATCAGGCTCTGAGGATATCCAAAATCCAGCAGCCCCTACTACTCCGGAATGCCCGGAAGTTGTTGTCCTAGGTGAGCCATCAGGGTTGCTAGGTGCTACGGCTGGCCCTACTCAACCAGCTCCTTCCTATGTGACGGAAGAGATGTTGGCCTCCACTTTGGGTGGATTGGAAAGAAGGATGGCCGCTCTAATTACGGCATCTTTGGCAGGGAAGAAGCGGGTTAGATCCCCGTCTCCCAGGTCTGAGTCTCTGGAGGAGGATATCCTCTCCGCTGACGAATTGGAAGATCAAGGAGACCAGACTCAGGATCACCTTGACCATTTAGGTTCTGAGGATTCTACAATAGAGGAACCTTTTTCAGCTTCTCACGCAGAAAGACTGTGGGTTCAGTCCCTAACGGATATGGTGCGGTTGGCTTTTAAGATACCTGTGCCTCAGCCTCTGGCCTCCGCGGTATCCTCATTGGGCTCCCTGAAAACGCCCCAAGCCAATTTGGTATTCCCGGTACATCCTTTGTTAAAGGACCTGATTTTTCAGGACTGGGCTAAGCCGGACAGGATTTTTCTGCCTCCCAAAAGGTTCGCAGTCATGTACCCCTTAGAGGAAGAGTTTTCAAAGAAATGGTCTGTCCCTACTGTGGACGCAGCCATCTCATGTGTCAATAAGTCTTTAACGTGTCCAGTAGACAATATCCACATGTTTAAAGACCCTGTGGATAAAAGGCTTGAGACCTTATTGAAGGCATCCTTTGCCACAGCGGGGGCAGTGGTCCAGCCGGCTGTAGCCGCCATTGGCGTCTGCCAGGCCTTAAAAGACCAAGCAAAGCAGGCCCTAAAGGACCTCCCAGCCCAACAAGCTCAGGATCTGGCTGACCTACCTAGGGCCTTATGTTTCGCGGTAGACGCAATCAAGGATTCGATCCAACAAGCTTCTCGCTTATCCCTATTTTTGGTTCATATGAGGAGATTGCTTTGGTTGAAAAACTGGTCTGCAGAAACCCCCTGCAAGAAACTCCTTACTGGATTCTCCTTTCAGGGAGAAAGATTGTTTGGAGAAGATCTTGACAAATATATACAAAAGATCTCTAGTGGTAGAGCACCCTCTTGCCGGTTAAGAAAAGTTTCCGGGGTCCCTCTTTTAAGCGTCCAACCTCTCCAGTCCCAGGGCCCTCATTCTCTAGGCAGTATCGACGGCCTCCTGGACGCGCAGCTGCAAACAGGCCACAGGGTCAAGCTGCAGGGAACAAAAGACCATGGAACCGTAAGCCGGCTAAGGCTGCCCCTAAGGCAGCCTTGTGAAGGGGCGCCCCCACTCTCTTGGGTGGGGGGAAGACTCCGGTTCTTCTCGGAGTTGTGGGGGGCCAAAGTTACCGACCAATGGGTTCTGTCCTCAGTGACTCAGCGGTACAAGCTGGAGTTTCGGGAGTTCCCCCCTCCTCACTTTCAAGCGTCAAGACTTCCAGGCGACCCTCAAAAGCAGGCATTACTTCTGTCCGCCCTAGAGCGACTCCTATCTCAAGGAGTGATTATGGAAGTACCAGCAGGGGAGCAAGGACAAGGGTTTTACTCATACCTCTTCATTGTCCCAAAGCCAAACGGCGACGTCAGGCCTATACTGGACCTAAAGTCATTAAACCGCTTTTTAAGAGTCCGGTCCTTTCGAATGGAGTCCATTCGCTCGGTGGTGGCCGCCCTTCAAGGAAGGGAGTTCTTGGCCTCCATCGATATAAAGGACGCGTACCTGCACGTTCCGATTTTCCCAGGCCATTACAGGTTTCTGCGTTTTGCCCTAAACTATCGGCATTATCAGTTCGTGGCCCTTCCGTTCGGACTAGCCACGGCCCCTCGGGTTTTTACGAAAATCCTGGCCCCTGTGTTGGCCATCCTAAGGGAACAGGGCATTCTGGTCAGGGCCTACTTAGACGATCTTCTGGTAGTCGACCACTCAGCGGCCGGCTTAAATCAGGCAGTGTTGCTAGTGGTAAACTGCCTAGAGTCCCTGGGTTGGGTTCTAAACCGGGACAAATCGGCCTTACAGCAAACAAGAAGGTTGGAGTATCTAGGTCTAATTTTAGATACAAGACGACAACGGATCTTCCTGCCCCAGTCCAAAGTAGACTTGATAAGGGAATTAATCCAGGTAGTCTTAAGCAGCACAAGGCCATCTATACGCCTCTGCATGCGCCTGTTGGGAAAGCTAGTGGCCACCTTCGAGGCAGTGCCCTATGCCCAGATCCATTCTCGAAGGCTACAGAGAGCAATTCTCACGGCCTGGGACAAAAAACTCCAGGCCTTGGATCTTCCCATTTCCCTTCCCTATGCGGTAAGGCAGAGTCTGTGTTGGTGGCTAGTCACAAAAAATCTTCTGAAAGGAAGATTCAGTCCCCCCTCTTGGAGGATAGTAACCACGGATGCCAGCCTATCGGGCTGGGGTGCAGTCCTAGACGATTTAACCCTACAGGGGAAATGGTCAAGGGCAGAATCAGCCCTACCCATAAATGTCTTAGAGATCCGAGCAGCTCGGTTGGCTCTTTTGTGCTGGACGGAGATTCTGCAGGGCTCCCCAGTAAGGGTACAATCCGACAATGCCACTGCCGTGGCTTATATAAACCACCAGGGCGGCACCAGGAGTCAGGCAGCCCAGAGGGAGGTAGATCGGATCTTTTCATGGGCAGAAGCCCATGTCCCCTGCATCTCAGCTATCTTTATCCCCGGGGTGGACAATTGGCAGGCGGACTTCCTCAGCCGCCAACAGATGTCCCCAGGGGAGTGGTCCCTCCACCCCGAAGTGTTCCAGGACATTTGCCGGAAGTGGGGTACTCCGGAGGTGGACGTTATGGCGTCCAGATTCAATGCCAAAGTAGCAAAGTTTGTCTCTCGAACGAGGGATCCATTGGCCTGCGGGACGGATGCCTTGGTGTGCCCTTGGCATCAGTTTGCGCTAATCGATGCCTTCCCTCCAATACGGATGCTACCCCGTCTTCTTCACAGAATTCAAAGGGAACGCAAGCCAGCGATTCTAGTGGCCCCAGCATGGCCCCGAAGACCTTGGTACTCCTTGATAAAAAGGATGACGGTAGAGGAGCCTTGGGTCCTCCCTCTTCGTCCGGACCTCCTCTCACAAGGGCCATTCTACCATCCTGCCTTACAGGCCCTAAATTTAACGGCCTGGTGGCTGAGTCCCTGATTCTCAGAAACAGAGGCCTTTCAGGGCAGGTCATTTCCACCCTTATAAGCGCAAGGAAACCAGTTTCCAGGTTAATATACTATAGGGTGTGGAAGGCCTATATTACCTGGTGTGAGACCAGGAAATGGGATCCCCGCAAATATTCAATTGGGAGAATCCTGGATTTTTTACAATGGGGAGTGGAAAAAGGTTTGGCGGTCAGCACAATCAAGGGGCAGGTGTCTGCCTTGTCGGTCTTCTTCCAGAGACCTTTGGCTGCCCATTCTTTAATGAAATCCTTTTTACAAGGTGTCATTCGGGTGAATCCACCGATTAAAGCTCCCCTGTATCCTTGGGATCTAAATTTGGTTCTATCGGCCTTGCAAAGGCAGCCTTTTGAGCCCTTGTCCGCGATCCCTTTGGTCCTTTTGACTAGGAAACTAGTGTTTCTGGTGGCCATGGCATCCGCCAGAAGAGTGTCGGAGTTGGCAGCCTTGTCATGTAAGGCACCTTATTTATTACTGCATAAGGACAGGGTCGTTTTGCGGCCGCTTCCGTCCTTCCTGCCTAAGGTGGTGTCTAATTTTCACCTTAATCAAGATGTGATTCTTCCATCATTTTTTCCAAAGCCTTCTTCTAAGGAAGAGAGGTTACTACATTCCTTGGATGTAGTTAGAGCTGTAAAGATTTACTTGGAAGCTACAGCCCAGATTCGTAAGACTGACGTCTTATTCATTCTGCCAGAAGGGCCCAAGAAGGGCCAGGCAGCGTCTAAAGCCACTATTTCTAAGTGGATTAGGTAGACAATTATACAGGCCTATGGCCTGAAGGGGAAAAGTCCACCCTTATCGGTTAAGGCTCATTCCACTAGAGCTGTGAGTGCCTCTTGGGCAGCGTATCACCAGGTCCCTATGGCTCAGGTCTGCAGGGCAGCGACCTGATCGTCTGTCCACACATTTGCATAGTTTTATCAAATGGACGTTAGGAGGAACGCTGATTCAGCTTTTGGGCAGGCGGTCCTCCAGGCCGCAATTTAACCTCCTCCTGTCCGGTGGCACCTCCTGTTTGTTTTTTTCTGGTTGTCTCCCTCCCCTCATGGAGCATTGCTTGGGGACATCCCATATGTAATGGCTATGCTGCTCTGTGTCCCGTGATGTACGATAAAGAAAAAGGGATTTTTAATAACAGCGTACCTGAAAAATCCTTTTCTTGTAGTACATCACGGGACACAGAGCTCCCACCCCTCATATGGGGAATTTTGGGATGCATATTGCTTGCTACAAAACTGAGGTACTCCCACTATGGGTGGGGGTTATATAGGGAGGGAACTTCCTGTCGGAGAGTGCCAGTGTCCATCACCTGAAGGTACACTATATAACCCATATGTAATGGCTATGCTGCTCTGTGTCCCGTGATGTACTACAAGAAAAGGATTTTTCAGGTAAGCTGTTATTAAAAATCCCTTTTTTCCTGTGGTCTGCCAGGTTGCATGCTCAGATAAGGGTCTGGTATGGCTTTTTGGGGGACCCCTACAGAATTTTTTTTAGGGGGGACCTCTACGCCATAAAAAAAATTGGCGCAGGTTTTCCCTTAATACCTATACCAGATCTGAAGGGCTTGGTATGGAATTTGGGAGGAATTTTAGTTCGGGTTCCCTTTAATATTCATACCAGGGGGCGTGGCCGGACGTAGCCCTGCATGGACGTGTGAGCCCTTAGCTCTCTCACAGCCCGCAGCACTTTGGCCTGTTTAGGGGACACCTACCGCACGAAAATGGGTGGATCACGGCGCACCCGCTCCTCTAAGATCCGGGGGTCCTCCCAGCCGCCTCCCGGATCCTCTGCGACCCTCCGGGGGTACTTTTCGCCGCCGCCTCTGGCACGAGGTGGGGGGCCCAAGATGGCGCCTGACTCCTCCATGCGGCCGCCACCTTCCCACAGCATCTATTCGCCTGCCGGCTCGGGGGATCAGCCGCCATCCGCCTGGGGACCTTCAACCCACCACCGCCAGGACCCGTGAGTTTATCCCCGCTCCAGCCACTCCAGGCGGCGCCGCCACCGCACAGCTCTGGGCAGGCCCCACTTGGCCTCAATGGGACCCCGCCGACGTAGTGCTCGGAGGCCGTCCCGAGGCTGCTCCGGACGGCCTCGGACCCGGGCATGACCTTCGGGAGCCTTGTCCCCCCTGCCACATCAGAGGACTTTCCCCCCCTGACGGAGCCCAGCCAGGCCTGGATCCCGGGGGGCCTGCAACTGCAACACCCCTGCCTGCATAGGCCTCAGCCTGCACTGCGCCCGGCATCTCCCCCTCCCCAGTCTCTTCAGACAGCACCCCCGCAGCATAGCTCCGGACAGGCCCCGTTGGGCCTCGCTGGGACCCCACTGACGCAGTGCTCAGAGGCAGTACCAAGACTGCTCAGAACGGCCCCGGACACAGAAATGACTCCCACAGAAATGACTCCCACAGAAATGACTCTCGGGAGCCCTGACTCCTCTGCCTCCCCCACCATGTCGGAGGAATACCCCCCCCTGTCAGTGCACAATCCAGCCTGGACCCTGGGAAGTCCACGAATGGAGCACCCCTCTCTCAATCAGCCCCAGCCTGCCCCTCATTTGCCATCTGCCCCCCCCCCAGCCACAGAGACTCTCCCGTAGTACGGGGCCCAGGTCTGCTTCGTGGGGGATAGACACAGCAGCCTCCTATGCCCAAGCAGTTGGATCCCCCGCTGTGACTTCCATGGATGGCCGGGCGCCCACTCCGTGCACTCCAGAATGGTCGGACACGCGGGGACCTCGGTCGCCTCCCTGGGTGCAACCCAAGCCTGGGGCCCCTCCGCTGTCACGTCGGGACCCCCCCTTACTTCTGTTATCTCCCCAGCCCGTCCAGGGAGCTGACCCCCTTCCCCAAGCTGTCCCTCCATGGCAGACGTATCTCCAGGCCATACCGACTAAAGATGATTTTAAGCTGCTTATTGAGGAGGTCAAGTCGGCCTGCCGAGCCGAAATTCAAGTTCTACATGCCAACTTTAAACATCTGATAGGGTGGAAATGGCGGAGGAGGAAATCCAAGAAACCAAAATCGCAGTTCATCGCACGCAAATGCAGAGTGCTGATCATCGTTTAATGCTCAGAGAAATGCAGCGCCAGCTGGAATATCTGGACAACAGGGGACGCAGGAACAACATCCGTGTTAGAGGCCTGCCTGAATCGGAGGGCCCTGAAGACCTCCACCATACCTTGCAAACCCTCTTCAATGACCTTTTAGGAGACCCCCCGGACAAACCAATAGAGATGGACCGGGCGCATCGCGCCCTACGCCCCAAGGGACCTGCCTCCAGATCTTGTGACATCATCTGTAAAGTTAACTCCTTCCCCCTGAAAGAAGACATCATGCGTAAAGCTCACACCGCCAGAAAGGTGGTCTTTGGCAACGTCCCACTGCAGCTCTACCCAGACCTGTCCTGGATAACCCTGCAGAAGCGCAGATTCTTGCAACCCCTTCTGCTCCTGTTGCAGGAACGCGACATAGTCTACCGCTGGGGTTTCCCCTTCAGCCTCACAGCCCGCCGACAGGGTCAATCAGCGGTGCTCCGCTATCCTGAAGACCTTGACACCTTTTGCGAAACTATGGACATCCCTGTCCCCAGCCTTCAAGAATGGGACCTGGTGGCTACACCCCCGCCCCCTCCCACGGTTTGGCAAAAGGTCCCCCCGACCAAGCGACCTCGGGACCGGGGCTCCCCCCGCGGTCCCCCTCAATCTGGTCATGGCTGATGACTGATTGTATCGGACTTCCTCTTTTGCTTGACCCCCCCCTGACCCACCCATCAGCTCCATTTGTAACCCCTCCTCCCCTGGGCCCACCACTTGACACTTGCTTTGTTCATTGGGCACGTGCAGTTGGAGACTTCTGGTCACCCACCCCCCCTGTAGGTCCGACCTACTAGAAGTTCCCTTGGTACCCCATTGTACTTTGTTGTTACTGGTTACTGTAGTTCTCTATGTCCGGGGGGCCTGGACCCTCTCCCTTTTGGGGGGCCCTGGTTGGGAGGACTTATTGGAACCCTTTGGGCCCCGAGTGGCGCGGTGCACTCGGGCCTCGTTTTACTCAATGTCATTTTGATTGCATTGCATTTAATGTTGTCTTTTTCCCTTTTCTCTCCTCCTTTTGTTCTTTCTCTTTCTTCTTCCCCTCCCTTGCTCCCGTGGCTCGGCTCGTGCTCCTGGCGGCTGTCCGGACTGTGTCTGCGGAATGGCGTCTCCCCCAGGCGGACCCCGGCATATCCTCGCGGCAGGATCAGATAAGTACCTTCTTGCTTGCACATACCCATGACCATGGCTAAGATTATGTCCCTCAATGTCCACGGCCTAAATTCAAATAGGAAGAGACATCTTACACTGCGGGAGATAAGGCATTCTGGGGCGGACGTTGTCTTTCTCCAGGAAACGCACTTCGACAAAAGGGACTCCTTTGGGTTTGCGTCCAGACAGTACCCCCAGATTTTCCACGCGTTCAATCCTAGAAAGCGAGCGGGAGTGGCCATACTTTTTAGGAAAGGTTCCCCCTTTAAATGCTCAGAGTCATTTATTGACCCTAGAGGGCACTACATCATCCTGAGGGGCCTCTGGCAGCAGCAACCAGTTACGCTATGCACTCTATATGCACCCAACACCCACCAGATTCACTTTCTCTCTAGAGTACTTGCGCGGTTGTTCCGGTCACCCAACGAATACTTGCTATTTGGGGGAGACTTCAACTTGTGCCAGTCGGTGGCCCTTGACCGCCTGGTCCTGAATCCGTCGGACCCACAGACCCGGGCCCACAGAGACTCTAAACTTTTTCGGCAGCTTACTAGACGTTATGCCCTGTTTGACTCCTGGCGCGCCCTTCACCCGGGGGATAAACAGTTTACATATTACTCTGCTCCGCACCGCATGCACTCCCGTATAGACTACCTTTTTGTTAACAACGCCACCCTCCGTGTTACTAGGGAGGCCCGGATATTACCGATCTCCTGGTCTGATCACGCCCCAGTGGTCCTGACTCTGGACCTGGGTGCCCCTAACCACAGGCCCTGTCACTGGCAGCTGAACAACTTTTTACTCCAGTATAGCCCCTCAAGGTTGGAAATGCAGAAAACTGCAAAACTATTTTGTCGAAAACGATACTCAGGACGTCTCCCTGGCCACTCTTTGGGAGGCCCATAAGGCAGTCCTTCGGGGTCGTTGCATGGCGCTCTCCTCGGCCATGAAAAGGGATGCGAAAGCAGCTAAAGTGCAGGCAGAGAGGGACTTGAGGAAACTAGAGAGCCAACTGCAAACCTCTCCATCCAAACCCCTTCTTAAAACGATAGTATGCCTACGCTGAACACTTCGGGACTTGGCCTTAGGCCAGGTGGAGAAGGCCCTACTCCGGCTAAAACAAAGGTACTATGACAAGGGAAATAAGGCTCACTCTCTGCTGGCGCGTAAGCTATCGGAACGCTCCCACATGACCACCCCTCACCAGATTAAGGATGGCACGGGCCGCCTTCTGACCCACCCTCGGGACATAGCTCGGGCTTTTGAGGAATTTTGCACAGCCTTATATAGCGACCCTGACATACCGCATGACCCCTCACCCCCTGACCTGGCTGATCGTCTGCGTGACTACTTGGAACACAGTGGAATCCCTAAGATCCAGCCTGCTGACTTCCTCTCCTTTAACGCCTCTGTGACAGAGGAGGAACTCACGGCTGCCATTAAGTCCCTGCCCGCACATAAATCCCCTGGCCCAGACGGTCTCCCCTATGAGTATTATAAGACGTTTCTCCCCATCCTCCTCCCGCGCATGTGCAAGCTGTTTAATGTCTTCCTTCAAACGACCCCTATCCCCTCGGACATGCAGCGGTCATTTCTGACTCTGATCCCCAAACCCGACAAGGACCCCTCGCTGTGCGCTAGCTACAGGCCAATCGCGTTACTTAACTCAGATTTAAAAATTTTCACCAAGCTCCTCTCACTGCGTCTAAATGTGCTGCTCCCTTCATTGGTTCATAAGGACCAGGTAGGCTTTGTCCCTCTCCGCCAAGCGGGGGACAACACCAGACGGGTTATCGACCTGATAGATGTGGTGAACAGGGAGGGCCAGGAGTCGTTAGCCCTTAGTCTGGATGCAGAAAAGGCATTTGATCGCCTCAGCTGGCCTTTCCTGTTTGCCACGTTAAAACACATAGGGCTTCGCGGCCCCTTGCTGCAGGCCATACAGCACCTCTATACGAATCCTACATCTCAGGTTAAGACCCCCTTTGCCCATTCTCCCTCTTTCCCGATAGCAAATGGAACGCGCCAGGGATGCCCACTTTCGCCGCTTCTGTTCGCGCTTTGCGTGGAGCCCCTGGCGGCATCGATTCGCAGGAACCCGGATATCCGGGGTGTCTTGGTGCGGGGTAGGGAATTCAAGCTGGCACTTTTCGCAGACGACGTTATTCTGACCCTGACCCAACTTAGAATCTCCCTGCCTAACCTCCACGCTGAACTCGATCTATATAGGTCCCTGTCGGGTTATAAGATAAATGCGGCCAAGTCAGTAGCTCTCTCCATTAACATCCCCGGCGAGGAGGTTCGACATCTGAAGCAGTGCTTTCCCTACCACTGGGCTACAGCGGGGCTGAAATATCTGGGGGTGCAGATCACCCCGTCCTTTGACTCTTTATATAAGGCCAACTCCCCCCCCTCTATCGCTCCATAAGAGAACTTTTGCAGAAGTGGAGGGCCCATCACATTTCCCTTTTGGGTAGGGTGGCATCTGTTAAGATGGTCATCCTTCCCAAACTCCTCTATTTATTCCAGACGTTGCCCATACCAGTCCCATACGCGGACCTACGTAAGCTCCAAGCGGATCTGGTCCGCTTCGTCTGGAATTACGGGTGACACAGAGTCCCACGAACGGTCTTGACAGCATCCCGCACTGACGGGGGATTGGGGTTCCCTGACCTGCTTAAATATTATCAGGCAGCTCAGCTGCGCGCCGTTGCCTCTTGGTTCCCTCAGCGCTCTTATAATATATGGACACAAATCGAGAAAATTTGGATGGCTTCCGCACACCCGAATAGCTTACTGTGGAATGCAGGCGCAGAGGTGGATCCGGGCCGACTCTTGGGGCCCATGCTTCACCTCAGGACGCTTTGGCGCAGACTGTCCCAGACGCATAGCCTGAGCTCGGAGCGGTCTCTTTTGACCTCCTTCCTGTTCAACCCCAGGATGCCTGATAGTTTGACCCATCAGATGTCGTCGCCTTGGGCGTCGCGTGATCTTTTTCATTTTGGCCATTTAGTGGACCCCATAACACGGAAACTCCTATCGTTTTCCGATTTGCAAAAGAAATTTGACCCCGCCAGGTGTTCTATGGGTATCTGCAGATAAGACACTATGCACAATCATTTGCCCCTGGGCTCCAATTCTCAGCGCCAACGCCTTTCGAAAAACTGGTACTGGAGGGATCGGCTCGACGCGGGTTGATATCTGATACGTATCGGTTGCTGAACTCTCGCTCTTTCCCCACCCAGGGTAAGCATGCATACATGCTGCGATGGGAGAGGGAGCTCGGGGAGGAGATCTCGGAGACAGAGTGGCAGACGATCTGGTCCCAGGCGGCTAAAAGCTCTCTTTGTACGTTGTATAAGGAGAATGCCTATAAAATATTGTATTTCTGGTACATGACGCCGGCTATCCTCCACGCTATCTATCCATCCAGTTCAGACAGGTGTTGGCGTTGTCAGGGAGCCAGGGGAACCTTGTACCACATTTACTGGACCTGCCCCAAGATAGTACCGTTTTGGACGGAGACCCAGCAGTTGCTGTCTCGCCTCCTGGGAGTGCTGGTTCCCTGGTCCCCGAAACTGTTTTTACTAGGTGTCTCAGCCCTGCGGATCTCCAAGTCCTCCAAGAAATTGTTGAGGCATGCATTGACGGCTGCGAGATGCCTAGTTGCCCTCCATTGGAAGCGCCTGTCACCCCCTTCTCAATCTGACCTCTACGCCAGGATCAAAGATATTGAACTAATGGAAAAAATGACTGCCAGGTTACGTGATAGTTTGGACACTCATGATGCAGTTTGGGCAGAATGGCATCGTCGGGAGGATCCGCCTTGAGCCATGAGTCGAGCCACCCCTTAACCCCTCCCCCCCCTCTTTCTCTCTCCCTGTCTATCTGCGCTTGCAGTCTCCTTCCTCTGCTCTTTCTTCACCTCTCTTATTTTTTCTTTCCCTTTTCTTTTTTTCTTGGCTCCCTCTTTTTTGTTTCCTCCTATGCCTCTGCTACTCAGGGGTTTGTTCTACACGTGCTTACTTTTGTCTTTTGGCAGCTTTTGTTTTTAGGTTGGCTGCTTATGAGTGGAGTTATTGAGCTCCCCCTGATACCTGCCTTGTACTGTACTGTTATATGCTATGCACTGTTTTCTTTTCTGTTGATGCTCTGATGGCATCCTTGTACCGTATCTTTTCTGGCACGGGGGTTACCTCGTGTCTAATAAAAACTGTTAATTGAAAAAAAAAAATATTCATACCAGACCTAAAGGGACTGGTAATGGACTGGGGGGGAGCCCATGCCATTTTTTTCATAGAATTGTATCTGTATTGCTGGGACTCAACAATTCATTACAGCCACGAGCAGTTTTAAATTACTTTTTTTCCTTTATAAATGTCATTTTGCTGCAGGGACTGTTCTAAATATTGGAAAAATTTGCCACTTTACAGGCATACTATAGACACCCCCAGGTATGAAATTTAAAGGAATTTCACTTTAAGCATTATTAAAATCCCTGCTTCTGAAAAAACTGGAGTTTTTAAAACTTTTTTTGCATTGATACATGTCCTTTGGGGCAGGACCTGGGGGTTCCCAAACACTTTTTATGACAATACCATGCACATAAGCCTTTAAAACGAGCACTTTGGGTTTTTCATGTTCGTGACCCTTTAATGGTGTTCGCGTGTTCGAACAAATTTTTTGCCTGTTAGCAAGTTCTGGTGCAAATCGAACCGAGGGGTGTTCAGCTCATCCTTACTTAATACACTAAAGCCCTGTACACACGATCAGTCCATCCGATGAGAACGGACTGAAGGACCGTTTTATCGGTTAACCGATGAAGCTGACTGATTGTCTGATGTGCCTACACACCATCAGTTAAAAAAACGATCGAGTCCAATGCGGTAACGTAAAACAAAATGACGTGCAGATAAAAATGAAGTTCAATTTTGTGGATAATACCTCACCGGACATATCCCCACTCACTTTGTGGGAAGCCCACAAGTGTGTGATTCGGGGAGAACTTATAGCTCAGGCGGCAAGGGTTAAAAAGCAAAGCCAGAAATTGGTGGTAAACCTAACAAATAAGATTAGGCAACTGGAGGCCTCTCATAAAGCCTCCCTATCGCGGCGCTCCTTGCAGGAGCTCTCCCACACTCGATCCCTGCTTCTAGAGGAACTAGGAAAACGATCAAGACGACACTATGTGCTGCACCAGATGGTCTTTTATGAGCAGGGCAATAAATGCGGGAGACTGCTGGCAAGAGCAGTACGAGCTTCCAGGCCTTCCAACACGATCCATCAGGTCCAGGACCACCACGGTGTAACCTTATCCAAAAACGAGGACATAGCAAAATGTTTTGAACACTATTAAAAAAAGCTATTTAACTTGGAGCCACGAGCCAAAATTCAACCCAAACTACTAGGAGAGCTGAGGCAATTGGGGATTTTTTATCTTGACATTGTCCGAAGCATATCCGGGAAGAGCAGGCGGTGGAATTAGAGCGTCCCCTCTCTGTTGAGGAACTCCATACTGCTGTAAAGCAAATGAAGCCGGGAAAGAGCCCAGGACCTGATGGGACTCACATTACAATATTATAAATCCTTTTTGAATATCCTGTCTTCTAAGATGATTTGTACCTTTAACACCTTGGCATCTCCCTCTGCGATGATGGGCCGTATGTTAGAGGCCCATATAACGGTCATACCAAAAGAGGGCAAAGATACCACGCAGGTCCAGAACTATAGATCGATATCACTTCTAAATGTCGATACCAAATTGTACGCTAAGATCCTGGCGAACAGGCTGTCACCTCTGCTGCCTGGCCTGGTCTCCCAAGACCAGGTAGGTTTTGTTCCTGGACATGAGGCCAGGGACAACACCATCAGGGCGTTGAATCTCCACCACTGGCTTACTTCCTCTAAAACCCAGGGCTTTTTTCTGTCCCTAGACGCGGAGAAGGCGTTCGACAGGGTGGCATGGGACTACATGCGGGAGGTTTTGAAATCAATCGTCCTCCAGCCCCGCATGTTGGCCCATATCTCTGCACTGTATTCCACACCTAGCGCGCGTGTGCGGGCTAATGGTCACCTGTCGGATGCCTTCTCTATTAGTAATGGTACGTGTCAGGGATGCCCCTTATCCCCCCTGATCTTTGTCTTGTCTTTGGAACCTTTCCTGAACAGGTTGCGAAATAATCTTGACATCAGGGGCTTTCTTGTAAACGATAGGGAATACAAAGTCGCAGCTTTCGCTGATGATGTTATTCTTTCCCTGTTGTCAGCAAGGATTTCCCTACCGAACTTGTTAAAGGACATTGAACACTTTGGGATGCTGTCCCACTTTAAGATCAATTACTCTAAATCTCATGCCTTGAATGTGTCACCCTCGAAGCAGGATGTGGAATGTTGCAAGTGTTCCTTTCCATGAATTTGGAACGCAAAAGCTATCACATATTTAGGGGTTCAAATTGCCGCAGATTTTGCCCATCTATACGATGAAAATGTTCTGGTTTCCCTAAAAAAGGCTCAGCAAAATCTAAAAGATTGGGGGGCCCTCAATGTATCTTGGTTTGGCCGCTCAGCATTATGAAGATGATTTTTTTACCACGCCTACTGTACCTAATACAATGTCTCCCAATTTACCTACCACTGTCTTTCTTCGTGATGTACAAAAGAGCATGCTCCTTGTTCATCTGGAGGAACTCACCTCCCCGTATTAGGTATGCCCGACTCACTCGCTTGAAGATTAAAGGTGGCATCGGTTTGCCAGACCTTTTTCGATACTATCTGGCGAGTCACCTTATGCGAGTGGTGGACTGGAATATCCATATGGAAAGAAAGGCCTGGGTAGTCCTAGAAAAGTCGTTCACACAGTGCCCTCTTGGCTCACTCCCCTGGATATCATCTCCTCATTGGCCCCTGGAAATTAGGTTGCATCCTCTTCTCCTTCCCTCTTTCAAGGCCTTTGAGCGGGTGACGAAAGCCCCTGCTTTCTCAACGGTACCTGGACCCCTCACCAAGTTAAGAGGTAATCCTGACTTCACACCAAGGCTCTCGCCCTCTTTCCTAGCAAAGGACTGGCCACATGACCAACTCTTAACCCACCAGTTTTTTTCTCATGGGTCTCCTCGCTCCTATGAGGACCTAGTGTCTAAATCCCCATCCAACTCTTTCCCTTTCTGGTCCTATAGGCAATTACAAAATTTTCTTTCCTCTCAGTCATCATCTGAGACTTGGACGCGACGATTGACGCCTTTTGAATCCCTGTGTACGTAGAGCGCTCCACAGAGACACTTGATTTCTAGCATATATAAGATCCTTCTAGATGACACCCCCGAATGCCCAGACCCAGCCCATAGGGCCTGGGAATCTGATCTTCAGCTCTCCCTGGACGAGGATGATTGGGCCCGTATTAATGAATATGCCCATAAGGGATCCCTTAATTTCGCTATACAGGAAAACTGTTACAAAATTGAAACATGTTGGTATAGGACCCCGGCTCTCCTACACAAATTTTCCCCAACTATCCCTGACGCGTGCTGGAGGGGGAGAGGATCTATGCTCCACATATGGTGGGAATGTGAGTCTCTCCAGCCATTTTGGAAAGAGGTACACGAGATTATATCGCATGTTACTACTTATACATTGGACTCTACTCCGGCACAATTCCTCCTGCATCATACGCACTTAACCAAAACTGAATACTTTAAATCCCTGGCCATGCATATGGTTAATGCGGCGAGACTATGCATTCCGGTTCATTGGTGCTCCACACGCGCTCCAACGATTGGGGAATGGTTCAGTAGAATCTCTAAAATTGAGGAAATGGAAGAACTAATTCACATCTCTCAGGAATGTATTCAGAAATTTACAAGTACATGGACTTGCTGGACTCGTTTCAAAACAACTCCGCGCTTCCAGGCTCATAACTCTTAAGCTTTATTTGATACTAGTCTAGCCTGGCCGAGTGGACACTGTGGAGTTTAATCTGGTGAAGCAATCTGGTGAAGGACCATAGACCCTGCTGACCCCTTTCCCCCCTTCCCTTGATGTTTCCCCCCCACCCTGCCCCCCCTTTTTTTTTCTCTCGCTCTCTCTTTTTCTTGCTCTCCTTCTCTCTTTCTCCTGCTTCCTTTCTCTTTCTGGCTTTCTTCTTTTCTCCCCTCCTCTCTCTCTCTTCTCTCTCATACATCTGTTTCTATTTCCCTATTCTCTTCCCTTGATAGTGAACCTGCTTTGTGATTCTGAACGGCCAATTTGCGATATCATGCAAACCCTGGGTAGTTGGTTTGCCTTAGTGATGTTTTTTTTTTTTCTTTTTGGCCTTGAAATTTTTTTTTTGCAACATTAATTTGCCCTGTGACTTTTCATTGACGTATGTTCATTCCCATTGCTGTATGTTCATGTCCGTTCATTGTATGTAAGACTACATGTTTTGATATATCTTAATAAAATTCTTTACGGGAAAAAAAAATGAAGTTCAATGTTCCAAGCATGTGTCGACTTGATTCTGAGCATACGCGGGTTTTTAACCAATGCTTTTGCGTACTAACCATCGGATTTGACCGATCGGTTTGGCGTCCATCGGTTGAATTTTAAAGCAAGTTCTACATTTTTGGACCAAAGGATAACTGACCAATGGGGCCCACACACGGTCGGTTTGGACCGATGAAACGGTCCTTCAGTCCGTTTTCATCAGTTTAGACTGATCGTGTGTACGCGACCTAAGATCTAACATGGCTGGTATATTATTGATATATGTTCCTTAACAATCAGTCAGAACACAATATTAATAAGATCACTTCTATATATTTATATATGGTCAGAATATGGAGACCTTTACACTGACATGTAAATGTAACATAGGATTTGTGATATTCTGCTGTGTGGACATAATTGTAATGTGTAGTCGGGTGTATGTGAAAGACCAGCTTTAATGATATATGACTCAGAGCCATCATCTTATATTCCTCTCTATAGGTGAGGGTCTGCCTGATCAGATTCTACTGGATGAACTCGGACATTCCCTGACTCCGGAGCTGAGAGGTAAATAAAACCCAAAGTGTATCTATCACAGGAATCACTTTGTGTAAAGTGCGGAGAAGGTGTTGGAATATTTACACTTCATTTGTACCATCTATTCCACTGAGGGCTTCTGGATCTGAATCTAGCAAATTAATAGTGATGGTATGGGTGCTCTAATTACACCGGATACCAGGGTCTGTCTTCTGGTTATACCAGGATCAGAATTATGGAATCAAGTCCAGACGCTCATATATATATATATACAGTATACACACACGCTTGTACAAACATTTTAGTATCCGCTATGGCTAAGTGCTGATGTAGCGTGAAACACGTTAGTTGGGGTGTTATGTTTCCTTGATTGGAGTGGGGTGTGGAGAGTCTTTATTGAATATGTCCAAATAAAGATGCTTTTATCATATGTGCTCCGACCAGATTTTTTTCTTCTACATGTCTAAAGTGAGGCAGACCCTGTCACTTTCCTCATTAGAGCCCTGCAAGTGCCACAGGTCATTGATAACTATAAAGTCACTGCCAAACAGACTCACTTATTACATAAAGACAGACAATGAATAAAAAAGAGAGAGCAAACAAGGCTAATAATGTACAATGCAGATCTATTAGTACCAGTTGCTGTTCAACCCCCTAACTGCATAAACAAAGACTTTCAATCCAGAGTAATTGAAAAGAGAAGGGGGCTAAAGGAACACCAAAAAATTTAGTAATGTATCAAGTATAATACTTTATTATATGATATACACGGTGGGTGGATAAATATATGGAGACTAAAAGAGTGTTGTATGATCTGTTTCCAATTTCTTTTTATTGATAATTTTCCAAGTACAATTTTTTTTTCACATTTATACATAACTTGTTTACATTATTCACATATTCTCTTCAGTATATCGAGTTTTAATAAATACATATTGCTTTATCATAAAAACATTTTCAACATTCATACTCATTCACACTAAGAAGAAAGAAAGAAAAAAACTTTCCCTCTTCCCCCTCACCTCTATGTTCTCCCTCAGTTATTTTTATCTATTTTTCCTTTATATGTATTGTTTCATTCCTCCTGAGTGCCGAAATTCATCTCATTTTTGCCATATTATTGGCATTTGATTATCTATATATCCCTTCATCTTTTATCTGCCTTTCCATACATTGTATTTTGTTCATTTCACATATCCACTCTGCTATATTTGGTTCTTTATTATTTCTCCAGTTACGTGCTATTATTGTTCTGGCTGCTGTTCATATAATGAAAAATATCTTTCTTAATGCTCTTTAAATTATCTAGAGTTGAAGATAACATGGAGGACTTCTTCTCTACTCCCGATATTTTCTGATATATTTTATAAATCTTTTTCTAACCAAGTAACAGCTGTACCATATGTGCTCCATAGTTCCCCTTCCCACCTTGCATCTCCAACAGATGTCTGTCTGTCCATCATTTATTTTATTTAATGCTACTGGGCCCCAATACCATCTCATAGTTTCTCTCTTGGTATTTAATTGCTAGGGATGTTTTATGGATTAGTAGAAATATCTCCCATTCCATCTCTGATATTGGTCTTCCTATTTCTTGTTCCCATTTTTTTATTCCCTTTATTTCTCTAATCGGTCCAGAGGGAAGCAGTAGATTATATACCTTAGATATTTTTTTTGTTGGTTTTTGTTCATCTATTGATATTTTGTTCAAATGTAGTTTTTGGTCTATTTATTAAAGTAATTACTATCTTTGTTTCAATAAATGTTTTTAATTGTTGATATTGCAACCATTTATGTTTATATTCGGGTCTAAGATCTTGCGTTTTTGATACTTTCCCCTCCACCAGAATCTGGGCCACCCTTGCGTTCTCCAATATATTCAATTTTAAATATTTTGTAGTTGTTAATGCTGGCAAAAATTTTGGATTGGAGAACAAAGAGGTCAGTGGTCCCATCCTAGTGGATAGGTTTCCCTCTGTTTAGTTATGCATCCCATATTTTTAATGTAGCTCTTACAAATATTGGTAATATATTATTTCCAGGTCTTAACTGAGACTTTATCCATGGAAGAGCTTTAAGTTGAATACCTGTAATATCTTCTTCTAATTTAACCCATTGCTTATCCTCCATACTATGATACCTGTCATGTACCTGATGGTGATGAGCCCGAATTGCAGAGGTCGGCCTCCCTTACAGCTCCCACTCGTGGCCCCCTGATAGGATAACAGAAGGCACAGGAGTAAGGAGTGGCACGGGTGCCTGGCAGGATCAACACGAAGAGGTAGTGGGTCAGTCTAGTAGAAGCTTCCTTGCAGTAACTGGAATACCGGAACTGGATCAGCTCAGCAGACAGGATAGGTCCAATAGACTGGATCAGCTTAGCAGACAGGATAGGTCCAATAGACTGGATCAGCTTAGCAGCCTGGAAACCCACACCATACAGGATCAGCTCAGCAGAGAGGATAGGTCCAATAGACTGAATCAGCTTAGCAGACCGGATCAGCTCAGCAAACTGGACTGGAACTAGGACAAACTGGAATCGTTCAGCTGGACTGGAACTAGGACAAACTGGAATCGTTCAGCTGGACTGGAACTAGGACAAACTGGAATCGTTCAGCTGGACTGGAACTAGGACAACTGGAATCGTTCAGCAGACTGGAGCAGACTGGATCAGCACAGAAGGTCAGACAGGCCGGGTCAGATATCGGGGCGGACAGCGAGGTACAAGGGTGCAGACATAAGGGTAGTCAGAACAGGCCAAGGATCAGGTGCAGGTGGATGGCTGGAATAGTCACAGGTAAGCCGGGTCTTTCACAGGTAAGTCTCGGATCAGGTTTCAGATACTCAACGCTGTAGAGCAGACAGCAGGGATGGTGTGTGAGGGGCCGGCTTAAATACCCCGCCTGGCTCCAATAGGCGTGTGCACCCGTACTTCAGGTCCGTACCCCTTCCATTTTATCAAAAACTGATTCTGGTTCCTTCTCCTTCTGAAGTCCAGGGTAGCCTCCACTTCGAATTCTTCTTCTCCATCTACAATGACAGGATCAGGGGGGAGTACTCTTATTTGGAAAAGGATTGGGAATAGAAGGTTTTCACAGCGATACGTGAAATACAGGATGGACCTTTAATGAATCTCTGAGTTCTAGTTCGTAAGCTACTTCGTTGATTCTCCTCCTCACCGGAAATGGCCCTAAAAATTTGGGGCCCAGCTTCTTCGAAGGACATGCCATCCTCAAATTCGTTGTGGATAACCACACCAGGTCACCAGGAGACAATATTAATTCACCTCGTCTCTTCTTGTCAAAGGCTGTTTTGTTGTGTTCCTGAGTCTTGGTCATAGTTTCCTGCAAAAGCTGGTTATTGGTAGAGAAGAAATTAATTTTCTCCTGGACTGCTGGTACTGTACATTCAGGAAGTGAATTGGGCAGAAATGAGGGATGGAAGCCAAAATTGGCGAAAAAGGGGGTTTGTTTGGTAGCAGAGTGGATGGAGTTATTGTAGGCGAATTCGGCCAATGGAAGCAGAGAAATCCAATCATCTTGTGCGAAAGAGGAAAAGCAGCGTAGATACTGTTCGAGAGTCTGATTCGTCCTCTCAGTTTGCCCATTGGTCTGGGGATGATAAGCGGAGGAAAAGGACAGTTAAATGTCCAGGGCCTTACAGAGGGACCCCCGATCTGAAACGATGTTAGCTGGTACCCCATGGAGTCTGATGATTTCCTTAATGAATGCCTGCGCTGTTTCAGAAGCTGAGGGAGTGCCTTTCATTGGAATAAAATGTGCCATCTTTGACAGACGATCAACTACCACGAAGATAGTGGTATGATCTTCTGCCGGAGGTAATTCAACGATAAAGTCTATTGATAACATTCTCCATGGTCTATCTGGGACAGACAAGGGCTTTAGAAGACCCCAAGCCTTGGTTCTATGGGTCTTGTTTCTGATACAAGTAGTGCAGGATTCAACATACTTTTTACAATCTACCCGTAACTGAGGCCACCAAAAGGTACTGTCAGAACCATTGACGTATCTCGGCATAGAGCCTACACATACCGTCAGAATATTTATTCTGAACTATAAAAATATTATTGTATTATGAAAATATGTAAATCTGTGCTTTGGGAGAAATACAATTTTCCTACAATACAAGATATCTAAAATTCTTTTATCCGTGCTATTTTGAGGACAAGCAATACAAATGAATATTTAATATATATATATATTTATTAACTAAAGAGTGCAAAATTAAAATCAGGTACAATTCGTATTACAACAAATATTTGATATGCTTCTATAATCAGAAATAAGCGATGGTTGAATGTTTTAGATAATATTTACAATATTATGACAAGGCATATTCCTAGCTCTTGGTATTTAAATCATCTTGGCGTATTTAAAACCTTTTAGCTTTTAGTGACATAACCTTGACATTGTATTATCTCTTCTCAATAACAAACAGATCTCTTTCTACTGCTTCTTAAATATGTGTACATGACAAATGTTATGTTGTACACAAGTTTTTGTTAAATTTGGTGAGGATATATCTTCACATACGCCCTCACTCTAAAACCGATTTACCATCATTGGCACTTAGCTTTTCAAAGACAAACGTAATGCATATGTCTTTAATATTTGGAATACAATTATATTTGCCAAGTATATTTACATGGTTTTAGTTGTGTGTGTATGTGAAAATCTCCAAATTACCAAAAAGGTAAATAATCAAGATTATACATTACCAGTGTGTAAGAGTTCTGCTTGAGAAGGGAAAGTCCTAATACAAGACTCTTGAGAGCCCCTACATGTTTGCGGTCAATCTCTGCATTCCAGCTTCCTTCAGAGATCAGAGCAGCTTCCAGCCATCAGCCCTCCAGAGATCAGCCATCTCTCTCCCATCAAGCTTCTTCCCATCAGAGCTCCCTCCTGTCTTGTGTAATCACTTTTTATCTCCCCAGGGAAATGGGTGTGTCACATCACTACCACATGACTGCCAATGTCACATGATATGTTTTGATGAGTGACTATATTGAACCAATGCCGATATTAACCTGTAGGGGGCAATGGTGCCTAGGGAATAATTCCTAATTTTCGGGTCAATCAGAGTTGATCATGACTTAAGACCTCTCTGACTTTATCTAGGTATAGCACCATCATAAATTGTCCTATATGTCAAACAATTGTCAGACATCTTGGCGTTCTTAGTGAGTTCTGTGGACTCGGAATGTTTACATATCATTAGCTCATATATCTGTTTAATTCTTTAGACAAGTGAAAACCTTTGAAGTGTACTTTTATAGGAGAACCTTTTTCTCCTCAAATATAGATTCTCAGAGTCACTTGTGATCTCACATTTGTAAAGATGATACTATATATGTATACGTGCTTAACGAGTTGAACTAAATTGAACTACTAATACACATATTGTTAAGGCATTATAAAGAAACAATACTATTTAAGATACAGTATATTATTCCACCGGGATTGTGAGTGAGCCCCCTTAGTCTCATAGTATAAAGACAATGCTGAGTTTCGTGTCATGCTGTGCAGGCTTTTCATCTCACATGTGAAACCAGAACTCCCCATCATTCTCTTATCTTCTAGGTGCAGTGGCGGCTGGTGCTCCATTTTTTTTGGGGGGCGCAAACAAAACTCCAGTCAACCCCCCCCCCCCCCCCCGCCACTCGCAGACAATGGGACCTGCAGACAGACAGAGAGACATATATTCCGATAGATAGATAGACAGACAGATAATAAAACAAATAGATAGATAGATAATTAAACAGACAGACAGATAGATATAGATAGATAATTAGATAGATAAATAGATAATTAGGCAGATAGCTATAGATAGATAGATAGATAGATAGATAGATAGATAGATAGATAGATAGATAGATAGATAGATAGATAGATAGATAGATAGATAGATAGAGGGAGGGGGAGGGAGGGAGCGAGAGATAGAGCTATATATAATTAGATAGATAATTAGATAGACAGACAGACAGACAGATAGATAGAGAGACATAGCTAGATAGAGCTATAGATAAATAGATAATTAAACAGATAGATAGATGGAGGGAGGGGGAGAGAGATAGAGCTATAGATAATTAGATAGATAGATAGATAATTAGACATACAGATAGATAATTAGATAGATACATAGATAATTAGACAGACATATAGATATAGATAATTAGATAGATCGATAGATAGATAGATAGATAGATAGATAGATAGAGCTGTAGATAGATAAAGAGATAGAGCTGTAGATAGATAAACAGACAGATATATAGATATAGATAGATAATTAGATGGATATAGATAGATAGATAGATAGATAGATAGATAGATAGATAGATAGATAGATAGATAGATAGATAATCAGACAAACAGGTAGCTATAGATAATTAGATAGACAGACAAATAGATAGATAGATAGATAGATAGATAGATAGATAGATAATTAAACAGACAGATAGATAGATAATTAGATAGATAAATAGATAATTAGATAGATATATAGATAATTAGACAGAGGTAGCTAATAGATAGATAGACACACATAGATAGATATACGCATAGATAGATAGATAGATAGATAGATAGATAGATAGATAGATAGATAGATAGATAGATAGATAGATAGAGATAGATAGAGACACAGATAGATAGATAGATAGATAGATAGATAGATAGATAGATAGATAGATAGATAGATAGATAGATAGAGACATAGATAGATAGAGAGATAGATAGATAATTAAACAGACAGATTGACAGACAGACAGATAATTAGATAGATAAATAGATAGATAATTAGACAGAGGTAGCTAATAGATAGATAGATAGATAGATAGATAGATAGATAGATATATAGATAGATAGATAGAGACATAGAGCTATAGATAGAGAGATAGATAGATAGATAGATAGATAGATAGATAGATAGAGACATAGAGCTATAGATAGATAGATAGATAGATAGATAGATAGATAGAGAGAGATATATAGAGCTATAGAGAGAGATAGATAGATCTATAGATAGAGAGATAGATAGATCTATAGATAGAGCTATAGATAGAGAGATAGATAGAGAGAGATAGATAGATCTATAGATAGAGAGATAGATAGAGCTATAGATAGAGAGATAGATAGAGCTATAGATAGATATATAGATCTATAGATCGAGAGATAGATAGATAGAGCTATAGATAGATAGATAGATAGATAGATAGATAGATAGATAGATAGATAGATAGATAGATAGATAGATAGATAGATAGATAGATCTATAGATAGAGCTATAGATAGATAGATCTATAGATAGAGCTATAGATAGATAGAGAGATAGATAGATCTATAGATCGAGAGATAGATAGATAGAGCTATAGAGAGAGATAGATAGATCTATAGATAGAGAGATAGATAGATAGAGCTATAGATAGATAGATAGATAGATAGATAGATAGATAGATAGATAGATAGATAGATAGATAGATATTTAGAGCTATAGATAGAGAGATATAGCTATAGATAGATAGAGAGATAGATAGATAATTAAACAGACAGACAGACAGAGAGAGAGAGAGAGAGAGAGAGAGAGAGAGAGAGGACAGGCAGGACAGTCAGATAGATTAGATAGACAGACAGAGATAAGAGATTTGTACAGCACAGCTACAGGACGCAGTTCTCAGAGCCAGACAGGAGATGTGAAGCACGGCACCCTCCCCCCTCCCTCCTGTACACACTCAGTCTGATCACAGTACAGGCTGAGCATACAGCACAAGGTGCTGGAGATGGATGGGATGGACAGGGTGGGACACTGGACAGGACAGACAATTAGACAAATAAAGTGTTTTAATAAGTTACTTACCTTAGAGTCCTCCTGGAGCCAAAAGCGAAAGTAACACTGCCCAGTGCCCTGGGGAAAGCACCGCCCATTTCCTTATGCAGTGAGGAAGCAGCAGGACCCAATTAGAGAGGAGAGTGGAGACACTGGAGAGTGATTGGCTCGTGGCGCACAGCACATAGCCACAGAGCTTAAAAAAAAACTGCAAATGAAGCGTCTTGCCTGCTGCATTGGCATGACGCTTCAATGATGCTATAGCAGTGCACTGAGTCTTTGACCGGCACCCACCCTGAACATGCACTGTCTTAAAGCGGGGGTTCACCCTTAGAGGGCACTTTTTCCCCTTAGATTCCTGCTCGTTTTCTCTAGGGGAATCGGCTATTTGTTTTAAAATATGTGCAGTACTTACCCGTTTACGAGATGCATCCTCTCCGTCGCTTCCGGGTATGGGCTGTGGGAATGGGCGTTCCTTCTTGATTGACAGTCTTCCGAGAGGCTTCCGACGGGAAGGGTTGTGGGGATGAGGCCCTTGTCCCCATCAACATGGGGACATCCTCCTCATGTTGAGGGCATGTGGCCTGGTGCGGTTCAGGAGAGGGGGGGGCGCACTCTGTCCCCCCCTCTTTTCTGCGGCCGGCCAGGTTAACGTGCTCGGATAAGGGTCTGGTGTGAATTTTTAGGGGGACTCTACGCCATTTTTTTTTAATTTGGGGTGGAGTTCCCCTTAAAATCCACACCAGACCTGAAGGGCCTGGTATGGATATTTGCTGGGAACCCTACGTAATTTTTTTTTTTTTTTTTTTACGGCGGGGTTCCCCTTAATATCCATTCCAGACCTGAAGGGCCTGGTAATTTAATTTGGGGGATCCCCACACATTTTTTTTTCCTTTATGAATGAATCATCTCTGTAACTGAAAGAGCCGACAATTCATTAGAGCCGCAAAGCCGGTTTTAACTGGCTTTTTTTCTTTCAGAAATGACACTTTGTGCAGGGACAGTTCTATGTACGGGAAACATGCGCTTTTTCACATGCTGACTTTACACCCCCCTAGGTACGAAATTTAAAGTAATATTACACTTTTATTGTTTCACTTTTAGCATTATTAAATTCACTGCTCCTGAAAAAACAGCCGTTTTTTTTAAAAAAAATTGCATTGATACATGTTTCCTGGGACAGGACCCAGGTCCCCAAACACTTTTTAGGACAATAACTTGCATATTAGCCTTTAAAATTAACACTTTAGATTTCTCCCATAGACTTTAACAGTCTTGGGAAGGAGAGGAATTTGGTGTTTAGCAGCAAAAGATGAGTCCATGAAACAGCTACAGGCCCCGGAGTCAATAATGGCAGGTGTTAGCAGAGTCTTTCCTGGAAGCTGGAACGACACAGAAAGGGCAAGGTGAGATGCAGGCTGGGTAATAAAGTCTGTATGGCTAGGAGACATGGAGAGACACTTACGGAGCTTTAGAGGACAGTTCCTGACGTAGTGGCCGGGTCCACCGCAGTACAGACACAGATTATTTACACGACGTCGTTGACGCTCTTCAGGAGTAAGGGAAGGACGAAGGATGCCCAGCTGCATGGGCTCAGGTGTGTCAGCTGTAAGGGCTGGTGATGCAATTGGTACTGGGTGTAGATGACTTGGGGCCTTGGGAAGCATCCAGGTTGGACGAGAAAACCCCGTAGCTCTCTCAGCCCTTCGCTCTCTTAGGCGTCGATCGATTTGTATGGCTAAATCGATCAGCGCATTCAAAGTCTGTGGAACCCCAACTCTATCCAGTTCACCTTTCAGAGGATCTGATAGTCCCATGCGGAACTGGTGACGAAGAGCAGCGTCGTTCCAGTCTGTATCTGCACTCCACCACCTAAACTCAGCGACATAGTCCTCTGCTGCCCTGCGACCCTGCTGAAGGGTACGTAAAGCAGCTTCTGCAGTTGCTGAAAGCTGGGGGACTTCGTAAAGCTGTGCCATAGCATCAAAGAAAGTGGTAAGGTTGGTCACGGACTCATCCTTTCGTTCTAGGAGGCGGTGGGCCCAGGTTTGGGGTTCTCCAGTAAGTAAGGAGATCACAAAGCCCCCTTTGGTGACTTCCAGAGAGAAGGTTCGTGGCTGAAGGGCGAAATACAGCTCACAGGAATTACGAAAGGCCCTGAAGCTACTTCGATTTCCAGAGAACTTTTCAGGTGTGGGGACCCTGGGTTCCGGAGGAAGCATCACCACAGTTGGTGTCGATCCTGTCCCAGCAGAAGAGGTGGATGCGTGGGAAGATCCCTGGGCTCCAGTGGGGTTGGACAGAACCAGCACCCGTTCTTCTAGCTGGGTGTAGCCGTGCTGAAGATTCTTAACTGCTTCAGTTAAACCAGCCAGGTGCTGACACAGTTCTTCCATAGGGGAGACTCTCTGCTCGGGCTCAGACATGGCTGTCTGCTACTGTCACATACCTGATGGTGATGAGCCCGAATTGCAGAGGTTGGCCTCCCTTACAGCTCCTGTAACTGTCCGCTTATCATTGTGGATCTTGTTCAGCACTTACTGCTGGGTGGAACATTTCTGCCTCCCTTTGGTTCCCTGGGGAATGTTTTGATCAGCAGGATTACAAGACCACTTCTTCTTCCTGTCTTAGAAAGAAAGCCTTTTCCTGTATCTCAGATGCCACATGTTAGCTGTCTGCATAGGATTTCATGGAAGATGTCTGCAGAAAATCCCTAAAGCTTAAAGTTTGTACCCCCCTTGGCAAGTGGATCGAGGTATGCAGAAAAGTGTGCATTGTTATAAAGGTGTATATGTTCTAGAGATAAACCCTGTTCATGCTGTTTGGTTTTAAATACGCTATGCATGTAACCATGTTTCTTTGAATGTTCAATGTAATTAGATGTGTGTGCAGACAACTGTAATTAACCCTGTAACCCCCTTTTTGGTGACAACTGTAAATAAGTGTTTTATATGTCATTTACAGTTTTCACGGTGCTATGGTGCTATGGTGCTTACGATATTCATATTTACGGTGCTCAAGGAGATAAAGAAAATAATATTCAACCCTGCTGCGCACCTTTGTTCCGAAATAATAAAACTACTGCACCCGTCAGAAGCTCTCCTCTTGTTATTTATTCGATGCCAAAGGGGCCGTAACAGTGAAAACTCGTCGCTGCGGTGGAGACTCGACATCACCAGCTGCGTCGCTGTCTTCATCGAACTGTGAGTAAAGGCTTCCCAACGCCTCGCAAGACACGTGCGGACGCCATCTTGGCAACAGAGACTTGGCTAAAAAAGTAAACGTGTCACGTGGACTTTTAAATATAGCGGGCTCTTTATATGTGATCCGGAAGCCGCCCTTAACTACTATGCGAGCCAAATAGTTAATATTTTGCTAAACCAGTGATCAAGTTATTATATTCGTGTTTAGAGGCCTAGTGTCAGATTTAAAGCAACGCTATCTTCCAAGTTCCTAATCCACTAAACTGCAGTTATTTACGTAAAGGGTTAATTGTCTGGTTAGAAAGTGTCAGCAGTATATTCGTTTAAAACATTTTGTAGTACTGTACGCATTGTTTGCTAATCTTTAGTTACAAGTGTGAACACCTGTTATCTGTCGTAGCCCTTAGTAGCAAGTTTGAGCCAACACTCATTCAAGTTAGGTTTCAGGCACACTCACACTTGAAAGGCAAAGGCACACTAGAACAAAATGTTGTCACCTGCTGAAGAAACAGACAAACCCACAGAGTCACAACAGGTACGATCCAGCTCTAGAGAGCGAAGCCTAACAGAAAAGGGCAAAGAAATGCACGAAGAAACAGTTAAGAAAAATTTAAAGGCATTCAACAAGGTGTGCAACTCTTGGAAGGAGCTAGCAAAGGAATGTAGGACAAAGTTAAAAGGTTTCTGCTCAACTGAAGACCTTAATACAAGATTGAAAGAGATTAAAGCCAAAGAAGCGTTAGTGCACCAACAGTATGAGTCCATGTGCCAAAATAATTCCACTACCCCGTACGTTGTTAAGAAAATGGATGCATGCACCGCGTTAACGGCTGAAATCTGCAACCTCATCAGCAAGCGGCTAGAGAATGTAGATGAAATCTTTAACGATCAACTTGAGAAGGAAAGGGTGAGGATGGTGCTTAATAAAGAAGAGCATGAGTCAGTCTTTGGAAACTCAGAAACAGAAACTGTCCTCTCAGAGTCATTACCAGACTCCAACGCAAGCTCAAGAGCCACTTCCAGATCTAGCAAACGCGCTGACGCAGAAGCAGATCTTGCAGCCAAAATAGAACAGGCAAAGGCGACGCAACAGATGCGCGAGGAGCAAGCTAAGCTGAACAAACTAGAGGCAGAAATTAAACTGAAGTTGGATGAGGAAAAGACAAGACTACAACAGCTACAAGCAGAAAATGAAGTCAAGGTAGCTGCAGCAAGAGTGAAAGCCTACACCGCTTACGATAGTCTTGATATTTACGAACAGGAGACAGACCACAAGGTGCAATACCTCTGCCAAAATAATGAACCACGAAACTCATTGAATCCAAAGGCTGTGCCATTTCAACCTTCAAATACACCACTTGGGGTGTCAAGACCAAATGAAGAAGTTAGTCTAACCCCAGGACTTGCAAGTCTGCTTATCTCCAACCGTCTCCCTATACCTGAACCAACTGTATTCACAGGTGATCCTTTGAAGTTCATAGATTGGAAGATATCCTTTATGGCGCTGATTGATCAGAAACCACTCCCTGTGTGCGAAAAAATGCTGTACTTGAAGAGGTATCTAGGTGGTGAAGCTCGTAAGGCAGTGGAAGGGTTCTTCTACCGAAATTCAGAAGATGCCTATCTAGGTGCTTGGGGAATCCTACAGGACAGGTATGGAGGTCCATTCATAGTGCAAAGAGCCTTCAGAGAAAGGTTGGCTAAATGGCCAAAGATATCAGCAAATGACCCTGTAGCATTAAGAGAGTTTGCAGATTTCCTTCAAGGTTGTGTGGAGGCCATTCCTCATGTTAAAGGCCTAGCTATTCTAAATGATTGTGAAGAAAACCACAAGCTTCTCAAGAAACTGCCTGAATGGATCGTGCGCAGATGGGGTCGCATCGCCGTGGACGAGCTGGACAAGTCCCAAGAATACCCAACCTTTGCTCGTTTCACAGAGTTCCTGCAAAGGGAAGCTAAGATTGCATGCAACCCCATTGCCTCTCCTTTTCTCCTCAGTACCAAGACTACAGATGAGAGAATTCCCAAGAGAGCCAAGGCGCTCAACACAAGCACTCAAATGAAGCCCTCTACCTTCAACGTTCCAAATATCTCAGCTTCAAGACCGAAACCACCTTGCCTAGTCTGCAAAGACGAAACACACGGTGTCGCTAAATGTCTGACTTTTGCGGCAAAGACCATCGATGAAAAGAGGGCCTTTATTCACGAAAACCATCTCTGTTTTGGTTGCTTAAGAAAGGGCCACACTACAAAAGACTGCAAAGGAAGACACACGTGTAGCATATGCAGTCGACGTCATCCAACCTGTTTGCACATACAGAGAGACACTGAGCCTGTCAAGGCATCAAACGATGATTCAGTAGGCATGAGAAATAAGGCAAACGACAACGTTCCCAAAGTTATGTCCCATACTTTGACAAGACATACGTCTGCCACATCCTGCATTGTTCCAGTTCTGTTGTCAGCTACTACGGAGCCTCAGAGGGAAATCCTCACTTATGCCTTACTTGACACACAGAGTGATTCAACCTTTATTCTGGCAGACCTGGTATCGAAGTTAAGTGTGAGCACCAAGCCATTACAGCTAAGGCTCAGCACAATGACAGCGGTTGACACAGTTATTTCAAGCCAAATTGCTCACGGTCTGCAAGTGCGTGGCTTCAACTCCGAAGTTCAAGTCCAACTCCGTCAAGCCTATACAAGAGATTTCATTCCAGTAGATAAGTCTCACATCCCCACTAAGGAGACTGCACTCCAGTGGTCACACCTCAAACACTTGGCAAACAAGTTACAGCCACTTCAAGATTGCGAAGTAGGACTACTGATCGGTTATGACTGCCCATCAGCACTGGCTCCCTTGGAGGTTGTTATCGGCTCCGAAAATGAACCCTTCGCTCAAAAAACTATGCTCGGCTGGAGCATTGTAGGATCAGCAAATCCACATCTTGATAGACAGGGTAGCCAGAGCTTCGTACACAGAGTCGCAGTGAAAGAAATGCCAATGCCGCCGGTCGCTGATGTGTTAAAGGCTTTAGAAATGGACTTCATTGAAAGAAATTATGAAGATAAGTACGTGTCTCAAGATGATGTTCGCTTCGTGCAGTTTCTCTCGGAAACTATAATGAAAAGGAAAGATGGACACTACGAGATGCCGTTACCCTTCAAAGACAACAGTCAACTGGCACTACCAAACAATAAGAGGCTGGCCCTTATTCGACTTCATCATCTAAAGAAAAGATTAAAGGGAAATAGACAGTACCATGAACACTACACTGCATTCATGGAAGAAACAATCAGAAAAGGTGATGCAGAACCAGCCCCTTCATTATCAGAGGAAGAGACAGTGTGGTACATCCCACATCACGGGGTTTATCACCCCAAGAAGCCAGACAAGTTAAGAGTTGTCTTTGATTGTTCAGCAAAGTTCAAAGGCATCTCCCTAAACGATACCTTGCTGACAGGTCCCGACCTGATAAACTCTCTAGTGGGAGTCCTCTGTCGCTTCAGGAAGGAAGCAGTTGCTGTGATATGCGACATTGAAAAGATGTTCCATCAGTTCTATATCCCCTCAGAAATGCGCAATTACTTAAGGTTCCTTTGGTGGGAGAACGGTCAGTTGGAAACAGAACCGAAAGAATACAGAATGGCAGTTCACCTTTTCGGTGCCAGCTCCTCTCCAGGATGTGCCAATTTCGGCCTTAAGTATCTTGCACGACAACACAAGTCAGAACATCCCTCAGCATCAGCCTTCATCGAGAAGAACTTTTATGTCGACGACGGCCTAACTAGCGTTCCAACAGTCAGCGAAGCTTCGAATCTAATCCTCGAAACTCAAGGATTATGTAAAAATGCCGGCCTACGACTGCATAAGTTCAACTCTAATAAAAGGGACGTCCTGTCCTGTATAGCTCCGTCAGAAAGAGCAACAACTAGTGTACCTGTCAAACTTAGCCCAGACTCAACAACAGAAGGACAAGTACTTGGCATTCAGTGGTCAATTGAAAACGACACCTTCAGTTTCAGTGCTGACATAAAGCATCAACCCTCAACTCGTCGTGGTATCCTGTCAGTCGTAGCCTCCCTTTATGATCCTCTAGGCTTCATAGCCCCCTTCATACTGAGTGGCAAGTGCATTCTCCAAGAGCTTTGCCGCAGAGGCATCAGTTGGGATGAAGCACTTCCTGAGAGCTTATGTCCACGGTGGGAGGCTTGGAAGAGTAGTCTGCAAGCTTTAAGGGAAATCAAGATACCCAGATGTTACCATCCCCCAGACTTTGGTAACAGAATGAAAGTGGAACTACACCACTTTTCCGATGCCAGCAACATAGGATATGGTGCCTGTTCGTACCTTAGGTACAAAAATGACAGAGATCAAGTCCATTGCAGCTTCGTAATGGCCAAGGCAAGAGTTGCACCAACGAAGATTGTGAGCATCCCAAGGCTTGAACTCTCAGCTGCCGTCACTGCAGCAAGGTTGAGTGTCATGTTGAAGGCAGAACTTGAAATAGAAATTGACAAAGAGTTCTTCTGGACAGACTCCCAAGTAGTCTTAGCCTATATCAATAACGAAGCAAGAAGGTTTCACGTGTTTGTAGCCAATCGTGTTCAACTCATAAGAGAGATTACAGATCCAACCCAGTGGCATTATGTGGATACGACACAAAACCCAGCCGACCATGCATCCAGGGGTCTACATGTAGCGGATATCTCCACCTCAAGTTGGTTATCTGGGCCTAGTTTCCTTTGGAGATCTGAAGTGCACGCATCTTCAAGCTCTTCAGCAGAACTAATTGTAGGCGACCCTGAAGTCAAACCTGTTACAACCCTTGCATCACAAGCCAATGAACAAACTGATACTCTAAATCGTCTGAGCAGGTTCTCCAGTTGGTCAATGCTCATTAAGGTGATTGCAAGAATCAGGAGAATAAAAACGAAGACGTATCACTGCAGCAATCTTGTGTCTGTGGAGGAACGTAAGGAGGCCGGGGAGGTAGTGATAGGTCTAGTTCAACAGCAAGTTTTCCCCCAAGAGCTAAAACTCCTTCAAAGAGGAGATAGTCTCCCAAGTTCAAGCCCTCTTAGCTGCCTTGACCCCATTCTGGTTCAAGGACTTCTTCGTGTTGGTGGAAGGCTCTCAAGATCAACTCTTAGTCAAGAAACAAAGCACCCAGTCATCCTCCCAAAAGAAGGGCACATTACCCAGTTAATCCTGTCCCACTATCATGCAGCCATTCATCACCAGGGCCGCAGCCAAACTCTAACAGAACTCAGAGCAAATGGATTTTGGGTGCTTGGTGGAAGCAAGTCAGTTGCCAAGTTAATACATAAATGTGTACAGTGTCGAAAGCTCCGGCGTCCCACAGAGGAACAGCGTATGTCAGAGCTCCCCGAAGAACGAGTAGAAGTTTCAGCTCCCTTTACATACTGTGGTATGGACTGTTTTGGTCCCTTTATCACCAAACAAGGTCGAAAGGAATACAAGAGGTATGGTCTAATCTTCACATGCTTCTCCTCACGTGCAGTCCACATCGAAATGCTTGAAGATTTATCTACAGATTCCTTCATCAATGCCTTAAGGTGTTTCATCAGTTTAAGAGGAGCCGTTTGCCAACTTCACTGTGACCAAGGCACAAACTTCACAGGAGCAAAGAACGAACTTAAAGAAGCCCTGAAGCAATGTGACACAAAGGCACTAGAAACTTTCCTAGCTGATAAACAGTGTGAGTTTATCTTCAATGCTCCTTCCGCAAGTCATGCAGGTGGAGTCTGGGAACGTCAAATTAGAACCATTCGTAATGTGCTAAATGCTACAACAGTCCAATGTTCAAGTAGACTAGACGATGCTTCTCTTAGAACGCTATTTTATGAAGCCATGGCCATTGTTAACAGCCGTCCTTTAACTGTCGATGGAATCAATGACCCCAAGGCGCCAGAACCTCTAACTCCAAACCACCTCATCCTGATGAAATCCAAGGTTGCATTACCTCCACCTGGGAAATTCGTAAAGGAAGACGTATATGCAGCTAAACGGTGGCGTAGAGTGCAATATTTAGCAGAACAATTCTGGAGTCGGTGGAAAAGAGAATACCTCATGAGTGTTTCCACAAGACAGAAATGGCACACACCTCGACGTAACCTCAAAGTAAATGACATTGTCATAATCAAAGATGATATGTCTCCCAGATGCCAGTGGCAACTAGGACGTGTAATTGAAACTACAATAGAAAAGGATGATCTAGTTCGTCGAGTCAAGGTGTTAGTAGGTGACAGAAGATTGCAAGATAAGAAGGACTATGTATCAAAACCTTCAATTATTGAACGTCCTATTCAAAAGCTAGTAGTCCTCATAGAAAGCAAATAAGTATAGTTTTAGTGATACACTAGCATACCACCACACAAGACAGTAGCCAGTTACAGAGGTACCTATAAGCTAAATTGTGTATGATGTACCATGTTTTATAGCGGCCAAGGTTATGTTCTGTAAATTATGTATGACTTTTAGGTTATGTTCATCATAACATAATTTGGTGGGAGTGTAACTGTCCGCTTATCATTGTGGATCTTGTTCAGCACTTACTGCTGGGTGGAACATTTCTGCCTCCCTTTGGTTCCCTGGGGAATGTTTTGATCAGCAGGATTACAAGACCACTTCTTCTTCCTGTCTTAGAAAGAAAGCCTTTTCCTGTATCTCAGATGCCACATGTTAGCTGTCTGCATAGGATTTCATGGAAGATGTCTGCAGAAAATCCCTAAAGCTTAAAGTTTGTACCCCCCTTGGCAAGTGGATCGAGGTATGCAGAAAAGTGTGCATTGTTATAAAGGTGTATATGTTCTAGAGATAAACCCTGTTCATGCTGTTTGGTTTTAAATACGCTATGCATGTAACCATGTTTCTTTGAATGTTCAATGTAATTAGATGTGTGTGCAGACAACTGTAATTAACCCTGTAACCCCCTTTTTGGTGACAACTGTAAATAAGTGTTTTATATGTCATTTACAGTTTTCACGGTGCTATGGTGCTATGGTGCTTACGATATTCATATTTACGGTGCTCAAGGAGATAAAGAAAATAATATTCAACCCTGCTGCGCACCTTTGTTCCGAAATAATAAAACTACTGCACCCGTCAGAAGCTCTCCTCTTGTTATTTATTCGATGCCAAAGGGGCCGTAACAGCTCCCACTTGTGGCCCCCTGATAGGATAACAGAAGGCACAGGAGTAAGGAGTGGCACGGGTGCCTGGCAGGATCAACAAGAAGAGGTAGTGGGTCAGTCTAGTAGAAGCTTCCTTGCAGTAACTGGAATACCGGAACTGGATCAGCTCAGCAGACAGGATAGGTCCAATAGACTGGATCAGATTAGCAGACAGGATAGGTCCAATAGACTGGATCAGCTTAGCAGACTGGAAACCCACACCAGACAGGATCAGCTCAGCAGAGAGGATAGGTCCAATAGACTGGATCAGCTTAGCAGACCGGATCAGCTCAGCAAACTGGACTGGAACTAGGACAAACTGGAATCGTTCAGCTGGACTGGAACTAGGACAAACTGGAATTGTTCAGCTGGACTGGAACTAGGACAACTGGAATTGTTCAGCTGGACTGGAACTAGGACAACTGGAATCGTTCAGCTGGACTGGAACTAGGACAACTGGAATCTTTCAGCAGACTGGAGCAGACTGGATCAGCACAGAAGGTCTGACAGGCCGGGTCAGATATCGTGGCAGACAGCGAGGTACAAGGGTGCAGACAGAAGGGTAGTCAGAACAGGCCAAGGATCAGGTGCAGGCGGATGGCTGGAATAGTCACAGGTAAGCCGGGTCTTTCACAGGTAAGTCTCAGATCAGGTTTCAGATACTCAACGCTGTAGAGCAGACAGCAGGGATGGTGTGTGAGGGGCCGGCTTAAATACCCCGCCTGGCTCCAATAGGCATGTGCACCCGTGCACGCACACGCATGCGTGATCGCAGCCGTGATCGGGAACCGCAAAATCGAAGTCGCCTGTTTCTGGCAGGATCTTCATGACAATACCAGTCTACAATCCTAACCAAAGATGCTGCTTGTAGATATTTCGAGAAATCGGGTAATGCTAAACCTCCTTTTTGCTTAGTTCTAATTAGGGATTCCCTTTTAATTTGTGGTGTTTTATGGGCCCATATGAAACTCCCTATTGCCCTCCTTAATTCCATTATGAGTTTCTTTGGAACAATCAAGGGGACTGTTTGAAATACATAAAGCAATTTTGGTAATATATCCATTTTTATTATATTAATTCTTCCGATCCATGAATTTGCCATTTTTTCATATTTTTGTTTTTCCTAATTGCTTGTATAAGATGTTCCATCACTAATATATATAACAAGGGGGATAATGGGCATCCCTGCCTAGTTCCATTTGCAATTAGTATGTTTTCTGATAGCATTCCGTTTGTTCTTACTTTTGCCCGTGAATTAGAGAACAATGCGGCAATCCTACTGAGCATTTTTTGTCCAATTCCTATCTGAACCAATGTTTCCTTTAACCACTTCCCGCCCGGTCAATGGCCAATTGGCGTCCGGGAAGTGGTTGTAAAATCAATGGTCTATTGACGTCCTGCAGGATTTCATGCCGGCGAGCGGCGATCGGTGATGCGGGGTGTCAGTCTGACACCCTGCATCTCCGATCTCGGTAAAGAGCCTCCGGCGGAGGCTCTTTACCACGTGATCAGCCGTGTCCAACCACGGCTGATCACGATGTAAACAGGAAGAGCCGTTGATCGGCTCCTACTCACTCGCATCTGACAGACGTGAGGAGAGCCGATCGGGGGTTCACACTGTTTGTTTATCAGCGCAGCCCCCCCTCGGATCGCCACACTAGACCACCAGGGAGTGCCCCCCCCGGTGCTCAATAGAGCACAGAGTTGATTAAAAAAAAGCAATAAATAAAATAAAACAACATTGAATACAATCAATGCCAATCAGTGCCCACAAATGAGCACTGACTGGCAACATGGGCACTGACTAATGATGCCCAGCAATGCCATCAGTGCCACCCCTCAGTGTCACCCAGTGTCCATCAGTGCCACCCAGTGTCCATCAGTGCCACCTCTTAGTGCCCATCTATGCCCAGTGCCCACCTATCAGTGCCCATCTGTGCCACCCATAAGTGTCCATCAGTGCCACCCATCAGTGCCACCCATGAGTGCCCATCAGTGCCGCCTATGCGTGCCCATCAGTGCTGCCTATGAGTGCCCATCAGTGCCGCCTATGAGTGCCCATCAGTGCCGAATACCTGCGCCGCCTATCGGTGCCAATCAGTGCCACCTCATCGGTGCCCATCAGTGCCCATAATTGAAGAAGAAAACGTACTTATTAAAAAAAAAATTAACAGAAAAAAAAATTTCGGTCTTTTTTTAGTTGTTGCGCAAAAAATAAAAATCGCAGAGGTGATCAAATACCACCAAAAGAAAGCTCTATTTCTGGGAACAAAATGATAAAAATTTCATTTGGGTACAGTGTAGCACGACCGCGCAATTGTCATTCAAATTGCGACATTGCTGAAAGCTAAAAATTGGCTTGGGCGGGAAGGTGCGTAAGTGCCTGGTATGGAAGTGGTTAAGAACTGCCATCCCACTCTGTCATAAGCTTTTTCCGCATCGATGGATAATAAACAGGTTGGGATGGCACTTTTATGGGCATATTCCATTAAAGTAAGGGTTTTTTATAATATTATCCCTAGTTTCTCTGCCTTTTGTAAACCCTGTTTGATCTAAATTTATATACCCTGATAGTATGGGTGCTATTCTATTAGAAATTATTTTTGAATATAACTTTATGTCAATATTCATCAGAGAAATTGGTCGATAATTATTGCATATTGTCTGGTCCTTGTCGGGTTTTGTTATCAATACTATGTGTGCTTCCATACTTTGTACTGTAAAAGTTTGAGTTCTAGATATTGCATTAAATGTTTTTTTAAGAATAGGTATTATTATATCTTCAAATGCTTTATAGAATCTTGAGGTGTATCCATATGGTCCAGGGCGTTTTTTCCCGGGACCAGCTCGGCAACTGCCTGTTGGATCTCCTCAAGTGAAGTTTCTTTTTCCATGTCCTCAGATATTTCTCTTAGTAACCGCGGTAAGGCTGTTTCTTTTATATATTTTTGGATCTCTTCTAGAGATGGCCTGCCGGTTCGCCAGGCGGTCGTCTCGCGGCAAACTTTGGATGTCTTCGGTCCGCCAAACCGTCGGACATCTGGCGATGTTTGCGGCGGTCCGCAATGTTACATGGGTAAGAACTTTGACCTATGACACATTCATCAGGTGGTGCAGGACAGCCAATTAAGACATTTCAGCACATGGACATACCCCCTACCTTATAAATAGACCTGATCTGGCGGCCATCTTACATTCTGCTTTTTGTCAGTATAGGGAAAGGGTGCTGTGTTTGGAGCAGGGACAGGCTGTATTCTTTCAAATGGCTATCTAAAAGGTCCACAAAAGTCCTTTTAAGGACTGGTAAAGGTGTACTACTTGCTCTAGTATATAGGTGTCTAATACATTCATATACTTTTTGTCAGTTTAGGGAGCGGTTGGTGTTTCCAGCAGGGACAGAGTTTAGCGACACATATCGCTACCTAACAGGTCCACAAAAGTCCTTTCAAGCACTGGTATAGGTGTGCTACTTGCTATGCACTGCAGTATATAGGTGTAATATACACTTATAATATACTTTCGAATATAGGAAGCATATTATAGTGGATTTGTATTGTGCAGCATTGTGACTGGCGATGTATTTTGTTACTACTGGATTTTTGCCTCTTTCGCTGCGTTTCCTCTGCTACACATATTAAAAAAAAATCCTGAAAAAAAGTTTCATAATTGGTGAAATAAACCAGTGGCCCCCCAAAACGACAGATTATGTTATATACCTTCTTCCACATATACTGTGCTTCTCTAGAGACTTTTGTCACATGGTCATTTAAAAAATGACAGGCAGAGGAGGAGACAGGCCCTTCCGCAGGGGTGGTAGGGGTAGGCCAGGAACACCAGGCCGGAGCCAAAGTGGGAAGTGGCACAATGTTCGTTCGATTACGTCAAAGGACGCACCAGACTTGGTTGAGTGGCTCGCCACCAACATCACCACCACCATATACCCTCCGCTTGAGTCACAGGAATTATTTTCTGATCCATCAGAAGACATTTTGGATGCGCATCCATTCTGGGCACTCAGCAGTCTGATGACAGTACTCAGATCAGCCCAAGGAGGTTGGTGCCCAATGTTGCTGCCTACTCTGAGATCTCTATTGTTAGTGATGGGGAAGGTGACGTCGATGATGAGGTGTCTACAGACGTCACGTGGGCACCCACAAGAGAGGAAGAGGAGAGGTGTTCAGAGGGAAAGATGGACCAACAGATAGGGAGGAGAAGCAGGCTGAACTTACATTGCACATGAGGGACAAACCAGACTCCTAATGTATCAGGAGCGAGCCATCAACCATGTTCGGTCACATCTGGCGCTCCCAGGACACCGGCCCATGGCTCCTCAGTGTGGGCTTTTTTTAACATGTCCGCTGCAGACAATAGTGTTGCCATCTGCAGCCTTTTCAGTCAACGCATAAGTCGCGGTAAGCCCAACACTCACTTAGGGACAACCGCCTTAAGAAGGCACCTGGCCTCCCATCACCGAGCCCAGTGGGAGCAACGCCATCAAAACCCACAAAGCCACACTCCAGGCTCTCACCGTCCGGCCTCTTCTCCTTCACCTTCCCCTCTATGCTCACAATTGTCCTCCACTCCACCTTCTATCATGCCTTCCTCACGTTTTCTGCAAAAAGGCAGGCTTCCGTGGCCCAAATGTTCGATCGTAAAAAAAAGATGACGCCGGATAACCCTTGTAACAGGAGTCACTTTTGGGCACAGATTGAGCCAGGAAATAAAGGGACATATGTTGTTGGAGTGTTTTAACATGGACAATAATCCACCATACATTCCTTAGTGTCTGTAAAGTATATTCTGACCCTACCGGTCAATAATGACTCTTTTCAATGATTAGCCCAGGCTAGTGAGTTGTTAAATGAGGCTGGCTCCTGAAAGGCCTTTCATTGTGTGATAACACTGTTTAAAGCCTATTGATGCTCAGGTGTAAATACCTTTCTGTCGGAGACAGACCGTCTGTCTAAAGATGTGGATTGAGGGGAAATCATTGTGTGATGGTGTTTTGTTTGAATTCTGTTAATGAAGGAATGTGACTTCTCAGGTGGAGTGATTAGGTCATGTTAATTATAGACCGGCGCCGAAATGTCTGGAATGTTTAGCAATTAGCCCATCTTAAGGTGTATTGAAGCCCCCCAGTGTGTGATGGGTGGGTGGAGAGTTTGATTGTTCCTGTGATCACTGAAACATGCCTTGAAAACTGTATATAAACTTGAGAGCTAACCATTAAAAGTGTTCATACATTTGAAACCAGTAACAGAGTGTAACGGCTACCCAGTTAGGGAGAGGGTCTCAGCCGTTGGAGAAGTCCTTTTCCCTGGCAAGCTGCAATATGCAAGTACCGCCGGTATCCCCGTTCAATAGATCCAGAGAGAGAGAGAGAGAGAATTCCCCTTCACGAACGAGACAAGGCTACGTTGAAGGGTCAAACAAGACTCTTTATTGGCACATTTTACTTTGCTTATATGTGGTTACCACAACTTACAGGGACAATGACACTCTCCGCCCCCCCCCCCCCCTCCTCACACAGGGGGAGCTTCAATACACATGCTTTGAAATAATGACATCTCCTTAAATCAATCAGTCTCTAGACGTTCCGGCACCGAAATCCACTTAACATGACCTGGCCGGGCACATTCCTTTCTCAATAGAATTCAATTAACCTTTAGAACAATACACTCACAGATCATCACGTTAGCATACACCTGACAGGAGGCTGTTAACTGGTAATACACAACAGAGCGTCAATTAGCATTTAGCAGTGAAAGAGCTCCTTCTACAATTAACCCTTTGAGCTCAGTAACGAGTCATGCAGTCCTCTGTAGGCAGAATAGTGCATAGGTCCGTTACACAGAGCAAGTCTCGTTATTCTGGGAAATGGTATGTCCGATGTCTGTTGGATGGTTGGAGTGTCAGATAAGCTGTCGTGGGTTGATGGAAGGTCGTAAACGGTGGTGACCGTTACAGTGGTGGCACAGCAGTGGCACAGCAGTGGGATAATTCCATTGCTTAAAGGACAGCCACAAGGACTACTGGAGAACCGTGGCAGACCGGCCAGCAACCGTAAGAAGATGGACGTGATCACAGAACTTGTCCAAATGGATGGAGCTGAAAGACCCAACTTAACGGAAAGGCCCAGCGTAACAGACAGGACACCCGAAGAGGCAAGTTTTGATCGGGCTGTTAAACTAAGACTGGCACACTATGGTCCCAACCCTCCACCAGAGATCATAGCCCGAGTTATAGCTGCTGTGGACGCAAATTGGCTGCGGCAAAGAGGTTCTGCAGCAGCAGAAGTCACAGCAGCACCAACTGAAAGGAGAAAGATACATTTTGCTGCTTTTAAGAACTTCATTGAAACTGAAGGGGAGATTGATGGGTACCTTGCTGATTTTGAACGGCAATGTGCCCTACACCGGGTGCCCACAGAGGAATGGGTTACCATTTTGTCTGGGAAATTGTCTAGCCGGGCCAGTGAAGCGTTCAGGGCCATCCCAGACAAGGATATTATGAACTATTGACTAGTAAAAGAAGCACTTTTGGCCAGGTATGCCGTCACACCGGAGGCGGTTTTGGGAGACAAGCAAGCAGACTGGAGACTCATATACCGAGTGGGCATGCCGCCTACACCGCACAGCATCCCACTGGGTCGATGGATGCCAAGCAGAATCCGGGGAAGAAGTGCTGCAGGTGTTCTTGCTGGAGCACTTCTTTGACAAACTGTCCCGGGAAGTCAGAGAGTGGGTCTGGGACAGAAACCCTTTCTCCTTGTCTGAAGCAGCTCGTCTGGCGGACAAATACGCAGATGCCCGCAAACTGTACAACTCTGTGGTCAAGACAACAGCTCGGGTGGATTATCGATCAGCGGCACCCCCACTGGCTATTGCCTACAAACCCCAGTCGGACCTTCCAACAACACCACCTTCAGCAGCCACTTATCCTCAGCAGCCTAGGTTCAACTCCCAGGACTACTTACAGCCCATCATGTGTTTTGGGTGTAAACAGCTAGGACACAAAAAGCTAGACTGTCCATTAAATCCACCCAGGCAGTCAGTCATGGAGACAGCCAGAAAGGGGGAACCCCCGCACAGCCATGCCTGCGGCCCACTGCGTTGACGAGGAAGAACATTGGGGCGTTCTGCATGAGGCAGATCCAATACAAGCAGCTAACCAGGACAACAGGCAGCAACACAGGCAGACTGTATGTGTCAATGGAAAGGTAGCCAATGGGCTACGCGATACTGGGGCCACGATGACACTGCTACAGAAGAAACTCATCCCAGAGAGCCAGCACACCGGAGACACTGTAGCCGTAAGAGTTGCGGGAGGCACTGTCTTCTGGCTACCCATTGCCCGGGTTTACCTTGATTCGGGGGTTGGTTCGAGACATGTGAATGTGGGGGTGATGAAGGATTTGCCAGCGGATGTACTACTGGGGAATGATTTGGCCCCCCTTGTTTCTGCATACGCCCCGATGTGCCCCGATGAAGCCCACACAGTGACTACCTGTGCCCAGACCTGCATTGCTGCAACCAACTCGCTTGCTGCTGAGACCCGGGTAAGACTACCTTCACCGACATGTACTGTAGATCCGGCACAATATCACAGTCTAAAATGGGAATGTGACAAGTTGGCCAGTGAGAAATCGGAGATGCAACAACACTACGTCATGAATTATGAGATGTCCCATGGCTTGAACATTGAAATGCACAAACAGGCTGAAATTGTCAAAAGGTTAAATGGCATTTGCGCTCAGGTTGTGCCCTATCTCTCCCAAGAGCATCAGCAACAGGTTTTGGGAGCCATTGAGAGAGAAAAGCAAGTGACTGTTCCAGAACTGAATTTCATTATTCACCTTCACCATCAGCTACCGACCTGGTAAGCCAGATGGCAATGCTGATGGGTTATCGCGGCAAACAGACGTCATCCCGGCCTCCTAGTTCCGGACATCCCCAAGTTGACCCGAAAAGGATCAAGCCGGGTCTGCCGGAGTGTTCCACAAGGAGGGAGCCATGAAACAGGAGTCACTTTTGGGCACAGATTGAGACAGGAAATAAAGGGACATATGTTGGATTGTTTTAACGTGGACAGTAATCCACCATACATTCCTTAACCACTTAAGGACCGGAGCAATATGCTGCTAAATGACCCAAGGGGTTTTTACAATTCGGCACTACGTCGCTTTAACAGACAATTGCGCGGTCGTGCAACGTGGCTCCCAAACAAAATTGGCGTCCTTTTTTTCCCACCAATAGAGCTTTCTTTTGGTGGTATTTGATCACCTCTGCGGTTTTTATTTTTTGCGCTATAAACAAAAATAGAGCGACAATTTTGAAAAAAAAACAATATTTTTTACTTTTTGCTATAATAAATATTCCCCAAAAATATATAAAAAAAACGTTTTTTTCCTCAGTTTAGGCCGATACGTATTCTTCTACCTATTTTTGGTAAAAACAACGCAATAAGCGTTTATCGGTTGGTTTGCGCAAAATTTATAGCGTTTACAAAATAGGGGATAGTTTTATTGCATTTTTATAATTTTTCTTTTTTTACTACTTATGGCGGCGATCAGCGATTTTTTTTCGTGACTGCGACATTATGGCGGACACTTCGAACAATTTTGACAAATTTTTGTGACCATTGTCATTTTCACAGCAAAAAGTGCATTTAAATTGCATTGTTTATTGTGAAAATGACAGTTGCAGTTTGGGAGTTAACCACAGGGGGCGCTGAAGGAGTTTCGTTTCACTTAGTGTGTGTTTACAACTGTAGGGGGATGTGGCTGTAGGTCTGACATCATCGATCGTGTCTCCCTATAAAAGGGATCACACGATCGATGCAGCCGCCACAGTGAAGAACGGGGAAGCCGTGTTTACACACGGCTCTCCCCGTTCTTCAGCTCCGGGGACCGATCGCCGCACACTAGCGGCGATCGGGTCCGCGGTCCCGTTCACGGAGCTTCGGACCCCGGTCGCGGGAGCGCCCCCGTGACCCACGGCTGGGTACTAGTACAGGACGTACCTGTACGTACATGTGCCCAGCCGTGCCATTCTGCCGACGTATATGTGCAGGAGGCGGTCCTTAAGTGGTTAATGTCTGTAAAGAATATTCTGACCCTACCGGTCAATAATGACTCTTTTCAATGATTAGCCCAGGCTAGTGAGTTGTTAAATGAGGCTGGCTCCTGATGTTAATTATAGATCGGCGCCAAAATGTCTGGAATGTTTAGCAATTAGCTCATATGAAGGTGTATTGAAGCCCCCCCAGTGTGTGATGGGTGGGTGGAGAGTTTGATTGTTCCTGTGATCACTGAAACATGTCTTGAAAACTGTATATAAACTTGAGAGCTAACCATTAAAAGTGTTCATACATTTGAAACCAGTAACAGAGCAAGTCTCGTTATTCTGGGAAATGGGATGTTTGATGTCTGTTGGATGGTTGGAGTGTCAGATAAGCTGTCGTGGGTTGATGGAAGGTCGTAAACGGTGGTGACCGTTACAACCCTCTTGCCCAACGGTTGACCGTTGGCTTGTCAGAACTAATAGCCCACCAACTACTGCCATATAAACTGGTGGAGTTGGAGGCCTTTTGAAAATTTGTGGTCATTGGAACACCACAATGGAAGGTCCCTGGGAAGGGCATCCCAGAGCTATATGGCCATGTTCAGCGGCAAGTGAATGGATCTCTGGGACACAGTGTCGGTGCCAAGATACATCTGACCACAGACACGTGGTCTAGCAAACACGGAAAGGGAAGGTATATAACTTTCACTGCCCACTGGTTGAACCTTCTGACGGCCGTCAAGCATGTAACCTGTGGCACCCATGTAGATTTGGTTTTACCGCCACGGATTTCATGCAGGCCTGCCTCTTCTCATCTTCCTTCTACTCCATCCTCCCTCTCCTCCTCGGCTGACTCCTCATTTTCCGATGCTACCGTCTCTTCCGCTGCGTCGCCCAAGATCCCCAAAACCTATTCGACATGCCATGGGACGTTGCCATGCTGTGCTGCGTCTGTTGTGCATGGAAGACAAGAGCCACTCTGATCCTGCACTCCTTTTAGCTTTGCGTTCACAGGCAGATTAGTGGCTAATACCGCTCAATTTGACAGTTGGTAAAGTGGTGTGCGACAACGGTGGAAATCTGCTGAGTGCGCTGAAATAGGGCAAAATTACACACGTGCCATGCATGCATGCATGCATGGCACACGTCCTGAACTTGGTCGTGCAGCGATTTGTTGCCAAATACCCTGGGCTCCAGGACGTCTTGCGGCAGGCCAGGAAAATCTTGGCCCATTTCAGAAGATCTTACATGGCCATGGCTTGCCTTGCTGACATTCAGCGGTGACACAACCTGCCCGTCAGATGTCTTATTTGTGACTGCCCAACGCGATGGAACTCAACATTGTGTATATGCTTGTTTTTTTGCACCGCGCCAGTGGCTGCTCATGCGCGACTCATGCAGACTGCGGCCATTTGATGAGATCACCAAACTGGTCAGTCGCAGCCAGGGCACCATCAGTGACATCGTACATTACGCCTTCTTTCTGGAGCGTGCATTGCGTCTTGTCATTGATCAAGCCGTCGAGGAGCAGGAAGATGAGGAAGTCGCAATGCTGGATGAATTCCCAGGGGGGCTACTCCACCTGAGACAAGTCAACAACAGGAGTCTGAAAAGGAGTCAGAGGAGGATGGTGCCGGGGCGGAGGAGGAGGAGCATGCTTTAAACCTTTCTGGGATCCCTGGTGTTGTCCGTGGATGGGGGAAGGAGAACGAGGAAGACATTATCCTGGATGATGAGCAGGAGCCAGGCCAGTACAGTGCTTCCAGTTTAGTGCAAATGGGGGCCTTCATGCTCCGGTGTTTTAAGAGGGACCTATGTATAAAAAGCATAAAGGGCAAAGAAGTGTTGAGAAGAAAAAGAAAGTAGAGTTGGCGCTGGTCCTACGGAGACAAATGCTCCATAAAAGAGACTCCTAGTGTAAGGTGCAGTGTGCAAAATATACACAAAGTGCCAAGTGCCTATGTAAACTACTAGAATGATTCCACAGTATATATCATAAATGCAGCTATGAAAAAAAATAAAACAAAATACATAAAATATATATCACAGTGCTGTGCAAATTAAAACACTGCTAGGTAAAGAAAATTTGCAAAACGTGAAATTCCTGTACCATTAGGGTACCTATGTTAACCCTTTAAGAGATGTGCTGGAAAAAAAAATACTGGACTAACATCATCAGCGCAGGGGGACGCGTAACGGCCAGAGGGCTACACAGTGGCCTATACTGTGAAGGCACCAGACCCTAACAAGGGTGAAAAAGTTGGTGAGTGTTGGGTGTATAAGAGCACGGATTGCAGTGATCACGGCATACAAGAGCACAAAGCACTTTTAGAATCACTCAGCACTTGGCAATTGGATTTTTTTACTTCCAATAAGGACATTATATTGCACTGAAAAACAAAACAAAAATATATTTTTTTCAGCACATCTCTTAAAGTGATCGTAGGCATCTGCTGATCAGTACTCCCAAAGAGGATGCCCCAGAGCCAGGCCCGGTGAGGATCATCACACAGTTTTGTACCCAATGGGATACAATGAGGAAGATTTTAAACAAACACTAGGATGTACCGACTAATACTCCAGGAATAGCAAAAATAGTTGGAGCTACCTCCTTGATGGTGGCAAAAAGAGCCCAAAATGTGGGTGACATGTTGATACACTCAGAGTTCACAAGAACAACAGAAACTAAATGGTTGTCAGACTACCCAAGAAGTAAGGGCATGTTCCCATGTGGACATTGCCAGGTATGCCCCTATGTGGATAGGACATCTACTTTTTATGATTCCAAAAATGAACAAAGTTACCAAATCAGGGATCTTATCAACTGTGCCACCTCTAGAATCATCTACATGTTAACTTGCCCATGTAAAAAGATCTACATTGGTAAGATGAAAAGTCAACTAAGGGTACAGCTGGGGGAACATATGAGGGAAATTAAAGAGAAAAACCCTGAGAAACCCCTAGCTAGACATTTCACCCTTTTTCATGGTGGTAATTGAGCCGGCATGAAAGTAAAAGGTATCTATTCATTAAATCTCTCTCTGAGGAGGGGGGGACTTTGATCAGATACTACTCCAGAAGGAGAAAATGTGGATTTATCGTTTGGGTTCGCTTGTGCCTATGGGCTTGAACAACGAGCTGAACTTACAGCCATTCCTTGGAACTTGATGGATGCCACATTCTTTCTGATAAAATGTACCATAGACACACAAACACACACACACTTTGGTACTATTAGAGGGCATATTCCTCCCTTTTTTCCTCCAAGTATGTGCCTCATTATGTATTGTGTACATTGTCTATGTGTGATTATGTTATATGTAGTGCATGCTTTTTGTCCTCGTGTTTGATTCACCTTCATGCTATTTACCCAACTAGTAATTCAGTTAATAGGAATTATTGTACATCTGTTGCCAATATGCCCCAGTGACTTAATATACTGAGCTAGATTCAGGTAGCTCGGCACTTCTTTTGGCCGGCGTATCGCATCTCGTATGCGCTACGCCGACGTAAAACAGGGAGCCCAGACCAGTATTCTCAAAGATCTGGCGCCGTACGTTGCGCCGGCGTAGTGTAAATAGGCCGGCGTAAGCCCGCCTAATTCAAACTGGGCAGGTAGTGGGCGTGCTTCATTTAAATTAGCCGTGACCCCATGTAAATAAATGTCCGTTCGTACGGTACATGCGCGCGCATGCTCAGAATCACGTTGCAAATACTCCCTAAGAAACGTCGGCTCAATGCTTTCGACGTGAACGTAACCTACGCACACCCCCATTCACGTACCACTTAAGTAAACGACGTAAAATTCGACGGCTGTTCCGACGTCCATACCTTAACATTGGCTGCGCCTCATATAGCAGGGATGACTTTACGCCGGACGTAAGCCTTGCGTAAACGGCGTAGCGGGCGCAAGTACGTTTGTGAATCGGCGTATCTAGCTCATTTACATATTCTACGCGTTAATCTACGGAAGCGCCCCTAGCGGCCATCGTAAATATGCACCCTAGATACGACGGCGTACTAAGACTTACGTCGGTCGGATGAAGCAGGAATTCAGGCGTATCTAGTTCCCTGAATACCGCGCATAGATACGACGGCGCATCTTTCAACTTACGCGGCGTATCAATAGATACGCCAACGTAAAGTCTTTGTGAATCTAGCTCACTGTTTTTTCCTCCCCCTCAAGACTTGGGATCTAACCTATGTCCCCACTTTGGCGGTGTGCTATGTCATCTCTACACCACTCTTGGTAACACTTTGGATACAGCACATTTCCAGACACGGCTGTGTTGTGGATCTCCCTTGTCACACCTAACCAGGAGATACCAGTCAGCCCTATCAGAGTTTCCAGATACCATAGGAGTGGTAATGTATCAAACCATATTGTTGTGATACGATGTTTTGATGACAGCACACACATGCTTGAGAACTATTTGGACATATACACCTGCAATATTGGGCATCTTTACCCTGGTGGTCTGAGCATATAGTGGATCATTGGAGGAGACTATTTGATGGACTGTGTTCCCCGCAATGCCCCATTATTTTTACATTTCCACCACATATAGCTAGTTACCCCATCCGGTTTTTCAGCTCTGTCCCTTTTTCTCCTTCTGCTTTGGTGGCTTGAGCATCCAGGGGGATTTGGGTGTGGGTCTTACACTTCATACAGCATTGCTGTGCCTTTATGGGATTTCCTGTTGTGAGTGCACTCTCCCCAAATTACCTGGCGTCCGGACTTTGTTTATTGTTACATGTTTGTCATGTATGTCCTTGTTATGTGTGAGTTACTATGATCTGCCTGGCATCTCCATTCAGATCATACAACACTCTTTTAGTCTCCATATATTTATCCACCCACCGTGTATATCATATAATAAAGTATTATATGATATACATATTATTACAAGTAATACAAATATTTCTTTTTGATACATTACCAAATTGTTGGTGTTCCTTTAGCCCCCTTCTCTTTTTAATCACTCTGGATTGAAAGACTTTTAGCTAGATTCAGGTAGAGTTAGGTCGGCGTATTAGTAGATACGCCGACCTAACTCAGAATCTGCGCCGACCTATGTTTAAGTGTATTCTCAAACAGAGATACGCTTAAACATATCTAAGATACGATGGCTTGCGCCGTCCTATCTTAGGTTGCAATATTGAGGCTGGCCGCTAGGTGGCGCTTCCATTGCGGTCGGCGTAGAATATGTAAATCAGTAGATACGCCTATTCACGAACGTACGCCCGGCCGCCGCAGTACATTTTTGCCGTTTACGTAACGCATTACAGGCCTAAAGTTATTCCATCAAATAGATGGAATAGTAATGTTAAGTATGGTCGCCGTTCCCGTGTCGAAATTCGAAATTTTTACGTCGTTTCCGTAAGATGTCCGTGAATAGGTGTTTACGTCGTTTACGTCCACGTCGAAATCAATAGGCCCGTGCGGCGGACTTAGCCGCAATGCACACTGGGAAATGTAGGCGCACGGTGCATGCGCAGTTAAAAAAAAACGTCAATCAAGTTGGGTCAAGCCTCATTACCATAAAACACGCCCCCTCAGACAAATTTGAATTAGGCGCCCTTACGCCCGCCCGCTTTGGGCTACGCCGCCGTAACTTAGCAGGCAAGTACTTTGAGAATCAAGTACTTGCCACGCTAACTTACGGCGGCGTAGCCTAAACACGCTAAGCTACGCCGCCGCAAAGTTAGGACACCATACATGAATCTAGCTATTTGTTTATAGAGACAGACAAACAGCTATTTCTTCAAAATAACAAGAGGTAGGAATCTGCAACAATGTTTGTTTAAATCACCCAGAGGGGAATGTTTTTTTCTCAACAAAAGTGGAGTTACTCTTTAACCACTTGACCTCCAGAAGATTATACCCCTTCATGACCAGGCCATTTTTAGCAATACGGCACTGCATTACTTTAACTCACAATTGCGACAATGCACCCAAATAAATGTATTTATTTGACAGCATAGGAAAGTAAAACTGGGCAGGGCTGACATTATTTTTTTATATTTCAGTATAGAAAAGGCACAATGTTTTTTGCCACAAGAGGAAACTAGGATTTGAAAGAAATCCTGGACTGCCGCACTCCATTAAACAACGTCTTTATTGGATAAAATCAAATCAAAACATAATCCAAAAACAGTGCAGTCAAAAATAGAAAGTGAACACTAGGACAAAAAAATGGCTAACGTGTTTCACATCGTAAGATGCTTACTCCTAGCAGGAAACTAGGATACATGTGTATTTCTGGCAGGATCAATTGGTATTTTTCTTTACTTGCAGGGTATTTAAAGGGTAAAACATGGATACATATGCATATTGTAGATAAAAAGAATCTCTGTTTTCAAGTAATATCTGGATGTTTAATGACCACACACGGTAACCTGTAACATTTGAAACTAAAATGTAGTAATAATTACAGAAACTTTATTAACATTATGAACATTACAGAAGAAAATAACATCAACATTCTCAACTTCTACTTTAACCTGATCCATACAATATTTTCTTTATCTTTCCAGAAATTCAGGAAAAGCACAAACAACATCTGATGGAGAAGACTGAGACTCTAGAGGAGCATAGACCCCCAGGAACTACCCTGGAGCCACAAACATTCCCCTTCAATGAGCGTTATGTGAACCTGATTGTAGTCTCCACTGATCAGTTCAGGGAACGTCCCCAGAATGAGCTAATACAGACCGGGGTAAAACATGAGGAATGCTTGAAGGAAACACAGACAGGACTGGAACACATTTCCCCCAACAAGCTGTTCAGATGGAACCCCCAGTCACATTGTGTACCACGTGCAGTAATGGTGAGCGGAGTGCCAGGAATAGGGAAGACCACACTGATGCAGAAGTTTGTCTATGACTGGGTGACCGGAAAACACTACCAGAGATTTGCCTTTCTCTTCTTCTTCAGATTCCGGGACCTTAATAGACTGGGAGAGGTCAGCTTGGAGGAGATGATTCTTCATCAATATCCACATCTGGGGAGTCAGATTGGAGATATTTTACAAGATCCAGAGAGACTTCTGTTTATATTTGATGGATTAGATGAAAGTATTCACCAAATGGATTTCAGATCAAGTAAACTGTCCAATCCAAAGCAGAGATCACATTTTGGTAAGATTGTGGTCAGTTTGGTGAGGCAGAGTCTTCTTAAGGGTTGTTCTGTACTGATAACCAGTCGCCCAACCAGACTGGCATCAGTTGATACCGGTGTTTTCCAGAGAATAGCTGAGATCATGGGATTTCTCCATGAAGACAGACGGATCTTCTTTAATAATTTCTTTGGAAATGAGGAATTATCAGGGAAGGCTTTTCATTATGTGCAGGAGAATGACACTCTGTACACTTTCTGTTATATCCCATCATACTGCTGGATCATCTGTACAGTGTTATCAATGTGCTTCAGAGCCCAACCAATCACTGATCAGCTGATGACATCATTACCCAAAACAGTGACACAACTCTTTGTGACTTTTGTCTCCAACATTCTGGCCAATCACAGCCAGAATAAAGATGGTGGTCCCACTGACCGGGAACTGCTGACCTCTATTGGGTGGATGGCAGAACATGGAGTCATGAATCACATGATTGTATTTGATAAGCGTGATCTGGAGTCATTCAATGTGAGAAATGATAATCATCTCTTTTCATCTTTCATGATGGAATCTGGTCAGCCTCCTGATGTGGATTACACCTTCTTACATCTCACTCTTCAGGAGTTTTTTGCTGCTTTAGTCCATTTTATTAACTATAATGCTGACAGATTACAGAAAACACTTGGTGATGCTGAATCTTATGAAGACGGCCGTGTTGAAATATTCCTCCGTTTCCTCTGTGGTCTCTCAGACACTTCTACTAGATCCTTGTTAAAGTCTCATGGGGGAGAATTGTCTACTCAGGCTGCCAGACATGTCATCACCTGGATCCAGAAGAAAATACCAAAACAAACACCTCACAAATCCATAAGAGGCCGCAGAGAGCTTCTTAATGTATTCTACTATCTCTATGAGAGCAGGAATAAGGCTCTGGTGTCACAATGTATTGGATCAAACAATGTTGACTTTTCTGAGGTCCCCCTCAGCCCTCTGGACTGCTCTGTGCTGTCTTTTATCCTTCAATCCTGCAGAGACACAGAAGAAGTAAATCTAAGTTCATGTAAGATTCAGAGTGAAGGATTGAGGAAACTTATACCGGCTCTACACAAAATCAAGAGCTTAGGGTAAATATTAAATCTGATTTATCACATTTCTGTAATAAATTTGTATTTTTAGGTGTTTTCTAGGGTTGTCCCGATACTGATACTAGTATCGGTATCAGGGCCGATACCGAGCATTTGCGCGAGTACTTGTACTCGCGCAAATGCTGCCGATGCCTGACCCGATACTTCTATCTATCTATTGCAAGAGAGTGGCGAGGGGGCGGAGAGCGGGCGGGGGCGGAGAGCAGTTCTCAGGCAGGTAATAATTGGCTGTAATTAGTTCTTACTGTTCTCTATCATGTTGCGCTGTTCCTGGTGGCCCCTCCCCTCCTCTCGTCTCCTCTTGTTGTACGCTTGTGACAGCATCTGAGATGGACAAGAGGAGAGGAGGGGCCGCCAGGGAATAGCGCAACATGATAGAGGACAGTAAGAACTTATTACAGCCACTTATTACAGATGTGAGCCGCTTCCTGCGCTACTCTGTGCCCAGTAACCTGATGTGCCCTGCTGTGCCCAAGTACCCTGATGTGCCCAGTACCCCACTGTGCCCAGTACCCCGCTGTGCCCTGATGTGCCCAGTGCCCTGTGCCCAGTACCCTGCTGTGCCCAGTACAATGTGCCCAAGTACCCCGATGTGCCCAGTACCCTGCTGTGCCCAGTACCCTGATGTGCCCAGTGCCCCACTGTGCCCAGTACGATGTGTCCAAGTACCCTGATGTGCCCAGTACCCCGCTGTGTCCAGTACCCTGCTGTGCCCTGATGTGCCCAGTACCCTGATGTGCACCATACCCTGTGCCCAAGTACACCGCTGTGCCCAGTGCCCTGATGTGCCCAGTACCCCGTTGTGCCCTGATTTGCCCAGTACCCTGATGTGCCCCATACCCTGTGCCCAGTACTCTGATGTGCCCCATACCCTGTGCCCAGTACTCTGATGTGCCCCATACCCTGTGCCCAGTACTCTGATGTGCCCCATACCCTGTGCCCAGTACCCTGACCACCAATGTAAGAGACATTCTTAAATTTGAAAACTGTCACATTAAAAAAAAAGTATCGGTATTCGGTATCGGCGAGTACATGAAAAAAAGTATCGGTACTTGTACTCAGTCCTAAAAAAGTGATATCAGAACAACCCTAGTGTTTTCCCAGAGAAATTACCAATTATTAGTGTGAATTGTTTTCTGTTATATGCAGACTGTACATATCTATTTATATGAATACATCAGATAAGACTTAAAGGGGCACTAAAGGATTTTTTTTTTTTTAGCTAAATAGCTTCCTTTACCTTACTGCAGTCCTGGTTTCATGTCCTCATTGTTCGTTTTTGCTTTGAAGTAGCTGTAATTCTGCTGTGATCTCCACACTTCCTGGTTGCCTGTTTCCTTATAACCATCGTACTGGGAGATTTTCATGGTGGTCTAAGCTGTCATTACTGTGTGTCTAAAACTCCTCAGAATCAATCAGATTCATTTAAAAAAAAAAAACTGCCCTGGATTTGTTGTTTTTGTTCTGTGAGTCTTCCCGACTCACCTCTCACCCGGAAATTCATGTATGTACCTTTAAAACCGAACGTGAAACTAGAGGCACATTATATGATAGATTAAATTCAATTTTTAATCATTTTTAAAAGGAATCAGTTAACTTTTATGTCTCTATACCCAATAAACAGTCATTTCAGCAAAAAAAAATGTTTTCCTTTAGTGACCCTTTAAAGCAGAACTAAAGGCAAAACCTTATATTTTTGGATGGAGTAAAGGAAGGTTATAACCCATGTCTGTTTTTTGCCACCTGTATCGCATTGGGGAGATTTCCCTTCACTTCATATCCCATAGACAAAACAGGAAGTGAGAGGAAATCCCTTCAAATTGAGGAATCACTGGTTGTCATCAGAACTAGAGTTCTTATTGGAATATTTCCCCTCTTTTCCATGTTCTGGTGACAACTAGAGTTGAGCGGACACCTGGATGTTCGGGTTCGGACCCGAACCCGGACTTTGAAAAAAAAGTTCAGGTTCGGGACCGAACCCGAACCCGGACTTTGACCCGAACCCCATTGAAGTCAATGGGGACCCGGACTTTTGACTACAAAAATGTCTCTAAGTAGAACTAAGGGAAAGGGCTGGAGGGCTGCAAATGGCAGCAAAATGTCGGGAAGAGCATGGCAAGTACTCTGGAAATAAATGTGGCTAGGGAAATAACTTAAAATAACATAAAAAAAATAAAAATAAAAAATATAATGATTTTGACCTTGGAGGACGAGGTCCATACAGTTTTGTTCAAAATTATTCAACCCCCCAATGCTGTAAAGGGTTTTAGGGAATTTAGTGTACATTTGTAATTGTATTCAGAATGAAATCCTACAAGGACTTCATAAAGAACCATATGCAACTAATATGACATCAATTGGTTTTGTAATACAGTAGTAAATGCAAAATTGAAGGCAAAGGGCACTGTTGAAACGCTACCTGGTCGTGGCAGAAAGAAGATGCTGACTTCGACTGCTGTGAGCTACCTGAAGCGTAGAGTGGAGAAAAGTCCCCGTGTGACTGCTGAGGAACTGAGAAAAGATTTGTCAGATGTGGGTACTGAAGTTTCTGCTCAGACAATACGGCGCACACTGCGTAATGAAGGCCTCCATGCCAGAACTCCCAGGCGCACCCCCTTGCTGTCTCCAAAAAATAAGAAGAGTCGACTGCAGTATGCCAAAAGTCATGTGGGCAAACCACACAAGTTTTGGGATTGTGTTCTGTGGACTGATGAAACAAAATTAGAACTGTTTGGGCCCATGGATCAATGCTATGTATGGAGGAGGAAGAACAAGGCCTATGATGAAAAGAACACCTTGCCCACTGTGAAGCATGGCGGGGGGGTCAATCATGCTTTGGGGCCGTTTTGCTTCTGCAGGTACAGGGAAGCTTCAGCGTGTGCAAGGTACCATGAATTCTCTTCAGTACCAGGAGATATTGGATGACAATGTGATGCAGTCCATCACAAACCTGAGGCTTGGGAGACGTTGGACCTTTCAACAGGACAATGATCCCAAGCATACCTCCAAGTCCACTAGAGCATGGTTGCAGATTAAAGGCTGGAACATTTTGGAGTGGCCATCGCAGTCACCAGACTTAAATCCGATTGAGAACCTCTGGTGGGACTTAAAGAAAGCAGTTGCAGTGCGCAAGCCTAAGAATGTGACTGAAGGTGGAAGCAGCGGTGGAGAAGGAGGAGGAGGTAGCCAACACAGCAGGTTTTGGTTTTTAATTGATTTATTTTTTAAATTAGGGTAAACCCCAAAATAGTGAGACAGATCTAGGGTTGCTACCTAATCCCTTTAAACCTGAACACAGAGTAATTACACAGGTTCTGGGGCTAATTTAATGTCGATAAGGCACCAAGTGAGTTTAATTAGCAGCACCTTAATCAGCCAGAGAACCTGTGTAATTAATATGTTTTTGCTTTGAAAGGGATGAGATGGCAACCCTAGAAAGATCAGAAAAAAAAACAATGGCTGGGTAAGGCCGGCCCGGTGTCTATTCTGCACAAGGTACGGACAAGTCCTCTGGGATCCATGCCTGGTTCATTGTAATGAATGTGAGCTTGTCCACATTGGCTCTGGACAGGCGGCTGCATTTGTCTGTGATAACGCCCCCTGCCGTGCTAAATACACGTTCAGACAATACACTGGCCACAGGGCAGGCCAGCACCTCCAAGGCGTAAAGGGCAAGCTCAGGCCATGTGCCCAATTTGGAGACCCAGAAGTTTAAGGGGGCATAGCCGTCATTCAGTACGTGTAGGAGTGTGCTCACATACTGCTCCACCATGTTGCTGAAATGCTGCCTCCTGCTAAAACGTTCCATATCAGCTGGTGGTGCTGTTTGTTGTGGCTAGCTGACAAAGCTTTTCCACATTTCGGCCATGCTAACCCTGCCTTCTGAGGTGCTGGCGGTGCCCCTGCTGCGTTGGCAACCTCTTCCTCCTCCTCTGCCTTCGCCTTCTGCTTCCACTGTGCCCCCGCTGCCAGGTGGGAATTGCACCAGCAGCGCATCTAACAGCGTGCGCTTGTATTCGCGCATCTTGCGTTCACGCTCCAGTGAGGGGATTAAGGACGGTACATTGTCCTTGTAACGGGGATCCAGCAGCGTGGCCACTCAGTAATCAGCACCTGTCATAATGTGCGAAACACGCTGGTCGTTGCGGAGACACTGCAGCATGTAATTGCTCATGTGTGCCATGCTGCCCAGAGGTAACGAAAAGCTGTCCTCTGTGGGAGGTGTGTCCTCTGTATCCCCCCAGCCACGCACCAGTAATGGCCATGAGCTGGTCTGGATGCCATCCTGCTGTGAACATGGTTCCTCCTCCTCCATGTCTTCCTCCTCCTCATCCTCCACCGCATCATCCTCCAGAACTGTGCCCTTGCTAGACAATTGTGTACCTGGCCTTTGTTGGTGCAGGAACCCACCCTCGGAGCCACTTGTGAATGACTGCCCTGAAAGCCTTGCAAATGATCCTGATTCCTCCTCCTCCTCCTGTGCCACATCCTCTTCCATCATCGCCTGTAGCGTTTTTTCAATAAGGCATAGAACTGGGATAGTCACGCTGAGAGCGGCGTCATTGGCACTGGCCATGTTGGTGGAGTACTCAAAACAGCGCAACAAGGCACACAGGTCTCGCATGGAGGCCCATTTATTGGTGGTAAAGTGGTTCTGTTCCGCAGAGCGACTCACGCGTGCGTGCTGCAGCTGGAACTCCACTATCGCCTGCTGCTGCTCGCACAGTCTGGCCAGCATGTGCAAGGTGGAGTTCCACCTTATGGGCACATCACATATGAGGCGGTGAGCGGGAAGGCCGAAGTTACGCTGCAGCGCTGCCAGGTGAGCAGCAGCAGGGTGAGAACGCCGAAAGTGCGCACAGACGGCCCGCACTTTCTGCAGCAGCTGTGGCATATCTTGGTAAGTTCTCAGGAAACTCTGCACCACCAAATTCAGCACATGCGCCAGGCAAGGGATGTGCGTAAAAACCGGCTAGGCCCAGAGCTGCTACGAGATTTCGCCCGTTATCGCACACCACCAGGCCCGGCTTGAGGCTCACTGATGCCAACCACTCATCGGTCTGTTGTTCCATGTCCCTCCACAACTCCTGCGCGGTGTGTGGTTTTTCCCCCAAACAGGAAAGTTTTAAAACTGCCTGCTGGTGTTTACCCATGGCTGTGCTGAAGTTGGTGGTGAATTTGTTACACTGACTGGATGAGGAGGCGGTAGAGGATGAGGAAGCGGAGTAGAAGGAGTTAGGAACAGGAGGCAAACTGAAGCGCCCTGCAATCCTCAGTGGTGGAAGACATGCGCCAAACTGCTATCCGCCTCAGGCCCAGCCGCCACTGCATTTACCCAGTGCGCTGTTAGGGAGATATAAGGTCACTGACCATGCTTACTGGTCCACGTATCCGTAGTTAGGTGGACCTTGGCACAGATGGCGTTGCGCAGTGCACACCTGATTTTGTCCTCCACTTGGTTGTGCAGGGAAGGGATGGCTCGCCTGGAAAAGTAGTGGTGGCTGGGCACAACGTACTGTGGGACAGCCAATGCCATCAGGCTTTTAAAACTCTGCGTCTCCACCAGACGGAATGACAGCATTTCAAAGGCCAGTAATTTTGAAATGCTGGCATTCAGGGCCAGGGATCGCGGGTGGGTAGAGGGGTACTTCCTCTTACGCTCCAGTGTTTGGATGTTTGGTGACCCAGATGGTAGTGTTGCTTGCCGGTCCTCTAATTGAAGGGTGGCAGGTGGCACTGTCACTACGGAGGTGGATGAAGAGGCAGAGAGGCCCGAGACTGATGCAGAAGAGGAAGCAGGAGGAGCCAGAGACCTTTCTTGGTTTTTGAGGTGTCTACTCCACTGCAGCTCGTGCTTTGCACTTAGATGCCTGGTCATACAGGTTGTGCTCAGGTTGAGAACGTTTATGCCTCGCTTCAGGCTCTGATTGCACAACGTGCAAACCATGCGTGTCTTGTCATCAGCACATTGTGTGAAGAACTGCCACGCTAGGGAACTCCTTGGACCTGGCTTTGGTGTGCTCGGTCCCTTGCTGCGTTGGGCAGTAGCAGGCGTACTGTCTAGGGGATGGACGCTCTGCTTTGGCACCCTGCTCCCTCTTCTGCTGTGCTGGTGGCTCTGTGTGACCACCGCCTCTTCTTCCGAACTACACGGGTCACCTGCATGAGGTTGATTCCATGTCGGGTCGAGGACCTCATCATCTTCCACCCAGTCTTCAACACTGCCCTCCTTGTCGGTCTGCACAATTGCAAAAGCACCAGCAGTTGGCAACTGTGTTTCATCATCATCCAAGACGTGCTGTGATGGTCCCCCCATGTACTCGTCTTGAAATATAAGTGGTTGGGCATCGGTGCACTCAATCTCTTCCCCTTCTGGGGCTGGGCTAGGTGGATTGCCCTGGGAACACATGCTAACAGACTCATTAAAAAGAAGAAGAGACTGGTGCATGCTTTGGGGCTCAGACTGCTTGGCTGATTTGCAAGGGGGTGAGGTGAAAGACTGATGGTGGACATCGGCTGCAGGCGCCAACTCTGAACTTTCAGCACAAGACTGGTTGGAAAACAATGTGAAGGAACTGGAGGCACTGTCAGCAACCCAATCTACTACCGACTGTTCTGCTCCTGGCCTCAACATTCGTAGAGCTGGATTAGGCCCGACCAAATACCGCTGCAGGCTCTGTCGGCTACTCGCACCTGAGAAAGGTGTTTCACTTGTGCTTGTAGCTGGCACAAATCGACCACGTCCTCTCCCTGTAACAGGAGCTCCACCAGCAGCACCACGACCGCGGCCACGTCCCTTATTTGACGTTTTCCTCATATTTCTCAAATTTAGGGTCTTGCCCTAATTTTGAGAAATTTTAAATACACAAATAGTGTAATATGGTGAAATAGGCAGAGATTCACCTATATATTTCTCTACCTGTAGCAAGAAGCAGGAACCCAGCCCTAAACAATGTACTGGCGGAGTGCTGGGGAAATGGGCAGAGATTCACCTATATATTTCTCAAATTTAGGGTCTTGCCCTAATTTTGAGAAATTTTAAATACAAAAATAGTGTAAGCTGGTGAAATAGGCAGAGATTCACCTATATATTTCTCTACCTATAGCAATAAGCAGGAAGCCAGCACTAAACAATGTACTGCACAGACAGTATATCACAGGGGACAGGAGGAGTGCTGGTGAAATGGGCAGAGATTCACCTATATATTTCTCAAATTTAGGGTCTTGCCCTAATTTTGAGAAATGTTAAATACAAAAATAGTGTAAGCTGGTGAAATAGGCAGAGATTCACCTATATATTTCTCTACCTATAGCAAGAAGCAGGAACCCAGCCCTAAACAATGTACTGCACAGACAGTATATCACAGCGGACAGGTGGAGTGCTGGTGAAATGGGCAGAGATTCACCTATATATTTCTCCACCTATAGCAAGAAGCAGGAACCCAGCCCTAAACAATGTACTGCACAGACAGTATATCACAGGGGACAGGTGCAATGCTGTTGAAATATTCAGAGTCACCTATAGTTTGCTGACTGTCCCTATAGGAAAATTTCTGGAACCTGGACACAAACACAGTATATCACAGGTGGTGGCAGGTGCAGTGCTGTTGAAATATTCAGAGTCACCTATAGATTGCTGACTGTCCCTATAGGAACATTTCTGGAACCTGTCCCTGAACTATGTACTGGACAAAAAAACACAGTATATCACAGGTGCACAGGTGGTGGCAGGTGCAGTGCTGTTGAAATATTCAGAGTCACCTATAGATTGCTGACTGTCCCTATAGCTGAACAAAATTCCTAAACTATATGAAGCACAGCAGATGTCACAGGAATAAAGAGTGCTTGTTGAGATTTCTGAAGCAGGATACACCTAACACAGGGCCAAATCCACAAAAGGGATATGACGGCGTAATTGCTGTAACGCTGTCGTATCCCTGTTCCTAACTATGGAACTGATCCACAGAATCAGTTTTCCATAGTTAGGCAGAAGATCCGGCATGTGTAAGGGACTTACACTGCCGGATCTTAGGATGCAGTACCGCATCCGCCGCTGGGGGCATTTTGTGTCGAAATGCCGCCTCGGGTATGCAAATTAGCACTTACGGAGATCCACGAAGCTTTTCAGCTTCGTTTTTTCTCCGTAAGTTTTTGTTTGCATACGCAAATTTAGGGCTCCTTTTACATGGTGTAAAGTTAGTAAAAGCAGACCTTTCTGTCCAGCGACGCGATTTTTTTTAAATTTTGATTTTTTTTTTCCGCCGTATCTTTTTTTTTTCCCGACGCAACTTTATTGACCCGTCCCAATCCACAAAGCTCGGCGTAACGTAATTTCGCGCTATGCACGTCGGGAAAATGACGTCACGAGCATGCGCAGTATGGCCGGCGCGGGAGCGCGCCTAATTTAAATGGGAATCGCCCCCATTTGAATAGGAACGCCTTGCGACGGCGGAATTTAAGTTACACAGCCCAAAATTTCTAGGTAAGTGCTTTGTGGATCGGGCACTTAGGTAGAAATTTTAAGGCAGTGTAACTTAAATGGAAAAAATTAAGTTAGGCACGATCTTTGTGGATTTGGCCCACTGTCCCTAAGCAGCAACAACAGCCTTTCCCTATGATAACTAAAGCACAGTGACAACGAGACAGATACCATAAGATGATGCAGATATCAAAGAAATAAAGTGTGCTTGTTGAGATTTCTGAAGCAGGATACACCTAACACTGTCCCTAAGCAGCAGATTCCAGCAGCCTTTCCCTATCATAAGTGAAGCAGAGTGACGATCTGTGCTGTGTGCCTCTATCTAATATAGAGGCTGGTCACATGATGGGTCACATGCTGCACTGGCCAATCACAGCCATGCCATAAGTAGGCATGGCTGTGATCAGTTCCCAGTCACAGTAGTAAAACGAATGGCGATTGGCTGCCGTGCAGCGTGCCAAAACATACCCGAACTCCGAACCCGGACTTTTTCCAATTATTCGGGTTCGCAAACTTTACAGTTCGGGTTCGCTCAACCCTAGTGACAACCCAACATATTTTTTTTCCACTTTCACTCTCGGAGATATTAGTAAACAGGACAAATAGAGGGTGTATCACCCTATTGGGGGCACAAACAGTAATAAAAACCTTACAGGCACTCTAATCCTTCTCCACATAATTGAAACCTAAAAAATGTTGTCTTTAGTTATACTTTCATTTTCACAGAGAAATACTTTTATTTTGAAATGTTGAATTATTACCCAGAATGAACAGACGAATGACATTGTGTTTCTACCTTTTGATTGATGAACCGAGTGGGTGCAGTGAATGCTAAAAAGTGGGTGTGACTTGTTAAAAATGGGTGTGAACCAATATGTGTGATTGAAGCTGTGTGTTACATGTATATAGATTGAGTTTAGTGAAAAAGGGCGTGGTTAGGTAAAATATGAGCCTACTCAAAGTATACACTGTACACATATCCAGTGGCGGCTGGTGAAGTTTTAGGATGGGGGGGCGCAAGACCCCGCCCTTCCACATTTGGTCCCTCCCACGTCTCATAAGCCACACCCCTTATAGAATCCACCACTCCGTCCCCTGTATTCCACTTGCTTCCACTCATATTGTCAGGAGTATACAGCTCAGCATCACAGCACAGAGTATACAGCCCCAGCATCACAAATCATGGTATATAGCGCAGCCTTACAGATCGGTGCAAACAACGTAAAAAATGACACTGTTAGTAATGAAGGACTCGAATTGGGCAGGAGATTAGCAGATACTGCGGACATACTGCACAAGATTACCAGAGACTGCGGACATACTGCATTACTTGTCTTGCGACTTGGGACTTGAACCTTGCATGACAAGTCGTACCCCATTTTTTCCAATGAGAACCGTTCATATCTGTGCGACTTCAGGTCACAGCGACTTCAAAGTAGTCCCTGCATTACTTTGGTCCCACTTTGATGCAACTTGAGGTCCATAGACCTCCGGAATACACAGGCATTGCTTTAAGTCGCATTAAAATTGCGGTAGAATTGTGCAACTTTCAGACTGCATTAGCCTGAAAGTCGCACTATTCTGCCACAATTTTTTGCTGCGATTTTGCAGCACGACTTGAAGCAATGTATTCTGGAGGTCTATGGAGCTCAAGTCACATCAAAGTGGGACAAAAGTAATGCAGGAACTACTTCAAAGTTGTATAAGCGAGTGGGGTGGTGTGCCGGCCGCCGATGTTGGGTATACAAGTACTTTAAATTGCAGGTCTAGCCCTGGCATAGTTTCTACCTGTGACGGACAAGCACAAGAATATGTCACCAGTGCAGCCACTGAACCCTCAATCCATAACCACCACACCAGCTACAATAATGCAGTGCAGACACGTAAAACTGTGTGTTACACAATAGTGTACACAGGTAGAATAATTATGGATTTATTAGCATAAGGGTGCCAACACACAGCCACATGCCATCTGCATTAAGCAATCCACATTCAAATTTATATATAAATAAAACTGCCATGTACATAACCTTAAACCACTTTTCTATAAGCTATAACTTAGCAATGTAATTAGGATTAAGGAAATGTCACCTATTGCAGCAGTTACTGGGCAGCATTTAGTGATGGGCACTGGGCTGGAACTAATATTTATTGCTAATTGCAGGGTATCGGGTCACTGTGACAGATTGGGTCTGTCTGCGGGAATTTATCAAGGCTGGATGCATTTATCTGTGTGACATGCTGCCATCCGTCAATCCATGTGTGCTAGGGCCTCCAGCAATGACTGGGTTAACAAGTTTAACACCATTGAAATAACAGAGTAGTGACTGTGGTGCTCAGTGAGGGAGAGGCATGCCTGGGATTCCACTGTCTGGACTCTGGTCATGCTGCTGCAGTTTGTATTACAACATAATGTAGTTAAGAGGGGAAGACATAGCTCTGCTTACCTGTTCCCCGTCGGGACGCACTGAGCTCGAGAGTGCCGACGTCACTTCCTGTTTTTCCAGTGACGTCGGAACGAGCGCAGAGACGAGCGCGTGCACAAAGAAATGCACCCGCCCGGCCATAACAATGCTACTGGCATTGCACCGGAAGCAAGTGGCGTAATCGGCAGCGCCACAAAGGCATATTTTGGCTGCCAATGTAGCGCCACGTCTGCAATCCCGTGATTGCACAGACGTGGCGCTACTCCTACCGCACTATGCCCGGCGCGCCGACACAGTGCACATAATTACCTATTTTGGATTTTTTTTTTCTTAAAGGGACAGGTTTAATTTTTTTTTTTTTACAGACTGGGGGAGGGGGGGGCGGCGCCCGGGCGCCCCCTATGGACGGGCCGCCACTGCACATATCACAGTTAGGGATGGGCGAACGGTTTGGCCCGAGCATGAGTGGGGGCCGAACATTTGACAATAAACGAAAAAATAGTATTTTTAAAACAGCTTACCTGTGAAATCCTTTTCTTGGGAATACATCATGGGACACAGAGCCTTAATTAATGGGTTATGTAATCACCACAGGTGATTGGACACCAGCAAACCCAATTTAGAATTGAGTTCCTCCCCTATATAACCCCTTCCAAATGGAGAGTGCCTCAGTTTTGTAGCAAAGCAATAAGTGTTCCACGTTTAAAGGGGTTGTAAAGGTAAAATACATTTCCCTAAATAGCTTCCTTTACCTTAGTGCAGTCCTCCTTCATTTACCTCATCCTTCGATTTTGCTTTTAAATGTCCTTATTTCTTCTGAGAAATCCTCACTTCCTGTTCTTCTGTCTGTAACTCCACACAGTAATGCGAGGCTTTCTCCCTGGTGTGGAGAAAGCCTCTTGAGGGGGCGAGTAGGAGAGTCAGGACGCTATCTACTTTGCAGATAAAGAAAGGAGCTGTGTGTTAGTGGGCGTCCTGACACTCCTGCTCGCCCCCTCCCCCCTCAAGAGGCTTTCTCCACATCAGGGAGAAAGTGTCGCATTACTGTGTTTAGTTACAGACAGAAGAACAGGAAGTGAGGATTTCTCAGAAGAAATAAGGACATTTAAAAGCAAAATGCTCTGCCCCCAACTTTTTCAATCTAAACTTTGGGACCTCCAGGTGGAATTGAGTGGCTGCTCTCAATGAACGGTGAGATGTCTTGTCAATTTCGCCTGGAGGTAAGTAAGACCTAATTTATTGAATGCCTTAAAAACTAGTTTTTAAGGCAGAAGAAAACCAGAACTAGTTTGGCCCCTTTAAAAGAATTACTGGGGCAGGGGTCACTAGGGGGCGCAGAATCCTTGGCCTGGGAAATAAGTCCCAGGACAAAGTCTGCTGTCACATCTTTAAAAAAGAACTGAGGGTGGTCAAGTAAAGCTGGCTTTATATCAGACTGAATTGGGGCATTTAACGGACCATTCAACTCTGCTGATATTTTTAGGCCAAGATGTATTTTTTCTATCTTCCCCACAAAAAAGTCGGCAAACATTTGGGCTGTCTGCGAGAAAACCTCCACTTCTAAGTGAAGTGCCCTCGGGGAAGTAAACTCCTGGACAATTCTAAAAAGTTCCTTTCCATTATTGTTGGCTTTCTCCACCCTCGCTGCCACAAAAGTTTTCTTTGTGAGCAGGATGGCGTTCTTATAAAGCCCCATATGGGATTTCCATAACATCTTTAAATCCGGGGAGGGATTCTTTCTCCACACCCGTTCCAAAGCTCTCCCCTCTCTCCGCTGCACCTTAAGAGCCTCGGTATACCATGGGGCAGAGCTAAAAGCCCTACCTACCTTCTTTTTTTTTCTGTTTGAAGGGTTCCACTATGTCCAGGGCCCCCACAATACCATTATGAATAGCCCTGAACACAGTCTCTACATCAGATTCAGGAGTGGAGACCAGCTCCCTTTCCAGTAAAGAGTTAAACCTTTCTTGAGGGAATTTCCTAAAATTTCTGAAGGAACAGTCCATTATAGAGGTGGAAATGTTTTCCTTTAATAAGTATAAACTAGTAAATGACGCAGCACAATGGTCTGTCCATGGAATAGTCAAAGTGGCCGTGAAATTAAGACTTATTTCTCTAAAGAGAATCAAGTCTAAAGCATGGCCAGACTGATGGGTGGGCCCCATTGTTAAAAACAACAGTCCCATCTCATCAGAGCAGTGAAAAAAATCTCTCACTTCCTTGATACTGTGATCTTCAGACCAAATGTTAAAATCGCCTAAAAAGATCGCAGGGTGGGGTCTACAAAGTGTATTCATAGCCCACTCCCAAAATTTAGCCAGACTAGCAGTTTTCAAATTATGGCAGATATACACTACATGAAGGTCCAAGAGGACCTTGTCAACACCTAAAAATTGGATCGAGAGAATCTCGCATCCCTTCATATTCAGTTCTTCCGTCTTTTTAACTTTTAAATTTTGTTTAAAAACTACCGCTGTCCCTCCACCTCTCCTATAGCCCTGTTTTGATAGATAATCTTGTAACCTGGGGGGATAGCAGACGCTATAACAGGTCCACTAGCCTCATCTAACCATGTCTCTGTAAAACAATAAACATCGTAATTTCTGTAATGAAGTCAAATATAAAAACATGGTGAGCGGTTCTCACCCACCAAAAGACAGAACATACTCCGCTTTGCACATAAGTCATCTTTATGCGCAAAAACTCAGGAGACAAATTACAAGGTCCTTACTCGCTGGTACAGAACCCCAGATCTCCTAAATAAGCTATTTCCCAACACTACCGACACCTGCTGGAGATGCCAGCAAGAGAAGGGCACCCTACTCCATGTGTTCTGGGATTGCCCACTGATCAGGGGCTTCTGGGGAGAGGTACGCCGGATCACCCAAAAATTTACGGGGTACACAGTGCCGGATGACCCGGCTTACTTCCTCTTACAGGCAACTAATATACCACCTGGGTCTTATAAAAAGTCGGTGGTGCGTCACCTTTTGGACGCAGCCAGAGCCTGCGTGCCTCTCCGCTGGAAATCCCCTCACCCCCCGACTATCTCTCTCTGGCTAAACAAAGTAGACGAGATCAGTCGAATGGAAGACCTCATCCTCTCCAGCCAACAGCGACAGGAGACGTACTCTGAGACTTCGCAGATGTACAACATCTTCAAGTACTCAGAGGAAGGACAACAGCTCAGAGAGACCGACTGCCAACTGTCTACGCATCCACAGGTTTGATGCTTGCTCCTTTTGACAAACAGTCTGTCCAGGATTGACACAGAAATACATTACGCCCCTTGGGGGCGCCTTGCACTAGCCCTGCTCAGGCAGTTCCCCCCCCCTACCCCCCCCCCCTCCCCCGCCCTCTCCTCCCTACCTCCCTCCCTACTCTCTTCTAATTTACTCTCTAACCCCTATTTTATCTCTCTCTACCCTGAAAACGGAAAACGGTTATAGAGGCTGGTCCGATCGAACCCCGGCATCGTGGCACGAGGAAGTACTCGTCGCCTCGACAGACACTCCCTCACTGAGATCTAGTTATATTCTAACATGCACGCTGTAATGTGTCGATGACATTAGCTTCACACTTGTTATTTTACCAATGTACGAGAACTGTTGTATCTACTGTTAACATTGTATGTTGAAGGTCCGCGAGGACTGGCTTTCTGGTGATAAATAAAACATTTAAAAAAAAACAAAAAAAAACATGGTGAGCCTTCATTGAGCGAAGATTCAGAAGCATCCGTGTCAGCTCACTCCGTGCCTGCTGTTGTATATTACTTCTGCAAGAAATGTTGTTCTTTGTTCTCTTATTTTTCTCCAGTATATCATTGCCCTGTCTCGTAGTCCTCCTACTGACCCTGTCCTTCCCATGGAGGGTTCCACTAATGTGTTTGCCCCCCTGACAAGCGCTTCTAGCGTTTAAACTCATAGCAATGCCATACTTTTCAATCATATATTAGTGGCAAAACAAGGGAGGGCAGAAAAAATAAAACATAAAACAAACGTTCACTTGTCACCCAGTGCTGCAGGGGTTAATTCTCCAGGCCTCAGCTTGCTATAATTGTTTTTGCTGCAGTTAGAACTGTCCCATTATCCAGCTCATCAGACTCTCACACTGCTTCCTAGAGATGTTTGTCTTCAAATGTGTTCAAGTGGGATATGAAATCCTCAAAATGGCATGGAGCTTAACTTCACCACTTCACCTTCCATTTCTTCCTATTGGGCAGTGAGACCATCCAAGTCCAGTGTGAGTAAACACAGGTGAAAGCTTGCTTCACTTGCTGACAGTTGGATGTGCTGTTAAGTTCAGATAGCTAAACAGTATGAATCAGCTGACATAAGGTCAGACGATGATGAACTAGTGGAAATGAAGGAGTGGATTCCCTTCTTACCAAGTCCTGTGTAAGTAGGCACAGGTGGAAGCTTGCGACACTTGCTGACTATTAAATATGCCGGTATCTTATGTTCAGAAAAGAGACATCAACATGAATATGAAAAAATATATAAGCTGTACCACCGTTGCTTGTGGGAAAACAGGATCAGTAATAGCAGATATCAGTCCATCCACTTATAGTACAGGCAGTCACACAGCCATTGCTGTGTTTGATCAGAGAAAATGTTTTACAGGTAAGCTGTATTAAAAAATCTAATTTTCTTGATCATACATCATGGGACACAGAGCCTTAATTACTTACTGGGATGTCCCATAGCAATTCTAAATTTTTGAGGGGAGAGAGACACAGATCAGAATAAGACCACCATCGAGCCAGAGGATCTATACTGCTGCCGGCAGCACACTACGCCCGAAGGTGGCATCCTTGTAACCTCTCACATCTACCTGATAGAATTTTGTAAATGTATGGACCGAAGACCAAGTAGCAGCCTTACAGATCTGCACCATGGAGGCCTGGTGATGCACTGCCCATGAAGCACCAACTGCTCTAGTAGAGTGCGCTTTCACCTGAAAAGGAAGGCTCTTCTTTTCTAAATCATAGGCCTGAATAATGACTTGTCGAATCCACCTTGCAATAGTGGATCTTGACACTGCTTGGCCTTTCTTTGGGCCTTGTGGCAGAATGAACAGACAATCAGTCTTCCTTGTCTGAGCCGTAGCTTGCAGATAAACCCTTACCGCTCTTACAACATTTAGAGAGTGTAGACTTTCTTCTTCCGCAGACTGCAGATTTTGGAAAAAAAGACGGTAGGACTATATCTTGGTTCAGATGAAAACCTGAAACCACCTTAGGTAAGAAATTTGGGTGAGGCCATAGCACCACCCTGTCTTCATGAATAATCATGTTTGGTTATTTACACGAAAGAGCCGCCAATTCCGATACCCTTCTAGCCGAGGATATGGCTATAAGAAAAAACTGTTTTTGTGTCAACAGATTTAGAGAAACCTGGTATAAAGGTTCAAAAGATAGCTTCTGTAAAACAGACAACACCAAATTCAAATCCCATGGGCACACAGGAGACTTAATCGGCGGATTTAACTGCAGTACACCCTGAACAAATGCCCTAACTAGGGAATGAGAGGCAAGCGGTCTTTGAAAAAATACAGACAAAGCCGAGATTTGGCCCTTGATAGTGCTCAAGGCCAACCTCATGTCTAAGCCCAACTGAAGAAAGGCAAGAATCCTATTAATGGCAAACTTTCTAGGATGCCACTTTCTGGGTTCACACCAGGAAACATATGCCTTCCAGATTCTGTAGTAGATGAGCCTGGAGGCCGGCTTCCTAGCATTAACCAGAGTGGATAGGACTGGCCCTGAGCCCACATTTCCTCAGAATGTGGGACTCAACAGCCAAACTGTCAAATTTAGACTTTGTAAGGCAGGATGGGATATTGGACCCTGCGATAGTAGGTCTGGGCATAATGGAAGAACCCAAGGTCTTCCTACTGCCACCCTTATGAATTTTGGGTACCAGGATCTCCTGGGCCAAGCCGAGGTGACCAAAATCACAGACGTCACAGATCCATGGGACCAATACTTCGGTTGGATGAACGGGTGGCAGAGAATTTTAACGCAAATAGGAGTAACTATAGTAATCGTCCTATTTCTCCTAGCTCTGGTAATTTGTTGCATACTCCCTTGTCTGAATAATAACTGTTAGCAAAAATGTAGATTGGATAAATTATATATATTACAATCAGCAAATGTTTGTCAACTACACGAGAGATGCATTCCAGGGAATAGCCGAACAGTTGGAGGCCGACTCTCAAATGACTTTCCAGAACCGGATGGCTCTGGATATGATATTTGCAGAGAAAGGAGGGGTTTGTACTATGATAGACAAAATGACCAGCACCACTTGCTGTACCTATATTCCAGACAACACCGGTCCGAATGGCCAAGTCACTGTAGCTCTTAAAGTTGAAGAATCTGTCAGTTGAACTAAAGAAAAAATCAGGCGTCACAGATCCATGAGACCAATACTTCAGTTGGATGAACGGGTGACAGAGAATTTTAATTCAATCTTATTTTATTCATAAGAAGAAAAGGAAGAAACACATAGACAGATAGTGTCTCAAACATTACATACAATGAAAACACTTACATCAGCAGTAAGCAACGTGTTTGACATAACAAACTCATGTCCAAGATACTTGAGAAATGGGAACGAGAGCATGTGTATGCGGACCACTACAAGGCCGTTCATTTAAACAATCCCCAGATATATAATATGAATATTAATTGCATCCACCAACCTCGCATTTTTGAGGGGGTCAGTGTTGCGCCACATATGGCATATTAGGGGAGATAATGCATGAGTCTGCAGGCAAAATAAGACATGGGGTCACATAACGAATCAGGAATACTAAGCGGGTCGGGGCCATGATATGTTTAGCTCAATAGATTCCTAAGGAAGTATTTAGAGATCAAGAGAAGGAGAAGAAGCATGGGCAGACAAAGAGGGGGGCAGAGAGACAGGGGAAAAGGGTCAAGGGACAAGAATCACTCCATCATGGCGTCAGGGTCACATCATCCAGGCCACCCTCGGCCCAAGAGATAAACTCAGAAGAGTATCGGAACATGGACCATGAAGTCCAGGTGAGAGAAAACTGCTCGCTTTTACCACCCTCTTCCGCTAACAGACGCTCAAAGTCCCTTATGCGGTCCACTTCAACAGCCCAATCCCCCAGGGAAGGCATGGTTGCCGATCTTCAATGACGGGGGATCACCACTCTGGCCGCCGCCAGGAAGTGTCGTAGTACATCGTTTTTGATGGATTTGAACGTGTCAGGGAGTATAGATAGGAGAGCCATCTCAGGGGAAGGGTGAATAGAGGTCGCCATCAGTTTGCAGTACAATTTGAAAATCCGCCTCCAGAATCCCTGTACAGGAGGGCATTCCCACCAGATGTGGAGCATGGTTCCCCAAGATCCAAGACACCGCCAGCAGGTGTCCGGCACTGCCAAAATTGAAATGGTGGATAGTTGTTGGGCATCTGTACCATCTTGTTAGCAACTTGAACCCCTTCTCTTGGGTCTTAGTGGCCAAGGATAGCTTGTGCGTCAGGATAAAACACTTCTTCCAGTCTATAAGGGAAATAGAGTGACAAAGGTCCGTCTCCCAGGCCACTGTAAATGGCGGGGGGTCAGGGGAGAAGATACTGAGCAACATGGAGTAGAGTTGAGATACCACATGTGTTGGAGGTTCCGCCTGCAGAAGCAGCGCCTCAAACCCCGTCGGTTCAGCAAGGATGTCCGGAATGGATGGGAAGGTTCGAATGTAAGAAGTAATCTGTTGCCTCTGAAGCCACCGCATGGGGTGTCGGGAGGTCGGATCGGTCGGGGTATCAGCCCTCAGGGTGGGGTCTGCTCGAAGGACCTGGGCAAGCCTCCCATGATCCTCCTTTCGCCATGGTCCGAATCTCGTTGCGGACATGGCCGGCGGGAAGGCTGGGGTCCCAAAGAAGGGAGTCATAGGACCCATGTGGTTTGACAAGCCCCTCCTGGGTCGCAGGTGATCCCAAATCTAGAGCGTTTGAAGGGTAAGGTCGCCTAAAGGGCCCGAACCCCCCCGAACCGTAGGTGAGGTCCATGGGAGAGCGGAGAGTTCAACTGGGTTCATGTGGCTTTCCAACTGAACCCAGAGTTTGGTTGAAGAGTGATGGAACCAGTCTAATATACGAGTGAGCACCGCAGCCTTATGGTACAAGGAGGCGTCTGGGGCTCCAGCTCCCCCCCTAACCTTTGGAAGAGATAATGTTTCATATCGTATTCTGGGACGGGCAGCATTCCAAATGAATTTGGAGAACATCCGGCGCAGCTTCTTAAAGTACAAATTAGGTATATGAATAGGGATGGTTTGAAACAAATATAGGAACCTAGGGAGGACATCCATTTTCAGGGCATTTACTCTACCTAGCCATGAGATCCGTTTGGACGCATACGTAGTTAGATCTGCTTGGGTCCTAAGAAGTAGGGGGGTAAAGTTCAGGGAAAAGAGTTGGGATGGATCCGCCGGGATTTGAATTCCGAGGTACCTGATGGAGGTAGAGCCAGTCTTGAAGGAAAAAGTAGTGGATAGTCTCCGTAGGTCTGACTTGGATAAAGATACGTTAAGGGTTTCAGATTTGGTGTAGTTCACCTTGAAATTGCTAACCTCTCCAAATTTCTGAAATTCCTGCAACACTGAAGGCAAGGATGTATGTGGGTGTGTCACAAACAAGAGCAGATCATCCGCAAAAAGGGCGAGTATAGTATGAGTGGGCCCGATCGTTATGCCCTGGACCGAGGGATTGTTACGTAGAGCAATGGCTAGATGTTCCATTGTAAGAACATAGAGGAGGGGGGACAGTGGGCAACCCTGTCGAGTCCCGTTAGATATAGAGAAGGTCGGAGATAGTGAGCCGTTCAATCTAACCCTAGCAGATGGAGAAGAGTAAAGGGACATTATCCTCGCGATCATATTAGGTCCCAAGCCTATTTGTTGCAGGGATAGTCGAAGGAACTGCCAGTCTACACGGTCGAATGCCTTCTCGGCATCGACCGTTAAAGGAGTTCTCTGACCTAAAACTTTTAACCCCCGCTGTGCCCGGGCTGTAAAACTATACAAAATAAACTTTCACTTACCTGCCTACGATCCCCGTTGTTCCGATATCGCCGTCCCGTTCTCCGGTCCCGGGCCCCTTCCGCTTCCTGTGTGTCGGTGACTCATAGTGCGCTCAGCCTATCAGCGGCCGCAGCAATGTCCCGTCGCGGCCGCTGATAGGCTGAGCGCACTATGAGTCACCGACACACAGGAAGCGGAAGAGACCGGGACCGGAGAACGGGACGGCGATATCGGAACAACGGGGGATCGTAGGCAGGTAAGTGAAAGTTTATTTTGTATAGTTTTACAGCCCAGGCACAGCGGGGGTTAAAAGTTTTAGGTCAGAGAACTCCTTTAAGAGGCACAATGGGACCTCGTGAGACCGGGCATAATCAGTTAAAAGAAGGGTCTTTAGGGTATTGTCCCTAGCCTCACGGCCACTCACAAAGCCGACCTGATCTAGGTGTATTATCCCTGGCAACAGTGGTTGCAGCCTATTTGCCAGTATTTTAGCAAAGACTTTCAGATCGACACCAATCAAAGAAATCAGCCTATAATTAGCGCAAAGAGTAGGGTCCTTGCCCGGCTTTGGAATGAGGGAGATGTGGGCCTCAAGTGTTTGTGGAGGAAACACTGAGCCCCCTGTCAGAGAGTTGAACACCTTAGTAAGAAAGGGTGCGAGAAGGGCAGAAAATAGTTTATAGAACTTGGGAGTGAAGCCATCCGGGCCCGGGCTCTTTCCACTCGGCGTACCCGCTATGGCTGTGGCGACTTCATCTTCCGTGATAGGGGCTTCCAGATCCGCAACGGTGTCAGCATCTAATGTAGGAAGTGCGGTATCCGAGATATAGGACAATTGGTCATCTACCCCAGAACAAGGGGAACCGGTCGATCGGGTCGCAGGAATATTATATAGGGATTGATAGAAGTCCCTGAATTCCTCAGCCATCTTAGTCGGTGCGGAGATCAACTCTCCCCGCACCCCCCGAATGTGGGGCACAAAGGCGGAAGATCCTTTTGGATGTAGGGAGCGAGCCAGCGATCGACCACATTTATCTTGAAACTTATATTGATGGAAAGCGAGCTTATCCGCATACGTGCGTGCGGAGGTCTCGTACAGTTCTCTGAGTTGTGATCGCGCCCTAGACACATCCGACAGCGTTGACACCGTCGGGGATCTTTTATGATCAATTTCTAGGTTTCTAAGTGTTCGAATTGCTGTCTCTATGGCAGCCGATCGTTCCTTTTTCAGACGTGCACCCATTTGGATAAAGGTTCCGCGTAGAACGGCCTTTAGCGCCTCCCATTGAAAGGGCACCGCAGTCGTATCCGAGGCATGGTCAGCAAAAAAGTTAGAGATCGTATCAGAGACCCTCTGCACACACTCCAAATTCGTGAGCAACGAATCATTCAAGCGCCATGTCCACTCCCTAATTGGAGTGGAGGGGAGCGAGAATGTCATGTGGATAGGAGAGTGGTCAGACCAGACCATCGGGTCTATGTTGCATTCAGGAGACCAATCTAGACAGCTGTGGTCACTCATCAAGTAGTCTATGCGACTATAAGTGTGATGTACATGAGAGAAGTGGGTATAATCACGGGACGTGGGGTGTAATACCCTCCACACATCTACAAGACGCATATCATAAAATGCCCGCTTCAGTGCCCTCAGTCTAGAGAATGAGACACCCGATCGTGAAGTGGAGGAATCTAAAAGCGGCTCCAGAGGGGTGTTAAAATCACCTCCCAAGACTAGCTTACCCTCCATGAACCCTGACAGAATCCTCAAGTAGTTCAGCGCGGACGATACTTGATTAACATTGGGAAGATAGATGTTAGCTACCGTAAATTTGGTACCCCACAGCAGGAATTTCACGAAAACATACCTTCCATGAGGGTCAGAGAGCTGATCAAGCACCTCCATGGGGAGCGTCTTATGAAAGGCAATAGACACTCCTTTGGCCTTCTGAGTTGGGTTAGTGCTATGGAACCACCTATTGAAATATCTGTTGGAGCAGGAAGGGGTGGAAGCGGAGTGGAAATGTGTCTCCTGGAGAAGAAGCACATTGACTTGGCGTTTGTGCATTTGATAAAGGATTTGACCTCTTTTGGAGGCAACATTGAGGCCATTAACGTTGTAGGAACAGAATTGCAGCCTGGGGTGAGAAACCATTGTGTGGGCCATGATGGAGTGACAAAGAAGAAGGGGGGAGGGGGGAAAGAGAAGGGAAGGCTGGAGTGGAGGAATAGGGATCAAGAGAAAGAAAAGGGAAGGAAGACAGCAGGGAAGGAAGAGTCGAGGAGAAGAGAGGTGGGTAAGAGATTGAACAAAGAGAGCACCTTAGAATAGTGGCTCAAGAAAAAACTACTAGTGTCCGAGAAAACAGGACACCTCGTGAAAAATCACGTGTCAGACACGGGCTGTGCCAATCCTATTCAGGGAAAAAAAGAAGAAAAGAAGACCAAAGCCTGCGCGTATGTAAAGTAGGTATAAGGAAGGTAAATGTGAACACCAAACTGCTGCCCCCCCTAGAACATGTTTTCCAAGGAAAACATAAATAATACAAATACAAAAAATGGGGGTACTGGCGCTGTCTGTGTATTCCCTGTATGACCAGGGTGCGATCTGTCTAATAAGCATGTGAGCGGTCCTAATGCTAAAATAGCGAGGATCATAAAGTGAAATTAAAAGTGGATAACCAAAAATATATACCGTATTTATCGGCGTATACCGCGCACTATTTTGCCCTGATTTTCAGGGCAAAATCGTGGGTGCGCAGTATACGCCGATACCCGCTTTCCCGCCATGAGTTTGAATACTGCGCCCGCATATAGCGAGCGCAGTACACTCGTGAATCTTCGGCCAGTCTCGGCGCCTCTCGTACTGACGTCCTGACGTCCTGAGCGTACAGGACGTCAGTGCGAGAGGCGCCCGAGCCTGCCCGAAGATTCACGAGTGTACTGCGCTCGCTATATGCGGGCGCAGTATTCAAAGTCGTGGCGGGAAACGAGCGGGAGGACGCCGCCGAAGGACGCCGGACCCGCCGAAGATGGACACCGGACCCGCCGAAGATGGACACCGGACCCGCCGAAGACGGACGCCGGACCCGCCGAAGAGGACACCCGACGAGGCCGCAGAAGGACGCCGGACCCGACGAGGCCGCAGATGGACGCCGCGCAAGACATCAAAACTGTAAGTACAAAACAACAAAAAATCTTTTTTTCCCACAGGATTGGGGGCTATATGTAATGTGCTGGGATGTGATCTAAGTGCTGGGATGTGATCTATATGTAATGTGCTGGGATGTGATCTAAGTTCTGGGATGTGATCTATATGTAATGTGCTGGGATGTGATCTAAGTGCTGGGATGTGATCTATATGTAATGTGCTGGGATGTGATCTATATGTAATGTGCTGGGATGTGATCTATGTGTAATGTGCTGGGATCTGTATGTAATGTGCAGGGGGCTTTGGAATATAAAAGGGGCTGTTGAAAGTTTTTTTCCTAAAACTTCCCTCCTAAAATTAGGGTGCGCGTTATACGCCGGTGCGCGTTATACGCCGATAAATACGGTAATTATATAAATATGTGGTATAGTAATACTATGTGTCCACTAGATGGCGATAATATAAGTGCCTGTAATTTGACTGTGATAACCAAAATGTTAGTGCAGGTGCACTGAAAGGTGTGACCAGCTAGCTAGTAGCAAGACATGAAAAATAATTAATTACATTAAATATATTCACACGCCAATGTGTGAAGTGAAAGATTCTAAACAGTGAAAAAATATATATATCATCCACAACCAGCAGCATTAATTGCCACTGGACAAGTATGGTATACTTGATAGATGTGAACAATAAAAAGTGAAAAACATCTATAGACAAATGAGTTAAAAAAGTCCTTCCAATTTGTGGCAATAAATGAATGGCAACAAATAATCAGTTCATTCGATGGGTGTCATCTTAGTGCCTTGCTTGGTGAACAAACATAATACTTCAGGTGCAGTCGCTGTGGCTCCGGTGCTCCCCCTTATGTGTCCCCACTCACCAGAGTTGAACACCCCTACAGGGGTAAAAAGCGTAGGTAGGATCTCCACCAGGTGTTCCACAGCTCAGATCTCCAGGCACTGGATTTCCCCGACGTTCCCTTTAAATTCCACAGCGGGGCAAAAATAAACGGCTGTCTTTATATACCTCCGGAAATAAGAAGGACAGGGACTCCCATAGCGTAATATGTTTGAAATAGCACTAAGCTAGGGTTTAATTGGCGGTGCCAGCAAAAAGAAAAGTTACAGATAACAAAAATACAAAAATGACAGGGACTCAAATATAAAGAAAATTAAAAAATTAAAATTAATTAAAAAAGGTCCAGGCTGGTGAAGTATACCAGCCGTTGGGTATAAAAACAAAACCTGCTGAGCCAGCAGTATGCCCACTAGGCACTTAGCGTCCGGTACTCGTGACAGAGCTGTAGAGCGGCGTGCGCTCCAGGTGCGTTCCAGCTCGTCTCCCGGAAGTGCGTGGGGGTATGCGTGTATCCGCTTGACGATCGTTTCGTCCAATCACGTCTTCTGAAGCGGGTCCCGCTTCAGAAGACGTGATTGGACGAAACGATCGTCGTAGTGCACCCGGCAGAGGACGTCACGAGGGCGGTCCCTGCGGTCGCCCCTCACCCTATGCACTCTGTCCAGTTCGATACGGGATGTAACCTCCCTGCCCAGGACCTGATTGAGGATAGCGGTGATAGTGGGTTTGAGGTCAGTACCGGAGGTTGCCTCCGGGACACCCTGCAGCCGGATGTTGTTCCTGCGGCTCCTGTTTTCACTGTCTTCGATTCGGAGCTGGTGCTGTCGTAGACGGGAAAGGTGGGCTGTAGAAGCATTTTCAATCGCTGTTATACGGGCTGAATGGTCTTCCTGAGTGGTAGCCAGTGCAGAAACTGTGACCTCCGATGCAGAGACCCGTTGTTTAAGGGCAGTCAGTTCAACATGGAGAGAAGCCTCCAATTTAGAGGCCCAGGAGTCAAAGTCAGCCCGGAAGGCAGAGAGCAGGGCAGTGGTTGTGGAGCCCGGAGCTCCCCCCGAGGCCGGGAGAGGCATCCCCTCTGGGGGAATGCCTACGCTAGTGGTAGGAGGCAGTGCGGGTCCGGATATTGGAACCTGAGGGTCCATCAGGGGAGTTGGGTGTGGGCCCGAGCCGTGTCCACCATCCGATGAAGCGGGGGAGGAAGCTTAGTTTTGCCCGGAGTTCGGCTTGCTGAAAGTTTGTCTTTCCCTGTACGAGGGTCTTGTGATGTTGTGCGTAGCAGGTACCGTTGGATAGTGCCTTGTTGCATGTGGCAGAGAATTTTAACGCAAATATGAGTAACTATATTAATCGTCCTATTTCTCCTAGCTCTGGTAATCTGTTGCATACTCCCTTGTCTGAAGAAATGTATAGAGAAAGCAGTAGAACAAGGAATCCCCACATTTGTGAACCAAGATATAGGGCACGAGGAAGATGAGTACAAAGAACCACACATTCCACTACAGACATTCCCAGTCTCACATCATGAATAGGCAGGACAACAGGGACAGATAGGATAGGGAACCCCAGGGGCCGCGACCTGAGTTCAGTTGCAGTGAAAGCCATCCTCACCACTAGAGGCTCTGGGGAACACCTGCTGGACCTTAGACTCCGCGCCCTGGGGTGGGGAATCTTGGATTAAAATAGGGACAGATCAAAATAGTTACTCCTATTTGCATATAAAATTCTCTGCCACCCGTTCATCCAACCAAAGTATTGGTCCCATGGATCTTGACTCTCTGAAGGAATCGTGGGAGGAGCGGTACTGGAGGGAATGCATAAATCAGGGAATTCCGATCCCATGAGATTGTCAGGGCATCTGACCCTTGAGCATAGGGATCTCTTGTTCTTGACACAAAACTGTCCAGTTTTGCATTGAACCTGGAAGCCAACAGGTCCCCATCGGGGGTTCCCCATTTCTGCCATTTGATTTGAAACATGTCAGGGTGTAGAGATCATCCACCTGCCAATTTTCTACCCCTGGAATGAAGACTACAGATAGGCGAGGAATATGCCTTTCTGCCCAGGCCAAGATGTGATTCACCTCTTTTTGGGCACCCAGACTTCTGGAGCCTCCTTGGTGATTGATAAAGGCTATGGCCGTAGCATTGTGGGACTGAACCCGAACAGGCCAGCCTTGCAGTCTGCAAGACCAAACTTTGTGGGCCAAATGAATTGCCTGAATCTCCAGAATGTTGATGGGTAGGAGCTTTTCGGCCCCAGACCACTTCCCCTGGGCAGATGCTTCTTCTAGCACTGCCCCCCAGCCCAAAAAGGCTGGCATCTGTGGTCACCACTTTCCAGGTAACTGGAGTGAAGGATTTCCTTTCCGACAGATTTTGGGGGAGCAACCACCAATTGAGGCTCTGGCGAACCTCTGGAGATATGATCATAGGAAGATCCAGGGCCCGAACATCCTTGTTCCAAGCTGACCGAATTCTGCCCTGTAGCGGTCTTGAGTAAAACTGGGCGTAAGGGACAGCCTCGAATGAGGCTACCATCTTTCCTAACAATCTCATGCATAGACGGATGGAAGGCCTTCTTTTTGCCCTTACCACTCGGACCAAGTCTCCTATGGCTTTTGTCTTTGGCTTGAGAAGGAATACCTTGCTTAGGGATGTGTCTATAATCATGCCCAAGTACTCTAGCCTTTTTTGAGGTTGCAAGGAAGATTTCTCCAGATTGAGGACCCAGCCTAGGTACTCTAAATATTCCACTTTGCTGTGCACATTGTGACCCAATCGTGCGGCAGACTGATCCATGATCAACAGATCGTCCAGGTAGGCTGTTATCACTATGCCTTGTGCCCTTAGCCTTGCCAGGGCCGGGGCCAGTATTTTCTTGAACACTCGAGGTACTGTAGCCAGCCCAAAAGGAAGGGCCACAAACTGAAAGTGGCGCTGATCCACCGCAAACCTTAGAAATCTTTGGTGAGCGGGAAATATTGGCACATGTAGATATGCACCTCTGATGTCTATTGATGCCAGGAATTCTCCTCCCTGAAGGGTGGAAACAACTGAACGAACAGGCTCCATGCCGAAGGAGCGAATGTTCAAAAAGTGATTCAGACTTTTTAGATCTATGATAGGTCTGACATCCCCATTTGGTTTTGGAACCGTAAACGGGTTTGATTAGAATCCTGACCCCTGATCCTCTGGGGCTAATTCCAAGATCACCCCTTGGCACAACAGGTGTTCCAAGGCCAACAGTAGAGGCCTTCTTTTCTTTGGGTCTTTGGTAATTCTTGATCTTAGAAACAGGGGTGGCGGAAGTTCTTTGAATTCTAGCTTATAGCCTGAGGACACTGTGGCGATGACCCACTTGTCCTGAACCTCGTTCTGCAAGGCGTTGGCAAAATGCAGTAGCCTTCCCCCCACTCGGCCGAGCGGGGGCATCCCTTCATAGGGAAACCTTGGGGGTCTGTTTAGACTTTGAACCCCAAGTCCTTTTCTGCCCATGGGCTTGGCTCTGGGCTTTACCCCTAGTGTTAGACTGGGGCGGCCGTCGCCACTGCCTGGAGACTGATTTTCCAGGGGCTGGAGAAAGAGTACATTTAAATGAGGGATGCTTACTCTTTCTTTTAACCGGCAATAGAGTAGACTTGCCTCCGGTTATCTTTTGGATGTATTTATCCATGTCATCTCCAAACAGGCGTTCTCCCCCAAAGAGGAATGCTTCCAAGTATTTCTTGCAGGAAGCCTCGGCCTCCCAATGTTTTAACCAAAGGGACCTGCGCATATGTACCTGCAGGAGATTCAAGCGAGATGCTTGTTGAACAGAGTCCATAATCGCATCAATCGCAAAGCACAAGGCCTTAGCAAGGTCTTCATAAACCTCAATCTCCTTTAAAGGGAGAGGGTTAATCATCTGCTTCATTTGTTCCTTGAGGAACTGATATACACCAATGGCTGCAACCGCAGGTTTTACTACAGCCCCAGCCATGGCAGAGGAGGCTTTTAACAGGGACTTCAGCTTTTTATCAGTTGGATCTTTAAAACCCTGCACGTTGTCTAAAGGACAGGTCAGGTTTTTGTTGGCACAAGAAATAGCTGCATCAATAGCAGGTACCCCCCATTTCTTAGTGAAACCTTCTTCCATAGGATAAAGGAGGGAAAACTGCTTAGGAGGAGAAAACAGTTTATCTGGGTGAACCCAGTCATCATATATCAGTTTATCCAGCAAGGGATGAACTGAAAAGGCGCATGCAGCCTGCAAGGATTTCCGAGATCCCAAAGAGGAAACAGAGGGCCTAGAAGCTTCAACAGGAGGCAATTTGTAAGTGGCACGCACCATCTCTGCATAATATTGCACCTGCATCTTTAGCGACTGAGAAGTCGCAGGAAACCTTTCATCCTCTGAGTCCTAAGACTGCGCATGATCCGCATCTCCTGAGAGGGATTTTTCACCCTCAGAAGGCTCATCTGATGAGAGAGCCAGAGCAGATGAAGGGGATCTACCCCGTTTTCTGCTATTTTTCAAGGAGGTTGCGACAATATTAGCAATCCTTCCTTCCAGGCCATTCATAGCAATTTGTAAAGCTTCCCCAGTGACGTATACAGGAGCTACCATAGGAGAAGCAGCAAAACCAGACAGGGGCTCATCCTGTGAGGCTGCTATCAGGCTAACAGAGGGGGATGGTAAACTGCAGGCAAGCTCAGAATCCTTAGCCGTACGTGGGGATTTTCTGGTGCATTGTTTATTCGCCCTAGACCGTCTTTTGGAGACCTAGTCCTTACTGCAAAGCAAAGGTACTATCCACAAATATAAATCACTGTTGTGCTATAGTCTTAAAATACACAAAAATATCAGCTCACTGCACAACCTGATGCCGAGTAGGAGTCTTAGGTTTGCCTGGTTCAATCCAAAGTGATGCTTACAGTCCACAGCTCTGTGTCCATGCCGCTTACAGAAGGCTCTGGCGTTCTGGGCTTTTGAACCAGCCTCTTGGCGCCTGCACACAGGTGTCCTGCATTGTGCACGGCACTAGCAACCACATTGACCCTCCCCCCAACCATGTCTCTGTATGACACGGAGGAGCCAGCTTCCTTCCTTGTATCAGTGCCAGTGACGTCGGCAGCCAGTCATCTTCTTCCATGTGTGCTGTTAAGGGGGGGTCTAAAATTCTTCCTCCACCGTCCCAACTCTGTTCTGCAGCTTATTGCCTCCCCCGGACCCCTACACCTATGGTAAGGCATTCGGGCACTCCTTTCTGCAGGCGCCCTATTCCAGCTCCCAATGCTCCAGGACGACTTTGGTTCAGTCTGTCCTTCTAGTACAGCCTGTGAAAAAGTGGAGGGGAATAGGCAGTGCTCGGAGCAGATCATTCATGGGGAGAGGTGCAGTGGCTGCTAGCTGACCTTTCCGGTGGATGGGATTTTGAAGAGTGGCTGAATGGCGGGGATTCCTTCAATACTGCCCGGGGAGAGCTGGACGATGAGGCCATGGATAGGTAGGGAGGATGGATCCTCCGATCTACATTGTACTGTGTGTGGGGGGATGGGGATGTGAGTAGAGCAGAAAGCATGTGTCAGGTAGGTGAGTGCATGCATCAGGTAGGTCAGTGTATGTTGCACAGTGTATTCTGAGCACAATGCATTCCTAATCCCTGCATTCTGATCGAATCTGGCAGAATCGTACATTTTTACACTGCCCAAAGCCAGCACTAACTATCCTCACCCCAACACACACAGATGGGAGAGGAGAGAGGGCTCGATCTGCACCTCTTCCCCCCCACCCCTACCCTTCTGTGTCTGCCCACACTTCAATCCCCGGCGCTGTACCTCAGAAAAGGAAAGTTGGGGGGCTTAAATTTGAAGTCCAGCAACCTCAGATACATCTGAATGAGAGGTGCTGACTGCTAAGGGGTGAGTGAGCTCACCATCCATCCCTGTCTGTTACAGAAGTCTTCCTCCTTCTCTCTCCTTCCTCTAATGCACCCCTTACATCAGAGATCCCCTTTAAACCAGAGGCCACAGTGTTTCCCCTTACATCATAGTCTTCTTTGTACATCAGAGTTCTCAGTATCCCCCCTTAAATCAGGGTGCCCAGAGCATCCCTTATGTTAGAGTCCCCAGAGTTCTCCCTTACATCAGAGTCTGCAGAGTCCCCCCTTACAGTGTTAGGAAACGCTGTGAGTTCAGATGTAAAAGGGGAACTCTGCAGATTCAGATTTAAAAGGGGAACTCAGTGGACACTGATGTGAAGGAGGACTCTTGTTATAAACTTCATATGATTAAAAATGTTATTTAATAACAAAATATATGTATAGTTTATACTATTTTAGCACCTATGTACTTTATAGTACCGGTACTAGTTAAATTTAAGGGTAGATCAGAGTGTAGTTAAACTCTGATCCAGATTGTTAAGTGCAAAATATGGTCTCTGTCTCAGCTTGGCTGTGCTGTGGGCTTATTCTGTTGTACTGGGGTGTTTGTCCACCCCCGGTGCTGCAGGTGGCAGCAGTGGAGTCAAGGTTTGGGTGCTCTTTCCCAGCAGCCAATCAGGAGGGTTTGTCCTTGCTGTGCATGCTGAGGAGGGGTATTTATGAGGCAGCCGCCATTTAGTCTGGGTCTTCTTCATCCAGTGTGGCACCCACCTTTAGGGTGGCCACACCACGGCACCCTGGTGCTATGGCCTACCTGGCCGGGGCGTGCGTGCCACGCGGTGTTCCTGGTTCCGGCACCATGCTGGCCCGGAGAATCTAAACAGCGACGCGGAACCAGTGAGTGACTGGGTTCCCACCTTTGAAGATCCCAAGCTGTACTGCTGTTCGGTGAGGAGTCGGTCTGAGGAGCGCCATTGAGAGGCTGGCGGTCCAAAAGGGCCTGGACAGACCACTGGGGATCGAGGTAGTCGGACACTTAGGGATTGATCACCTGTCAGTCGCTACCTGGGCAACAAGTTGAAGGAGATCCTGGCGTAACTCATCTAAGGAGGGATATCTCCAAGAATTCAATCCAGAGAGGGCCTGTGGCAGAGGTGTCTTTCTGAGGCTCACCAAGGGGAATCTGTGGCTCTTTCTCAAGTTCAAGTTCACTAAGGAGGGTCTGTGGCAGAGACTTTATCCTACAATTGTCCGAGTGATACTCCGGCTGCCAGGTCAGTGAGAGAGGCCTGTCCGGGTACGCTAAACCCACTCCGGCAGGAGTGGTGCATAGAAGGGTTACGTTTGGGAGCAGGACTGTTTCTTATTATCACGCCTGAATCTGCTATTCTCCATTCTTCTTCAACATTACTTTTCTCACCACAAGTTTACTGTTTTTACCCGGCTGGGTAATAAAGAGCACAGCAAAGAGCACCTGTTGTGGGCATTCCTTTACTTCTGTATAGTGGAAGGTAACCTGCGCTGGGATAAGGAGTATAGGCTGCTGCCCCCCTGTGTAGCCCCTATAACAGGGATGTGAAAGAGATAAAAATGTAAATGGGGTGGTGGCGCTGCCTAGTGCACGTAGGGCCTACTCAGGTGTGAGTGCCCAAGTGCATCCAATAGGGCTGTGAGTGGCTAGGGTCCCAGCAGTGCAAGTGGGCTAGGAACCCACTCAGAGTGATGTTATTGAGATAAGGTGGTGCAGATGTATATTAGTAACAATGTACCAGATCTATATGTACTATGTATCAATACACCAATCATATAACACAATCTACATATACTACACGTGCATGTGCTAAACAGTATACAAGAGTTACTGCAATGTAGATAACCAATGAATCCTGCACATACAAAATAAATGAAGTAAAAAGAAAACAATACAGCAGTACACCCTGTGTATATATAAATGGGTGGAAGCCCAGCACACAAACTATATAGTGGCTGGAGATCCACTCAAGGTCACAAAAAGGTGGGTACTAGTAACTGGTATAAATATAGCTGCTAATCCAAGATATGTAAATGCTATATACTGGATCATACAAGTTGACTGTACAAATACTGCATATATATCCTGCGCATATAGTAAACAACGTACAGGTAAAAACCTATAGTGCTAGAGACCGTGACGGGCTTATGCACAGCAATGTGTGGGCCACTTAGTCCATGTCCATAAAATCATAGATAACAGTGGGCAATGGCAATACTGGATATACAGGATGTCCAAGGAAGGTGAGGCGTGCAGAGGGAGTGGTCCTAGGGCTGCAGGTACGAAGTGATCCCGGTGCTCCCCTCAGGGTTCCCCACTCACCAGATGGCGCTCCCCGTTTGGGGTGCCAGGCATGTACCGCAAACTCAGATGTTAATCCTTTCCTCTGCTCACACGCTCAGCTGCCCCTCGAGTATGATTTCCAGACTTCCAGAACTTCCAGAGATTGCCCGTCCGACAAGATATGCACACCAAATAGTTGCTCCGTAGTTCCAAAAAGTATATATGTGTAAAAACAAAAAGAGGAGCTCCAATGGTGTAGTACCATAAAATGTATTAAAAATAAAATTAAATAGAAAAAAAGAAATAGCCACAAATGCTCAATGAGAGTGGCTGTAACAGTTATGGTAAAATAACACAATACGATAAGCAAATCCAGACGAAAAACAAAAGATTAAAGCGTCAGGAATGCAGGGTATAAGCATGTATACGGCGGTGGGTGGCGTGCGTTCCAACCACAACCACCTGAACGCTGACCCGGAAGTGACTTATGTGCGTGCGTACGCCTTTACTTCTACTATATGCAACATGCACCCCTAGAAATTTTGGAGGATCCATGAGGTAATATGCCGCCCAAAAATCCAGCAACTCCTCCGGGGGTAGTGCTACACTATAAATAAAAATTGCAGTGCATTGCTAAAGTGTTCGGGTTTGACTTAAAATAAAGGTGGCAACCCTACCCAAGGGAGATGCTGCGAGCACCATAGAGCTGCCGATCACCACCTCCCACTCCCCCCACTGCATCCCAAACTGAAAGCCAGAGGTGAAGGGGGAGATGCTGTGTCTTGGGGCCCCCCACAGCAGCAGAACGGCAGGGCCCCGTCACAAGTGCGACTGCAGTGACCTTGAAAGTTCCGCCACTGTATGGGCATATATGCATTAGGGCTGTGTTGTAGAGGTAAAGTTCTCAATATTGCTAGAAATAGCCCAGAGATAATGAGATGGAAAAGATAATGCAAGTAACCATCAGGGCTTCACTATGAGGTGAAAATCATGGATCTTTAAATAAACCAAGGACCAGCTGGTCCGCTCACCCGACTAGGAGCACTGCAGGTTTGTGTCTTTAACAGCCTGTGGCGGCTTGTTGTCTCATCCGTGTCTCACATCTGGTAAACATGAAGTCCAGGAGTTGTAGCTTAGGTCGCACTCGGGGATATGAGCGATAGCTGCTCATCTGGATTCAGCTCTAAGCTGGTGTCTCGGAGTGCCTCAGTAAAGATGGATGCCACGGTACTCGTGGAACTCAAGGAGCATGTGCAACGTAGCATCAGAGGTCACTTCTCAATGTAACTCATGTGGTGTTGTGACAGCCGACATGTTTTGTCCAATCAGCATGAGCTTACCTGAAGCATTTTTTCTATTCCAGTGGATCTAAAAAGTAAATTTATTCTCCAAATGTCACTTCATGTGTGAAGTATTTACTACAATTAATGTTGGTCTACCAGTTTAATTGGCTGTATATGTGGAATTTTGTGTGTTTGAGCGGTTTGTGCAGCTTCTGCAATTATAGACAACATTGGGCCAGATTCACGTAGGACTTATGCCGACGTATCTCGAGATACGCCACATAAGTCAAAATGTGCGCAGTCGTATCTGTGCGCCATACCCACAGAAATAGATACGCCTGAAAATAGGTTTCTTCCGACCGACGTAACTTTCCTATGCCGGCGTTTCGCGGGCGCATATTTACGCTGGACGCATCTGGCGCTCCCATTAATTTCCTATTCAGATATGCAAATGAGGGAGATACGCCGATTCGCAAACGTACGTGCACCCGGCGCACGCTACGCGCGGTGCGCGTAAGTTGTACGTCCGGCCTAAAGTTATCTCTCATAAAGCAGGTGTAACTCAGCAACAGACGTGCACAGGTCAGCAGGAGAGCAGCTGCAGCAGCACCGTTACGGACGAGCTGAGCAACCACACTTGCAGGACAACACATCTGTATGCCAACATGCCAGGGGCAGCCGTGGTCCTAGCACTACTACTGTGTCCACAGGCACGTAGGAGGGCACGGGAGAGGATATACCGAACGCGCATGAACGTCTTTGGCATGGGTGATTCGGAGGTGTATCGCGTAGGGACAGGAAGTACTAGACCTCACACACTCTGACAGGAGAGACACAAGCTCGCTGCTCGTTTTGTTTGGAGATTCCCGACATTTTAAATGTGAGTTTTTTATATTCTTTTACAATAAATACCTTTGAAGCGGAGCTGTACTATGTGCTTTCTTCTCTCTTTGCCCATCTACACCCGCTGAGCATTTCTGAGTGCCAGCATCTGTGGACGTTTAGGTGGAGGCTAAAGAGAGAGGATCAGTATACAATCAAGATCACTGACTGGATCGCACAAACTCGCCATTCGTAGGAGATAGGCCCACTGCTCACGGCCTCCATGTGAGTGCATGTGCATGTGATTCATTATTTCCCAGATCCTTTTTTCAGTACTACGCCATGTTTTTCTCTTTTTCTTTTCCTTCCAATATGGCCATTCAATGTGGAGACTACATCTAGCTATTTATCCTGCTGGATCTTTGAGTGTATCCCAAGTGGTATTTAGGCTGTCCTTGCTATGGCCTTGAGGTGAGCATTCTATACCACTAGAGGTGTGTGCACCGAAGTTCGCTCTTCCCTGAAACACTGGATTCTTTGGTTTTTCACCACACTATTGTTGACAGCATATCGAGAATTGCACTCTTTACCTCTTTTTGGATGTGAGACCTTCACCTGTATCTGACTCCATTGGACTTTTTACACTTTATCATTTTTTGGGATCACTTACCTTTTGGTCTTACAGTACCAATCTTGGACACTTATCTTTAATATTGTGTTTACCTTATTTATTCCTGTGTTTATTTATCTTTCATGAATGTATTTTGTTGCACATTGCTAAGCTTTCTCAGATCACCCACCCCACAGCTCAGATTGGACATTGCTTGTAGGGATTACCCCGCCTACTTGGTGGGACTCACTGTTTTTTGTTTTATCCCTCCACACCAACATAGCGCAGTCACTATTACTTATTTAATTTGCTTTCACTTTTGGTTAGGACCAATTTCAGGTAACTGCAGCAGTGCCCCCTAGGTTTAGAATACTGATAGCACGAGAGCCCTTCCATTTCACAATCTTATCTCAATCTCTCCCTCAGATCAGCAGCAGTCTTTCCCTACCATAGCTAAAGCAGAGTGACGAGCTGTGCTGTGTGCCTCTAGCTTGTATAGAGGCTGGGTCACATGCTGGGTCACATGCTGCACTGGCCAATCACAGCCATGCCATTAGTAGGCATGGCTGTGATGGCTTTTTAGTCACAGCAGTAAAACAAAAAGCGATTGGCTGCCGTGCAGCTCACCGTTACATAGCCGAATTCTGAACCAAAACTTTCAGAAAAATGTTCGGGTCCAGGTAAAAAAAAAAACAAAGTCCGTACCGAACCCGAACTTTACAGTTTGGGTTCGCTCAACCCTAATGACCAGTAGACCATGTTTCATTCAAATTCCTCATGACAGGCCACAAATATCAGCCACCACCCATAACAATTCATGGTCCCTGTCTTAGGTAAATACAGCGGCATAAAAGGCCTTTTATGTCCGTTGAATGCCTAATTTTTGGGGCCTGCACTTATTTATCCTGTGAATGCCTAATGTACCTCCAGCCACAGAATCCAAAGTTGATTGCTGTCAGGTGAACGCCTGTCGGCTAATTTTTGGGGCTTGTAATGGCCGACACTTATTTATGTATCCGGTTTTTCACTAAATACTTCTGGTAGGTCAGTGTCCATGTTGTGGAACTATTTGTGCACAGCTAGTAAGTATTTTGTGGCTGCAAATATGACCTGCAGGTTTTTAATGTTCGCTTGCCATTAAAGTCAATGGGGCCCGCTGCGAACCTTCGGTTCACGAACATTTGAGAAAGTTTGCAGTTAGCGTTCGCGAACCGCCCCGTCAGATGTTTGTCCATCACTATCCACCAATAGTGATCAATAATAAAAATTACACTTACTACAAAAATACACTTTCATACATGTGAGGAAGAGCAGATCTCCTCCAACCTATTCACAGCTACTTCAGTCTGTATAAGGCCTAGTACACACGAGAGGATTTATCCGTGGATACGGTCCAACGGACCGTTTCCGCGGATAAATCCTCTCGAAGATTTCCGCGGATTTGCATCCGATGGAGTGTACTCACCATCGAATCGAAATCCGCGCCAAAATCCCATCGCGATGACGTGTCGCGCCTTCGCCGCGATGATGGAAAAAAACCTTCATATAGAGAGTTTATTGTACAAAGTTTAGACGAGTTTAGGAGAGTTTTGCATTTTTATGCCAGAAAGCTCCAATCAGAAATGTCAACCAGAAGAGTTTTTTTTTTCCTGCCTCTAAACGTTGAGCTCAAAATATGTCTGTAATCATCCCAATGTGTATGGACACATAGGAGAACATGGAGCTGCTTCTACAGGCAGAACACAAAACTCCTGTAGTAGCAGCAATTGTTAAACCAGTGTGCATGGAGCCTAAATATCCAATCCTGGACTGTTACACTATATGACCAAAAGTATTGGGACACCTGCCTTTACACACACATGAACTTTAATGGCATCCCAGTCTTAGTCTGTAGGGTTTAATATTGAGTTGGCCCACCCTTTGCAGCTATAACAGCTTCAACTCTTCTGGGAAGACTGTCCACAAATTTTAGGAGTGTCTATGGAAATGTTTGACCATTCTTCCAGAAGAGCATTTGTGAGGTCAGGCACTGATGTTGAATATGAGGTCTGGCTCGCAGTATCTGCCCTAATTCACCCCAAAGGTGTTAAATCGTGTTGAGGTCAGGACTCTGTGCATACCAGTTGTTCCTGCACCCCAAAATCACTCATCCATGTCTTTATGAACCTTGTTTTGTGCACTGGTGAACAGTTATGTTGGAACAGGAAGGGGCCGTCCCCAAACTGTTCCCACAAAGTTGGGAGCATGAAATTGTCCAAAATGTCTTAGTATGCTGACGCCTTGAGAGTTCCCTTCACTGGAACGATGGTGCCAAACCCAACTCCTGAAAAACAACCCCACACCATAATCCCCCCTACACCAAATTATTTGGGGCAGAGCAAAAAGCAAGGTCCATAAAGACATGAATGGGGAACTTGACTTGCCTGGATAGTCCGGACCTTAACCCAATAGAACACCTTTGGGATGAATTAGAGCAGAGACTGTGAGACAGGCCTTCTCATCCAACATCAGTGCCTGACCTCACAAATGCTTTTCTGAAGAATGGTCAAACATTCTCATAGACACTCCTAAACCTTGTGGGCAGCCTTCCCAGAAGAGATGATGCTGTTATAACTGAAAACGGGCGGGGCCAACTCAATATTGAACCCTACGGACTAAAGCCTCATACACACAATATGAAAGTCGGACTAAAATTTCATCTGAACAATCTGCCGATTTTCAGATCGTTAGTATGGTGCTTTCAACAGCCGCTCCAATTTGTCGTCTGACAAAAGCTGGATGTGCAGACTATAACATTTTTATCGTATGTGATCTCAACATCTGATTTTTATTTATCAAGTAAGTTTTTCTTCAGAAAAAGATCATAAGAGCAAAACTATTCCACACATTTCATCACTTCTGAAGTAGTATTCTGTCGGATGAGAATTTTTGTATGGTGAGTAATCTCTTCACTTCCTATATGAGACTAGCATTTCACAAAAAATGGAAGAACGGTCATCTGAAAATCTGATCGTGTGTGCGAGGATTAAGACTGGGATGCCAATAAAGTTTATGTGCGTGTAAAGGCAGGTGTCCCAATACTTTTGGTAATATAGTGTGTGTCTAAATTATATATATCAAATAATAATAATGGAGATATATTTCATCTCCTGGTTGTCTCTCTATATCTCCAATATCAGACCGTTCTCTAAAGCGGGATATAAAAATGTAAAAAATGAAATATCTGCACTAAAAATCTAATAAATGAAAAGCAGCCGCCAGCAGGAAGTCTAATATAGAAGTACAAATAGTATAATAGAATTCTATGTATAGAGCCCGACACTTAGTGATAAAATGTGTGATGAGACAAATGAGAAATCTGCAACCTACAATCTGTCCGAATACCAACACTTATAATGTAGATGTGATAACTCCACCAATACTGATCAATAATAACAATTACCTTCACTACAAAAATACACTTTCATACATGTGAGGAAGGGCAGATCTCCTCCAACCTGTTCACAGCTACTTCAGTCTGTATAACATATAATGTGCAAAAATACAATATCACCCGAGGTGTCCAGACAATGGCCGCAATCACATTACATAGAAAAGAAGAAGCCTCCATGTCACTGCCTGGACTCCATCATACACGGCTGCAGTCCGGAGCGGTGTGTGCTCTGAGTTCTGTGTATACTCGTGTATATGATGAAGTGTACAATCTGTGATTCTATATATATATATATATATATATATATATATAAGGATTATACACTATGGAGGATTTTTCTTTTCTATGTAATGTGATTGCGGCCATTGTCTGGAGACCTTGGGGGATATTGGAGATACTACCTGAAGGTCTGACATTCCGGGGCACAGTCTGTTCTCATCGGAAGCCGGCTTGAGTGGAGTGGAGCTGCTGGAAGGATATAAACAAGTGTGTCTGGGCCTTGCTTGTGGGGACAAACCTTTTGGTAAGTGACCTGTTTGCTCACTGGTGTGGGGGAGGGTGATTGAAGTTGCTGCAAAGAGGTGGCAGCTGATCAGCATTGGTTTAATCCATCTGGATGAATCTCTGGGACTTCTTATTTCTGTTATGGCACAAGTCCCTGTATGGTGATTGGAGATGGAAGTAGTGTTGAATGGGTTGTAGGAAATCCGCTATGTTCACATTTATGAACTTTCTCTTGATGTTTGCAGTTTTATAAGATAACTTTGTTACATTTCATGTTTATGTATTTTTGTACATTATATGTTATATAGACTGAAGTAGCTGTGAATAGGTTGGAGGAGATCTGCTCTTCCTCACATGTATGAAAGTGTATTTTTGTAGTGAATGTAATTGTTATATCTGATCACTATTGGTGGAGTTATCACATCTAGTATAATATGGAAGACTGCAGCACTAGTATATAACATTCACACAATATAAATGTGAAAATATAACAATAGAAGTGAGACTCCTCATCACAAACCTCCCTATGTGTATATATAACAATGGTATGGAGAATATTTCACTGATAACTAATGAAGAGAATTTATAATCAGCATATATAAAATTAGTGCAGCAATAATGGTACACATTTTCAAAAAAGGTCCAAATAAAGAACAGTAATAGTAATAGTAAAATCTTCTCCAAACCATAAGATCAAATCCTCCACCATGATGTTCATAGGAAATCCCAAAGTACAATGGTGTCACTTTTAGTCAATAAAATTTCCACAACATTAATCAGACTTTTGTGACCATCAAAGTGAATCCCCACAACTGGATCCAAGACTTAGCAGAAGGTTGGAGGTGAAAGCCTATTGGTCAGTGTGAGTGTGTATGGTCCAATCCCCATACAGGAATAATGAATGGATCACACCATCTCATCCACTTCTCATGTCACATTTAGTAATTGGGATCCACAGAAAGAGAAAACCTCCAATCGTGTAGATAATCAATCGTGTTTTATAAAGTGATCTCATATAAATGATTCCAATAAAGAGAAATGAGTTCCATTCATGTAGAGAATAGTTCCATTCATTCCTGGGGGAGAAATTCATTTTCTTCTGGTAACATTCTTCTCTTCTTCTACAGATTGTATGATAATCACCTGACAGACAGTTCCTGCCCCCACCTGGCATCTGTAATAAGAAATAACCAGACACTGAGGACACTGGACCTGACTGAGAACAATCTGGAGGGTCCTGATTTCAGGGATCTGATGGAAGCTCTGACAACAAGCCGGATAGAGGAATTACAGTGAGTATAACAGGACTGTCTGAGACAATAATATTCTGGGACAGTTTTATATCTAAACCACATAAATAATATAGAAATATGAGAATGTCATCAAATTCCATCTTTAGGCTCCATAAGGCTCCATACACACTGGGCTTAAAAAAATGCCAGTTCCCTTGGCAGAAAAAACTTTCATATAGAGAGTTTATTGTACAAAGTTTAGACGAGTTTAGGAGAGTTTTGCATTTTTCTGCCAGAAAGCTCCAATCAGAAACGCGAACCTGAAGTTTTTTTTTCCTGCCTCTAAACGTTGAGCTAAAAATATGTCTGTACTCATCCCAATGTGTATGGACACATAGGAGAACATGGAGCTGCTTCTACAGGCAGAACACAAAACTCCTGTAGTAGCAATTTTTAAGTCAGTGTGCATGGAGCCTAAATATCCAATCCTGGACTGTTACACTATATGACCAAAAGTATTGGGACGCCTGCCTTTGCGCACACATGAACTTTAATTGCATCCCAGTATTATGGTATGGATAAGCAGATCCTCAAATTTGAAAGCACCTCATCCCATGAAATACATAAATGAATAACATTTAATGACATCCCAGTCTTAGTCCATAAGGTTCAATATTCAGTTGGCCCACCTTTTGCAGTTATAACAGCTTCAACTCTTCTGGGAAGTCTGTCCACAAGGTTTAGGAGTGTGTCTATGAGAATGTTTGACCATTCTTCCAGAAGAGCATTTGTGATGTTGGATGAGAAGGCCTGACTCTCCGATTTAAATCATCCCAAAGGTCATAGGCGTGCGCACGGGGTGTGCCGGGTGTGCCCAGGCACACCCTAATCAATCCTGTGCTCTCACTGCTGCAAGCCTGTGAAATTGCCTGTGTACCTTATGTCACCCCTGTGGTCGGTCCGGGCAAGCAAAAAAATCTGTGTGCTGTGATTGGGAGGTGATTAAACAGGGACTAGGGAGCCCCCGGGACCACAGCCGCGGATTAATCCAGCCGCATTTGCCGATGGGTCTTCTATAGTTCCGGCTGCAGGACCCAGAGGCGGCGGCGGAGTGATATACATCTTCACTCTGACCCCCCCCCCCCTTTGGCCTCCTTTCTCTCCCTTGGAAGAAGCACACCGAACCTCAGCCTGGATAGCGGCAGAGCGGGTGGCTCAGTAAGGTGAGCAGTGAAACAGCACTGACTGAGCAGGGAAGGCAGCCAGACACACAATGGACCAAGAAAAAAAGACAACTCGATATAAACACTGCCTGACTTGTCAGCAAAAAAAGTAAGTGTGCATTTATATATATATATCTATCACACTTACTGTTTTGCTGACAAGTCAGGCAGGGTTCATATTGATCCAGGAAATAAAACTCAAAAGAAAGGGAATGTGGCTCTGTTCTGCGAGATTTGATTCTAATGATATAATACATGATGTGTAAGTGCTAGTAGTAATAAATACCCTGACAGTGCAGGTAAAAAAAACAAAAATATGAAGTGTCCAGCAAAAACAGTGGCAAATTATGTAAAGGAAATATAGTACGTGTGCAAAAATATTAAAGATGGCAAATAAATCCCACAGATTATGTACCGTATATGAATCCAATATAAAAAATACACCTGGAAGCCATGTGATCAGTGTGTGGGCTGGACATAGTGAATCCCATTACTGCTGGTCTTGTACCATGTGACTGCTGTGTCCAATCAGAGCGTCCTGACCCATACAAGCATCCTGATCACTGCCATACCCCATTTCAGCATCATGATCACTGTCATACCCCATACCAGCATCCTGATCAATTGTAATATATATAGTATGCCATAGTTTGTAGACTGTATCACTTTCACACAGACCAAATCTGCAGAGATCTATTGTTTCTGGGGGGCAGGTGTCTATTGTTCCTGCGAGGGATCTATTGTTGCTGGGGGGGCAGGTGTCTATTGTTCCTCCGTGGGATCTATTGTTGCCGGGGGGGCAGGTGTATATTGTTCCTGGGAGGGATCTATTGTTGCTGGGGGGCAGGTGTATATTGTTCCTGGGAGGGATCTATTGTTGCTGGGGGGCAGGTGTCTATTGTTCCTGGGAGGGATCTATTGTTGCTGGTGAATCTATAGTTGCCGTGAGGGATCTATTGTTGCTGGGGAGATGTCTTGTTCCTGGGGATCTATTGTTGCTGAGGGTATCTAACAAGTTTATTTAAAGCAGTAAACACAGTTCAGGATATTAAAACCTGACACTTATTAAAAAAAAATCCTACTTACTGTGCGGTTTGTGTAAAAATTACTTATTTGATCTGGCGATTTATTTAAAAGTTTTGTTTATTTTAAAAGATTATTTAATTAATAAGTTAAAAAAAAATGTTAGTTTACATTGATGTTTATTTAATTAAAAATGTTTTAATACATGTATTTATAAGAGTGTGTGTATATATATATATATATATATATGACACGTGTGTTTGAGCTTTGGTTTGAGGTGCACACCCTAATGCATTAGGCTGCGCACACCTATGCCAAAGGTGTTCTATTGGGTTGAGGTGAAGGCCAGTCAAGTTCCTCCACCCCAAACTCACTCATCCTCGTCTTTATGGACCTTGCTTTGTGCACAGGTGTGCAGTCATGTTGGAACAGGAAGGGGCCGTCCCCAAACTCTTCCCATAAAGTTGGGAGCATGAAATTGTCTAAAATGTCTTGGTATGCTGACTCCTTAAGAGTTCCCTTCACTGGAACTAAGGGGCCAAACCCAACTCCACACCATAATCCCCCTCCACCAAATAATTTGGGGCAGTGCACAAAGCAAGGTCCATAAAAGACACGAATGAGCGAGTTTGGGGTGGAGGAAATTGAATGGCCTGCACAGAGTCCTGACCTCAACCCGATAGAACACCTTTGGGATAAATTACAGTGGAGAGTGTGAGCCAGGCCTTCTCATCCAACATCAGTGCCTGACCTCACAAATGCGCTTCTGGAAGAATGGTTAAACATTCCCATAGACACCCTCCTAAACCTTGTGGACAGACTTCCCAGAAGAGATGAAGCTGTTATAACTGAAAAGGATGGGGCCAACTCAATATTGAACCCTACTGACTAAAGCCTCATACACACAATATGAAAATCGGAAGTAAAATTTCATCTGAACAATCAATCTGCCGATTTTCAGATCGTTAGTATGGTGCTTTCAACAGCCGCTCCAATTTGTCGTCTGACAAAAGCTGGATGTGCAGACTATAACATTTTTATCGTATGTGATCTCAACGTCTGATTTTCATTTAATAAGTACGTTTTTCATCAGAAAAAGATCATAAGAGCAAAACTATTCCACACATTACATCACTTCTGAAGATGTATTCTGTCGGATGAGAATTTTCTTATGGTGAGTAACCTCTTCACTTCCGATATGAGACTAGCATGCCACAAAAAACGGATGAACGGTCGTCTGAAAATCTGATCGTGTGTGCGAGGATTAAGACCGGGATGCCATTAAAGTTCATGTGCGTGTAAAGGCAGGCGTCCCAATACTTTCGGTAATATAGTGTGTGTCTAAACTACAAAAATCTAATAATAATGGAGATATATGAAAAGCAGCCGCCAGCAGGAAGTCTGATATAGAAGTACAAATAGTATAATAGAATTCTATGTATAGAGCCCGACACTTATGCCGCGTACACACCATCACTTTATGTGATGAAAAAAAACGACACTTTCTGTGAAGTAAAAAATGACGTTTTTGAAACTTCAATTTTCAAAGACGAAGTTGCATACACACCATCGTTTTCTCACAATGATCTTGCAAAGTGAGGTTACGTTCCACCACGTTTTACCATTGAAGCTTGCTTCATAAGTAGCTTCTGGGCATGCGTGGATGAAAAAACGTCTTAGAAAACGACGTTTTTTGCTACACACGGTCAATTTCTGTGAAGTAAAAAGTGCACTTTTGAAAAACGACACATAAAATTGAAGCATGCTTCAATTTTTTTTGGTCGTTTTTTACAAGACATAAAACGACGTTTTCCCCCACACACAGTCAATTAAAGTGACGTTTTTAAAAACGTCATTTTTTTTCATCACATAAAGTGATGGTGTGTACGCGGCATAAGTGATAAAATGTGTGATGAGACAAATGAGAAATCTGCAACCTACAATCTGTCGGAATACCAACACTTATAATGTAGATGTGATAACTCCACCAATACTGATCAATAATAAAAATTACATTCACTACAAAAATACACTTTCATACATGTGAGGAAGAGCAGATCTCCTCCAACCTTTTCACAGCTACTTCAGTCTGTATAACATATAATGTGCAAAAATACAATATCACCCGAGGTGTCCAGACAATGGCCGCAATCACATTACATAGAAAAGAAGAAGCCTCCATGTCACTGCCTGGACTCCATCATACACGGCTGCAGTCCGGAGCGGTGTGTGCTCTGAGTTCTGTGTATACTCGTGTATATGATGAAGTGTACAATCTGTGATTCTATATATATATATATATATATATATATATATATATATATATATGGATTATACACTATGGAGGATTTTTCTTTTCTATGTAATGTGATGGCGGCCATTGTCTGGACACCTCGGGGGATATTGGAGATACTACCTGGAGGTCTGACATTCCGTGGCACAGTCTGTTCTCATCGGAAGCCGGCTTGAGCGGAGTGGAGCTGCTGGAAGGATATAAACAAGCGTGTCTGGGCCTTGCTTGTGGGGACAAACCTTTTGGTAAGTGACCTGTTTGCTCACTGGTGTGGGGGAGGGTGATTGAAGTTGCTGCAAAGAGGTGACAGCTGATCAGCATTGATTTAATCCATCTGGATGAATCTTTGGGACTTCTTATTTCTGTTACTGCACAAGTCACTGTATGGTGATTGGAGATGGAAGTAGTGGTGAATGGGTTGTAGGAAATCCGCTATGTTCACATTTATGAACTTTCTCTTGATGTTTGCAGTTTTATAAGATAACTTTGTTACATTTCATGTTTATGTATTTTTGTACATTATATGTTATATAGATTGAAGTAGCTGTGAATAGGTTGGAGGAGATATGCCCTTCCTCACATGTATGAAAGTGTATTTTTGTAGTGAATGTAATTGTTCTATCTGATCACTATTGGTGGAGTTATCACATCTAGTATAATATGGAAGACTGCAGCACTAGTATATAACATTCACACAATATAAATGTGAAAATATAACAATAGAAGTGAGACTCCTCATCACAAACCTCCCTATAAGTGTATATTTAACAATGGTATGGAGAATATTTCACTGATAACTAATGAAGAGAATTTATAATCAGCATATATAAAATTAGTGCAGCAATATTTGTACAAATTTTTAAAAAAAGGTCCAAATAAAGAACGGTAATAATAAAATCTTCTCCACACCATAAGATCAAATCCTCCACCATGATGTTCAAAGGAAATCCCAAAGTACAATGGTGTCACTTTTAGTCAATGAAGTTTCCACAGCATGAGTGAGACTTCTGTGACCATCAAAGTGAATCCCCACAACTGAATCCAAGACTTAGCAGAAGGTTGGAGGTGAAAGCCTATTGGTCAGTGTGAGTGTGTATGGTCCAATCCCCATACAGGAATAATGAATGGATCACACCACCTCATCCACTTCTCATGTCACATTTAGTAATTGGGATCCACAAAAAGAGAAAACCTCCAATAGTGTAGATGATCGATCGTGTTTTATAAAGTGATCTCATATAAATGATTCCAATAAAGAGAAATGAGTTCCATTCATGTAGAGAATAGTTCCATTCATTCCTGGGGGAGAAATTCATTTTCTTCTGGTAACATTCTTCTCTTCTTCTACAGATTGAAGGATAATCACCTGACAGACAGTTCCTGCCCCCACCTGGCATCTGGAATAAGAAATAACCAGACACTGAGGACACTGGACCTGACTGTGAACAATCTGGAGGGTCCTCATTTCAGGGATCTGATGGAAGCTCTGACAACAAGCCGGATAGAGGAATTACGGTGAGTATAACAGGACTGACTGAGACAATAATATTCTGGGACAGTTTTATATCTAAACCACATAAATAATATAGAAATATGAGAATGTCATCAAATTCCATCTTTAGGCTCCATAAGGCTCCATACACACTGGGCTTAAAAAAATGCCAGTTCCCTTGGCAGAAAAAACTTTCATATAGAGAGTTTATACAAAGTTTAGACAAGTTTAGGAGAGTTTTGCATTTTTCTGCCAGAAAGCTCCAATCAGAAACACGAACCAGAAGGTTTTTTTTTCCTGCCTCTAAACATTGAGCTCACAATATGTCTGTAATCATCCCAATGTGTATGGACACATAGGAGAACATGGAGCTGCTTCTACAGGCAGAACACAAAACTCCTGTAGTAGCGATTTTTAAGCCAGTGTGCATGGAGCCTAAATATCCAATCCTGGACTGTTACACTATATGACCAAAAGTATTGGGACACCTGCCTTTGCGCATACATGGACTTTAATGGCATCCCAGTCTTAGCCCATAAGGTTCAATATTAAGTTGGCCCCGCCCTTTGCAGTTATAACAGCTTCAACTCTTCTGGGAAGTCTGTCCACAACGTTTAGGAGGGTGTCTATGGGAATGTTTGACCATTCTTCCAGAAGCGCATTTGTGAGGTCAGGCACTGATGTTGGATGAGAAGGCCTGACTCTCCGATTTAAATCATCCCAAAGGTCATAGGCGTGCGCACGGGGTGTGCCGGGTGTGCCCAGGCACACCCTAATCAATCCTGTGCTCTCACTGCTGCGAGCCTGTGAAATTGCCTGTGTACCTTATGTCACCCCTGGGGTCGGTCCGGGCAAGCAAAAAAATCTGTGTGCTGTGATTGGGAGGTTATTAAACAGGGACTAGGGAGTCCCCGGGACCACAGCCACGGATTAATCCAGCCGCATTTGCCGATGGGTCTTCTATAGTTCCGGCTGCAGGACCCAGAGGAGGCGGCGGAGTGATATACATCTTCACTCTGACAAACCCCCCCCCCCTTTGGCCTCCTCTCTCTCCCTTGGAAGAAGCACACGGAACCTCAGCCTGGATAGCGGCAGAGCGGGTGGCTCAGTAAGGTGAGCAGTGAAACAGCACTGACTGAGCAGGGAAGGCAGCCAGACATACAATGGACCAAGAAAAAAAGACAACTCCATATAAACACTGCCTGACTTGTCAGCAAAAAAGTAAGTGTGCATTTATATATATATATCTATCACACTTACTTTTTTGCTGACAAGTCAGGCAGGGTTCATATTGATCCAGGAAATAAAACTCAAAGAAAGGGAATGTGGCTCTGTTCTGCGAGATTTGATTCTAATGATATAATACAGATGTGTAAGTGATAGTAGTAATAAATACCCTGACAGTGCAGGTAAAAAAAACTAAAATATGAAGTGTCCAGCAAAAACAGTGGCAAATTATGTAAAGGAAATATAGTACGTGTGCAAAAATATTAAAGATGGCAAATAAATCCCACAGATTATGTACCGTATATGAATCCAATATAAAAAATACACCTGGAAGCCATGTGATCAGTGTGTGGGCTGGACATAGTGAATCCCATTACTGCTGGTCTTGTACCATGTGACTGCTGTGTCCAATCAGAGCGTCCTGACCCATACAAGCATCCTGATCACTGCCATACCCCATTTCAGCATCATGATTACTGCCATACCCCATACCAGCATCCTGATCAATTGTAATATATATAGTATGCCATAGTTTGTAGACTGTATCACTTTCACACAGACCAAATCTGGAGAGATCTATTGTTGCTGGGGGGCAGGTGTCTATTGTTCCTGCGAGGGATCTATTGTTGCTGGGGGGCAGGTGTCTATTGTTCCTGCGTGGGATCTATTGTTGCCGGGGGGCAGGTGTATATTGTTCCTGGGAGGGATCTATTGTTGCTGGGGGGCAGGTGTATATTGTTCCTGGGAGGGATCTATTGTTGCTGGGGGGCAGGTGTCTATTGTTCCTGGGAGGGATCTATTGTTGCTGGTGAATCTATAGTTGCCGTGAGGGATCTATTGTTGCTGGGGAGATGTCTTGTTCCTGGGGATCTATTATTGCTGAGGGTATCTAACAAGTTTATTTAAAGCAGTAAACACAGTTCAGGATATTAAAACCTGACACTTATTAAAAAAAAATCCTACTTACTGTGCGGTTTGTGTAAAAATTACTTATTTGATCTGGCGATTTATTTAAAAGTTTTGTTTATGTTAAAAGATTATTTAATTAATAAGTTAAAAAACAATGTTAGTTTACATTGATGTTTATTTAATTAAAAATGTTTTAATACATGTATTTATAAGAGTCTGTGTGTGTGAATATATATATATATATATATATGACACGTGTGTTTGAGCTTTGGTTTGAGGTGCACACCCTAATGCATTAGGCTGCGCACACCTATGCCAAAGGTGTTCTATTGGGTTGAGGTGCAGGCCAGTCAAGTTCCTCCACCCCAAACTCGCTCATCCATGTCTTTATGGACCTTGCTTTGTGCACTGGTGTGCAGTCATGTTGGAACAGGAAGGGGCCGTCCCCAAACTCTTCCCATAAAGTTGGGAACTTGAAATTGTCCAACATGTCTTGGTATGCTGACGCCTTAAGAGTTCCCTTCACTGGAACTAAGGGGCCAAACCCAACTCCACACCATAATCCCCCTCCACCAAATAATTTGGGGCAGTGCACAAAGCAAGGTCCATAAAAGACATGGATGAGCGAGTTTGGGGTGGAGGAAATTGAATGGCCTGCAAAGAGTCCTGAGCTAAACCTGATAGAACACCTTTGGGATGAATTACAGTGGAGAGTGTGAGCCAGGCCTTCTCATCCAACATCAGTGCCTGACCTCACAAATGCTCTTCTGGAAGGATGGTCAAACATTTCCATAGACACACTCCTAAACCTTGTGGACAGCCTTCCCAGAAGAGATGAAGCTGTTATAACTGAAAAGGGCGGGGCCAACTCAATATTGAACCCTACGGACTAAAGCCCCCCATACACACAATATGAAAATCGGAAGTAAAATTTCATCTGAACAAACAATCTGCCGATTTTCAGATCGTTAGTATGGTGCTTTCGACAGCCGCTCCAATTTGTCGTCTGACAAAAGCTGGATGTGCAGACTATCACATTTTTATCGTATGTGATCTCAACATCTGATTTTCATTTAATAAGTACGTTTTTCATCAGAAAAAGATCATAAGAGCAAAACTATTCCACACATTACATCACTTCTGAAGTTGTATTCTGTCCGATGAGAATTTTCGTATGGTGAGTAACCTCTTCACTTCCGATATGAGACTAGCATGCCACAAAAAACGGATGAACGGTCATCTGAAAATCTGATCGTGTGTATGAGGATTAAGACGGGGATGCCATTAAAGTTCATGTGCGTGTAAAGACAGGCGTCCCAATACTTTTGGTAATATAGTGCGTGTCTAAACTACATAAATCAAATAATAATAATAGAGATATATTTCATCTCCTGGTTGTCTCTCTATATCTCCAATATCAGACCGTTCTCTAAAGCTGGATATAAAAATGTAAAAAATGAAATATCTGCACTAAAAATCTAATGAATGAAAAGCAGCCGCCAGCAGGAAGTGTGATATAGAAGTACAAATAGTATAATAGAATTCTATGTATAGAGCCCGACACTTAGTGATAAAATGTGTGATGAGACAAATGAGAAATCTGCAACCTACAATCTGTCCGAATACCAACACTTATAATGTAGATGTGATAACTCCACCAATACTGATCAATAATAAAAATTACATTCACTACAAAAATACACTTTCATACATGTGAGGAAGGGCAGATCTCCTCCAACCTATTCACAGCTACTTCAGTCTGTATAACATATAATGTACAAAATACAATATCACCCGAGGTGTCCAGACAATGGCCGCAATCACATTACATAGAAAAGAAGAAGCCTCCATGTCACTGCCTGGACTCCATCATACACGGCTGCAGTCCGGAGCGGTGTGTGCTCTGAGTTCTGTGTATACTCGTGTATATGATGAAGTGTACAATCTGTGATTCTATATATATATATATAAGGATTATACACTATGGAGGATTTTTCTTTTCTATGTAATGTGATTGCGGCCATTGTCTGGACACCTCGGGGGATATTGGAGATACTACCTGGAGGTCTGACATTCCGTGACACAGTCTGTTCTGATCGGAAGCCGGCTTGAGCGGAGTGGAGCTGCTGGAAGGATATAAACAAGCGTGTCTGGGCCTTGCTTGTGGGGACAAACCTTTTGGTAAGTGACCTGTTTGCTCACTGGTGTGGGGGAGGGTGATTAAAGTTGCTGCAAAGAGGTGGCAGCTGATCAGCATTGATTTAATGCACAAGTCACTGTATGGCAGTGTTTCTCAATTCCAGTCCTCAGGCCCCCCCAACAGGTCAGGTTTTCAGGATTTCCCTCAGATGAAAAGGCTGTGGTGATTACTAAGGCAGTGAAACTGATCAAATCACCTGTGCAAAATAATGGAAATCCTGAAAACCTGACCTGTTGGGGGGGCCTGAGGACTGGAATTGAGAAACACTGCTGTATGGTGATTGGAGATGGAAGTAGTGGTGAATGGGTTGTAGGAAATCCGCTTTTTCACATTTATGAACTTTCTCCTGATGTTTGCAGTTTTATAAGATAACTTTGTTACTCTTCATGTTTGTGTATTTGTTGCACATTGTTATGTTATATAGGTTGAAGTAGCTGTGAATAGGTTGGAGGAGATCTGCTCTTCCTCACATGTATGAAAGTGTATTTTTGTAGTGAATGTAATTGTTCTATCTGATCACTATTGGTGGAGTTATAACATCTAGTATAATATAGAAGACTGCAGCACTAGTATATAACATTCACACAATATAAATGTGAAAATATAACAATAGAAGTGAGACTCCTCATCACAAACCTCCCTATAAGTGTATATATAACAATGGTATGGAGAATATTTCACTGATAAGTAATGAAGATAATTTATAATCAGCATATATAAAATTAGTGCAGTAATATTAGTACGAATTTTCAAAAAAGGTCCAAATAAAGAACGGTAATAATAAAATCTTCTCCACACCATAAGATCAAATCCTCCACCATGATGTTCTAAGGAAATCCCAAAGTACAATGGTGTCACTTTTAGTCAATGAAGTTTCCACAACATGAGTGAGACTTCTGTGACCATCAAAGTGAATCCCCACAACTGAATCCAAGACATAGCAGAAGGTTGGAGGTGAAAGCCTATTGGTCAGTGTTAGTGTGTATGGTCCAATCCCCATACAGGAATAATGAATGGATCACACCACCTCATCCACTTCTCATGTCACATTTAGTAATTGGGATCCACAAAAAGAGAAAACCTCCAATAGTGTAGATGATCGATCGTGTTTTATAAAGTGATCTGATATAAATGATTCCAATAAAGAGAAATGAGTTCCATTCATGTAGAGAATAGTTCCATTCATTCATGGGGGAGAAATTCATTTTCTTCTGGTAACATTCTTCTCTTCTTCTACAGATTGTCCTCTAATAACCTGACAGACCGTTCCTGCCCCCACCTGACATCTGGAATAAGAAATAACCAGACACTGAGGACACTGGACCTGTCTGATAACAATCTGGAGGGTCCTCATTTCAGGGATCTGATGGAAGCTCTGACAACAAGCCGGATAGAGGAATTACAGTGAGTATAACAGGACTGACTGAGACAATAATATTCTGGGACAGTTTTATATCTAAACCACATAAATAATATAGAAATATGAGAATGTCATCAAATTCCATCTTTAGGCTCCATAAGGCTCCATACACACTGGGCTTAAAAAAAATGCCAGTTCCCTTGGCAGAAAAAAAACATTCATATAGAGAGTTTATTGTACAAAGTTTAGACAAGTTTAGGAGAGTTTTTCATTTTTCTGCCAGAAAGCTCCAATCAGAAACGCGAACCTGAAGGTTTTTTTTCCTGCCTCTAAACGTTGAGCTCAAAATATGTCTGTAATCGTCCCAATGTGTATGGACACATAGGAGAACATGGAGCTGCTTCTACAGGCAGAACACAAAACTCCTGTAGTAGCAGTGATTTTTAAGCCAGTGTGCATGGAGCCTAAATATCCAATCCTGGACTGTTACACTATATGACCAAAAGTATTGGGACACCTGCCTTTGCGCATACATGGACTTTAATGGCATCCCAGTCTTAGTCCGTAGGGTTCAATATTGAGTTGGCCCCGCCCTTTGCAGTTATAACAGCTTCAATTCTTCTGGGAAGTCTGTCCACAAGGTTTAGGAGTGTGTCTATGGGAATGTTTGACCATTGTTCCAGAAGAGCATTTGTGAGGTCAGGCACTGATGTTGGATGAGAAGGCCTGACTCTCCGATTTAAATCATCCCAAAGGTCATAGGCGTGCGCACGGGGTGTGCCCAGGCACACCCTAATCAATCCTGTGCTCTCACTGCTGCGAGCCTGTGAAATTGCCTGTGTACCTTATGTCACCCCTGGGGTCGGTCCGGGCAAGCAAAAAAAATCTGTGTGCTGTGATTGGGAGGTGATTAAACAGGGACTAGGGAGTCCCCGGGACCACAGCCACGGATTAATCCAGCCGCATTTGCCGATGGGTCTTCTATAGTTCCGGCTGCAGGACCCAGAGGCGGCAGCGGAGTGATATACATCTGCACTACGACCCCCCCCCCCTTTGGCCTCCTCTCTCTCCCTTGGAAGAAGCACACGGAACCTCAGCCTGGATAGCGGCAGAGCGGGTGGCTCAGTAAGGTGAGCAGTGAAACAGCACTGACTGAGCAGGTAAGGCAGCCAGACACACGATGGACCAAGAAAAAAAGACAACTCGATATAAACACTGCCTGACTTGTCAGCAAAAAAGTAAGTGTGCATTTATATATATATCTATCTATCACACTTACTTTTTTGCTGACAAGTCAGGCAGGGTTCATATTGATCCAGGAAATAAAACTCAAAGAAAGGGAATGTGGCTCTGTTCTGCGAGATTTGATTCTAATGATATAATACATGATGTGTAAGTGCTAGTAGTAATAAATACCCTGACAGTGCAGGTGAAAAAAACTAAAATATGAAGTGTCCAGCAAAAACAGTGGCAAATTATGTAAAGGAAATATAGTACGTGTGCAAAAATATTAAAAACTAGCTGAATACCCGGCGTTGCCAGGTCTGACTATCTTAACCTTTTGGGGAGGAAAATCATAGTAATATAAATATACCCATCTTTTATATAAGGGTGTAGGTAAGGGTTAATTTAACTGTCATATATTTTTATTTGGCATATAAGTAATATGTGTACCAGGTATTATTGAAATATCTGCAGGCGTACAGAAGTTATGTGGGAACATACATTTCCCATTGATTTGCATGGGACTTTAAACAAAAACCCTGACCCTCACAAATGGGGGTAGTTAAGGGATAAATTAACTATCCTATAGTTTAAGTGGACATATAAGTAACATGTGACCAAGTGTTATCTAAATATCTACAGCCGTTTGGAAGTTATGAAGTAACATGTATTTCCCATAGAGTTGAATGGGACTTTAAAGAAAAACCCCGACCATGGCAAATGGGGGTAGGTAAGGGTTAAACCACCTATCCTATGTTTGTTGCTGACATATAAGTAACCTGTGTGCCAAGTTTCATGTTAATATCTTTAGCCGTTTGGACGTGATGCTGGAACATACATACATACACACACACACACACACACGTTGAGTTTTATATATATAGATAGATAGATGGCAAATAAATCCCACAGATTATGTACAGTATATAAATCCAACATAAAAAATACACCTGGAAGCCATGTGATCAGTGTGTGGCCTGGACACAGTGAATCCCATTACCGCTGGTCTTGTACCATGTGACTGCTGTGTCCAATCAGAGCGTCCTGACCCATACAAGCGTCCTGATCACTGCCATACCCCATTTCAGCATCATGATTACTGCCATACCCCATACCAGCATCCTGATCAATTGTAATATATATAGTATGCCATAGTTTGTAGACTGTATAACTTTCACACAGACCAAATCTGGAGAGATCTATTGTTGCTGGGGGGGCAGGTGTTTTTTGTTCCTGGAAGGGATCTAATGTTGCTGGGGGGCAGGTGTCTATTGTTCCTGCGAGGGATCTATTGTTGCTGGGGGGGGCAGGTGTCTATTGTTCCTGCGAGGGATCTATTGTTGCTGGGGGGCAGGTGTATATTGTTCCTGGGAGGGATCTATTGTTGCTGGGGGGCAGGTGTCTATTGTTCCTGGGAGGGATCTATTGTTGCTGGTGAATCTATAGTTGCCGTGAGGGATCTATTGTTGCTGGGGAGATGTCTTGTTCCTGGGGGATCTATTGTTGCTGAGGGTATCTAACAAGTTTATTTAAAGCAGTAAATACAATTCAGGATATTAAAACCTGACACTTATAAAAAAAAATCCTACTTACTGTGCGGTTTGTGTAAAAATTACTTACTTGTTTATGTTAAAAGATTATTTAATTAATAAGTTAAAAAAACAATGTTAGTTTACATTGATGTTTATTTAATTAAAAATGTTTTAATACATGTATTTATAAGAGTGTGTATGTATATATATATATATGACACGTGTGTTTGAGCTTTGGTTTGAGGTGCACACTCTAATGCATTAGGCTGCGCACACCTATGCCAAAGGTGTTCTATTAGGTTGAGGTGCAGGCCAGTCAAGTTCCTCCACCCCAAACTCGCTCATCCATGTCTTTATGGACCTTGCTTTGTGCTCTGGTGTGCAGTCATGTTGGAACAGGAAGGGGCCGTCCCCAAACTCTTCCCATAAAGTTGGGAACTTGAAATTGTCCAACATGTCTTGGTATGCTGACGCCTTAAGAGTTCCCTTCACTGGAACTAAGGGGCCAAACCCAACTCCACACCATAATCCCCCTCCACCAAATAATTTGGGGCAGTGCACAAAGCAAGGTCCATAAAAGACATGGATGAGCGAGTTTGGGGTGGAGGAAATTGAATGGCCTGCACAGAGTCCTGACCTCAACCCGATAGAACACCTTTGGGATAAATTACAGTGGAGAGTGTGAGCCAGGCCTTCTCATCCAACATCAGTGCCTGACCTCACAAATGCGCTTCTGGAAGAATGGTTAAACATTCCCATAGACACACTCCTAAACCTTGTGGACGGCCTTCCTAGAAGAGATGAAGCTGTTATAACTGAAAAGGGCGGGGCCAACTCATTATTGAACCCTACGGACTAAAGCCCCATACACACAATATGAAAATCGGAAGTAAAATTTTATCTGAACAAACAATCTGCTGATTTTCAGATCGTTAGTGTGTGTCTAAACTACAAAAATCTAATAATAATGGAGATATATGAAAAGCAGCCGCCAGCAGGAAGTCTGATATAGAAGTACAAATAGTATAATAGAATTCTATGTATAGAGCCCGACACTTAGTGATAAAATGTGTGATGAGACAAATGAGAAATCTGCAACCTACAATCTGTCCGAATACCAACACTTATAATGTAGATGTGATAACTCCACCAATACTGATCAATAATAAAAATTACATTCACTACAAAAATACACTTTCATACATGTGAGGAAGGGCAGATCTCCTCCAACCTATTCACAGCTACTTCAGTCTGTATAACATATAATGTACAAAAATACAATATCCCCCGAGGTGTCCAGACAATGGCCGCAATCACATTACATAGAAAAGAAGAAGCCTCCATGTCACTGCCTGGACTCCATCATACACGGCTGCAGTCCGGAGCGGTGTGTGCTCTGAGTTCTGTGTATACTCGTGTATATGATAAAGTGTACAATCTGTGATTATATATATATATATATATATATATATATATATATATATATATATATATATATATATATATATATATATATGGATTATACACTATGGAGGATTTTTCTTTTCTATGTGATGTGATTGCGGCCATTGTCTGGACACCTCGGGGGATATTGGAGATACTACCTGGAGGTCTGACATTCCGTGGCACAGTCTGTTCTCATCGGAAGCCGGCTTGAGCGGAGTGGAGCTGCTGGAAGGATATAAACAAGCGTGTCTGGGCCTTGCTTGTGGGGACAACCCTTTTGGTAAGTGACCTGTTTGCTCACTGGTGTGGGGGAGGGTGATTGAAGTTGCTGCAAAGAGGTGACAGCTGATCAGCATTGATTTAATCCATCTGGATGAATCTCTGGGACTTCTTATTTCTGTTACTGCACAAGTCACTGTATGGTGATTGGAGATGGAAGTAGTGGTGAATGGGTTGTAGGAAATCCACTATGTTCACATTTATGAACTTTCTCTTGATGTTTGCAATTTTATAAGATAACTTTGTTACATTTCATATTTATGTATTTTTGTACATTATATGTTATATAGATTGAAGTAGCTGTGAATAGGTTGGAGGAGATCTGCTCTTCCTCACATGTATGAAAGTGTATTTTTGTAGTGAATGTAATTGTTCTATCTGATCACTATTGGTGGAGTTATCACATCTAGTATAATATGGAAGACTGCAGCACTAGTATATAACATTCACACAATATAAATGTGAAAATATAACAATAGAAGTGAGACTCCTCATCACAAACCTCCCTATAAGTGTATATATAACAATGGTATGGAGAATATTTCACTGATAACTAATGAAGAGAATTTATAATCAGCATATATAAAATTAGTGCAGCAATATTGGTACAAATTTTCAAAAAAGGTCCAAATAAAGAACGGTAATAATAAAATCTTCTCCACACCATAAGATCAAATCCTCCACCATGATGTTCAAAGGAAATACCAAAGTACAATGGTGTCACTTTTAGTCAATGAAGTTTCCACAACATGAGTGAGACTTCTGTGATCATCAAAGTGAATCTCCACAACTGATTCCAAGACTTAGCAGAAGGTTGGAGGTGAAAGCCTATTGGTCAGTGTGAGTGTGTATGGTCCAATCCCCATAGAGGAATAATGAATGGATCACACCCCCTCATCCACTTCTCATGTCACATTTAGTAATTGGGATCCACAAAAAGAGAAAACCTCCAATAGTGTAGATGATCGATCGTGTTTTATAAAGTGATCTCATATAAATGATTCCAATAAAGAGAAATGAGTTCCATTCATGTAGAGAATAGTTCCATTCATTCCTGGGGGAGAAATTCATTTTCTTCTGGTAACATTCTTCTCTTCTTCTACAGATTGGATAATAATGACCTGACAGACAGTTCCTGCCCCCACCTGACATCTGTAATAAGAAATAACCAGACACTGAGGACACTGAACCTGTCTGAGAACAATCTGGAGGGTCCTGATTTCAGGGATCTGATGGAAGCTCTGACAACAAGCCGGATAGAGGAATTACAGTGAGTATAACAGGACTGACTGAGACAATAATATTCTGGGACAGTTTTATATCTAAACCACATAAATAATATAGAAATATGAGAATGTCATCAAATTCCATCTTTAGGCTCCATAAGGCTCCATACACACTGGGCTTAAAAAAAATGCCAGTTCTCTTGGCAGAAAAAAAACATTCATATAGAGAGTTTATTGTACAAAGTTTAGACAAGTTTAGGAGAATTTTGCATTTTTCTGTCAGAAAGCTCCAATCAGAAACGCGAACCAGAAGAGTTTTTTTTCCTGCCTCTAAACGTTGAGCTCAAAATATGTCTGTAATCGTCCCAATGTGTATGGACACATAGGAGAACATGGAGCTGCTTCTACAGGCAGAACACAAAACTCCTGTAGTAGCAGTGATTTTTAAGCCAGTGTACATGGAGCCTAAATATCCAATCCTGGACTGTTACACTATATGACCAAAAGTATTGGGACACCTGCCTTTGCGCATACATGGACTTTAATGACATCCCAGTCTTAGTCCATAAGGTTCAATATTGAGTTGGCCCACCCTTTGCAGTTATAACAGCTTCAACTCTTCTGGGAAGTCTGTCCACAACGTTTAGGAGGGTGTCTATGGGAATGTTTGACCGTTCTTCCAGAAGCGCATTTGTGAGGTCAGGCACTGATGTTGGATGAGAAGGCCTGACTCTCCGATTTAAATCATCCCAAAGGTCATAGGCGTGCGCACGGGGTGTGCCGGGTGTGCCCAGGCACACCCTAATCAATCCTGTGCTCTCACTGCTGCGAGCCTGTGAAATTGCCTGTGTACCTTATGTCACCCCTGGGGTCGGTCCGGGCAAGCAAAAAAATCTGTGTGCTGTGATTGGGAGGTGATTAAACAGGGACTAGGGAGTCCCCGGGACCACAGCCACGGATTAATCCAGCCGCATTTGCCGATGGGTCTTCTATAGTTTCGGCTGCAGGACCCAGAGGCGGCGGCGGAGTGATATACATCTGCACTCCGACCCCCCCCCCCATTTGGCCTCCTCTCTCTCCCTTGGAAGAAGCACACGGAACCTCAGCCTGGATAGCGGCAGAGCGGGTGGCTCAGTAAGGTGAGCAGTGAAACAGCACTGACTGAGCAGGGAAGGCAGCCAGACACACAATGGACCAAGAAAAAAAGACAACTCCATATAAACACTGCCTGACTTGTCAGCAAAAAAAGTAAGTGTGCATTTATATATATATATCTATCACACTTACTTTTTTGCTGACAAGTCAGGCAGGGTTCATATTGATCCAGGAAATAAAACTCAAAGAAAGGGAATGTGGCCCTGTTCTGCGAGATTTGATTCTAATGATATAATACATGATGTGTAAGTGATAGTAGTAATAAATACCCTGACAGTGCAGGTGAAAAAAACAAAAATATGAAGTGTCCAGCAAAAACAGTGGCAAATTATGTAAAGGAAATATAGTACGTGTGCAAAAATATTAAAAATGGCAAATAAATCCCACAGATTATGTACAGTATATAAATCCAACATAAAAAATACACCTGGAAGCCCTGTGATCAGTGTGTGGGCTGGACACAGTGAATCCCATTACCGCTGGTCTTGTACCATGTGACTGCTGTGTCCAATCAGAGCGTCCTTATCACTGCCATACCCCATTTCAGCATCCTGATCAATTGCAATATATATAGTATGCCATAGTTTGTAGACTGTATAACTTTCACACAGACCAAATCTGGAGAGATCTATTGTTGCTGGGGGGGGCAGGTGTCTATTGTTTCTGCGAGGGATCTATTGTTGCTGGGGGCAGGTGTATATTGTTCCTGCGAGGGATCTATTGTTGCTGGGGGCAGGTGTCTATTGTTCCTGGGAGGGATCTATTGTTGCTGGGGGGGCATGTGTCTATTGTTCCTGCGAGGGATCTATTGTTGCTGGGGGGGGCAGGTGTCTATTGTTCCTGGGAGGGATCTATTGTTGCTGGGGGCCAGGTGTCTATTGTTCCTGGGAGGGATCTATTGTTGCTGGGGGGCAGGTGTCTATTGTTCCTGGGAGGGATCTATTGTTGCTGGGGGGGCAGGTGTCTATTGTTCCTGGGAGGGATCTATTGTTGCTGGGGGCCAGGTGTCTATTGTTCCTGGGAGGGATCTATTGTTGCTGGGGGGGCAGGTGTCTATTGTTCCTGGGAGGGATCTATTGTTGCTGGGGGGGCAGGTGTCTATTGTTCCTGCGAGGGATCTATTGTTGCTGGGGGCAGGTGTATATTGTTCCTTGGAGGGATCTATTGGTGCTGGGGGCCAGGTGTCTATTGTTCCTGGGAGGGATCTATTGTTGCTGGGGGGCAGGTGTCTATTGTTCCTGCGAGGGATCTATTGTTGCTGGGGGCAGGTGTATATTGTTCCTGGGAGGGATCTATTGTTGCTGGGGGGCAGGTGTCTATTGTTCCTAGGAGGGATCTATTGTTGCTGGTGAATCTATAGTTGCCATGAGGGATCTATTGTTGCTGGGGAGATGTCTTGTTCCTGGGGGATCTATTGTTGCTGAGGGTATCTAACAAGTTTATTTAAAGCAGTAAATACAATTCAGGATATTAAAACCTGACACTTATAAAAAAAAATCCTACTTACTGTGCGGTTTGTGTAAAAATTACTTATTTGTTTATGTTAAAAGATTATTTAATTAATAAGTTAAAAAACAATGTTAGTTTACATTGATGTTTATTTAATTAAAAATGTTTTAATACATGTATTTATAAGAGTGTGTGTGTGTATATACATATATGACACGTGTGTTTGAGCTTTGGTTTGAGGTGCACACTCTAATGCATTAGGCTGCGCACACCTATGCCAAAGGTGTTCTATTGGGTTGAGGTGAAGGCCAGTCATGTTCCTCCACCCCAAACTCGCTCATCCTCGTCTTTATGGACCTTGCTTTGTGCACGGGTGTGCAGTCATGTTGGAACAGGAAGGGGCCGTCCCCAAACTCTTCCCATAAAGTTGGGAGCATGAAATTGTCTAAAATGTCTTGGTATGCTGACGCCTTAAGAGTTCCCTTCACTGGAACTAAGGGGCCAAACCCAACTCCACACCATAATCCCCCTCCACCAAATAATTTGGGGCAGTGCACAAAGCAAGGTCCATAAAAGACATGGATGAGCGAGTTTGGGGTGGAGGAAATTGAATGGCCTGCACAGAGTCCTGACCTAAACCCGATAGAACACCTTTGGGATAAATTACAGTGGAGAGTGTGAGCCAGGCCTTCTCATCCAACATCAGTGCCTGACCTCACAAATGCGCTTCTGGAAGAATGATCAAACATTTCCATAGACACACTCCTAAACCTTGTGGACAGCCTTCCCAGAAGAGGTGATGCTGTTATAACTGAAAAGGGCGGGGCTAACTCAATATTGAACCCTACGGACTAAAGCCCCATACACACAATATGAAAATCGGAAGTAAAATTTCATCAGAACAAACAATCTGCTGATTTTCAGATCGTTAGTATGGTGCTTTCAACAGCCGCTCCAATTTGTCTTCTGACAAAAGCTGGATGTGCAGACTATAACATTTTTATCGTATGTGATCTCAACATCGGATTTTCATTTAATAAGTACGTTTTTCATCAGAAAAAGATCATAAGAGCAAAACTATTCCACACATTACATCACTTCTGAAGTTGTATTCTGTCGGATGAGAATTTTCTTATGGTGAGTAACCTCTTCACTTCCGATATGAGACTAGCATGCCACAAAAAACGGACGAACGGTCGTCTGAAAATCTGATCGTGTGTACGAGGATTAAGACTGGGATGCCATTAAAGTTTATGTGCGTGTAAAGGCAGGCGTCCCAATACTTTTGGTAATATAGTGTGTGTCTAAACTACATAAATCTAATAATAATAATGGAGATATACTTCATCTCCTGGTTGTCTCTCTATATCTCCAATATCAGACCGTTCTCTAAAGCTGGATATAAAAATGTAAAAAATGAAATATCTGCACTAAAAATCTAATGAATGAAAAGCAGCCGCCAGCAGGAAGTGTGATATAGAAGTACAAATAGTATAATAGAATTCTATGTATAGAGCCCGACACTTAGTGATAAAATGTGTGATGAGACAAATGAGAAATCTGCAACCTACAATCTGTCCGAATACCACACTAATGCCGCGTACACACCATCACTTTATGTGATGAAAAAAAAAACGACATTTTCTGTGAAGTAAAAAATGACGTTTTTGAAACTTCAATTTTCAAAGAGGAAGTTGCCTACACACCATCGTTTTTCTCACAATGTTCTAGCAAAGTGAGGTTAGTTTCACCACGTTTTTCCATTGAAGCTCGCTTCATAAGTAGCTTCTGGGCATGCGCGGGTGAAAAAACGTCGTCTTAAATGACGTTTTTTGCAACACACGGTCAATTTCTGTGAAGTAAAAAATGACGTTTTGAAAAACGACACATAAAATTGAAGCATGCTTCAATTTTTTTTTTGTCGTTTTTCACAAGACATAAAACGACGTTTTCCCCCACACACGGTCATTTAAAGTGATGTTTTTAAAAACGTCATTTTTTTTCATCACATAAAGTGATGGTGTGTACGCGGCATTATAATGTAGATGTGATAACTCCACCAATACTGATCAATAATAAAAATTACATTCACTACAAAAATACACTTTCATACATGTGAGGAAGGGCAGATCTCCTCCAACCTTTTCACAGCTACTTCAGTCTGTATAACATATAATGTACAAAAATACAATATCACCCGAGGTGTCCAGACAATGGCCGCAATCACATTACATAGAAAAGAAGAAGCCTCCATGTCACTGCCTGGACTCCATCATACACGGCTGCAGTCCGGAGCGGTGTGTGCTCTGAGTTCTGTGTATACTCGTGTATATGATGAAGTGTACAATCTGTGATTCTATATATATATATATAAGGATTATACACTATGGAGGATTTTTCTATTCTATGTAATGTGATTGCGGCCATTGTCTGGACACCTCGGGGGATATTGGAGATACTACCTGGAGGTCTGACATTCCGTGGCACAGTCTGTTCTCATCGGAAGCCGGCTTGAGCGGAGTGGAGCTGCTGGAAGGATATAAACAAGCGTGTCTGGGCCTTGCTTGTGGGGACAAACCTTTTGGTAAGTGACCTGTTTGCTCACTGGTGTGGGGGAGGGTGATTAAAGTTGCTGCAAAGAGGTGGCAGCTGATCAGCATTGATTTAATGCACAAGTCACTGTATGGTGATTGGAGATGGAAGTAGTGGTGAATGGGTTGTAGGAAATCCGCTTTTTCACATTTATGAACTTTCTCCTGATGTTTGCAGTTTTATAAGATAACTTTGTTACATTTCATGTTTATGTATTTTTGTACATTATATGTTATATAGGTTGAAGTAGCTGTGAATAGGTTGGAGGAGATCTGCTCTTCTTCACATGTATGAAAGTGTATTTTTGTAGTGAATGTAATTGTTCTATCTGATCACTATTGGTGGAGTTATAACATCTAGTATAATATGGAAGACTGCAGCACTAGTATATAACATTCACACAATATAAATGTGAAAATATAACAATAGAAGTGAGACTCCTCATCACAAACCTCCCTATAAGTGTATATATAACAATGGTATGGAGAATATTTCACTGATAACTAATGAAGAGAATTTATAATCAGCATATATAAAATTAGTGCAGCAATATTGGTACAAATTTTCAAAAAAGGTCCAAATAAAGAACGGTAATAATAAAATCTTCTCCACACCATAAGATCAAATCCTCCATCATGATGTTCAAAGGAAATCCCAAAGTACAATGGTGTCACTTTTAGTCAATGAAGTTTCCACAACATGAGTGAGACTTCTGTGACCATCAAAGTGAATCCCCACAACTGAATCCCAGACTTAGCAGAAGGTTGGAGGTGAAATCCTATTGGTCAGTGTGAGTGTGTATGGTCCAATCCCCATACAGGAATAATGAATGGATCACACCACCTCATCCACTTCTCATGTCACATTTAGTAATTGGGATCCACAAAAAGAGAAAACCTCCAATAGTGTAGATGATCGATCGTGTTCTATAAAGTGATCTCATATAAATGATTCCAATAAAGAGAAATGAGTTCCATTCATGTAGAGAATAGTTCCATTCATTCCTGGGGGAGAAATTCATTTTCTTCTGGTAACATTCTTCTCTTCTTCTACAGATTGTATGATAATCACCTGACAGACAGGTCCTGCCCCCACCTGGCATCTGGAATAAGAAATAACCAGACACTGAGGACACTGGACCTGTCTGGGAACAATCTGGAGGGTCCTCATTTCAGGGATCTGATGGAAGCTCTGACAACAAGCCGGATAGAGGAATTACAGTGAGTATAACAGGACTGACTGAGACAATAATATTCTGGGACAGTTTTATATCTAAACCACATAAATAATATAGAAATATGAGAATGTCATCAAATTCCATCTTTAGGCTCCATAAGGCTCCATACACACTGGGCTTAAAAAAATGCCAGTTCCCTTGGCAGAAAAAACTTTCATATAGAGAGTTTATTATACAAAGTTTAGACAAGTTTAGGAGAATTTTGAATTTTTCTGTCAGAAAGCTCCAATCAGAAACGCGAACCAGAAGAGTTTTTTTTCCTGCCTCTAAACGTTGAGCTCAAAATATGTCTGTAATCATCCCAATGTGTATGGACACATAGGAGAATATGGAGCTGCTTCTACAGGCAGAACACAGAACTCCTGTAGTAGCAATTTTTAAGCCAGTGTGCATGGAGCCTAAATATCCAATCCTGGACTGTTACACTGTATTACCAAAAGTATTGGGACGCCTGCCTTTGCGCACACATGAACTTTAATTGCATCCCAGTATTATGGTATGGATAAGCAGATCCTCAAATTTGAAAGCACCTCATCCCATGAAATACATAAATTAATAAAATTTAATGACATCCCAGTCTTAGTCCATAAGGTTCAATATTGAGTTGGCCCACCTTTTGCAGTTATAACAGCTTCAACTCTTCTGGGAAGTCTGTCCACAAGGTTTAGGAGTGTGTCTATGAGAATGTTTGACCATTCTTCCAGAAGAGCATTTGTGATGTTGGATGAGAAGGCCTGACTCTCCGATTTAAATCATCCCAAAGGTCATAGGCGTGCGCACGGGGTGTGCCGGGTGTGCCCAGGCACACCCTAATCAATCCTGTGCTCTCACTGCTGCGAGCCTGTGAAATTGCCTGTGTACCTTATGTCACCCCTGTGGTCGGTCCGGGCAAGCAAAAAAATCTGTGTGCTGTGATTGGGAGGTGATTAAACAGAGACTAGGGAGTCCCCGGGACCACAGCCGCGGATTAATCCAGCCGCATTTGCCGATGGATCTTTTATAGTTCCTGCTGCAGGACCCAGAGGTGGCGGCGGAGTGATATACATCTGCACTTCGACCCCCCCCCTTTGGCCTCCTCTCTCTCCCTTGGAAGAAGCACACGGAACCTCAGCCTGGATAGCGGCAGAGCGGGTGGCTCAGTAAGGTGAGCAGTGAAACAGCACTGACTGAGCAGGGAAGGCAGCCAGACACACAATGGACCAAAAAAAAAAAGACAACTCGATATAAACACTGCCTGACTTGTCAGCAAAAAAGTAAGTGTGCATTTATATATATATATATCTATCACACTTACTTTTTTGCTGACAAGTCAGGCAGGGTTCATATTGATCCAGGAAATAAAACTCAAAGAAAGGGAATGTGACTCTGTTCTGCGAGATTTGATTCTAATGATATAATACAGATGTGTAAGTGCTAGTAGTAATAAATACCCTGACAGTGCAGGTAAAAAAAAAAACTAAAATATTAAGTGTCCAGCAAAAACAGTGGCAAATTATGTAAAGGAAATATAGTACGTGTGCAAAAATATTAAAAATGGCAAATAAATCCCACAGATTATGTACAGTATATAAATCCAACATAAAAAATACACCTGGAAGCCCTGTGATCAGTGTGTGGCCTGGACACAGTGAATCCCATTACCGCTGGTCTTGTACCATGTGACTGCTGTGTCCAATCAGAGCGTCCTGATCACTGCCATACCCCATTTCAACATCCTGATCACTGCCATACCCCATACCAGCATCCTGATCAATTGTAATATATATACAGTATGCCATAGTTTGTAAACTGTATAACTTGTATGCATGTTACGCAGACCCCCGCACAGTGCATACCCCCTCCCCCTAAAATACAGATCTCTCCTTACAATACAGAACCCCCTCTACAATACAGATTTACCCTTACAATACAGAACCCCCCTACAATAGACCACCCCTACAGTGCAGACCCCCCTACAATAAAGAACCCCCCCCTACAATAGACCACCCCTACAGTGCAGACCCCCCTACAATAAAGAACCCCCCACAATACAGAACACCCCCCTACAATAGACCACCCCTACAATAAAGAACCCCCCCCCCCCCACAATACAGAAAACACCCCCCTCATACAATACAGATCAACCCCTAAAGTGCAGACCCCCCCAACAATAAAGAACCCCCCCCCCACACACACAATACAGAAAACACCCCCCTTACAATACAGATCAACCCCTACAATAAAGAACCCCCCCTAAAATACAGATGACCCCCCCTTCAGACCTGTAAAGCAAGCAGGCTCAGATAACCTGCTTGCCGCGTGCTGCACACACAGCACAGTACAGGCAAGGGGGAGGCTGCTTCACTGCTCGGCTGCGTGACTGAGACAGTCACAGGCAGCCGAGACTCAGAGCCGCGGAGCTGCCTAAGGAGAAGGGGGATCACTGCCGCCAGGTCCCCGGTGTGCCGACGGCTCGCTGGGATGCGGCTTGCACGGCACCCCCCCTGCAAAGCCAGGCACCCGCCAAGGTCCTCTTCAGTTGCAGGGGGGTGGGCGGCCTGAAACCCCCAGTGTGCGGCACGCCCCCCCGCCCACTACTTAATATGCAGGCGAATTAAAAAATCTGTGCGGTCGCCAGGCGCCCATGTTGTTATGGCGCCCTGTGCGATCGCACTGTCCGCACACTGCAAAGGCCGGCCCTGACTGTTCCCACAAAGTTGGGAGCATGAAATTGTCTAAAATGTCTTAGTATGCTGACGCCTTAAGAGTTCCCTTCACTGGAACTAAGGGGCCAAACCCAACCCCACACCATAATCCCCCTCCACCAAATAATTTGGGGCAGTGCACAAAGCAAGGTCCATAAAAGACATGGATGAGCGAGTTTGGGGTGGAGGAAATTGAATGGCCTGCACAGAGTCCTGAGCTAAACCCGATAGAACACCCTTGGGATGAATTACAGTGGAGAGTGTGAGCCAGGCCTTCTCATCCAACATCAGTGCCTGACCTCACAAATGCTCTTCTGGAAGGATGGTCAAACATTTCCATAGACACACTCCTAAACCTTGTGGACAGACTTCCCAGAAGAGATGAAGCTGTTATAACAGAAAAGGGCGGGGCCAACTCAATATTGAACCCTTCGGTCTAAAGCCCCATACACACAATATGAAAATCGGAAGTAAAATTTCATCAGAACATACAATCTGCCGATTATCAGATCGTTAGTATGGTGCTTTCAACAGCCGCTCCAATTTGTCGTCTGACAAAAGCTGGATGTGCAGACTATAACATTTTTATCGTATGTGATCTCAACATCTGATTTTCATTTAATAAGTACGTTTTTCATCAGAAAAAGATCATAAGAGCAAAACTATTCCACACATTACATCACTTCTGAAGTTGTATTCTGTCGGATGAGAATTTTCGTATGGTGAGTAACCTCTTCACTTCCGATATGAGACTAGCATGCCACAAAAAACGGATGAACGGTCGTCTGAAAATCTGATCGTGTGTACGAGGATTAAGACTGGGATGCCATTAAAGTTCATGTGCGTGTAAAGGCAGGCGTCCCAATACTTTTGGTAATATAGTGTGTGTCTAAACTACATAAATCTAATAATAATGGAGATATATTTCATCTCCTGGTTGTCTCTCTATATCTCCAATATCAGACCGTTCTCTAAAGCTGGATATAAAAATGTAAAAAATGAAATATCTGCACTAAAAATCTAATGAATGAAAAGCAGCCGCCAGCAGGAAGTCTGATATAGAAGTACAAATAGTAGAATAGAATTCTATGTATAGAGCCCGACACTTCGTGATAAAATGTGTGATGAGACAAATGAGAAATCTGCAACCTACAATCTGTCCGAATACCACACTAATGCCGCGTACACACCATCACTTTATGTGATAAAAAAAAAAAACGACATTTTCTGTGAAGTAAAAAATGACGTTTTTGAAACTTCAATTTTCAAAGAGGAAGTTGCCTACACACCATCGTTTTTCTCACAATGTTCTAGCAAAGTGAGGTTACTTTCACCACGTTTTTCCATTGAAGCTCGCTTCATAAGTAGCTTCTGGGCATGCGCGGGTGAAAAAACGTCGTCTTAAATGACGTTTTTTGCAACACACGGTCAATTTCTGTGAAGTAAAAAATGACGTTTTGAAAAACGACACATAAAATTGAAGCATGCTTCAATTTTTTTTTTGTCGTTTTTCACAAGACATAAAACGACGTTTTCCCCCACACACGGTCATTTAAAGTGATGTTTTTAAAAACGTCATTTTTTTTCATCACATAAAGTGATGGTGTGTACGCGGCATTATAATGTAGATGTGATAACTCCACCAATACTGATCAATAATAAAAATTACATTCACTACAAAAATACACTTTCATACATGTGAGGAAGGGCAGATCTCCTCCAACCTTTTCACAGCTACTTCAGTCTGTATAACATATAATGTACAAAAATACAATATCACCCGAGGTGTCCAGACAATGGCCGCAATCACATTACATAGAAAAGAAGAAGCCTCCATGTCACTGCCTGGACTCCATCATACACGGCTGCAGTCCGGAGCGGTGTGTGCTCTGAGTTCTGTGTATACTCGTGTATATGATGAAGTGTACAATCTGTGATTCTATATATATATATATAAGGATTATACACTATGGAGGATTTTTCTTTTCTATGTAATGTGATTGCGGCCATTGTCTGGACACCTCGGGGGATATTGGAGATACTACCTGGAGGTCTGACATTCCGTGGCACAGTCTGTTCTAATCGGAAGCCGGCTTGAGCGGAGTGGAGCTGCTGGAAGGATATAAACAAGCGTGTCTGGGCCTTGCTTGTGGGGACAAACCTTTTGGTAAGTGACCTGTTTGCTCACTGGTGTGGGGGAGGGTGATTAAAGTTGCTGCAAAGAGGTGGCAGCTGATCAGCATTGATTTATTCCATCTGGATGGATCTTTGGGACTTCTTATTTTTGTTACTGCACAAGTCACTGTATGGTGATTGGAGATGGAAGTAGTGGTGAATGGGTTGTAGGAAATCCGCTATGTTCACATTTATGAACTTTCTCTTGATGTTTGCAATTTTATAAGATAACTTTGTTACATTTCATGTTTATGTATTTTTGTACATCATATGTTATATAGATTGAAGTAGCTGTGAATCGGTTGGAGGAGATCTGCTCTTCCTCACATGTATGAAAGTGTATTTTTGTAGTGAATGTAATTGTTCTATCTGATCACTATTGGTGGAGTTATCACATCTAGTATAATATGGAAGACTGCAGCACTAATATATAACATTCACACAATATAAATGTGAAAATATAACAATAGAAGTGAGACTCCTCATCACAAACCTCCCTATAAGTGTATATATAACAATGGTATGGAGAATATTTCACTGATAACTAATGAAGAGAATTTATAATCAGCATATATAACATTTTCAAAAAAGGTCCAAATAAAGAACGGTAATAATAAAATCTTCTCCACACCATAAGATCAAATCCTCCACCATGATGTTCAAAGGAAATCCCAAAGTACAATGGTGTCACTTTTAGTCAATGAAGTTTCCACAGCATGAGTGAGACTTCTGTGACCATCAAAGTGAATCCCCACAACTGAATCCCAGACTTAGCAGAAGGTTGGAGGTGAAAGCCTATTGGTCAGTGTGAGTGTGTATGGTCCAATCCCCATACAGGAATAATGAATGGATCACACCACCTCATCCACTTCTCATGTCACATTTAGTAATTGGGATCCACAAAAAGAGAAAACCTCCAATAGTGTAGATGATCGATCGTGTTTTATAAAGTGATCTCATATAAATGGTTCCAATAAAGAGAAATGAGTTCCATTCATGTAGAGCAGTGGTCTCCAAACTGCGGCCCGGGGGCCAGATACGGCCCTTTGCTTGCTTTGATCCGGCCCTTGGGGCACTATTTTTAAACACCAATACCAACAATAGGACATATTTCGACCCACTGATAAACCAATGATGGTGCACAATTCCTGCAATGAGACAAACGATAGGACACAATTTCTCCCAATGACACCAAAGATGGGGCATTGTTTATTCCCACTGATAATCGGGACCTTTTCTACTCCTGATGGCCACAGTCCGGCCCCCGTTAAGTCTGTAGAACTGTTATCTGGCCCTTTATTTAGAAAGTTTGGAGACCCCTGATGTAGAGAATAGTTCCATTCATTCCTGGGGGAGAAATTCAAATTTTTTTTTTGTTTGTTTTTGTTTTTGTTTTTTTTTCTCTCCTCTCTTTTTGCCATTAATCTAATTCATTAAGTTCCCACATTGCTGCATTGTGCTACCTGATAGCCTTTCATACAAATCATTACCTATTTCTCTGCCTATCGAATAACTGCTATGCATATTCTTCACAGATGCTCACTGCTCTTGTATGTATTTTTGTACTTCTTGCCAATTCGAGTTTAAACTGTATTGAGACTTATTTTTTCAATAAACCGTTTGTAAACAACAAAATATGTCTGTACTCATCCCAATGTGTATGGACACATAGGAGAACATGGAGCTGCTTCTACAGGCAGAACACAGAACTCCTGTAGTAGCAGTGATTTCTAAGCCAGTGTGCATGGAGCCTAAATATACAATCCTGGACTGTTATGTCGCCTACACACAGTTGTTTTTTGTGATGAAATAAAACAAAAGTTTTTCATCACGAAAAAAACTAAATTTTTCTAACTTCATCATAAAAACGACGTTGCCCACACACCATCGTTTTCTGAAAATGCTCTAGCAAAGCGCGGTAACACGTACGACGGCACTCTGTTCCATTCAAGCTCCCGTCTCATAACTTGCTTCTGAGCATGTGCGGGTTTAAAACGTCGTTTTAGCTCACACACGATCATTTTTTATGACACAAAAAACAACATTTTAAAAAACGACATAAAAACAATGTGAAGCCCACACATGATCATTTTAAATGACGTTTTAAAAAACGTTGTTTTATTTCATCACAAAGAACGACCATGTGTACGCGGCATTACACTATATGACCAAAAGTATTGGGACGCCTTTACACACACATGAACTTCAATGGCATCCCAGTCTTATGCTCCACAAAAAATCGTCTGAACGAACTTTCAAAAAACGAAAGTTCTTTCCTGAGTGCAAACGATAGTGCCATCATGTAATGGGCGATAAATCGTTTTTTTTACATATACCTAGTGCAGAAAGTTCGGACGGGAAACACATTAACCTTCCGATTTATCGTTCGTTCGGCAGAAAATTTCTAAACGTGTCCTTCGTTTTTTCGGCTCAAAAACGTCCCGACGATTATCGATTTTGTGCCCATTAACTGGCCGAAAAACGAAAGATCTTTCTTTATGACCGATTTTCGGCCGAATTTTCGTATAGTGTATGGCCAGCATTAGTCTGGAGGGTTCAATATTGAGTTGGCCCACCTTTTGCAGCTATAACAACATCATCTCTTCTAAGAAAAGGCTGTCCACAAGGTTTAGGAATGTCTAACGGAATTTTTGACCATTCTTCCAGAAGCGCCTTTGTGAGGTCAGGCACTGATGTTGGACGAGAATGCCTGGCTCACAGTCTCCACTCTAATTTATCCTGAAGGTGTTCTTTCAAGTTGAGGTCAGGACTCTGTGCAGGCCAGTCAAGTTCCTCCACCCTAAACTCCCTTGTCCACATCTTTATGGACCTTGCTTTGTGCACTGATGCACAGTCATGTTGGAACAGGAAGGGGCCGTCCCTAAACTGTTCCCACAAAGTTGGGAGCATGAAATTGTCCAAAATGTCTTGGTATGCTGATGCCTTAAGAGTTTCCTTCACTGGAACTAAGGGGCCAAACCCAACTCCACACCATAATCCCCCTCCACCAAATAATTTGGACCAGTGTACAAAGCAAGGTCCATAAAGACATGGATGGGTGAATTTGGGCTGGAGGAACTTGATTGGCCTGCACAGAGTCCTGACCTCAACCAGATAGAACGCCTTTGGGATGAATTAGAGCAGAGACTGTAAACCAGGCCTTCTCATCCAACATCAGTGCCTGACCTAACAATTGTGTTTCTGGAAGAATGGTCAAACATTCCCATAGACCAGTGATGGAGAACCTTGGAAACACGCTTAATTTAAATGCTATACGCCCCCTACCCGCCTAATTTGAATTAGGCGGGCTTGCGCCGGGTGATTTACGCTACGCCGCCGCAACTTTACAGGCAAGTGCTTTGTGAATAAGAACTTGCCTTTAAAACTTGCGGCGGCGTAACGTAAATGACATACGTTACGCCGCCGCAGTTTTACGCCCATCTACGAGAATCTGGGCCATAATGTGTAAATGACAGCAAGTACAGCACTGTGTATAAACAGTAGACATGTGCGATTCGTTTCCTACGAATTTCCAAAAATTCGTACATTTGGAAGCCTCCGAAATACAAATTTCTAGTGTTATGAGTTTTATACAAAATTTCGTTGACAAATTTTCGTTTCGGGAGTGGGAGACTGCTCAGACTGGTACTGGTAGTCAATGGGAGATTCAGAATTGGACAAAATAAGAATGTTCATTAATATCATTTTATTATTGTCATAATAATTATTCATTATGATGAAGTTAAAAATCCAGGAAGTCAGCACAGCACAGGGATGATGGGAGCCCCTCATAATGAGCACAGCACAGGGATGATGGGAGACCCTCATAATGAGCACAGCACAGGGATGATGGGAGCCCCTCATAATGAGCACAGCACAGGGATGATGGGAGACCCTCATAATGAGCACAGCACAGGGATGATGGGAGCCCCTCATAATGAGCACAGCACAGGGATGATGGGAGCCCCTCATAATGAGCACAGCACAGGGATGGTGGGAGACCCTCATAATGAGCACAGCACAGGGATGGTGGGAGCCCCTCATAATGAGAATAGCACAGGGATGATGGGAGCCCCTCATAATGAGCACAGCACAGGGATGATGGGAGCCCCTCATAATGAGCACAGCACAGGGATGGTGGGAGCCCCTCATAATGAGCACAGCACAGGGATGGTGGGAGCCCCTCATAATGAGCACAGCACAGGGATGGTGGGAGCCCCTCATAATGAGCACAGCACAGGGATGGTGGGAGCCCCTCATAATGAGCACAGCACAGGGATGGTGGGAGCCCCTCATAATGAGCAAAGCACAGGGATGATGGGAGCCCCTCATAATGAGCAAAGCACAGGGATGATGGGGCCCCTCATAATGAGCACAGCAGGGGTACAGTCCCAGGAGGATAATGAGCATAATGAGTCGCCGACTGCCAAATTGAGAAAGATATTTTTTGCTTTTTAAAATCATCATAACGAATGTTCGGAATTTACAAAAATTTCATGAATGCGAAAATTCGTATTTCGTACGAAACAAATCCAAATTGAATTTTGGACACACATTTTTGTCTAAAACGGAACGGAACAAAACAAATTTATTGACGGCGCAATAAACAGGTAAACAACAGTTTGATTTATGTGCCACGCAGGGCTCAAAAGAGCAACTATTTGGAAGGTGAATCAGAAAACAATATTATGGATGTAACTGAATATGTCTTGAAAAGAAGAGACTATACATTGAAGAGAGGAGAGGAGAGAAGAGAGGATAGAGAGAGAGAGCGCCTATCCTCGATATATGGTTACCGCCTATACCACTTCTTCCAACAGTTCCAATTTTTATCAAAGGATGAGCAATGAGCCTTTCCTATTGGTAGTGGAGATAACCTGTACCAGGACTTCTGAGGGGTTGGGGGTATAGGCGTTTCTCCAATGTCTGGCAATAACCAGTTTTGCAGTAATCAGAATATGAATAACTACTATGTGAAATGTCAGTGGATATTTGTCTATTCCTAGATGTAGGATTGCTAACGCTGGTTCAGGAGTTAGCAGAATTCCAGTGATGTCTGCTATAATACTGAATATTTTCCTCCAGAAGCTAGATAGGTTCTTACATTGCCAAAATGTGTGTAGGACTGTGCCAGAGTTGCCACAGTTTCTCCAGCAAAGGGAGGATTAAAGGGGTTGTAAAGGTAATTTTTTTTCCCTAAATATCTTCCTTTACCTTAGTGCAGTCCTCCTTCACTTACCTCATCCTTCCATTTTGTTTTAAATGTCCTTATTTCTTCTGAGAAATCCTCACTTCCTGTTCTTCTGTCTGTAACTCCACACCGTAATGCAAGGCTTTCTCCCTGGTGTGGAGTGTTGTGCTCGCCCCCTCCCTTGGACTACAGGAGAGTCAGGACACTCTCTACGCAGATAGAGAAAGGAGCTGTGTGTTAGTGGGCATCCTGACTCTCCTGTAGTCCAAGGGAGGGGGCGAGCACGACACTCCACACCAGGGAGAAAGCCTCACATTACTGTGTGGAGTTACAGACAGAAGAACAGGAAGTGAGGATTTCTCAGAAGAAATAAGAACATTTAAAAGCAAAATGGAAGGATGAGGTAAGTGAAGGAGGACTGCACTAAGGTAAAGGAAGATATTTAGGGGAAAAAAAATCCTTTACAACCCATTTAAGAAGGAAACATTTTGGCCAGTTGGTATGGCGTTCTATACCACCTAGCCAGAATCTTCTGAGTGAGTTCCCAATGGTTAATGCAGCGAGAAGCTGTATAATTGTTCTGGTCTCGGGGTGAGTTGATGGATCAGTTTTGAAGTTCCATAGAACAGGATCTTTTTTTATTGATTTTAGTCTGTAAAACATTTACAATCTCATACACAACAACCATAAGTGTATCAAAACAAGTACAAGAAAGTCAGGGAATCGGTATTCAGAAACCAATAGTATGATGTAATCAGGGGCGGACTGACAACTCATAGGGCCCCCGGGCAATAGGAGATCCTGGGGCCCCCTGTCCCCGCCCATGTGTTCCCACCCATACTCACACCACACCCACACAAATCATATTGTACTGCCCACACTACATGCGTTCGTCGCAGAATTTCTCTACACTATGTTCAAAATAAAATGGTAATTATAGAATATAAAGAAAAATAAACTTATATTAAAGAAAGTGCAACAACGATACATTTCCAAAATGAAAGTGATTGTAAAGGCTCTTTTTTTTTTTTTAATAACAAACATGTCATACTTACCTCCACTGTGCAGTTCGTTTTGCACAGAATGGCCCTGAACCTGGTCTTCTGGGGTCCCCGCGTGGTTCTCGCGGCTCCTCCCCGCATCAGGTAACCCCCTAGGACAGTGATGGCGAACCTCGGCACCCCAGATGTTTTGGAACTACATTTCCCATGATGCTCATGCACTCTGTAGTGTAACTGAGCATCATGGGAAATGTAGTTCCAAAACATCTGGGGTGCCAAGGTTCGCCATCACTGCCCTAGGAGAAGCGCTCTCCCGGGGGTTACCTTGAGGGACATTCTTCCCACTGACCCCCAATGCAAGGAACATTCTTCTGGTGACCACCAATGCAAGGAACATTCTTCTGGTGACCACCAATGCAAGGAATATTCTTTCTGGTGACCACCAATGCAAGGAACATTCTTCTGGTGACCACCAATGCAAGGAACATTCTTTTGGTGACCACCAATGCAAGGAACATTCTTCTGGTGACCACCAATGCAAGGAACATTCTTCTGGTGACCACCAATGCAAGGAACATTCTTCTGGTGACCACCAATGCAAGGAACATTCTTCTGGTGACCACCAATGCAAGGAACATTCTTCTGGTGACCACCAATGCAAGGAACATTCTTTCTGGTGACCCCCAATGTAAGGAACATTCTTTTGGTGACCACCAATGCAAGAAACATTCTTCTGGTGACCACCAATGCAAGGAACATTCTTCTGGTGACCACCAATGTAAGGAACATTCTTCTGGTGACCACCAACGCAGGGAACATTCTTTCTGGTGACCCCCAATTTAAGGAACATTCTTTTGGTGACCACCAATGCAAGAAACATTCTTCTGGTGACCACCAATGCAAGGAACATTCTTTCTGGTGACCACCAATGCAAGGAACATTCTTTCTGGTGACCACCAATGCAAGGAACATTCTTCTGGTGACCACCAATGCAAGGAACATTCTTCTGGTGACCACCAATGTAAGGAACATTCTTCTGGTGACAACCAATATAAGGAACATTCTTCTGGTGACCACCAATGCAAGGAACATTCTTTCTGGTGACCACCAATGCAGGGAACATTATTCACACAGACCACCAATGTAAGGAGCATTCTTTCTGGTGACCACCAATGCAAGGAATATTCTTTCTGGTGACCACCAATGCAAGGAACATTCTTTCTGGTGACCACCAATGCAAGGAACATTCTTTCTGGCGACCCCCAATGCAAGGAACATTCTTCTGGTGACCACCAATGCAAGGAACATTCTTTCTGGTGACCCCCAATGTAAGGAACATTCTTTTGGTGACCACCAATGTAAGGAACATTCTTCTGGTGACCACCAATGCAAGGAACATTCTTTCTGGTGACCACCAATGCAAGAAACATTCTTTTGGTGACCACCAATGCAAGAAACATTCTTTCTGGTGACCACCAATGCAAGGAACATTCTTTCTGGTGACCACCAATGTAAGGAACATTCTTCTGGTGACCACCAATGTAAGGAACATTCTTCTGGTGACCACCAATGTAAGGAACATTCTTCTGGTGACCACCAATGTAAGGAACATTCTTCTGGTGACCACCAATGTAAGGAACATTCTTTCTGGTGACCACCAATGCAGGGAACATTATTCGCACAGACCACCAATGCAAGGAACAATTTTTTCTGGTGACCCCCAATGCAAGGAACATTCTTTCCGTTGACCACCAATGTAAGGAATATTATTTGCACAAATCACCAATGCAAGGAACACTGGGCCAGATCCACAAAAACCTGGCGTAACTTAAAAAATCCCATTTAAGTTACACTGCCTTAAAGTTTCTACCTAAGTGCCTGATCCACAAAGCACTTATCTAGAAATTTCAGGCTGTGTAACTAAAATTCCGCCGGCGCAAGGCGTTCCTATTCAAATGGGGCGAGTCCCATTTAAATGAGGCGCGCTCCCGCGCCGGCCATACTGCGCATGCGCGAAGTTACATTACGCCGAGTTTTGAGGATCGCGACGGCTTAAAAAAGTTACGTCGGGAAAAAAAAATAAAAAATGACAGCGTCGCTCGGCATGCATTCCTGAGGGAGAACTCCATGCCAATTTTCAAAGAAAAAAACGGCATGGGTTCACCCCCCAGGAGCATACCAGGCCCTTAGGTCTGGTATGGGTTGTAAGGAGACCCCCCCTACGCCGCAAAATCGACGTAGGGGGTCCCCCTACAATCCATACCAGACCCGTATCCAAAGCACGCTACCCGGCCGGTCAGGAAAGGAGTGGGGACGAGAGAGCGTCCCCCCCCCCTCCTGAGCCGTGCCAGGCCGCATGCCCTCAACATGGGGGGGTTGGGTGCTCTGGGGCAGGGGGGCGCACTGCGGGCCCCCCCCACCTCAGAGCACCCTGTCCCCATGTTGATGAGGACAGGACCTCTTCCCGACAACCCTTGCCATTGGTTGTCGGGGTCTGCGGGCGGGGGCTTATCGGAATCTGGGAGTCCCCTCAAATAAGGGGGCCCCCAGATACCGGCCCCCCACCCTAAGTGAATGGATATGGGGTACATCGTACCCCTATCCATTCACCTTTAGGCAAAAAGTTAGTTAGTAAACACACAACACAAGGCTTTTTAAAATAATTTATTATTCTGCTCCGGATGCCCCCCCTGTCTTCGTTATTAGCTCTATTTCCAGGGGGGGCTTCTTCTTCCACTCTCCGGGGGTCTTCTTCCACTCTCCGGGGGGGGTCTTCTCCGCTCTCCGGGGGTCTTCTCCGCTCTCCGGGGGGGCTTCTCCGGCCTCCGGGGGGGCTTCTCCGGACTCCGGGGGTCTTCTTCCATCTTCTCCCCTCTTCCGCTGTTGACTCGGCGAACCCCGGTTCTTCTGCAGCTCTCCGGTGCCTTCTTCTTCAGCGCTGGCTGCCTGCTATGTTTGTGTGTTAGCTCAATTTCAAACAGGCAGCCAGCGCGGTCTTCTGTGGCGTCAGGGTCTTCTCTTCCCTTCTTCCGATGTTGCCTCGTCGCCTGTTGTCGCTGTAATGATGGAAGCGCGCCTTGCATCACATTTATATAGGCATCACCGTCCCATCATGCTCCGGTAGGTACCCACGTGGTGGGTGCCTACCCACGTGCACCCACCACGTGGGTACCTGCCGGAGCATGATGGGACGGTGATGCCTATATAAATGTGATGCAAGGCGCGCTTCCATCATTACAGCGACAAGACGCGACGAGGCAACATCGGAAGAGGGGAGAAGAACAGAAGAGAAGACCCTGACGTCACAGAAGACCGCGCCGGCTGCCTGTTTGAAATTGAGCTAACACACAGATAGCAGGCAGCCAGCGCTGAAGGAGAAGGCACCGGACATCTGCAGAAGAACCGGGGTTCGCCAAGTCAACATCGGAAGAGGGGAGAAGATGGAAGAAGACCCCCGGAGTCCGGAGAAGCCCCCCCGGAGTCCGGAGAAGCCCCCCCGGAGAGCGGAGAAGACCCCCGGAGAGCGGAGAAGACCCCCCCCGGAGAGTGGAAGAAGACCCCCGGAGAGTGGAAGAAGAAGCCCCCCCTGGAAATAGAGCTAATAACGAAGACAGGGGGGGCATCCGGAGCAGAATAATAAATTATTTTAAAAAGCCTTGTGTTGTGTGTTTACTAACTAACTTTTTGCCTAAAGGTGAATGGATAGGGGTACGATGTACCCCATATCCATTCACTTAGGGTGGGGGGCCGGTATCTGGGGGCCCCCTTATTTGAGGGGACTCCCAGATTCCGATAAGCCCCCGCCCGCAGACCCCGACAACCAATGGCAAGGGTTGTCGGGAAGAGGTCCTGTCCTCATCAACATGGGGACAGGGTGCTCTGAGGTGGGGGGGGCCCGCAGTGCGCCCCCCTGCCCCAGAGCACCCAACCCCCCCATGTTGAGGGCATGCGGCCTGGCACGGCTCAGGAGGGGGGGGACGCTCGCTCGTCCCCACTCCTTTCCTGACCGGCCGGGTAGCGTGCTTTGGATACGGGTCTGGTATGGATTGTAGGGGGACCCCCTACGTCGATTTTGCGGCGTAGGGGGGGGCCCCTTACAACCCATACCAGACCTAAGGGCCTGGTATGCTCCTGGGGGGGAACCCATGCCGGTTTTGTTTTTACAAATTGCCGTGGAGTTCTCCCTCGGGAATGCATACCAAATGCCGTCGCTGGAATGGGCTTTTACAAGGTGTGACTAGTTTACACTTTGTAGAACCAGCCCTAATTTTACACTTGCAAAATAACACTTACGGCGAAAAAACGAAGCTGGAAAGCTTTGTGGATCGCCTTAAGTGCTAATTTGCATACTAGAAACGGCATTTCGACTCGAAATGCCCCCAGCGGCGGATGCGGTACTGCATCCTAAGATTCGGCAGTGTAATTCAATTACACATGCCGGATCTTCTGCCTAACTTTGGAAAAAGCCTTTTGAGGATCGTTTCCAAAGTTACACACAAACTGAACAGCAGTTAAGTCGGAGTATCTCTTTTGTGGATCTGGCCCATTCTTCGCACAGACCACCAATGTAAGGAACATTCTTCGCACAGACCACCAATGCAAGGAACAATTTTTTCTGGGGACCACCAATGCAAGGAACATTCTTTCTGGTGACCACCAATGCAAGGAACATTCTTCTGGTGACCACCAATGCAAGGAACATTCTTCTGGTGACCACCAATGCAAGGAACATTCTTCTGGTGACCACCAATGCAAGGAACATTCTTCTGGTGACCACCAATGCAAGGAACATTCTTCTGGTGACCACCAATGCAAGGAACATTCTTCTGGTGACCACCAATGCAAGGAACATTCTTCTGGTGACCACCAATGCAAGAAACATTCCTCTGGTGACTACCAATGCAAGAAACATTATTCACACAGACCACCAATGTAAGGAGCATTCTTTCTGGTGACCACCAATGCAAGGAACATTATTCGCACAGACCACCAATGCAAGGACCAATTTTTTCTGGGGACCCCCAATGCAAGGAACATTCTTTCTGGTGACCACCAATGTAAGGAATATTATTTGCACAAATCACCAATGCAAGGAACATTCTTTCTGCTGACCACCAATGTAAGGAACATTCTTCGCACAGACCACCAATGCAAGGAACAATTTTTTCTGGGGACCACCAATGTAAGGAACATTCTTTCTGCTGATCACCAATGTAAGGGACATTCTTCCCACTGATGGTTCTTTTTGTCGATGTATAAATTATTTTAAAAACTCTTGTGTTGTGTTTATTGACTTTTTTCCTCCAGGTGAATGTGTAGGGGTACGATGTACCCCATATCCATTCACTTAGGGTGGGGGGCCGGTATCTGGGGGCCCCCTTATTAAAGGGGGCTCCCAGATTCCGATAAGCCTCCCGCCCGCATACCCCGACAACCAACGGCCAGGGTTGTCGGGAAGGGGCCCTGTCCTCATCAACATGGGGACAGGGTGCTCTGAGGTGGGGGGGCCGCAGTGCGCCCCCCTGCCCCAGAGCACCCAACCCCACCATGTTGAGGGCATGCAGCCTGGTACGGGTCAGGAGGGGGGGGGGCGCTCGCTCGTCCCCACTCTCTTCCTGGCCGGGTAGCGTGCTTTGGATACGGGTCTGGTATGGATTGTAGGGGGACCTCCTACGCCGTTTTTTTCGGTGTAGGGGGGCTCTCCTTACAACCCATAACAGACCTAAGGGCCCGGTATGCTCCTGAGGGGGAACCCATGCCGGATTTTTATTTAAAATCCGGCGGGGACTTCCCCCTCAGGATTCATAACAAACGCCGCACACGTGTAGAATTGGCGGGAATCCAATTCGGATCTCCCGTCGCTTCTATGATGCGCTTGCTGGGATGTGCTGTCACTATTCCAGTGAGTGCGAGATGTCGGTGAGATCTCGGCACCATGTCGCCGAGAATCAGCGCGATGTTGTCGTGCTAAAAACACAATATCACAAACACCTACTGTACCCGATTTTCTGCTCCATTTAACCTGGCTGTCCCTGAAGTTGGGATAGCGGAGACTCTATCCAAAACTCAGAAACAGGAGGTTAAAGAATTTGTGCTCCGTAATAGGGAGAAGTTTTCAAACCTGCCAGGTTGGGTCTCCGGAGTTGAACATGACATTATCACCACACCAGGCGATAAGGTCAAGTTGAAGCCTTATCGAATTCCAGAAGCCCGGCGAGAGGCAATTCGCCAGGAAGTAAAAAAAATGCTTGAGCTGGGGGTGATAGAAGAGTCAAATAGTGATTGGTCCAGTCCCATTGTCTTAGTGCCCAAACCAGATGGAAGTTGGCTGTTTTGTAATGACTTTCGCTGCCTGAATAAAATCACTAAGTTTGACACCTATCCCATGCCCCGCATAGATGAACTGATTGATCGCCTAGGCACTGCCCGCTACATGACAACGTTAGACCTGACCAAGGGTTATTGGCAAATTCCTCTCTCTCGGAGTCGGCCAGGGAAAAAACAGCATTTGTAACTCCAGACGGATCTTTCCAATATCGGAGGATGCCTTTTGGGTTACAAAATGCTCCCGCCACATTCCAACGCACCATGGATAAGACCCTTCGGCCTCATCGAGCCTATGCTGCTGCATACCTCGATGACATTGTCATCCACAGTGAGGATTGGGAATCACACTTGCCAAAAGTTCAGGCTGTGTTGGATTCCATCTGGAAAGCCGGGTTTACAGCCAATCTAAAAAAATGTACCCTTGGGCTAGAAGAGGCGAAGTATCTGGGGTATACCATTGGAAGAGGTCTAATCAAGCCCCAAATAAACAAAGTTGAGGCTATTCAGGATTGGCCACGTCCCACCAACAAGAAACAGGTTCGTGCATTTTTGGGGATCGCGGGCTACTATCGCCGCTTTATCCCCCATTTTTCCTCACAGGCTGTTCCCCTGACCAATTTGACCAAAGGGAAGGAGTCTGTAATGACCAAATGGACTCCTGTAGCAGAAACAGCTTTTCAGGCTTTAAAACAGGCCTTATGTAGTCAGCCAGTTTTAAATTTGCCTGAATTTTCATGGGACTTCGTTGTTCAAACAGATGTGTCAAATGTGGGCTTAGGAGCTGTACTGTCTCAGGTTATCAAGGGGGAGGAACACCCTGTTATGTACCTCAGCCGAAAGTTGAAGGCCCATGAGGAGAATTATGCCACCATTGAGAAAGAATGTTTGGCGGTGAAATGGGCTTTGGATTCTCTCCGGTACTACCTCGTGGGTAGACAGTTTGAACTTGTGACGGATCATGCCCCATTGAAGTGGATGGCACAGAACAAAGAGACCAATAGGAGAATAAATAGGTGGTTCCTGGCCCTCCAGGAATTTAGTTTTGTGGTAACACATCGCACCGGTGCTAAAATGGGGAATGCAGATGGGTTGTCCCGAGTGCATGCCTGCCTGGCAACCTGTGTCCCAACCCTAGGGTTGAAACAAGAGGGGGGGGTATGTGACAGGAAGTCAGGTAAATCTGTGGGTGTTGTCACATACGGGACATACATTTCTGCCTTGTTTAGACAATACACAAATTGTTATTAGGCGTCGGCTGCAAACGTAGCCAGAGAAAGGCTAAAGGCCGTTGAAAAACTTCAGCTGTTCAAAATTAGGCAATTAAGGCCTCTATAAGTAGTCCAGAGGATTACCACTTTTTTGCTACATCATTCCTGAGGCTTTGTGAGTAAGGAGAGCAGCACTGAAAGTCTTCTGAGGAGGTGAGGAGAGGATTGATTTTTCTGTGTGATAAAAATCAAGACTATTGTTTTTCTGCTGTACGACCAGCAGTGTCTGCCCAGCACTAGGATGAGCCAGACTCCATAGATAGGTTCCTGTGTGGAAGGTAGACGCCCAAAGTGGCCAGAGTTTATTTTATGTTTGATTTTGTTTATGCTGTTTGGATGCTTGCACTTGTTTCCAGCAAGATGAAAGAATAAACCAAAATCTTTTGTTTTCAACCGTCTTCGACTGCCTGTCTGTATAAATTCAATGCGTGGTGAACCCATCCAAGGGGTCACACACCCCGCTACCGAGCTAACCCCCTTTGTTAGGAAGCCCATAAAAAGGTCTGGTGCCAACTCAGAGCTTATGTGACTCAGAAGTCACATAATTAGTGAAATGATGTCCCCCTGTGTGCAATCTAAGTGTCACATGACCTGTCATTACATAGACACACCTTCCTGAAAGGCCCCAGAGGCTGCAACACCTAAGCAAGAGGCACCACTAACCAAACACTGCCATGAAGACCAAGGAACTCGCCAAACAAGTAAGGGACAATGTTGGTGAGAAGTACAAGTCAGGGTTAGGTCATAAAAAAATCCAAATCTTTGATGATCCCTAGGAGCCCCATCAAATCTATCATTACCAAATGGTAAGAACACGGCACAACAGCAACCCTGCCAAGAGACGGCCGCACACCAACACTCACGGCCCGGGCAAGGAGGGCATTAATCAGAGAGGAGCACAGAGACCTAAGGTAACCCTGGAGGAGCTGCAGAGTTCCACAGCAGAGACTGGAGTATCTTCACATAGGACGACAATAAGCCGTACGCTCCATAGAGTTGGGCTTTATGGCAGAGTGGCCAGAAGAAAGACATTACTTTCATCAAAAAACAAAATGGTAGATTTTGAGTTTGGGAAAAGGCACGTGGGAGACTCACGAAATGTATGGAGGAAGAGGCTCTGGTCTGATGAGACTAAAATTTAAGTTATTGGTAATCAAAGAAAACGCTATGTCTGGCGCAAACCCAACACGTCACCGAAAGAACACCATCCCCACTGTGAAACATGGTGGTGGCAGCATCATGCTGTGGGGATATTTTCAGCAGTCAGTACTGGGAAACTGGTCAGAGTTGAGGGAAAGATGGATGGTGCTAAATACAGGGATATTCTTGAGAAAAACCTGTAGCAGTCTGTGTGTGATTTGAGGCGAGGACGGAGGTTCACCTTCCAGCAGGACAATGACCCCAAACACACTGCTAAAGCAACACTTGAGTGGTTTAAGGGGAAACATGTAAATGTGTTGGAATGGCCTAGTCACAGCCCAGACCGCAATCCAATAGAAAATCTGTGGTCAGACTTAAAGATTGCTGTTCACAAGTGCAAACCATCCAACTTGAAGGAGCTGGAGCAGTTTTGCCAGGAGGAGGAATGGGCAGAAATCCCAGTGGTGAGATGTGGGAAGATCATAGAGACTTATCCAAAGAGACTCGGAGGTGTGATCGCCGCAAAAGTTGGCTCTACAAAGTATTGACTTTAGGGGGGTGAATAGTTATGCACATTGACTTTTTCTGTTATTTTGTCCTATTTGTTGTTTGCTCCACAATATAAAAATATATATCTTCAAAGTTGTGGGCGTGTTCTGTGATTTAAATCGGGGGTCTCCAAACTTTCTAAACAAAGGGCCAGTTTACTGTCCTTCAAGCTTTAGAAAGGCCGGACAATGTGGATGATAGGAGTAGAAAATGCCCTGGCATCAGTGGGGGTAAACAATTCCCCATGATTGGTATTAGGGGGTGTAATAGTGCCCCATCATTGGTATCAGTGGTAAAAATAGTGCCCCATCATTGGTGTCAGTGGGAGGAATAGTGCCCCCTCATTGGTTGCTGACTGTGGGGGGAATAATGCCCCCTCATTGGTTGCTGACTGTGGGGGGAATAATGCCCCAGTGGCCAGGTAAAAGGAAGCAAAGGGCCGTATCTGGCCCCCAGGCCGCAGTTTGGAGACCACTGATTTAAATGATGCAAATCCTCAAACAATCAGAGTTATTCCAGGTTGTGAGGCAACAAAACATGAAAAGTGCCAAGGGGGTGAATACTTTTGCAAGACACTGTAGATATGACATGTAAATCTGCCTGATGATTAGATAATAAGAAATAAAAGCCGATCATATTAATCACCCCTGCCAGTGTTAAATGGTTTGCCTCGTTCATATAAACTGATACATTCTGCTGGGGAGCTTGTGCTTTTGAAAAACAACAGACATGCTGGCTGGATCACCTGATGAAATTAGGAAAAAAAGCCTAAAAAAAGGAAACTTATTGCCGCCGTCACATCTAAGAATTGATGAGCTGCAATATAATAAATGTTTATTTTTAGTTTAATATCACTTCAAACTTTTCTCATCAGAGTAGAGAAAAGACGTCCCTCCTCCTAGGACACGAGCAAAACACTGAGGCATGCTGGGAGGAGGAGGGATTATCCTGGCCCGGCCCACAATGTTTAATTTTCCCAGTGTCAGATTCTCCTGTAGGTGGCAGTATAACCCAAACGTATCTGATCTGCTGTGTCCCTCATTGGATGAGATATAAAGAGAAGAGTGACTGTGATTGGTGGGACGTCACAGAGAAGATCTTACAGGATAAATGACCAATGAGGAGGAATATTTCCTGTTCTATGATATCTCCCGTCATCCTCCATTGTGTAATGTCACTTCTTAGTTGGTAAAGTCCTACAAGAAGGTGACAGGAGGGTGTAAGGCCCACCACACACACAGTACAATCTGACCATACAATCTTTGTACAATCAGCTTTATATCTTCCAGAACTATGTAATATGAGGACCTCCCTAATCTATCCTATCCGTCTCTCTACAATCAGACAGATCCTTTCTCTACATACTTCCTGGAAGATCTAACAGAGATTGTACAATCAGATTGTAATGTGTGTGGAGAGTATTAGATATCCTGGAGGATGCTGGGAAATAATGAGAGAGAATTCTGCTGAGATCTGATGACTCTTTATATTCTCTCTTCTAGGATCAGGGAGGACTTCTTGTCAGAGGAATCAAGAAGAGAACTAAGAAATCTGGAAAAGATCCGACCAGAAATGAAAATTTATATGATGACCCCGGAGGAAGAGACTCGGCTACAGCTGTGAATGGGGGAGGGGACATTGCTGTGAATGGAGGTACGGGGGAGGGGACATTGCTGTGATTGGAGGAGGGGGGAGGGGACATTGCTGTGAATGGAGGAGGGGGGAGGGGACATTGCTGTGAATGGAGGAGGGGGAGGGGACATTGCTGTGAATGGAGGGAGGGGGGAGGGGACATTGCTGTGAATGGAGGAGGGGGGAGGATGAGATATAGAGATGAGAAAACCCGACCCCAGAGGAGGAGAAGAATCCTCACAGATGAAGTAATACACAGGACAGGACGGGGATTGTGTTTTATAATGAAGAAGGAGATAAAAAACATTCCATATATAATGTGACTCGGGGAACACAGGCGCCATTTATCTTACACAGCCCCTCCCCCTCCCCTCCCCCATGGACATTTATCTTACACAGCCCCTCCCCCTCCCCTCCCCCATGGACATTTATCTTACACAGCCCCTCCCCCTCCCCTCCCCCATGGACATTTCTCTTACACAGCCCCTCCCCCTCTCCCTCCCCCATGGACATTTATCTTACACAGCCCCTCCCCCTCTCCCTCCCCCATGGACATTTATCTTACACAGCCCCTCCCCCTCTCCCTCCCCCATGGGGGGGGGGATCTTTGTTCTGTGAATGGAGTCTCCCCTCCCCCAATGGGTCACTGCCGGCCTTTCCACACGGACTCCGTGTCGCCCACATGGACTGATCCCTGCAGGAGAGATCAGAACTGGGTTTGTATGAAGCTGTGTGATTGGAGGAGGACAATACAGGAGGACCAATCAGAAGATCCCTCAGCCTGGGGGAGGGGTAAAATCAGGGGACAGAGGAGCCCTTGGAGAGTCCCCAATGGGGGATGGGATGGAAGTTTCTGATACATCAGTCTATGTATTGATCATTACACACACAGCAGGGATCGGGATCACATTCTCTACAATACTGAGCCACATTCTATATTATAATGGGATACAAATAGAGAAGCAGAATTGGTGATCGGTGATATTATTCAGGAACATTTCATGGGCCGCAGACCATCTTCTGCCGATCACATCCGAGGGACATTCCGGCCTTTTCATCTCATTTCATGTGCAATAAAACTTCTAATCAATAAAATGTCATGTACAATGTTAGGCCCCTTTCACACGGGGGGCGGATCCGACTCACTGTACAGAGACGGACTTGTTAGAGTCCCGCCCTCCTCTATGGGGAGATCGGAAGAGAACAGACCGCCTGTCCATTTTCATCCGATCATCCGATCCGACCCGCTGGACTGATGGCGATCGTATCGCTTTGGGTCCCCGGAGCTGAAGAACGGGGAGAGGTGAGTGTAAAGAAACCTTCCCCCGTCCTTCTGTGTGACAGTGACACCGATCGTCTGTTCCCTGATATAGGAAAAGACGATCACTGACGTCACACGTCCAGCCCGGCCCCCCCTACAGTTAGAAACACACATGAGGTCACACTTAACCCCCTACAGCGCCCCCTAGTGGTTAACCCCTTCACTGCCAGTGTCATTTTCACAGTAATCAGTGCATTTTTATAGCACTTTTCGCTGTGAAAATGACAATGGTCCCAAAAATGTGTCAATAGTGTCCGATGTGTCCGCCTTAATGTCGCAGTCACGAAAAAAAAAAAATCGCTGATCGCCGCCATTAGTAGTAAGAAAAATAATAAAAATGCCATAAAACTATCCCCTATTTTGTAAACGCTATAAATTTTGCGCAAACCAATCGATAAACGCTTATTGCGATTTTTTTTACCAAGAATAGGTAGAAGAATACGTATCGGAAAAAAAAAGTTTTTTTTATATCTTTTTGGGGATATTTATTATAGCAAAAAATATTGCATTTTTTTCAAAATTGGCGCTCTATTTTTGTTTATAGTGCAAAAAATAAAAAAAACGCAGAGGTGATCAAATACCACCAAAAGAAAGCTCTATTTGTGGGGGGAAAAGGACGCCATTTTTGTTTGGGAGCCACGTCGCACGACCGCGCAATTGTCAGTTAAAGCGACGCAGTGCCGAATCGCAAAAAGGGGCCCGGTCCTTAAGCTGCATAATGGTCGAGGGCTGAAGTGGTGAAGGGCTGCATCTCTCTCATTGCATTATGGGAGATCCTGTCTTCTCCTCTCTAGCGATCGGAATTTCCTCTTTCGCTCCTTTATAGATGTATACTTCTTATATTCTTCAATAAAATGTTTGAACAAAAGAAAATCTATGAAAGATTCACCAAAATTCTAATCAGCCAATCAACTGGTAAGAATTATTACACACCCTGATAATTGTAATCAATGTCCGACCTCCTCAGAGCCGCTTCACCTCCTCAATAGGAATCCTCACATTACAGGGAGATAATAAACATCTTTATATTACAATGTATCACCAGTCAGGATCTGAGGAGTAAGGCCCCTTTCACACCATCACACCCATCCCATCCGCCTCTCCATTTCTCAGGCCGATCCGATCGGACCGCCCATTGACTTCTATGGTGAGACTAATGTCAGCGGATCCGTGTCTGCCGACACCCACCTGGCATCCGATCCAACAAGATCCACCGATCTGTCCTGGTTCCAGTCCAGTCTGCTGATTGGTTCCCGTCTGTCCTGGTTCCAGTCCAGTCTGCTGATTGGTTCCTGTCTGTCCTGGTTCCAGTCCAGTCTGCTGAATGGTTCCCGTCTGTCCTAGTTCCAGTCCAGTCTGCTGAATGGTTCCCGTCTGTCCTGGTTCCAGTCCAGTCTGCTGATTGGTTCCCGTCTGTCCTGGTTCCAGTCCAGTCTGCTGATTGGTTCCCGTCTGTCCTGGTTCCAGTCCAGTCTGCTGATTGGTTCCTGTCTGTCCTGGTTCCAGTCCAGTCTGCTGAATGGTTCCTGTCGGTCCTGGTTCCAGTCCAGTCTGCTGAATGGTTCCCGTCTGTCCTGGTTCCAGTCCAGTCTGCTGAACTGTGCCTGTGTGTTCCTGGTTCCAGTCCAGTGTTCCAGCTCCTGTCTGCCAAACCTGTCAGCTGCTTCAGCTCCTGTTTCCCAGTTCCTGAGAAGTTCCTGAACGTCCGGACTACCTCTACCTCTGTTGATCCTGCCAGTAGACATGTGCAATTGTTTATAAATTTGTTTTTTAACGAAAATTCGGAAATTCATTAATTCCGAATTTTCGTATTAACAATTTTTTTTTTTCGGACTTCTGAACATTTTTCATTTACGAAAATTCGAATGTCCGTATTTCAGAATTTTTTAATTTCCTAATTTTCGTATTTCGAAAATTCGGATTTTCGGAAATACGAAAATTTCGTTTTTTTTTAATTTTCTAATTTTCAAAATTCCGAATTTTCGAAATTTTCAATTTTCGAAATTTCAAATTTTTTATTTTTATTTTTCGAATTTTCAAATATTCGAACTTTTGAATTTTTAAAAATTGTAAATTTCGAATTTTAGATTTTCAAATTTTTAATTTTTGAATTTTTGAAATTGTGGATTTTTTTTTTTTTTTTTTAGAAATTCCGAAATCGCAAATTTTCGAATTAAAAAAAATTTCATTTTCGTTTCATTCGTTTTTTTTTTTTCGGAAAATTTGTTTTTTCTGTTTTATTTGTTTTTTGCTTTTTCGGAAATCCTGTCCCGGTTAGAGAGAGGGGCCTGCCCGGGTAGACTAAACCCACTCAGTCAGGAGCGGTATGGAAAGTGTTACGTATGGGATCAGGACTGTTCCAAATACTACGCCTGAATCTGCTGTTCTCCTTCTTCTTCCAAACTCCATCCTTTCATCACCGGTTCATTGTTTTTACCCGGCTGGGTAATAAAGAGCACAGAAAAGACACTTGTTGCGGACATTCCTTTTACTATTGCTATATGCGCCATTCACCCCTAGGAATTCGGGGGGCCACCCAAAACAACCAGCAGCTCCTCCAGGGGTAGTGCTACAAACTATATAGATCAGACACATGAGGAGGAAAGAGGAACTGAGGGACTGTTCCAAATCAGGGACAATCCCTCCAAATCAGCGACAGTCCCTCCAAATCAGCGACAGTCCCTCCAAATCAGGGACAAGTCCCTCCAAATCAGGGACAAGTCCCTCCAAATCAGGGACAAGTCCCTCCAAATCAGGGACAAGTCCCTCCAAACCAGCGACAGTCCCTCCAAACCAGCGACAGTCCCTCCAAACCAGCGACAGTCCCTCCAAACCAGCGACAGTCCCTCCAAACCAGTGACAGTCCCTCCAAATCAGAGACAGTCCCTCCAAACCAGCGACAGTCCCTCCAAATCAGCGACAGCCCCTCCAAATCAGGGACAGTTGGGAGCTGTGCATTCTCTCCTCAGGCAGTACATTTACCAGTCTCCTCTCACTGGACTTCCTGTGTCCCATGATTCTTATCCCCTCCTCTCTTTCTTCCCCCGCAGTAATTTACCCCGCCCCCGAGCAGAGCTCGTCCATGTGAAAGTAGTCATGTGACCCCCCTGTCTCTGTCTCTTCCCATCCTGTGAAAAGCCCCTCATGGTATTACACAGACAGCCCCCCCCCCCCGTCATATCAGTTTATAACGGAGAGAAACAAAACAGAGAAAGGGAGAAGAGATAACAGGAGAACAACAGATAACACTTGTAGCGGTACCCCCCATGGGGGCTGCTGATTGGCTCTATACCCCACTGGCCCCCCCGACTCTCTTACCTCCGACACCTCGGATTCCATTCTAAAGGGTCGCATTAGTAATGAGAAACTCACACAAGATCACTGAACCACTCAGAAATGTTTACTGAGATAAAGAATGAACACAATGAAAGTTATGAATGAACACAAGTTATGATCGACACAAAGTATTACTCGGTGCACATACATACATATACGTGTAACCTGGTGATAGGCTGAAGAGGTAGATGTGGAGGGGTGCACAGGGGGGTAAATATCCAATCCCTCTAACACATGTATTGAGGACCTTCCCACTGAGGCCTCAGCACACAAACCAGCATAAAATATACAACACATGCACACAACGACACAGTGCGAGTTCTGATAATATCTCACACAATGGCTCCTCCCCCTATGTTGTATTTCAGAGCACAACTCCAAGTGGAACAATAAAGCTTGTAGAAGAAGAAAACGATGAGCGTTCCTTAGATTCCGGGAGTCTTCAGCTAGCCTGGTGTTTACACTGCAGTGTGATTTTGTGTTTTGCTTGTAATCCAAAGGAACACAAAGAAAAGGGAGCAGAAGAAGAAATCTGCTGATGTTTCCTCAGACTGAAGAACGATCCCAACTTGTAGATCAGGGTGACCAGACGTCCCGGGTCTCCGGGGACAGTGCCCGGATTGAGGACACTGTCCCTGGACCAAGTCTGTCCCCCGGTTTTGTCCCCGGATTGGATTTGAACGGGGGCTGGGGCAATTTCAAAGACAGTCAGTGCAGAAATAAAAAAAGTCTGAATTACACCCCCCCTCCCCCGCTCCTTCTAGCTCAGGGGGTGTATTTTCTCCATTATCTGGGCCCCTTCCTGATGATCATGTCGGAGAGGAGGGAATATTTCTTCAGTTTCGGGGGCGTGTCCATTCAGCTCCTCCCACATGTTCTTCTGCCTCGGCTCAAGTCCCGGCCAGCCGCCTGCCGATCTCATTGCCTTCCCTGGCAGAGTGATCTTCCTCCGCCCCCCACCCAGTAGTAGCCGGGGGCCCGGAGAGTGAGACGTGACAGGCTGTGTGGCGGTCAGCGGCGGCGACGGGCAGAGAGCCGCTGATTGCCGCCATTACTAGTAATAAAAAAAAAATATGTCCCCGGATTTCATTTTACAAATCTGGTGACCTTATTGTAGATTCCTCTTTCCATGTGTGAGTAATACAGTCCTGACCTTACAGCGCAGGGGAGAAGAGCAAGGCCCCAACGTCTGGCTCTATGATGTCTGTGAAAGAGCAGATCCACATCCGTGGGACTACAAGTCTCACCAGCAGTCTGTAGGAAAGAAACTCAGCAATAGAGTCGTCTCTACTTGGATGGGCAGGTGCCCCCTCACCACCATGGAGCCCAGGAGACGTTCTACTCCGTCTGGTGTCCCCGTTCAGTGAAGATGGCGCCACCGCATGGCAACTCCCGGGGGGCTGGAAGGCAGGTGGCTCTATAGGTGTGCACCTGGGCACACCCCGATCACTCCGTGCACCTGGGCACACCCCAATCACTCCGTGCACCTGGGCACACCCCAATCACTCCGTGCACCTGGGCACACCCCAATCACTCCGTGCACCTGGGCACACCTCAATCACTCCGTGCACCTGGGCACACCCCAATCACTCCGTGCACCTGGGCACACCCCAATCACTCCGTGCACACCCCAATCACTCCGGGCACACCCCAATCACTCCGTGCACCTGGGCACACCCCAATCACTCCGTGCACCTGGGCACACCCCAATCACTCCGTGCACCTGGGCACACCCCAATCACTCCGTGCACCTGGGCACACCCCAATCACTCCGTGCACCTGGGCACACCCCAATCACTCCGTGCACCTGGACACACCCCAATCACTCCGTGCACCTGGACACACCCCAATCACTCCGTGCACCTGGACACACCCCAATCACTCCGTGCACCTGGACACACCCCAATCACTCCGTGCACCTGGGCACACCCCAATCACTCCGTGCACCTGGGCACACCCCAATCACTCCGTGCACCTGGGCACACCCCAATCACTCCGTGCACCTGGGCACACCCCAATCACTCCGTGCACCTGGGCACACCCCAATCACTCCGTGCACATTAGTATTATCACTTTGTTTACCAGCAGGGGGGTAGGAAAGGTCTCCTCACTTACCAGATCTGCCATAAATGTGTGTGTTATACATACAGGGGAGCCACCCACATGTGTTTGAGCTTTGAGGTGCACACTTATGTACCGCCCCCTTTAACCCTTCACCCCCTTCCTATACACACTGCACCCCTTTAACCCTACACCCCCTCCTGCACACTTCCCCCTTTAACCCTACACCCCCTTTCTGTACACACTGCCCCCTTGACCCTACACCCCCTTCCTATACACACTGCCCCCTTGACCCTACACCCCCTTCCTATACACACTGCCCCCTTGACCCTACACCCCATTCCTATACACACTGCCCCCTTAACCCTACACCCCCTTCCTATACACATGGCCCCCTTAACCCTACACCCCCTTCCTATACACACTGCCCCCTTAACCCTACACCCCCTTCCTATACACACTGCCCCCTTCCTATACACACTGCCCCCTTAACCCTACACCCCCTTCCTATACACACTGCCCCCTTAACCCTACACCCCCTTCCTATACACACTGCCCCCTTCCTATACACACTGCCCCCTTAACCCTACACCCCCTTCCTATACACACTGCCCCCTTAACCCTACACCCCCTTCCTATACACACTGCCCCCTTCCTATACACACTGCCCCCTTAACCCTACACCCCCTTCCTATACACACTGCCCCCTTAACCCTACACCCCCTTCCTATACACACTGCCCCCTTCCTATACACACTGCCCCCTTAACCCTACACCCCCTTCCTATACACACTGCCCCCTTAACCCTACACCCCCTTCCTATACACACTGCCCCCTTAACCCTACACCCCCTTCCTATACACACTGCCCCCTTTAACCCTACACCCCCTTACTATACATACTGCCCCCTTGACCCTACACCCCCTTCCTATACACACTGCCCCCTTGACCCTACACCCCATTCCTATACACACTGCCCCCTTAACCCTACACCCCCTTCCTATACACATGGCCCCCTTAACCCTACACCCCCTTCCTATACACATGGCCCCCTTAACCCTACACCCCCTTCCTATACACACGGCCCCCTTAACCCTACACCCCCTTCCTATACACACGGCCCCCTTAACCCTACACCCCCTTCCTATACACACTGCCCCCTTCCTATACACACTGCCCCCTTAACCCTACACCCCCTTCCTATACACACTGCCCCCTTAACCCTACATCCCCTTCCTATACACACTGCCCCTTAACCCTACACCCCCTTCCTATACACACTGCCCCCTTAACCCTACACCCCCTTCCTATACACACTGCCCCCTTTAACCCTACACCCCCTTACTATACATACTGCCCCCTTGACCCTACACCCCCTTCCTATACACACTGCCCCCTTGACCCTACACCCCCTTCCTATACACACTGCCCCCTTGACCCTACACCCCATTCCTATACACACTGCCCCCTTAACCCTACACCCCCTTCCTGTACACACTGCCCCCTTAACCCTACACCCCCTTCCTATACACACTGCCCCCTTAACCCTACACCCCCTTCCTATACACATGGCCCCCTTAACCCTACACCCCCTTCCTATACACACTGACCCCTTAACCCTACACCCCCTTCCTATACAAACTGCCCCCTTAACCCTACACCCCCTTCCTATACACACTGCACCCCTTTGCAGCCGTTGCTTCAATCAGTGTGGCGTTACCAGCGTCTCCTGCACACATGTGACCTCCATGCGGCTCCGACCAATCACAACGCCAGAGCCGAGATACCCGGAAGTAACCCCCCGGAGTAGGGTTGCCACCTCATCCCTTTAAAACAGAACACATATTAATTACACAGGTTCTGTGGCTAATTAAGGTGGTAATTAGACTCATTTGGTGCCTTACCTGCAATAAATCAGCCACAGAACCTGTGTAATTCATATGTGTTCTGTTTTAAAGGGATGAGGTGGCAACCCTACCCGGGAGAGATGTCGCCGACAGCGAGGTGATTTCTCATTGGATGCATTAAGGCAGAAAAACACGAATCTTTACATCCCCTTTATGGAAATAAAAGGTGCGAGGAGCACGGCGCTGACAGCCGGAATAATACAATAAAGTGCAACTGCAGAGCATACAAAATAAAGTGCACAATTATCCAACAATACAAACAATATATATCAAGCATGTAGCCAGTGAAAGCTTGAAAAACACGTGCAAATAATCATAAACTTCTACAGGTGTTGCTGTGCTAGAAATAGTTCAAATCAATAATAAGCATGTGACCAGTGAAAGTCCACATAAACATATAGCAATTCTCAGGTGAAAAGTTCCTCTCAGAAGTGCTGCTGTGCTGAAAAACACATATGATGCTGTACACAGGTGTATATGGGACCCCTCCCCCCCCTTATGGTTGGACTCACCAGACCCAATGGACCCCCAAGCAGTACTGCGTTGCAGGTCAGGTGGGCTTAGTATGGTGAGTGGGGGTGATGAAAACGCCAACTCCTGGGTGCCATCCTTCAAGGTTCCCTAGGTGGAGGGCAAACGGATGAACATCAATTACCAGTCCATTGATCAATAGATTCCCTCACAACCCGACTGCCATCACACGGGCATCACATGTGACGTCACCGCGCTGCCGCGAGCCGCGTCTGACGCTGCGTTTCACCCCTCCCACTTTTATCACTCAGTATCTTCCTCAAGCATCTCCCCCGCTTCCCTACTGGGGCCCTGGTGTGGCCCTCACAGATACTCAACAAATGGTGAAGGAGGAACGCCTGCCGTGTGGACAGACAGGATGTGCAGAGCCGTGTCATTGTGCCCACTTCACTGACAGCAGAGCTCAGCGAGGGCCACACAGTTAGGGCCCCAATCACACCTCAGAGGGGCCACAGAGGGTGACAAACACACCTCAGAGGGGGCCACACAGGGTGACAATCACATCTCAGAGGGGCCACACAGTTAGGGCCCCAATCACACCTCAGAGGGGCCACACAGGGTGACAATCACACCTCAGAGGGGCCACACAGGGTGACAATCACACCTCAGAGGGGCCACACAGGGTGACAATCACACCTCAGAGGGGCCACACAGGGTGACAATCACACCTCACAGGGGGCCACACAGTTCCCCAATCACACCTCACAGGGGGCCACACAGTTCCCCAATCACACCTCATAGGGGCCACACAGTTAAAAATGCAATATGTGGGTCGTACCACAAGGGAGCTCAAGGTACGCATAAATGAACATGTGGCCAATATCCTTAAAGGGTACCCAAACCATAGTGTGTCCAGGCACTTTGATGAGTGCCATAACAGAGACCCACGAAAAATGACTTTTTATGGTATTGACAGGATATCTAGACACTGGCGGGGTACAGATATGACCAAGAAGGTCTTCCAGAATGAGACCCAGTGGCTGCATCGATTGCGCACGATGCGCCCATTGGGTCTAAATATCGAGCTAGACCTAAACTGCTTTTTAACTAATGAATAGAATCCTAATCCTTTTTCTGTTAAATGGACTTTATTCCATTTATTTTTATATATTTTTTATTTTATCCTATAATAAAATTAGAATTTATAAATATACCCTCTGGTTAGGCCATAAGGCTAATTTTATAATTTTAAAATGTTTTAATATATAGATATATTCTAATATTCTAATATTTTTATATAAACTTTTCTATTATCTTGGTTGGATTAGATTGACATTTATATGTGTTATGGTTTTATTATGGGACAGACACATTGTCAATTAGACATAGTTGATTACTAATATATATGTATGGATTACTTATATATGTGCTATCTTATATGCTTGGGTTTTTGCAGTATATGTCTAATGGCTATCCCTTTTGATATATTATGCCAATCTTATTTTATGTATCGCATGATCGCGACAATTATTGTTATTATTGTTTGTATTAGTTTCTGTTCATATCTATTTCGCTGGCATATACGCATTGTTTAGTATAATGTCCAGGTTTGCTTGATCCGGGACTGAGTGTTGCCGCCCCTCTGATCCCCTCCCACTTTAGTTGATTGATGGGCCTTTAAGACAGACCCTGAGCGCGACGCTGTATGCTTCCTGACGACGTGACATCATCACGAAACGTACGTCGAGGCTTACAGGTCACGCTCAACCCACCCACTTCCTGGTCCTGCTGGTTCTCCTACCTTGGAGGGTGGAACGCACGCCAACCACGCGATTGCGGCTCTGCATGCTTTATGCCGGTGACAGGACTCCATCTCATCTCCCCATAATACCCACGCCTTCAACCTCAGTGCCGGGGCTAGGCACCCCATCAAGTAAGAGGCCATTTGGCGTTTGTTCTTCTGTTTTATACAATAAAAACAATATTATTCTATGGCGATTTTTCCTTCTCTTGTTTCAATACCTCATGTGGCGTGGAGTGTTGCGTTATCAAGACTGTGAGACTGAGGGATCTAAGCCTGGGAAATTTCTCCAATCTGCCTAATTGACCTCTTTTTAGTTAAAGTGGTCCATTATTTGCGGTAAGGTGCCATCCATGAGCACTTTTGGTGGTCTTTTCTATATCTTGGTGAAGGTGGAAGATCTTCTGTCTATATTATTGAAGATTCATCATTTATACATATATGGACTTTATTTATCTCTATTTATTTTTTATCACATTTTTCACCTTTATTGTGCAATATTGTTTATTGATTGTCTCTAACAATTATTGTGGATAATTTTTGTTATATATGGTCACTATTATCTATTTATACAATTCTTATCTCATACTCACTCATTTATATTTAGGTATTTATGCATAATTATTCCTAGTGTTTTCACACTATTACCTAGCGCCTCTATATTTCACTCCACTGTTTAAAATTGCATTCATGTAATTTCACAGAGAGCAGCTTGGTTATATATTTATTTAAAAAAAAAAAATTTTTTAATTTTTCACTTTATTCGTATTGGCGCGAGATCTTATTTCCATATTGCTGCTAAGCAACAGTAATCGTGAAATCTGTGATTTTTTTTTCACCGATTTCATGCTTTCCAGCCTGGAGGAGAGATGTGAGGTCTTATTGACCCTGCATCTCTCCATAAAGAGTACCTGTCACACACATTCCTATTACAAGGGATGTTTACATTCCTTGTAATAGGAATAAAAGTGATAATAAAAAAAAAAAAAAAAGTTTAAAAAAATAAATAAATATGTAAAAAGAAATACATTTTTTTTTTTTAACGCCTTTGTCCCCAGTAGCTCGCACGCAGAATGTGCACGCAAGTCCCGCCGACATATGTAAACGCAGTTTAAACCACATATGTGAGGTATCGCCGCGTGCGTTAGAGTGCCAGCAACAATTCTAGCACTAGATCTCCTCTATAAATCTAAACTGGTAACTTGTAAAAATTTTCAAAGCGTTGCCTATGGAGATTTTTAAGTACCGACGTTTGGCGCCATTCCATGAGTGTGCGCAATTTTAAAGCGTGACATGTTGGGTATCTATTTACTCGGTGTAACATCATCTTTCATATTTTACCAAAAAATTGGGCTAACTTTACTGTTTTGTTATTTTTTTAATTTGTGAAACAATTTTTTTCCAAAAAAAAGGCGTTTGAAAAATTATTGCGCAAATACCGTGCAAGATAAAACTTTTCAATGACCGTCGTTTTATTCCCTAGGGTGTCTGCTAAAAAAACATATAGAATAATTGGGGGTTCTGCGTAATTTTCTAGCAAAAAAATGATGATTTGTACATGTAGGAGAGAAGTGCCAGAATAGGCCTGGTATGGAGGTGTGTATAAAAGCCCGGTATGGAAGCGGTTAAACACCTGGTCTCATCTACATATTCCTTGTTATTTTCCACTCAATCCCCTAAGATTAACTGGGCCAATCAGCTATGGGAAAGAGACCTTTCGCTTGATTTATCTGACTCGGAATGGAGGAATATTTATAAATTTATACATAAAGGATCGATTCATGTACAAACACAAGAAAACGCTTATAAGATTCTTTCCAGATGGTATATGACCCTCTAAACTTACATCGAATTAAATCCTCGATATCTAATACCTGTTGGAGATGCAATCGCGAGATAGGTTCTTTCCTTCACATTTGGTGGTCGTGCACTGCTATCCAACCTTACTGGAAGGAAGTCCATAAACATATCTCCCTAATAACCTCTTTTCATTTGGATTTCACACCTGCTCAATTTTTACTCCACTATTCTCCCTCGTCGCCCAGAGGCTATTACCGATCCTTGACCATACATGTGATCAATTCGGCCAGGATGTGTATTCCAGTTCGATGGAAATCCAATGTTCCCCCTTCTAGCATTGACTGGTTCAACCGTACCCAAAGAAACGTGGAAATGGAAACGTTGATTCATCAAGCGAAGGATACTCAAAAACGTTTCACTGACACATGGTCTGATTGGCCGAATTTTACTTTGTCCGATAGATACAAAAATATTAATCCTGGAACATGATATCTCCCTTATTTGACCCTATTGATACTCTGGAGGTGTGTCAGGTCCCTTCCCTTTTCCCTTTCCCCTTCACTTTCCCTCATTTATGTTCTAGATATAATTGTTTACTTGATACTTTTGTTTTCCTGGTGTAATTTACAGTCTGGACTAACAAACTTGTTGAGAACTCAGGCTAGTTTGTCTTCAATATTTTCAATATTTCCTCTGTTGATAAATTGATATAACTAGCTTATCAGAATTGTATTTTTTTTCTCTTCATGCAATGTTATAATAAGTATAAGAAGAGTCCTTTCACACGGAGCGGACCGTTTTTGTGTCCGCTCCGTGTGTGTCCGTCGGCTCAGCGGGGATCATCCGTAATCCCCGCTGAGCTGTCGGCGGACAGGGCGGTCCCCCACACTGTGCAGAGACCGCCCTGTCCAGGGGAGGGCTGGCAGCCTTAGGCCTGGGGGGCAAGTCCAGTCAAGTGGCCCATAGAGCGTGGAAAAGTGATGGATCGAGGAAAACAGTCTAAAGATTTTTCATGATCACAAGAGTCCGCATAGTGGCCCCCCTTACATCAGAGTCCGCACAGTGGCCCCTCTTACATCAGAGTCCGCACAGTGGCCCCTCTTACATCAGAGTCCGCACAGTGGCCCCTCTTACATCAGAGTCCGCACAGTGGCCCCCCTTACATCAGAGTCCGCACAGTGGGCCCCCGTACATCAGAGTCCGCACAGAGGCCCCCCGTACATCAGAGTCCGCACAATGGCCCCCCTTACATCAGAGTCCGCACAGTGGCCCCCCTTACATCAGAGTCCGCACAGTGGCCCCCCTTACATCAGAGTCCGCACAGAGGCCCCCCTTACATCAGAGTCCGCACAGTGGCCCCCCTTACATCAGAGTCCGCACAGTGGCCCCCCTTACATCAGAGTCCGCACAGTGGCCCCCCTTACATCAGAGTCCGCACAGTGGCCCCCCTTACATCAGAGTCCGCACAGAGGCCCCTCTTACATCAGAGTCCGCACAGTGGCCCCCCTTACATCAGAGTCCGCACAGTGGCCCCCCCTTACATCAGAGTCCACACTGTGGCCCCCCTTACACCAGAGTCCGCATAGTGCTGTGCTGTGCATAATGTCACCAGCCCGGGGGAGATTTCCACCCTGCCCCCCTGCCAGCCCTCCCCTGACCCTGTCTCTCCTCTGCTCTCCCCTATGGGGAATCGGATGAATATGGACCGTCTGTCCGTATTCATCTGATCCGATCCGCCGGATGGACAGAAGAAAAATAGGGTTTTCTTCCATCCGAAAAACCGGATCTTTACGGACGCGGACCTTTGCGGACGTTAGCGGATGCATCATCCGCTAACGTCTGCAATCCCATAGGGATGCATTACAAGTCCGTAAACGGACTCGTAATAAGCGGACGAACGGTCCGCACATGTGAAAGGGGCCTTAGATGCAATGAAGCTTTAATATTGTTTTGGCCACTGGCTGTTATATTCTTATGCTCCTTCACACGGCTGCGTCCGTGTTCATGCAACTTTATCAATGTGTCATGTATATTGTAATTGCTTGAAATCTCAATAAAAACCTTTACAACAAAAAAGAATAGTTCATAGTTTGGGGGGTTAAAGATCTTTAGGACCCTCCATAGAGATATCCACCAACACATGAATGTAAAAGAGCCCCATCAAAATGATCAGGGGAGGAGAGTGGGTGTGGCCTCCCTGTATGAATAAGATCCACATTACAATCTATAGAAAACTATTCTCTATAACTAATACTGTACATTCAGAAAGTTACACTTGTGATTATGTCATGTATTGTCATTGATAAGGTTGGTATTGTAAATAATATTTTAATGAAACATTTTAAATAAAAATAATTAAAAAAAAAAAAAAAAAAAAAAAACATTCCATATATCAGTGATGGCCAACCTTGGCACCCCAGATGTTTTGGAACTACATTTCCCATAATGCTCATGCACTCTTCAGGGTAGCTGAGCATCATGGGAAATGTAGTTCCAAAACATCTGGGGTGCCAAGGTTCGCCATCACTGCCATATATAATGTGACTCTGGGAACACAGGCGCCATTTATCCCGACATTTATCTTACACAGCCCCTCCCCCTCCCCCTCCCCCATGGACATTTATCTTACACAGCCCCTCCCCCTCCCCCTCCCCCATGGACATTTATCTTACACAGCCCCTCCCCCTCTCCCTCCCCCATGGACATTTATCTTACACAGCCCCTCCCCCTCCCCTCCCCCATGGACATTTATCTTACACAGCCCCTCCCCCTCCCCTCCCCCATGGTGGGGGGGATCCTTGTTCTGTGAATGGAGTCTCCCCTCCCCCAATGGGTCACTGCCGGCCTTTCCACACGGACTCCGTGTCACCCACATGGACTGATCCCTGCAGGAGAGATCAGAACTGGGTTTGTATGAAGCTGTGTGATTGGAGGAGGACCAATCAGAAGATCCCTCAGCCTGGGGGAGGGGTAAAATCAGGGGACAGAGGAGCCCTTGGAGAGTCCCCAATGGGGGATGGGATGGAAGTTTCTGATACATCAGTCTATGTATTGATCATTACACACACAGCAGGGATCGGGATCACATTCTCTACAATACTGAGCCACATTCTATATTATAATGGGATACAAATAGAGAAGCAGAATTGGTGATCGGTGATATTATTCAGGAACATTTCATGGGCCGCAGACCATCTTCTGCCGATCACATCCGAGGGACATTCCGGACTTTTCATCTCATTTCATGTGGAATAAAACTTCTAATCAATAAAATGTCATGTACAATGTTAGGCCCCTTTCACACGGGGGGGCGGATCCGACTCACTGTACAGAGACGGACTTGTTAGAGTCCCGCCCTCCTCTATGGGGAGATCGGATGAGAACAGACCGCCTGTCCATTGTCATCCGATCATCCGATCCGACCCGCTGGACTGATGGCGATCGTATCGCTTTGGGTCCCCGGAGCTGAAGAACGGGGAGAGGTGAGTGTAAAGAAACCTTCCCCCGTCCTTCTGTGTGACAGTGACACCGATCGTCTGTTCCCTGATATAGGGAAAGGCGATCAGTGACGTCACACGTCCAGCCCCGCCCCCCTACAGTTAGAAACACACATGAGGTCACACTTATTCCCTACAGCGCCCCCTAGTGGTTAACCCCTTCACTGCCAGTGTCATTTTCACAGTAATCAGTGCATTTTTATAGCACTTTTCGCTGTGAAAATGACAATGGTCCCAAAAATGTGTCCGATGTGTCCGCCGTAATGTCGCAGTCACAAAAAAAAAATGCTGATCGCTGCCATTAGTAGTAAAAAAAAATGATTAATAAAAATGCCATAAAACTATCCCCTATTTTGTAAAAGCTATAAATTTTGCGCAAACCAATCAATTAATGCTTATTGCGATTTTTTTTTACCAAGAATAGGTAGAAGAATACGTATCGGAATTTTTTTTTATATCTTTTTTGGGGATATTTATTATAGCAAAAAGTAAAAAAATAGAATTTTTTAAAAAATTGGCGCTCTATTTTTGTTTCTAGCGCAAAAAATAAAAACCGCAGAGGTGATCAAATACCACCAAAAGAAATCTCCATTTGTAGGAAAAAAAGGACGCCAATTTTGTTTGGGAGCCACATCGCACGACTGCCCCCCTTACCCCTACACCCCCTTCCTATACACACTGCCCCCTTAACCCTACACCCCCTTCCTATACATACTGCCCCCTTAACCCTACACCCCCTTCCTATACATACTGCCCCCCTAACCCTACACCCCCTTCCTATACACACTGCCCCCTTTAACCCTACACCCCCTTCCTATACATACTTCCCCCTTAACCCTACACCCCCTTCCTATACACACTGCACCCCTTTGCAGCCGTTCTTCAGTCAGTGTGGCGTTACCAGCGTCTCCTGCACACATGTGACCTCCACGCGGCTCCGGCCAATCACAGCGCCGGAGCCGAGATACCCGGAAGTAACCCCCGGGAGAGATGTCGCCGACAGCGAGGTGATTTCTCATTGGATGCATTAAGGCAGAAAAACACGAATCTTTACATCCCCTTTATGGAAATAAAAGGTGCGAGGAGCACGGCGCTGACAGACGGAATAATACAATAAAGTGCAACTGCAGAGCATACAAAATAAAGTGCAAAATTATCCAACAATACAAACAATACATATCAAGCATGTAGCCAGTGAAAGCTTGAAAAACACATGCAAATAATTATAAACTTCTACAGGTGTTGCTGTGCTAGAAATACTTCAAATCAATATTAAGCATGTGACCAGTGAAAGTCCACATAAACATATAGCAATTCTCAGGTGAAAAGTTCCTCTCAGAAGTGCTGCTGTGCTGAGAAACACATATGATGCTGTACACAGGTGTATATGGGACCTCCCCCCCCCTTATGGTTGGACTCACCAGACCCAATGGACCCCCAAGCAGTACTGCGTTGCAGGTCAGGTGGGCTTAGTATGGTGAGTGGGGGTGATGAAAACGCCAACTCCTGGGTGCCATCCTTCAAGGTTCCCTAGGTGGAGGGCAAACGGATGAACATCAATTACCAGTCCATTGATCAATAGATTCCCTCACAACCCAACTGCAATCACACGGGCATCACATGTGACGTCACCGCGCTGCCGCGAGCCGCGTCTGACGCTGCGTTTCACCCCTCCCACTTTTATCACTCAGTATCTTCCTCAAGCATCACCCCCGCTTCCCTACTGGGGCCCTGGTGTGGCCCTCACAGATACTCAACAAATGGTGAAGGAGGAACGCCTGCCGCGTGGACAGACAGGATGTGCAGAGCCGTGTCATTGTGCCCACTTCACTGACAGCAGAGCTCAGCGAGGGCCACACAGTTAGGGCCCCAATCACACCTCAGAGGGGCCACACAGGGTGACAATCACACCTCAGAGGGGCCACACAGTTAGGACACCATTCACACCTCAGAGGGGGCCACAATCTCACCTCAGAGTGTTTCTCTCCTCCATCTGGTAACATCACTTCCTCCCCAGTGCAGCCTGTAGAGGTCAGTCAGTCCTCCATCCTCTGGGGGGCGCTGTGTACATTGTGTGTTCCCGGGGGAAGGGGAAAGGAAGCGCACACCTCTGATCTGAGAGGAAATCTGAGACTGTGAGTAACCATGAGGAGAATTATGTGTGGGGGAGGGGGAGGAATAATTATAATAAGAAAATCTGAAGGTCGGAGTAACAAATGATACAACAGATGAGAGTTTTCCCTGCTGAATAATAGAAAAATGCCAAAAGCTCAAAGACGCTGAATAAAAATGTGTTTCTATTATGAGGCTCATACATCCCATAATAAGAGGTCTGGGCCTTGTTTGGACTCATGTAGACGGCTGTGTCCGGCCCTATAGTGTAAATGTGGCCCCTTCACCCGCCAGGGAGGGAGCCCACAGGGGCCACACACAGCCGCCAATCACCGCCCACCAATACACACAACTACCTGACTAGAAAGGTGTGTGGGGAGGAGAAATGTGTGCGCACAGCTGTGGTGACTGAGGTACTGTCCACACATTGACTTGTATAGGAGTGTGTGTATATAGAGAGTGTGTATATATATAGAGAGTGTGTGTATATAGAGAGCTGTGTGTATATAGAGTGTGTGTATATAGAGTGTGTGTGTATATATAGAGTGTGTGTGTATATAGAGAGTGTGTATATATATATGTATAGAGTGTGTGTATAGAGTCTGTGTAAATAGGATGTGTGTGTATATATAGAGTGTGTATATAGGATTTGTGGTTCTCCCTGACAGGGAATACACCGCAATCTACACTGGACAGTAATGGAGGGAAAATGAAATGTAATAAGAGGCGGGAAGAGGGGGGGACACATTCCACACAACACTAGAAGGGGGAACTCTACTTCCTGCTCTGTGTGTCGGGGGGAAGGATTTCTCAGCAACACCTCAGAGTGAGGAGCCGTCCTCCATCTTGTGTCAGGTCAGAGGTCATTGGAGGGAAAATCTTCTCCTTCCTCTTCCATAGAAATGTCCCCTCCAGAGACGGCGCCCCCCACAGCTAGAGACACGGAGTGACATTTATAAAATGAATGGAGTTTTCTTCTCCATTATTGATGAATATACAGAAAGCAGCCCTCAAAATTCCAACTCCCCTGCTCGCATTTGGCGAGTTGAAATAAGTTGAGGGCGAGGGTGAAGCGGAGTTGCCACCTGTGCGTTTTTACAGATGGCTGCTGCCCATAAAAAATATGTCCCCGGCAGGCTTTAGACCTGTGCAAGCTCAGTGCTGAGGCCAGCCCAGACTCAGACAAGGGGCAGACAGATAGGCGTATAGTCGGTGACATCACGGCGGCGGCACCTTTTATGAATCGCAGGCTACCGCAGGGGTAGTTGGGACGGTCCGGGGACACGGCAGCCCGAGTGCGGAGGAGGTATCACATGAGCCCGGGACGGTGTGCCCTGAAAGAGGCCAAGGAGAGGCGGGGAGCAGAGGCCGGGCGGAGGTGGTACAGCAATCCCCACCAAAGGGGAGAAGGAGGAACGCAAGACCCAGACGGCCAATGAGAGCTCAGCAGTGCCAAGGTAGGGTGGGGATTGTAGATCACTGTCCAATCTGAGTGTACAGGAGCTTCTACCCCTTACCTGCCTGCAGAGTGCTGGGACTTGTAGTTCCACATCTGCAGAGCAATGCCAGGCTGCATGCTGACAGGAGGAGAGAGAGGGCAGATGGCCGTACACTGTCCAATCTGATTGCAGATGACCATAAACTGTACAATCAGATTGTACAATCTCCTGTAAGATGGCCATACATTGTACAGTCAGATTGTACAATGTATGGCCATCTTACAGGAGATTATACAATCAGATTGTACAATGTATGGCCATCTTACAGGAGATTGTACAATCAGATTGTACAATGTATGGCCATCTTACAGGAGATTATACAATCAGATTGTACAATGTATGGGCATCTTACAGGAGATTATACAATCAGATTGTACAATGTATGGCCATCTTACAGGAGATTATACAATCAGATTGTACAATGTATTTGTACAATCTCCTGTAAGATGGCCATACACTGTACAATCTTCAGTCACGCTCTGGACAGTCTCCGGCCCCTCTGGTGCCCGGTAGATGTGCTGATGGAGGAACCAGCTGGTACATATGCCCACACACAAGGACTGGAAAGGATTGGGGCATAAGGGGGAACTCTGCAGACCCTGACATGAAGGGGACCTCTTATGTGAAGGGCAATCCTGCAGAGAGCCGACTCTGATGTAAGGGGAAACTCTGTGAAGGGAAAGGCTGCGGAGTCCAGACCATAATGTTGGGGGGGATGCTGGAGACTCTGATGTAAGGGGAAACTCTGTGAAGGGAAAGGCTGCGGAGTCCAGACCATAATGTTGGGGGGGGGGGTGCTGGAGACTCTGATGTAAGGGGAAACTCTGTGAAGGGAAAGGCTGCGGAGTCCAGACCATAATGTTGGGGGGGGGGGGGGTGCTGGAGACTCTGATGTAAGGGGAAACTCTGTGAAGGGAAAGGCTGCGGAGTCCAGACCATAATGTTGGGGGGGGGGGGGCTGGAGACTCTGATGTAAGGGGAAACTCTGTGAGGGGAAAGGCTGCGGAGTCCAGACCATAATGTTGGGGGGGGGGGTGCTGGAGACTCTGATGTAAGGGGAAACTCTGTGAAGGGAAAGGCTGCGGAGTCCAGACCATAATGTTGGGGGGGATGCTGGAGACTCTGATGTAAGGGGAAACTCTGTGAAGGGAAAGGCTGCGGAGTCCAGACCATAATGTTGGGGGGGGGGTGCTGGAGACTCTGATGTAAGGGGAAACTCTGTGAAGGGAAAGGCTGCGGAGTCCAGACCATAATGTTGGGGGGGAATGCTGGAGACTCTGATGTAAGGGGAAACTCTGTGAAGGGAAAGGCTGCGGAGTCCAGACCATAATGTTGGGGGGGATGCTGGAGACTCTGATGTAAGGGGAAACTCTGTGAAGGGAAAGGCTGCGGAGTACAGACCATAATGTTGGGGGGGGATGCTGGAGACTCTGATGTAAGGGGAAACTCTGTGAAGGGAAAGGCTGCGGAGTACAGACCATAATGTTGGGGGGGATGCTGGAGACTCTGATGTAAGGGGAAACTCTGTGAAGGGAAAGGCTGCGGAGTCCAGACCATAATGTTGGGGGGGGATGCTGGAGACTCTGATGTAACAGACAACTTTGTGGACTGTGATGTAAAGGGGAACTCTGTCGTCTAATGCTTTATGTTAATATTGATTAAAGTTGTTGTTGTTGATATTTATTTTTAAAACTTAATACTGCAAAAAACATGTAACAGTATCCTTTCACGAGATCGTTTCCGAGGGCGTGTTTAGTGGTGGGATTAGGGGCGGGGCGGGGCGGGGGGCGGGGAAACTGGTGGCGAGTGACTCTTAAGGCGTGGCTAGTAGCTCAGGACTTGACATTGTGAGCCGTGCAGAAAGTACAGATAAGAGCCGACACCCCATCCTTCTCACCGCCCTGAGGAGCCAATCACAGCCCCCGTCCCCCGCACACCCCATCCTTCTCACCGCCCTGAGGAGCCAATCACAGCCCCCGTCCCCCGCACACCCCATCCTTCTCACCGCCCTGAGGAGCCAATCACAGCCCCCGTCCCCCGCACACCTCATCCTTCTCACCGCCCTGAGGAGCCAATCACAGCCCCCGTCCCCCGCACACCTCTTCCCATCCCCCGCACACCTCTTCCCATCCCCCGCACACCTTTTCCCATCCCCCGCACATCCCATCCCCCGCACACCTTTTCCCATCCCCCGCACATCCCATCCCCCGCACACCTTTTCCCATCCCCCGCACACCTTTTCCCATCCCCCGCACACCTCATCCCATCCCCCGCACACCTTTTCCCATCCCCCGCACCCCTTTTCCCATCCCCCGCACTCCTTTTCCCATCCCCCGCACTCCTTTTCCCATCCCCCGCACACCTTTTCCCATCCCCCGCACACCTTTTCCCATCCCCCGCACACCTCATCCCATCCCCCGCACACCTTTTCCCATCCCCCGCACCCCTTTTCCCATCCCCCGCACTCCTTTTCCCATCCCCCGCACTCCTTTTCCCATCCCCCGCACTCCTTTTCCCATCCCCCGCACTCCTTTTCCCATCCCTCGCACACCTCATCCCATCCCCCGCACACCTCTTCCCATCCCCCGCACACCTTTTCCCATCCCCCGCACCCCACACCTCAACGGGGCGCCCTTCATGTGGGAAAGTCGCTCGTGGAGATTTCCGCCGCGGTCACTTGTGCTGCGTTTGTTGCTCATTTTTTACAAAAGGTGCGTCTGCTTCTTGCATTAGGAGCGCCATTAACCACTTCAGCCCCGGAAGATTTGGCTGCCAAATGACCAGGACACTTTCTGCTGCGTCGCTTTAACTGACAATTTTTTTGGGGCACACAATTCGAATAGTTTTCAAATCAAATTTGAATTTCTGAAGAGAATAAAATAGAATAGATAATAAAAGAATAGAAAAAAAAATGAATAGAGAATAAAAGAATAGAATAAAAAAATAGGGTAAGAAATAATAGAAAATAAATAGAGAAAATAGAATAGAAAATGAAGAAATAGAATAAAAAATGAATAAAATAAAAATAATATCAATATCTTCTAAAATTTCAATTTTCAAATCGAATAAATTTGAATTTGAATACAATACAAAGGAATAGAATATAATAGAAAACAATGGGATATAAAAAATCAAGAGTAAAACAGAATAACATTTCGAATAGAATAGATTTGAATACAATAGAAAAGAATGTTTTTTTTTTATTCTATTATTTTCTATTGTATTCACATCTATTCTATTTGAAATTTTATTCTGTTTTACTCTTAATTTTTTATATCCTATTGTTTTCTATTCTATTCTAATCCTTTGCATTGTATTCAAATTTATTTGATTTGAAAATTGAAATTTTTGAAGATATTGATATTATTTTTATTTTATTCAATTTTTTATTCTATTTCTTTCTATGTTCTATTCTATTTTCTCTATTTATTTTCTATTATTTCTTACCCTATTTTTTTATTCTATTCTTTTATTTTCTATTCATTTTTTTTCTATTCTTTTATTTTCTATTCTATTTTATTCTCTTCAGAAATTCAAATTTGATTTGAAAACTATTCGAAATGTTGTGCCCAAAAAAAATTGTGTTGTATTTAAATTTATTCGATTTGAAAATTTTTATTTTAGAAGATGGGGATATATTTTTTTTTTATTCTATTCCTTCATTTTCTATTTTTCTGTTATTTATTTTCTATTTTTTTTAACCCTTATTTATTCTATTATTTTATTTTCTATTCAATTTTTTTTTTCTATTCTATTCAAATATTAATTTATTCTATTCAAAATTAGAATTTTGGAAGAAGGTTATATTCTATGTTATTTGATTGTTTTTTTTTTATTATTATTCTAATCAAATAACATAGAATATAACATTCTTCCAAAATTCTAATTTTGAATAGAATAAATTAATGTTTGAATAGAATAGAAAAAATAAATTGAATAGAAAATAAAATAATAGAATAAAAAAGAATAGAAAATAAATAAACAGAAAAATAGAATAGAAAATGAAGGAATAGAATAAAAATATATAATCACCATCTTCTAAAATTTCAATTTTCAAATACAATATAAAGGAATAGAATAGAAAACAATAGAATATAAAAAAGTACAAGTAAAACAGAATAGAAAAGGTCTCTTCCTGTTTACCTCGTGATGAGCTGTGATTGGACGCGGCTGATCTCTGTACGGAGATGGGTGTAGCGGCGGCTGTTCTCCTGCTGCACATCATGTGACGCCCGCTCAGGATAACTGAACCTCCGCCGGACGTCATTCTGCTATAGGCCGGGTGGGAAGTAGAATCGGACTTTACTATCATTTTAACCCTTTTGCCGCCGGAGCAATTATTTTTTTTGTACACACATTTATTATATTTTTAGACCTGATTACTTAAAACCAGTAAAACGGATATTTCCTGAAAGGAGAGACCCTGGAGAATAAAATGGCGTTAGTTTCAATGTATGATGTAACACATTATTAGCACAGCGGTTTACCAAGCGCAAAGATTTCTGTAAAAAACACCCTGAAGTTAGTTTTCGGGCGCAGACACGCGATATATTCCCCGATTGTTGGGACAATATAACAGATGAGATTGTGACGAGGGAATGGACACCCAATGGGGATGATTTACTAAAACTGGAGAGTAGAAAATCTAGTGCAGCTCTGCATGGCAGCCAATCAGAATCTAACGGATCCATAATGTGAAGCCCTAAAACCCCAACAAACACCAATCTTCCATCCTGTAAATTTCCATCGGCAATGCTTTCCGATTCCCTCCATGAGATCAGTTTAGAGATCCCCGTTATTAGTGATCTGATCAGTGGCGGTGCGTCCATAAGGGGCACAGGAGCCCCGCCCCCTCTCTCCTGGCACCGCTCTATCATCATAGATAGATTCATGCAATGCATGACGCTATGGTCGCCGCTGACACCCCCTATTCAGGTGTCCGGACCCTTTTCGGGTGTCGGGCACCTGAATTACACCAGAGGGGTGTTTTTTGGAAGCACCTGATTAGAGTCAAAGGCTCCAGTAGGTGCCCAAAAATGTGAACAGGGGGCGCCATGCTGGGCATTCGCTGTCCACTCAGCTGTGTGTTAGCAAAGAGAAGAAATTCACTTGGCTAACACTGAATCCGCCAATCAGCCAATCAGGTTGCCAGGAATGTTACCGGTCACCTGATTGGCTGAAATGGAAAAAGAGAAAGGTTTGGGACTTTAAATGAGATGCGTTTAAATACAAGCAGTAAGTATAAATAAATAAGGTTGTATGCGTAATAACCCGGCTAAAACTTACCAACCAAACAGCAGGCCAAATTCAACTGTCTAACTTTGTATGGTAAAAGCAGAGGATTGGTTGCACACGTTTGCAAATACATGGCTAAGCTACAGGCCTCGCCAAGGCTCTCTGCGTTCCTGTAGGTAGTCCTAACTAAACTTCTATAGCCAGATTCAGGTAGGGGCGCGCATCTTTAAGGCGGCGTAGCGTATCGTATTTACGCTACGCCGCCGTAAGTCAGAGAGGCAAGTACTGTATTCACAAAGCACTTGCCTCCTAAGTTACGGCGGCGTAGCGTACATGGGGCCGGCTTAAGCGCGCCTAATTCAAATGAGGATGAGGGGGGCGTGTTTTATGTATATTACTTGTGACCCGACGTGTTTGACGTTTTTTTACTAACGGCGCATGCGCCGTCCGTGGACATATCCCAGTGTGCATTGCTCCAAAGTACGCCGCAAGGACGTATTGGTTTCGACGTGAACGTAAATTACGTCCAGCCTCATTCACGGACGACTTACGCAAACGACGTAAAAATTTCAAATTTCGACGCGGGAACGACGGCCATACTTAACATTGACTAGGCCAGCGATTTGTTGGAATAACTTTACGCCGGAAAACGCCTTACATAAACGGCGTATCTTTACTGCGACGGGCGCACGTACGTTCGTGAATCGGCGTATCTAGGCATTTGCATATTCTACGCCGAACTCAACGGAAACGCCACCTAGCGGCCAGCGTAAATATTGCACCCTAAGATACGACGGCGTAGGAGACTTACGCCGCTCGTATCTTAGCCTAATTTATACGTATCTGGTTTCCAGAATACGCTTAAATTTACGACGGCGCAGATTCAGAGTTACGTCGGCGTATCTACTGATACGCCGGCGTAACTCTCTCTGAATCTGGCTATTATAGTTTCCTCAATGGAGGCATACAAGTACTAATGAGTAGATGGAGGGCAGGTGACTAGGGGTGTGTGTCACCGCCTCCATCTAGGATTGGTATAGTAGTAGAGAGCACTGGAAAAACGCATAAAGGTATATGTATAAACGTATGAAAAAACGCATCTCCCTGATGACATGAATGGAACATGGATTGGGACTTTGAATGAGGCATAAGAAAAACACATGCCTCCATCCCTGATCATGGAAAAAGAGCATATACCTTTATGTGTTTTTTCCAGTGCTCTCTACTACTATACCAATCCTAGATGGAGGGGGTGACACACACCCCTAGTCACCTGCCCTCCATCTACTCATTAGTACTTGTATGCCTCCATTGAGGAAACTATAAAAGTTTAGTTAGGACTACAGGAATGCAGAGAGCCTTGGCGAGGCCTGTAGCTTAGCCATATATTTGCAAACGTGTGCAACCAATCCTCTGCTTTTTAACATACAAAGTTAGACAGTTGAATTTGGCCTGCTGTTTGGTTGGTAAGTTTTAGCCGGGTTATTACGCATACAACCTTATTTATTTATACTTACTGTCTGACTTTTGGGGCAGGGGCGTATGAAATCAGTGGGCCCGTGTGGAAGATCAAAAGTAGGCCCTAGGCATCAAGAAGAACAATATGTTGCACAAAGCGCGTTGTGGGGAACAGTGGACAGGTCTTAAATTGCGCTTAAAGGGGTTGTTATTAAAGAGAGTTTGGGATGACTTGTATAGTGCAGAATGTGGTAATGTTAAATAGGGAATGCAGAGTGTATGGCGGGAGTAATATGTACATAGTGGGGTGGATAGGGGGACAGTGTGACAGTGGGATGGATAAAGGGACAGTTAGTGTGGACGGAGGGACAGTGGGGTGGACGGAGGGTCAGTGGGGTGGACGGAGGGTCAGTGGGGTGGACGGAGGGTCAGTGGGGTGGACGGAGGGACAGTAGGATGGATGGAGGGACAGTGGGGTGTATGTAGGGATAGAAGCACAGTGGTGTGGACAGAGGGACAGTGGTGTGGACAGAGGGACAGTGGTGTGGACAGAGGGACAGTGGTGTGGACAGAGGGACAGTGGGGTGGATGTAGGGATAGAAGGACAGAGGGACCGTGGGGTGGACAGAGGGACCGTGGGGTGGACGGAGAGACAGTGGGGTGGACGGAGGGACAGTGGGGTGGATGGAGGGACAGTGGGGTGGATGTAGGGATGGAGGGACAGAGGGACCGTGGGGTGGACAGAGGGACCGTGGGGTGGACGGAGAGACAGTGGGGTGGACGGAGGGACAGTGGGGTGGATGTAAGGACAGTGGGGTGGATGTAGGGACAGTGGGGTGGATGTAGGGACAGTGGGGTGGATGTAGGGACAGTGGGGTGGATGGAGGGACAGTGGGGTGGATGGAGGGACGGTGGGGTGGATGGAGGGACGGTGGGGTGGATGGAGGGACGGTGGGGTGGATGGAGGGACGGTGGGGTGGATGGAGGGACGGTGGGGTGGATGGAGGGACAGTGGGGTGGATGGAGGGACAGTGGGATGGATGGGGGGACAGTGGGGTGGATGGGGGGACAGGGGGTGGATAGAGAGACAGAGGGATAAAGGGACAGTGGGGTGGATGGAGGGATAGAGGGACAGTGGGGTGGATGGAGGGATAGAGGGACAGTGGGATGAATGGAGGGACAGTGGGGTGGATGGAGGGACAGTGGGGTGGAGAGAGGGACAGTGGGGTGGATGGAGGGACAGTGGGGTGGATGGAGGGACAGTGGGGTGGATGGAGGGACGGGGGACAGTGGGATGAATGGAGGGACAGTGGGGTGAATAGAGGGACAGTGGGATGGATGGAGGGACATTGGGGTGGATGGAGGGACAGTGGGGTGGATGGAGGGACAGTGGGGTGAATGGGAGGGACCGTGGGGTGGATGGGAGGGACAGTGGGGTGGATGGAGGGACAGTGGGGTGGATAGAGGGACAGTGGGGTGGATGGGGGGGACAGTGGGATGGATGGAGGGACAGGGGGACAGTGGGATGGATGGAGGAACAGGGGGTGGATAGAGAGACAGAGGAATAAAGGGACAGTGGGGTGGATGGAGGGATAGAGGGACAGTGGGGTGGGTGGAGGGACAGTGGGATGAATGGAGGGACAGTGGGGTGGATAGAGGGACAGTGGGGTAGATGGAGGGACAGTGGGGTAGATGGACAGTGAGGTGGATGGAGGGACAGTGAGGTGGATGGAGGGACGGGGGGGACAGTGGGATGAATGGAGGGACAGTGGGGTGGATATAAGGACAGTGGGATGAATGGAGGGACAGTGGGATGAATGGAGGGACAGTGGGATGAATGGAGGGACAGTGGGATGAATGGAGGGACAGTGGGGTGGAAGGAGGGGACAGTGGGGTGGAAGGAGGGGACAGTGGGGTGGAAGGAGGGGACAGTGGGGTGGATGGAGGGGACAGTGGGGTGGATGGAGGGGACAGTGGGGTGGATGGAGGGATAGGGGGACAGTGGGATGGATGGAGGAACAGGGGGTGGATAGAGAGACAGAGGAATAAAGGAACAGTGGGGTGGATGGAGGGATAGAGGGACAGTGGGGTGGGTGGAGGGACAGTGGGGTGGGTGGAGGGACAGTGGGATGAATGGAGGGACAGTGGGGTGGATAGAGGGACAGTGGGGTAGATGGAGGGACAGTGGGGTAGATGGACAGTGAGGTGGATGGAGGGACAGTGGGATGAATGGAGGGACAGTGGGGTGGATATAAGGACAGTGGGATGAATGGAGGGACAGTGGGATGAATGGAGGGACGGTGGGGTGGATGGAGGGACAGTGGGGTGGATGGAGGGACAGTGGGGTGGATGGAGGGACAGTGGGGTGGATGGGGGGAACGTAGGGTGGATGGGGGGACCGTGGGGTGGATGGAGGGACAGTGGGGTGGATGGAGGGACAGTGGGGTGGATGGAGGGACAGTGGGGTGGATGGGGGGAACGTAGGGTGGATGGGGGGACCGTGGGGTGGATGGAGGGACAGTGGGGTGGATGGGGGGGACAGTGGGGTGGATGGGGGGGACAGTGGGGTGAATGGAGGGACAGTGGGGTGGATGGGGGGGGACAGTGGGGTGAATTGAGGGACAGTGGGGTGGATGGAGGGACAGTGGGGTTAATGGAGGGACAGTGGGGTGGATGGGGGGGGACAGTGGGGTGAATTGAGGGACAGTGGGGTGGATGGAGGGACAGTGGGGTGGATGGAGGGACAGTGGGGTGGATGGAGGGACAGTGGGGTGGATGGAGGGACAGTGGGGTGGATGGAGGGACAGTGGGGTGGATGGAGGGACAGTGGGGTGGATGGGGGGAACGTGGGGTGGATGGGGGGAACGTAGGGTGGATGGGGGGACCGTGGGGTGGATGGAGGGACAGTGGGGTGGATGGAGGGACAGTGGGGTGGATGGAGGGACAGTGGGGTGGATGGGGGGAACGTGGGGTGGATGGGGGGACCGTGGGGTGGATGGAGGGACAGTGGGGTGGATGGGGGGGACAGTGGGGTGGATGGGGGGGACAGTGGGGTGGATGGGGGGGGACAGTGGGGTGAATGGAGGGACAGTGGGGTGAATGGAGGGACAGTGGGGTGGATGGAGGGACAGTGGGGTGGATGGAGGGACAGTGGGGTGGATGGAGGGACAGTGGGGTGGATGGGGGGGACAGTGGGGTGAATGGAGGGACAGTGGGGTGGATGGGGGGGGACAGTGGGGTGGATGGAGGGACAGTGGGGTGGATGGAGGGACAGTGGGGTGGATGGAGGGACAGTGGGGTGGATGGAGGGACAGTGGGGTGGATGGAGGGACAGTGGGGTGGATGGAGGGACAGTGGGGTGGATGGAGGGACAGTGGGGTGGATGGGGGGGACAGTGGGGTGAATGGAGGGACAGTGGGGTGGATGGGGGGGACAGTGGGGTGAATGGAGGGACAGTGGGGTGGATGGGGGGGGACAGTGGGGTGAATGGAGGGACAGTGGGGTGGATGGGGGGGACAGTGGGGTGAATGGAGGGACAGTGGGGTGGATGGGGGGGGACAGTGGGGTGGATGGGGGGGGACAGTGGGGTGGATGGGGGGGGACAGTGGGGTGAATGGAGGGACAGTGGGGTGGATGGAGGGACAGTGGGGTGGATGGAGGGACAGTGGGGTGAATGGAGGGACAGTGGGGTGGATGGAGGGACAGTGAGGTGGATGGAGGGACAGCGAGGTGGATGGAGGGATGGGGGGACAGTGGGATGAATGGAGGGACAGTGGGGTGGATATAAGGACAGTGGGATGAATGGAGGGACAGTGGGATGAATGGAGGGACAGTGGGATGAATGGAGGGACAGTGGGATGAATGGAGGGACAGTGGGATGAATGGAGGGACAGTGGGGTGGATAGGGGGACAGTGGGGTGAATGGAGGGACAGTGGGGTGGATGGAGGGACAGTGGGGTGGATGGAGGGACCGTGGGGTGGGTGGGGTGGATGGAGGGACCGTGGGGTGGATGAAGGGACCGTGGGGTGGATGGGGGGACCATGGGGTGGATAAGGGGAACGTGGGGTGGATGGGGAGACCGTGGGGTGGATGGAGGGACCGTGGGGTGGATGGAGGGACCGTGGGGTGGATGGGGGGACCGTGGGGTGGATGGGGGGACAGTGGGGTGGATGGAGGGGCCGTGGGGTGGATGGAGGGACCGTGGGGTGGATGGAGGGACCGTGGGGTGGATGGGGGGACCGTGGGGTGGATGGGGGGACAGTGGGGTGGATGGAGGGACAGTGGGGTGAATGGGGGGACCGTGGGGTGGATGGGGGGGGACAGTGGGGTGGATGGAGGGACAGTGGGGTGGATGGAGGGACAGTGGGGTGGATGGGGGGGTAGTAGTGAAGGACAGTATGATGGGAGGGAGGGCAGTATGATGGGAGGGGTAGTAGTGAAGGACAGTATGATGGGAGGGGTAGTAGTGAAGGGCAGTATGATGGGAGGGAGGGCAGTATGATGGGAGGGGTAGTAGTGAAGGACAGTATGATGGGAGGGAGGGCAGTATGATGGGAGGGGTAGTAGTGAAGGGCAGTATGATGGGAGGGGTAGTAGTGAAGGACAGTATGATGGGAGGGGTAGTAGTGAAGGACAGTATGATGGGAGGGGTAGTAGTGAAGGGCAGTATGATGGGAGGGAGGGCAGTATGATGGGAGGGGTAGTAGTGAAGGACAGTATGATGGGAGGGAGGGCAGTATGATGGGAGGGGGTAGTAGTGAAGGACAGTATGATGGGAGGGGTAGTAGTGAAGGGCAGTATGATGGGAGGGAGGGCAGTATGATGGGAGGGGGTAGTAGTGAAGGACAGTATGATGGGAGGGGGTAGTAGTGAAGGGCAGTATGATGGGAGGGAGGGCAGTATGATGGGAGGGGGTAGTAGTGAAGGACAGTATGATGGGAGGGGTAGTAGTGAAGGGCAGTATGATGGGAGGGAGGGCAGTATGATGGGAGGGGTAGTAGTGAAGGGCAGTATGATGGGAGGGAGGGCAGTATGATGGGAGGGGTAGTAGTGGAGGGCAGTATAATGTACAGCATGACTGGAGGGGTGCAGTGTATGGGACGGAGAAAAGTGACCATGAGTCAGTCAGAGTCAGGGCAGTGCAGGGAGCATTTAGCTTACCTTTCTTCCAGCGTAGGAACAGCCATCAGGGAAGAGGCGGAGGCGGGGGCGGAGTCGGGGGCTGGGCTTAGGCGCGAGGCGGAATCCTCCACCGGCTCGCTTGGAATGCTGGGGCTCCACTCTCCTCCTCATCGTGACGTCACTGGTTGTTAGACGCCAGTCGAGCTATGCCTAGCAACCAGTTGTTTTGGCAGTGAGCCAGGCAGCAGGGGAAATCAAGCGGTCAGTGAGGGACAGCGGCAATACGGTGGCGATTTTTAGGGGGCATCAGATCGGCCAAGGGGGCAATTCCGGGACACTGTATTGTCCCGGAACGAAGGTGCCTGGGATCAGGGACAAAGATATTACCCGGGACACGTGGTCACCCTGTGGGACACACACGAGGGGGGTGAGAGAAGATCCTGCTATCTGTATCTTTTTTTCTCTCTCCTGTCCGACGTCTCTGCGAGGAGGGGGGGGTGTGGGCTGTCAGTGCGGGTCCGAGCAGTGTTGTGACAGAGAATGTAATACACACTCTGCTCTTAACTGAAGCCACATTACTAGCTTTTGCCCCCCCCCCCCCCCACACACAGCAGACACGATCTGGTCTAGGAGGAGGAGGGGGGGGCTTTTCAAACAGCAGCACGGCCAAAGTTTTCACACTCGCAGCCACACAGCAGGAGATGCCCGCTGACTCTGTGTGACATGGAGGGGGAAGGAGGGAGAGGAGCGCTGGCAGATTAAAAAAAGGCCATTCACTGGCACAGCCTAGCACACTCACCTGCGGAGAGGAAATAGAAAGAATCATCCTTCCGGGGTGACCAGCAGACAGACGCGCGCGCATGCGCACTGCCGCAAGCAGGGCTGGATAGGAACTAGTGTGCGCCAGCCGCAAACCCGGGGACACAAAACAACAGCGTACACAGGAAATGACACGGACACATAGGAGGGGCCAGGTTAACAGAGCGGAAATCGGACAAATCCAAACATACAGTTGTATGTCGGCCAGCCCCGACCGCAGCCATGTTTTTTTCGGGCGCCGCTGCCCTCACACCAGCCTCCAGGAGCAGCCAGGCAGCCGGCCCACCGGGGGATTTTCCCCGGTCTCCCGGTGGGCCAGTCCGGCCCTGGTGGTGATATGTAATGTGTAGAACATCTCCGGATTTTACAGAATGACTCTTTCTATGGGGGTAGACCCGGTGACAGGGTCACCTTCCACCCATCACCCACCTACATATAGTACAGACCAAAAGTTTGGACACCCCTTCTCATTCAAAGAGTTTTCTTTATTTTCATGACTATGAAAATTGTAGATTCACACTGAAGGCATGAAAACTGTGAAAGAACACATGTGGAATTATACAGAACAAAAAAGTGTGAAACAACTGAAAATATATTTCATATTCTAGGTTCTTCAAAGTATCCACCTTTTGCTTTGATTACTGCTTGGCACACTCTTGGCATTCTCTTGATGAGCTTCAAGAGGTAGTCACCTGGCGCAGCACCCCATCACTCTCCTTCTTGGTCAAATAGCCCTTCCCCCGCCTGGAGGTGTGTTTGGGGTCATTGTCCTGTTGAAAAATAAATGATGGTCCAACTAAACGCAAACCGGATGGAATAGCATGCCGCTGCGAGATGCTGTGGTAGCCATGCTGGTTCAGTATGCCTTCAATTTTGATTAAATCCCCAACAGTGTCACCAGCAAAGCACCCCCCACACCATCACACCTCCTCCTCCATGCTTCACGGTGGGAACCAGGCATGTAGAGTCCATCCGTTCACCTTTTCTGCGTCGCACAAAGACACGGGGGTTGGAACCAAAGATCTCAAGTTTGGACTCCTCAGACCAAAGCACAGATTTCCACTGGTCTAATGTCCATCCCTTGTGTTCTTTATCCCAAACAAGTCTCTTCTGCTTGTTGCCTTTCTTTAGCAGTGGTTTCCTAGCAGATATTCTACCATGAAGGCCTGATTCACACAGTCTCCTCTTACCAGTTCTAGAGACGTGTCTGCTGCAAAAGGTGGAAGAACCTAGAATATGAAATATATTTTCAGTCGTTTCACACTTTTTTGTTCTGTATAATTCCACATGTGTTCATTCATAGTTTTCATGCCTTCAGCGTGAATCTACAATTTTCATAGAAAATAAAGAAAACTCTTTGAATGAGAAGGGGTGTCCAAACTTTTGGTCTGTACTGTACCTCCAATGGGGCATGTGACGGAGGAAATACAAATACATGCAATAGATCCAGTAATACAGGAAGGTGAAATTATTATGGAAATCATTCCCTGCAGATCTGGGCTTGTCCCTCTACATGGGATGAGCTGAAATTCTCTTTATCTAGAGGTGGAAGGATAATGTACCCCGGACTGCTGCACCCCATACTTGGGCAGTGAAGACCGACCACCCACAGAGGTAAGTACTGGGGGGTGGGGGGTGGGGCAGGCTTTATTTTCCTATTTTTTTATTGTATTTTTATTGAATTGTTTAAAAGTTAACCAAGACATAGAAAGAAAGTCATATCAAAAGATCACTACAAGTGCTTCATCCCAATATACATAGAATGTGATGTTACAAATCATGGAAGACGGGATTAGAATTCACAAGAGGAAAATGAGAAATTCAAGGAAATATAAAATCCAGATATAAAAGGAGTGTAGAAATACAAGGAACACATCGGGGTGAATATTATAGCAGAGAATGTAAATGGTTGATGTGAAAAATAACAAGATGGAGAGGACAGGGAACCTAAGAGGAAGAGAGAAGACCCTATTCACACCGATCCCAATCCTCCCTTATAAAATTACAAGAGAGTATCGCCTACAGTGGCAGTAAGGTGTCCTTACTGGGTTCCCTGGAAGAGCTCAGTAAAGGGGGCAGCAGGAGGGAGACCCCCTTCCCCCGACTGTAAAAGTAATCCAGCGACTCTTTAGCCACTTGGATTACTTTTACAATGTGCAAAATCACCGGCTGGAAAAAATGATATCTCGGCTGCAACAATGACTGAGATTTCACCCTTCCCATCCAATAATGTACAGGTATGTCTTATGTACAGGTATGCCCTATGTACAGGTATGCCCTATGTACAGGTATGCCCTATGTACAGGTGTGCCCTATGTACAGGTGTGTCCTATGTACAGGTGTGCCCTATGTACAGGTGTGCCCTATGTACAGGTGTGCCCTATCTACAGGTGTGCCCTATGTACAGGTGTGCCCTATCTACAGGTGTGCCCTATCTACAGGTGTGTCCTATGTACAGGTGTGCCCTATGTACAGGTGTGTCCTATGTACAGGTGTGCCCCATGTACAGGTATGCCCCATGTACAGGTATGCCCCATGTACAGGTATGCCCCATGTACAGGTATGCCCCATGTACAGGTGTGCCCCATGTACAGGTGTGCCCCATGTACAGGTGTGTCCCATGTACAGGTGTGCCCTATGTACAGGTGTGCGCTATGTACAGGTGTGCCCCATGTACAGGTATGCCCCATGTACAGGAAATGGTTAATTCTACGCATCATTTCTTCCAAGGAAATGCGATTATTTTCATTCTTGTTATTTTTCAGTTAGTTTTTGTGCAGTGCAATAATGTGAGCAAAGATATTCTATATTTTAATATAAAAATGCCTGTGACTGGACAGTGAAAGGAAAAGCAGCAGTGATGAGCTCATCTGTCACTCTGCTCTCTCCTCCTATCAGCATGCTCCTTGTCAGCGCATTAACAGATTGGCTTCTTCTGCAGGAGAATAATACCAGGTCAGATTAACCAGTTAAGTCCCGGAAGGATTTGCCCCCTTAATGACCAGGGCATTTTTTGCGAAACGGCACTTCATCGTTTTAACTGACAATTGCACGGTCGTGCAATGTTGTACCCAAACGTCCTTTTTTTCCCCCACAAATAGAGCTTTCTGGTATTTGATCACCTTTTGCGCTATAAACAAAGAGCAACAATTTAAAAAAAACTTTTTGATTCTAACTCTTTGGGGGCGTGGCTACGAGTGACACATCACTGATCACTGCTCCCGATGACAGGGAACAGACGATCAGTGTCACTAGGCAGAACAGGGAGATGTCTTGTTTACACTGGCCTCTCCCCGTTCTGCAGCTCTGTGACACGATTGCAGGACACCAGCGGACATCGAGTCTGCGGGCACGGTCACTCAGCTCACGGCAGGGGTGTGTGTAGGCTCCATCGTACATTTGCTATCGGAATTTCCAACAACAAATGATTGAGAGCTGGTTCTCTATTTTTCCGTCTGCAAAAGTTCTTGTTGGAAATTCTGACCGTGTGTAGCCATTTCTGTGCACAAATGTGCTGCGTATGCTCGGAATCAATTTGATGCATGCTCGGAATCATTGTAATTTATTTTTCTCAGCTCGTCATAGTGTTGTACGTTTTCACGTTCTTGACCATCGGAATTTCCAAGCAACATTTGTGCGACCGTGTATGTGCAAGACAAGTTTGAGCCAACATTCATCGGGGTGTTGGCATAAGAGATAAAAAGATCCTGTACAATTGTCTCTTTCCTGCCATTCACGTATCAAGGGGAAAAAATACATCCTAAGCTCTCCGGAAGAGGCAAGGAAACTACCCCAGCAATGGGACGTCCCTACACCATCAGTAAAGGATGGGGAGAGCTCCATTAATCCTCACCCACACGCTCAAGCCCGGAACACTCCTTCTGGCCCAGGCTAACCTCTTATCACTACATTTGGTCTACCTATTATACCTGTTAATGGCATGACACCTCTTAGATGTAGCAACTCATCTACCTTTGGTTTAGACCCTCCTACCTCATACCATTACACATCAGTTATTTACAGTTTTGTTAAAGACCCTAGGTTTTTTAGTTCCTCTTCACCGATTGTTTGCATTATGGAATTTGTTGCGTACTATTAGTACACTCTTTGTATCACAAATCTAGCTTACAAGTACTTCTAACCGTATTAGCATTATCTTATATTTGTTCAAAGCTGTGGTACATCCCTATGACTGTGTGCACTTCTCCAACACACCACATAACACAAGTGGGACATTCCCATCTCTTTGCATCACATTTTCCATCCTAGTACTCCCCAACTCTAGAGAACTGTCACGTACCTGGTAGTGGAGCCCAACGTGCAGGGAGCGGCCTCTCGTAAGCCTCTGACTCAGGAGCCCCTGGTAGAGTAGACAGGGGGTCAAGAGTTCAGAGGGGCACAAGCACCTGGTAGTAAGCTGAGTAGTGGCCAGATGCGGCATCAGGAGGAAGCACCAAGGTCCTGGCAGGATGCTAGTGGCAAGCTGGAGTAGAGGTGCGGCACTTGTGGGACAGGAATCAAGCAGGTGAGGCAAGCCGGGTCAAACACAGGCGGGCAGATCAGAAGCCAGAGCAAACTCCAAAGGGGTAGTCAAAGTTCAGGCCGGGTCGATTTAACAGGCGGGCAGAGAACAGAGCCAGGGGCAGAGCTGGTGCGGTAGTCAGATGTAGCCGGGGTCAGAGGCAGGTTGCAGGCAGGAGAGGTTAGAGGAAGCCGGGTCAGGTAATCGGGATACAAACAGGTACACAGGTGCAAGATTCTTCAGGGATACGCTGTAGACTGGACAGCAAGTTGGTGAGGGGTCAGGCTGTTTAAATAGGGAGTTTTGGCGCCAAACGCTGTCACCGCACGTGCGCGCTCCCACCGCCGATGCGCGTGCGTGCGCCAACGCGCACCGGGATTGGATTCTCCTGCCGTTATCACTGATGCTGGAAGGCCTTCCATGACAAGATGTCTCTAAAAATGCTCATATTACTCTGCAATACACAGAGACATAAATTAACTCGAGCTAATTATCCAATCCTTTAGACAGCCCAGATGACTCATGAGCATGACCTTTGAGTTTCCTAGCCTGGCTGTCTCCTTAACTACAATACACATTATCATACATATCAACACAGAACTCCTTCATACAATTACAGGGTCAATTAGCACAAGCAACAATGAAATGCAGAGCAGTCACACTAGACTCCTTTAAATTATAGAAGATGACAGACAGGTGGCTGGGGGTGATGACATTAGCACCGTTAAGCAATCGACGGTCGGCCTGTTACATTGAACTTCCTGGAATGCCCAAATAAGGAGTTATACTTCCTGTTCATAGACCTCACAGTGTACAGGGGATAACATCTTCATATTTCTTTAGAGATATTGTTAATAAATATTACTGTTCCACTTTAAGTAGTCCAAGATATATTTTCTCAGTCACCCTATGCCCCTAATGTACATAGGGTGATTTAGACATAAGAGGTGCATGGGGAGCTGAAGCAAGGGTATCTCCTACTTTCCAAGAGATTTTGGGTTCCTCGGGCCCCCCGTTACAGATGGCTATTAGGGACACAATCGCCTTCTCGCAGAAATTTGTGGAAAGTGACCCCAATGGCAGATATGTTATACTGGGAGCAGAACTTAACCACCAACCATTTACTCTAGTGTCAGTATATTCGCCGAACACTAACCAGAAAAGAATTCTGCAAACTTTTACTAAAATATGTCAATTCAATCCAAGTAGGCCAACGTATAGTCTGGAGATTTCACTGCTGTGTCAGACACCTCATTGGACTCCACAAGCGCCCACCGGAAACGCTCACATAACCTCTCTTCTCTCACACGAGACAAAGGTCTGTTTGATGTTTGGAGAAGTATACACGGTTCTGAGAAAGACTTCACTTTCTTCTCTTCTGCACTTCATGTATATTCCAGGATTGACATGTTTCTAGTAGACAAGGCCACCCTTTTCCAATCTACCGAGGCACAGATTGGCACCATCCTGTGGTCTGATCTCCCTTTCCTTGACTCTTCACTGTCATACGCAACCCACTAAACTATGGAGCCTAAATGTCAACCCCTTAAACAACCGTAGCTATGAGAAACATGTCAAGTCCGAACAAATGGATTGTTTTACACAACATGTTAACTCAGTGACTGATGAACACTCTATGGGTGGCTTACAAAGCCTTCATGCGTGGAGTGTTCATTAAACTGTCCTCACCCAGATTTTAACTGACCATGAGACCCAAAATAAAAATAAATCCTCCATTGACATAGAAAAACTAATTCAAGAGGCACGACCCAAGCTCTCCCAGTGCTTTGTGTCACAGTATGATATACTGCTCAAACAGTGTCTGGTCTTTAAGTGGTTAAATTACTTCTTCCATATAAAATACATGTAATAATGTAATGATGACAGAGTTGTATTCATTTGCATCCTTTATCTCTGCATGGATTGAGAACAATCAGTTTATCTGTCTCTGGAATTTAGTTTTGGATATACTGTAATAAAATATAAAGTTCCACAAAGATTTGAGTTCAGAGCTGGAAATGAATCCTCAGACATCTTACATGTGGGGGATCTGGACGACATAGTAACCATTAGTCACAATGTATCTCTGTGTCTAGGTGTTCCGTGAGACATGACTGGGATTCAGATCTAGAAGAACAAAGACCGAGCAAAGAGATGGCCGAGAGATTGAGAAAAACCTTCAAAAGATTGTTTAAGAGAAAGAAAAGAACTAGTATCCCCGGTAATCACTTTTTGTCTTTTATTTCTCTGATCAGGTTTAATGTAATGTGACTAATTATATGGAGCATCAAATACTGAATACTTCTACTAATCCATTGAATGTGTTGATATTTGATGCAAGGTCATCTATATTTTCTAATTGCTATGTATCGGCCTTTTCCAATCGGGGTGCGTTCAGGTTTCTTCAGGGATGCCTTGGAAAAATGCCCAAAAATTGCCCAAAAATGATATACAAGCCAGCGGGTGTTTCAAGTCTAATGATCAGTATTGCCGGCTATAGCCGGTGGCTCTGATCATTCAGGGAAAACCCAACAGGCTGATTGTACACAAGTCGATTGATAGACCAGCTCGCCCATACATGGATCAATATTCAGCCAGTCCCTGCTGAGCAGCTTGCATTGTGATCCATGTATGGCCGGCTTAGCCATAAAATGTGACATTTACCATACAATTTAGGCAAATGTAATTATTTCCAATCCCTACATATCTATTACAATGTATTTATTACAGTCCTTGATACAAAACATGCTTTATCTATTCTCTCTTCTCCCTCCTATGATTGATAAGACTTCTCCATCACATCTCCATGTTATGTATACAGATGATCAGACATCAACTTGGTTTCACTTCCGGTCTGACGGCTGAGGGTAGGATCCAGGGGCAGGCTGCTTGTTGTTAAAGGGGTTGAAAAGGTTGATTTTTTTATTTTCTAAAATAGGTTAGTTTAATCTTGTGCATTGTTGTTTACTTACCTTTTCCTTCAATTTCCCTTCTAAATGTTTTTTTTTCCTTTGTTTGAATTTATCACTTCCTGTAAGCTTGCCCCCATCTTCCGAGCCATTCTGGCTGGGTATTGGTCAGCGCGCTCGCCCCCTCCCTGGGGGCGAGCATGTTGACTAACCCCCAGCCAGAACATTTTGGATGAGGAGGTCAAGCTTACTGAGGAGGAACAGAAAGTGAGAAATTCAAAGAAAAAAAAAACATTTAGAAGGGAAATGGAAGGAAAAGGTAAGAGAACCAACAATGCACTAGCTTAAGCTAACCTATTTAGAAAATAAAAAACAAACCTTTACAACCCCTTTAACCACTTCATTACTGGGCACTTAAACCCCCTTCGTGCCCAGACCAATTTTCAGCGCTGACGCATTTTGAATGACAATTGCGTAGTCATACAACACTGTACCCAAATTATATTTTTATCATTTTTTTTCCCACAAATAGAGCTTTCTTTTGGTGGTATTTGATCATCTCTGCGATTTTTATTTTTTGCCCTATAAACATAAAAAGACAGAGAATTTTGAAAAAAAACACAATGGGCCAGATCCTCAAAAGGGATACGCAGGCGTAACTGCTGTTACGCCTGCGTATCCCTGTTTCTATCTATGCAACTGATTCACAGAATCAGTTACGCATAGATTTTCCTAAGATCCGGCAGGTGTAATAGGTTTACACTGTCGGATCTTAGGATGCAGTACCTCGGCCGCCTCTGGGGGCATTTTGAGTCGAAATGCCGCCTCGGGTATGCAAATTAGCACTTACGGAGATCCACAAAGCTTTTCAGCTTCGTTTTTTCTCCGTAAGTATTAGTTTGCTATCGCAAAATTAGGGCTGCTTTTACAAGGTGTAAAGTTAGTACACCATGTAAAAGTAGACCCTTCTTTCCCGCGACGGTGTCTTTTTTTTTTTTTTTTTTTATTTTTTTTTTTCCCGCCGCAACTCGTATTTTTTTTTTTTTACGCCCGTCGCGATTCTCAAAACCCGGCGCAACGTAAAACCGCGCAAAGCACGTCGGGAAAATGACGTCGGGAGCATGCGCAGTACGTCCGGCGCGGGAGCGCGCCTAATTTAAATGGGACTCGCCCCATTAAATTAGGAACGCCTTGCGCCGATTTTAAGTTACACCGCTGCAAATTTCCAGGTAAGTGCTTTGTGGATCAGGCACTACCTTGTGTAATTTGCGGCGGTGTAACTTAAATGACAAAAGTTACGTTGCGCCGGGTGTTTGTGGATCTGGCCCAATATTTTTAACTTTTTGTTATAATAATATCCCATTTAAAAAAAAAAAAAATCCCTTGGTTTAGGCCGATACGTATTCTTCTACATATTTTTGTTAAAAAAAATCTCAATAAGCGTATATTGATTGGTTTGCGCAAAAGTTATAGCGCCTACAAAATAGGGGATAGATTTATGATTTTTTTTTACTAGTAATGGCGGCGATCTGCGATTTTTTATTTTTTTGTCAGGCCTGCAATATTGCAGCGGACGTTTTGACACAATTTTGGGACTATTCACATTTATACAGCGATCAGTGCTATAAAAATGCACTAATTACTGTATAAATGTGACCGGCAGTGAAGGGGTTAACACTAGGGGGCGAGGAAGGGGTTCAATGTGTTTCCTGGGTGTGTTCTAACTGTGTGGGGGGAGGGGACTGACTGGGGGAGGTGACCGATGCTGTGTCCTATGTACAAGGGACACAGATTGGTCTCCTCTCTCCCTGACAGGAAGTGGAGCTCTGTGTTTACACACAGAGCTCCATGTCCCTGCTGTCACCGCCGATCGCGTGTACCTGGCAGACATCGGGGCCGCCAGGCACACGCATTGGCTTCCTAGCGATGCGCCGGGCACGTTGTTTCCCCGCTGCGCGCCCCCAGCGGCACACACGGGGAATGTCAACAACAGGACGTTCCAAAGACGTCCACTCGGCACTTGAGAGCTGCGCTGTGGACGTCTTTCGTCCATAGCACGGATCTCAAGTGGTTAAGCCCTGATTCAAACTGGAGCGTTTTGACATGAGATTCAGGGGCGGATCCAGGGAGAGAAAATAACAAGCGGGTGAGCTGCCAGGTGACTGAGCAGGCCGGCGGGTGAGCGAGCAGATGGGCAGGCCAGCAAGTGAGCAATCATGCCGGTCAGGCTGGTGAGCGGGCTAGCATGTGACCGAGCGAGCAGGCAGGTGTTCTGTCAGGAAACCGCTCCCCATCTGAATATGCAACTGAAGTGACGTTGCGTCGCAGCCATCTTGGTACACCCGCACGCAGTAAGCCTAGAGTTAGAAGTCGGCAAGCAGAAATCTTTATACACCCACCAGTCTTTCTTTTTACAGTTATTTTTAACAGTAAACTCAGCTTATATTTCACTATATATAAGCTGAGTTTACTGTAAAAAAAACTGTGAAAAGCAAGACTCCGGGTGGGTGTATTGTCTGCTTGCCGACTTCTAACTCTAGGTTTACTGCATGTGGGTGTACCAAGATGGCCGCAATGCAACATCACTTTGGTTGCATATTTTGATGGGTAGCAGCTTTTTGACATCTCTCACCGCCCGCCATCACTTTGGAACACAGCTACTGGCAAGTGACAATTCCCATCTGGTGGCAGGGGATGTGGCAAGTGACAATCCACATCTCGTGGCAGGCAACGGTAGAAAGTGACACGCTCAGGGCTCCCAATGATTCTGCATTATGGTGAGTTGAACTAATACATTTTATATTACAATGGAATAATATAAATAATGTGCTTCAATCATCCTGATACCATAACAGCCATGGCGCTGTGATCAAAGTCCTTAGAAGAACAACGTAGCTCCTTTCACCAGTGAATAGAAAGAAAAAAGTCCACAATTGTTGATCATAGACTGTAGTGACAATCTGATAGAAAGAGATCCTCCACCATTAGAGTAATGAATCCGCTTACCAGATTCCCAGCAGTCCCTTAATCAAAAGAGGACCCCAGGTAGCATGTAGATTAACACTGTAGGAGTTGAGGTCTATATGGGCCGAGCTTGATGCCAATCACCATTCCAATCCAGTAGGTAGAAAACTTGGTTACCGAGTAACATGGAAAACACAAAGAGGACCGCAATAGTGTAAAACCATAGATAAAATTTATTAAAATAAAGACAAAAACACGCTTACATTGTAGCAGTGCTTAAAAGGCCTGTCAGTCTGGAGCTCCGGCCGGAAGCAAACCAGACAACCCGTCCAATATGTTTGGAGTTAGTGTAGTCAATGGGGGGTGATACCGATGCAATACACGTTCCGCCCGACCGGTTTCGCGAAATATTGCTTCCTCTTGGGGCACTGCTAAACGTCAGCTACTCAGACCTACAACTCCGTTTGAACACGTCTGCCTCTCTGGAACCCCAGTAGCCAATTCTACTTCCCTCATGTACTCCTGGCTTTAGGGGGATAGAAGTGGGGGGGCTCATGAAGCACGACAACAGTGGGGAAAAAGCACTTAAAACAAATCTTACCGATTAACAATGGCAGCAAACCTCAATTTTTGCTCACAAATGCTCAATTGGTACAAGGTTGCATGAAATGTCTGATAAGCTCCTAACACACTGGTACGCCACATCAGATACATTTAAAAAAGCGGTACACACTGTCCTCGGACTCCTACGGGAGATGTGAACAAGCCCAGTGCATGATCCTACGCATTTGGGCCGCGATTCAGATACATTGTCGTATCTTTGAGCGGGCATAGCGTATCTCATATGCGCTACGCCAACGTAACATAGAGAGGCAAGTGCAGTATTCAGAAAGCACTTGCTCCCTAAGTTACGGCGGCGTAGCGTAAATGGGCCGGCGTAAGCCCGCCTAATTCAAATGAGCAAGGCAGTGGGCGTGTTGTATTAAAATGACCCGTGACCCCATGCTAATGAGGGGCCGAACGAATGGTGCATGCGCCGTCCGTGGACGTATCCCAGTGCGCATGCTCCGAATCACGTCGGATAGAATGCCTAAGATAACTTACGCACAGCCCTATTCACATACGACTTACGCAAACGACGTAAAATTTGACGCTTGTTCCGACGTCCATACCTTAACATTAGCTGCGCCTCATATGGCAGGGGTAACGTTACGCCGGACGTAAGCCTTACGTAAATGGCGTCGCTAAATCCGACGGGCACAAGTACATTTCTGAATCGGCGTATCTAGGTCATTTGCATATTCAACACGCAAATCTACGGAAGCGCCCCTAGCGGCCAGCGTAAATATGCAC